>NC_140591.1:41616674-42266652 GCF_964204655.1 Triturus cristatus
CCGTGAGCCGGGGTGGCTTGCTTTTTTATTCTACGCAGGCGGAACGGAATTTTCCGCCCACCCCTACATGAGACACAGGACGCATTGAACAAACTCATCCACTCCTTTCTGGTGCAAGCAAATCTGGGCAGCACATTCACCGAGAGGAGCGGGCAAGAGATCTGAGAAGGAATGTTTCCACATCCTTAGAAACCAGTTTTAGGAGGTTTAAATTAAGAAGGTGTGACAGCATGGACCCATGCGTGCCTAGAGGAATGTATGTGCAGATGAATGTATAAGATGTGTCTATGTGGTACATGTGCATATTTATGTCTGTGCCATTTATGTGGTTATATGCATGTGATGTTTGTGGGCTTGTGTGTCTGTGGTGTGTGCATTTGAGTGTTTGCATACAAGCGATTTATACTTGTATGCAGACAATGTTGATAAGTTTAAGTGAGTGTGTGTCGACTAGATTCAGATAAACATGCACATTTATGTGATGGCTGTGGTCAAATCACATGCATTTCTGTTTTACACGGACTCGTAAATAACAACATAGTTTTGAATAATATACAGATACAGTTGCTCTGCCTGTAGTGGAACCAGAGAATGAAACTGGGTACAGGAATTCTGGGCGGAGGCAGCGGTCGCTGCTACTGCTGTGGGTGTGCTGCTAGTGAACACAGCGCTGGTGGCCGACCAAACATGATCCCTTAGTTTATCTTTAGCTGCTTCTTGTCCCTCTGCCCCACAGCACCTCTTGCTGCCAGCAGCTAGTAGGCCTGCAGCGTAGCGCTGCCAAGGGCAAGGTAATAATAATAATAAGGATGCCTATTGATACTTTATCAAGAACAGGAGATGTGCTTCCCTCATAGGCACCACGATGACTGCTACATTCTTAGTTCTTAAGGACGAGTCTGCTTATGAAAATTACTGGGATACTATTTTAAAGTATTTTGATCGTAAACTATATCACCAGTTTAGAGTGGGCGCCCTCCGACTGCGAGGACTCACCAAAAGTTGGAGTCCTCTTGGTAGTGATAAGTGCCCCTTCTGCGTAGACAAGATCGAAACGTTGGACCATTTCCTTTTTGGTTGCCCAATTTACCAACTCCCTCGTCGTGTTTGGCTTCGACCTGTTTGCAGATTAATGAGTACTCGCTCTGCACAGGTTGCCAGTAGAATCTTGAAAACAGATACCTCAAAACCCATAGTAATAGGTGTAGCTGGGCATGGATTCTTAGGGTAAGGAAACTTAAGATGTGATTTGTGTTCTGCTAGCTATTAGTACTAGTACCTTACTATGGATTATTAGGTTAACTGGCGTGTCCCTCACTGTATCTCATTATATTTTATTATGCTGTGATTATTTTTAAATCTACCTGTTTTTATGTAATATTTTAAAGGTTTTGTAGTTTTATCTTGTATTATAACATGAATTGTATTATATGAATTGTTTTTACATGTGTAGAATGTCTTTTATGATGTGAATCGAATAAAGACCTTCTGACTGACTGACTGAATAATCATACCACGACTTCGCTGCAAGAGCCCTCTGGGTTTACGTCTTATAAAATTCATTTACAGCAATTCCTGGCAGAGCAACTGCGGAGATTTTCCACAAGGCACGCCTTTCTTTTCCACTGGAAAGATACCATGGGTGGTGGTGTGTCGGGTGAGTGCCAGAGTTACTAGCCAGCTCCGACACGAGTGGAGGGTCACGGGGGATCGTCACGGGCCTTAAATAAACACAGGAGACCGGAGTGGGGTTTCGTGGTATCGCCGTCCGTAGCCCAACTGGTGTACGTGCATGCGTACCCTATTTATTTAGTCAAGGGTCGCGGGGGTTGCGTGCTGGGGCTAGGAGAATTTTCCAGCAGTGAAATTTAAATCAGTTTCTGAAAAAGACTGTAAAAAATGTCCTTCTCCCCAGTGCCAAGAAATCATACAATTCAGAGAGAATAAGTAAGGCACAATTAACCTAGGGACTGGCATTTTACCAGGAAACATCGCGCACTGGCACAGCAATTAGTGTCTTAGGTTATCCTCTGAAGGAACCCAGTAATTAAATACAAGCATTTGCAATGCAATAGGTCTCACACTTGCAAGATTTTTAGCTATTGGCATTGTAAATATTAATGCCTTTTATTCAAGTGTTTTGAAAACCTGCAAGCGGCGCGTCAACATCGCTTTCAGGTTTTTAATACACAAAGAAAAGGCATGGTAATTTATAATGCCAATAGCTCAAACTCTTGCAAGTGCGAGACCTTTGTGACACTCGCACTTTAGCTGTAACCATCGTAGGCTAAAGCGCTGGTGCCGCGATTACTTCAAAATTAAAGCAATAGATAAACCCTTTTTAAAATGTCTTTACTTTAAAAGGCACCCCTGTTTTAGCTTAAGATGTTTAAAGCTAAAGCGTGGGTGTTGCAATTGTAACAAAAGTAAACAAATAGAAAGAAAATGGTGTCTGCATGCTTTTTTTCCCTATTTGTTTACTTTTGTAACAATGGCGGCACCTGCGCTTAGGCATTGAACATCTGAACCTAAAGCAAGGGTGCTGCGATTGCTTCAAAAGTAAAGAAATAGGAAACGAAATCTAATTTTATAACTATTTATTTACTTTTCAAGCAATCGCGGCACCTGCGTTTTAGCTTAAGATGTTTAAAGCTAAAAGCAGGTGGCGCCATTGTGAAAAAAAGGTAAATAAATAGAAAAAAAGGCATGCGCGCACGCAAGTAACAAAAGAAAAGCGTGGCCGACATTATTCCAATTCGGGCGTGTCACACTAGTTAAAACATTTTTTAAGTGTTGCGGGAGAGTGTGTCCTGCCTGCAACAGTCAGCAGGAGAAAGCCCTTTAAGAAAATAATGCTCAGAAGCTTTAATTAAAACTTCCCCTCCACAAACCTTTTTACTCATCCAAAAGCCTCCTCCTAGAGCTATGACCTCCAAAAAAAAAAGAAAATTACAAAAATAAATAAATAATCTAAATCCTTCACTCTTCTATCCCTCCACGATCCTTTTCAATCAAAATAACAAACTAACATATTCACTTCTCAAATTTCATATTCCACAATACTAATTCAACACTAATCATTTATGGGTCCCAGTGTAGCATGCTACTCACCAAAAAAAGCACTTCAACACGCCATTGGGGGTAGCAAGCGCTATATAAATAGAAACCTCTTTCCCTCTTCTATCTTGCTGCCTACCCTTCTCTATCCAAATAACTGAATAACATATCCACCACTCAAATTACTTCATGTTTCACTATACTAATTTTCACCACTAATCCTTTATGGGTTCCGGAGTAGCGTCCCATCAGGGGTAACAGGTGCTATATGAATGCAAACCTTTGTTCCCCTTCTATCCCTCTGCTATCCTTCTCACTGCAAATAACTGACTAATATCTACCACTCAAATTACTTTCATATTTCACCATACTAATTCACCACTAATCCTTTATGGGTTTCCAGAGTAAAGTGCTACTCGCCCAAAAAAGTGCTTTAACACCCCATCAGGGGTAACAAGCGCTATATAAATACAAACCTTTTTTTCCTCTTCTATCTTTCTGCTATCCTTCCGAATGCAAATAACTGACTAACCTATCCACCACTTAAGTTATTTTCATATTTCACTATACTAATTCAACACTAATTCCTATATGGGTCCCGGAGTAGCGTGCTCCTCACCGAAAAAGCACTTTGATGCCTCGTCAGGGGTAGTAAGCGCTATATAAATACAATTACAATGCAATACTGACTAACACCAGATGTAACATGGGGTGTCCTCATGGAGGTTACAAAAAGACAAAAAGGCGGTACTAAGGGGGGACTTCTAAGCCTATTGTCCAATGAAAAGTCACCATTTAGAAAGGACAGGGACAGGAGCCAATTAAAAAGATGGGTGTAAAGTGGGCAGAGCTTCATGCCCTTAGCCTGAATACAGCATGTCTCAAAGAGACCGCACAAGTGCTGCCTAGGCGAGACCTAAAAATGACTAGCCCATTACAGTTTTTTATCCCTAATATACTGCTGTTGCTGCAAGACGACTTAAATAGCACTGGACAAAAACACCCAGCTGTGAGTAACCATTGAATGGCCATAGTTATACGCTAGCATACATCGGCCCTAATGGACATGGTGTTTATTTGCTAATGGTACGCATGTGTCCGTAATGTTTTTATAACTAGTACAATGTATCAATATAGTCCTGGAGTGAGCCTGAAATGTTCTTGAGCCCACCTTTACTGGAGCAAGAGACAAGTATTTGCTACCGCTGTATTTGTGCAAATTTGTTGTCAATGTGGAAATCATACCTGTAGTACTTTTCCATAGGCAGTGCGGGGTGTTCCCTCTGCAGAGGTCAGTGTCAGTGCAGGAGAAACCAGAAGCACTGCTTCACACGCACACGTCAAGCATTATAGTCTCATACTGAGCATGCGCAGAGGACATCACAAAAAAAGTTCCGCTTCAGAAGTGAATGGAAACAGTAATTGGGCCTCAGGAGACTGCTAAGAAAAGCACATGAGGAAAACAACAGGAAATAGTATGCTACAGCCAACAGAAACGGAGGAAAAGTAAGTGGCAAGCACGGGAACCAATGAAAAGCGAGAGAAGCTAGAAGGCGGGTCGTAAGCCCCTTTTAAGATTTATATTTAATGCAATAGATTTCAGAAGCACAGTGCAAGCAAAACCTAAAAAGGGCATCCCTCAATCCCCGGGGCGATACCTCCAGATATCTTTATTAGACTTGGCGATTAATCTGGTGGATAGAATAGTCCTGGAACATCTTCATGCCTGGGTCAGAGAGTCTGATATTCTGTTGGAGGTGCAAAATGGGGTCCGTGAAGGGCTCGGAATGATGGAGCAATGCCTAAATTTATATCGGTTGATTGGGAAAATACACTGTTGCTAAGCAGGGCCCCTCTGCATGGCCTTCACGGACCTATCCTGCACCTTCAACAGCGTGGTTGGGTCCAAGTTATGAGAGATTCAGACCAGCTTAGGAGTGTAGGGTGATTTGGTCCAGTTCCAGAGAGCACTACATTATGACCTATGAGCTTCAGTTAGGTTTGGCCCCTCAGAGGAGCCGACAGTTTGCTTTAGACTGAGGAGAGGGGTACACCAGTGGTGTGTCGTAGCACCCTTGTTGTTTTTATTGCATATCAATTGCTTAGGCACCGCTCGGCCCAACAACATTTCTGATGCTCCCTCGGTTGGCAGAAAAAAGGTTCCCGTCCTATTGTATTCAGACGATGCAGTCCTCCTTTCTAGAACCCCAATGGTCTTAACATCCTAGTACAAGAATTCTGTCATCTTTATGGGGTCACTTGAACTTGCCACAAATCAATTAAAAACCTTTATTATGGCCTTCAATCTTAGGCATACCAGGATGCGGGGTATTTCATTACAAGGTCACCCCGTTGCCCACTCCCTGGATTTTTCATACGTGGGCGTTGTCTTCGATGCAAGGGGTAACTAGGGCCCTTATACTGCCAAAGTCTGCCAGACATTTGTTAGCTCAGCAGGGTATGTTTTTAATCCTACCAAATGCATTGGTAACAAACCTGTGGTACCTTTGCTTAAGGTATATAGAAGTGTCTACCAATCTTGATGTAGGGGTCAGGCATCTGGGGATACATAAATACAAACCCTTTTCAGGGTAAAAAAAACCAAGGTGCTTAGGAGACTATTGGGTGTCCTGGCTGCGTGCTTCACCTATATCCTGCACTAGGAGCTGGGGGTAGATTATGTGGACGAAACTATTAAACCTGCCCCCCCTGCTCTTGTGGTGCTCAATTTGGACTAACTCACCCACGTCCTTTAACAGAGAAATTGTCAAGGTCTGCCTCTCATGCAAAAAAGGTTTGAATATCCCCGGCTCAGTTACATAAAGGGAGAGCTGATGTGTCTTGGAAGGCCGCACCTCTTTTCCGAGCCTCAGACCATGAGCAGAACTGATATGACTTGGGTGAAAACTACATTTAAATCAAAGAAGTGCTGCCTCAGAGAGAACTGTGAACTCACCAAACCCTCTGTAGGGAAGTGTGTTGTGCTCCATAGTGCTATTGCTTTGGAGCAGATCTGGAATGGATCGACAATACGTGGGATAGAATGTTACTCACCCGTTTTAGATTGGGTTTTGTGAGATTTTTGTTATGCCCCTGTGATTAAAATTCGCCCAAGTCTTTTGCACTTTACTTTTTTCCTGCCAATTTTATCTAGATTTTAATGTAAAGTAACTTAATTCCAATTATCAGGGCCAGTGGCATCAGAAGATCTGAAGCTGCTTTGGTCTATTTGCAACAGCTTGACTTCCCATCTAATTGTATAAATATCTGTTCATTTTTAAAATGTGCTAATAATAGACAGAAATTAATGCTCTTTCAAAAGCAATAGTGCCACATAATTTATGTATGTGTTCTTGAATGCTTCTTGGTATTTAATATGCTGAACTATGTAAATGTTTTATCTTGCACTTACACTTTGTTTGATTTTAAAATTCTGGGGAGAAGGTAGCTGTACATTGGGTAGTTTTCTCTCCCACCCAGGTATGAATTAATGTGTCACACTTGTTAGTGTTTTTTTCCATAATGGTTTGACCTGAGTTTTACTTTAATAATGTGCTTTTGATGCATTTGTATGGTTACATTGTTAAGCGAAATAACGTTTTTGACTGACTAACTACCAGCCTGGCATAAAAAATGCTCTATCTCATACACCCTTGTGACATTTTAACCAGCCCTGGAAGGTCTCTCTTGGGTTTATTTTGCGCCGTAACAGTGCCTCTAGTGCTCTCTTGCGAAGGTGCTTATTCTTAATTATAATAATAAATAAATCCTTATTGGGGAGCAATCACAGCCATAAAAGATACAATCATACAATAAAATAGGATAATTACAATCCAATTAAAAGAAACACTGCATATCCAATACAAAAATTGAGATACAACACCACTCATTGTCACAGGTGATAAAAAGGGTAAAGGGTAAAAAAAAAATAAGAAAAAAAACACACAGGTGGCCAATCAATGATCAATCAGGTCTAGATAGTCTGCATCTATAAGATGCCCACAGTAAACTTGCCACTGCACAAAGTGTGAGACCGTTGGGCAACAGCTGTGGATACATAAGTGCCACTTTGGCTTGCCTAAACTTCAAGCTCTTTAAAAGGGGGCAAGTAACTGCCTTCTTGGGAGGGTAAAAAATTTGCACAGAAGACAAAATGTAACGTGTCCGGTGGAGACCTGGAGTCGCAGCCACAGGGTCCTCTCATGTTTGGGGGGACAAAGCCTGACGGGGATGCCAAGAGGAAGTGAAGAAGGTTAAACCTAAAGCAGGTGACAAAAAACCTGTCAAATGTGCTGGTAATGGAAGAAAGGTAATATTCCATTCCCTGAACAGTCTTTAACAAGGCGTGTGCCCTCACTGTTGGTTTCCGGAGCTCTGTGCTTTCACGGAGGGCAGAGGAGTATTTTAAAAACAGATCTTTGGTAGTGTTAAGGTCCTGCGGCCGTACAGTGTTGCATGAGAGAAAGATATCTGGCCTACCTAAAGCCCAAAAGACTCCTTTATATAAGGTAGCCAGGGAATTTTAGAAGCATGCTTCAATGACAGGCAGTCTGAGAGGATCGGACGATTTAGGTCCTTGTTTTCCCTCGACCACAATTGAAGCTTAACTGCCACCTGGTCCACTAGAAAGTTAACACCCAGCTCTTCGTGGACTACATAGGCCGTCCTACTTTGAGGGACCCGCAAGATCCAACGCAAAAACTTGTTTTGGACCACCTGTAATGTGCTGCAATATACCCCTAAACTTCACTACCATATAGTGCCTTTGAAGTGCCTTTGTGGTGCCTATAGACTGGTATAATTTTAGAATCACCTCTGGTGCCCTAGATCCTAATCTGTAGGCATTGCTGGCAATAGCGCATATAGATTTATTCAGATGGCTCAGCTTGCCCACCAGTATTAATTTCCAGTTTAATTGGTTGTCAAATAAAATTCCCAGATAGGGGAAAGTCGTAAACTTCGCTAGAGTGGGAGAGCATGCTTTAAAGATTTTAGACTGGAGACCCCAGGGGCCAATTTACAAAACAAACAACTTTGTCAAGTTGATTGACAGGTCCAGTCTATCCATAAAAACAATGAACCCCTCAATTAAAACCTGCAATCCCAGGGCTGTGCAAGCCATAAGCAAAGTGTTGTCAGCATATAGTAAGACTGGCAAAGATTTCCTGCCGAATGTGGAGGAATTAGACTGTAAAGCCAGGAGGGCAGCACCTAAACCATTAATATAAATGGAGAACAAAAAAGGGTCTAAAATGCAACCTTAGCGGACCCCCCCCCCCCAGGGCAATTAAGATGCTCAGCAAGGCCCCCCTCCAGGGAAAACTTTACTGCCACTGCCGTGTGGGTATGAAGACTCATTAGTAGGGATACCATGGAGGGATCAACACCCAGAGAAGTCAGTAAGTCCCACAGCTTCTTCCGGTTAACCCGATCAAAAGCTCCATAAAAGCTAAATACAATGCTCCCGATTGTGCAACCGTATATTTGTTTATTAAAAGATAGAGGTTGAGACATTGATCAATAGTTGACTTGCCCGGGCGAAAGCCGAACTGCACCTCAGATACTATTTGATTGGGGTCCGCCCATGAAGAGAGTCTAATTAAAAGGACCCGACCTAGCACCTTAACTTTGACATCAATGAGGGAAATAGGAAATAGGGCGGTACCATTGCGGATATTCTTTATCCCCTTTTTATCATTTGGAATAGTAGTGGCCGTTGACCAGGAGGGCAACATCCCTTTCATTGCTGTGCGTATTCTTGATTCCGGTTTCATTTAAGTTTTACAAAAAGCATGCCAAGACAAACAGTGGCAAAACGAAAAGGCTGACCACCAATTTCAGACCTACTGGCTTTGCCAATGCTTGTTTATTTTGGTTTCCCATAATCTTATTGAAACTGGTTACAACAATTTTCCATTATGATTATATTTGGGAAATGCCAGCATACATCAACACTTTTTACTAAATGATGCTGCAAAGAAATGGTACCTAAAATTTTACAGGAGTTTAGCAAAATGTTTTTTTTTCCTATTTGCATTTTTTGTGAACATTTTATTTTGAAGGAAAAGAATCTTCAATCTTCCTTTCAAGCTTCTGCAAATTTTTGCATCTAATCAGAGAGCATTCTGGGAGCATTAAACATAGCCTCATATTGCTAAACTTTGAAAACATGTGTCCACATTGTTATACTGGAACCACTGTCTGTAGTGCAGTCTGAGCTTACAACATTAACTTAGAGCGCTCTCGGGGGCATGGCGAACTGCTGGTGATGGCGGAAATGTGAGCATAGAGCTTTGCTTCGGCCCTGCCTTTACCCTCTTTAAATGAGCGGAGCAATCAAGATTTATTGGCCGGGAGTGGCGGTACCGATGCTGGGAGCAGAGGCGCTAACCTGAATGAAAGACTGGTTATGCTGTGCATCCTGCTGGCGAGAGAAGTCCGATCGTAGCTGCGGGCCTGAAACCCCGGCCTCGCGTACTGGACTGCAGTGAGACTCGCTGGAGCGGAGCGGCGATAGCTGAGGAGTGACTGCGGGGCTCGAGCTGGCACAGACAATCCAGCAGCGACAGGGAGTGATTGTGTGCTGCCTGAAGGTGGGTGACTGGCCGACACATCCGAAGAGGCCCGACCCGCCCGGCGCTGAGAGATTGAGCCGGGTGGCTGGACCTGGAGCATCGCACCCGGGCCCGCTGCATGGTGGGGGCCGCCGGAGCCGATTTGTGGAAGAAGTGACACCGCGGAGGGGTGCAGCCTTGGAAAGAGGGGCCCACTGAGACAGGTGGTCCCTGGAGAACCGCCGCAGAGTATCTGGCGCCAGGGCTGTGACACAGAATACTCGAAGTAAGGAGCATGGCAGGCCCCGAACAACAGGATAGACAAGGGCCTTTGCAGCAGCGAGCGTAGCGAGCCAAGGAAGGGCCCCGTTGGGAAGATGGAGGGGGCCCCTGCAGCATATTAGCGGCCACATAAAGTACGGAGTTAAGAGTACTGGCGGAAGCGCCAAGTCACTGAGTTGCACCCCAGTGAGCAGAAAAAGGGCCTGCGGCGGATAGTGAGAAGTGGAGAACTGGCCACATTGGTGCACACAGGAAGGGGTGTGCATAATCATAAACTGACGTTGGGGAGGCCTGGGGGCCCTATTGCGGAAACTCTATGTGATGACTGGGCCGAGACTGTATATGCCTGGACGGGATCCCAGGAGCAGTGTGCTGGTGTAATTCGTGGCCCGGAGGCGGAGCTTTGTGCAGGACTAGGCCACTGGTTGCACTGGGAAGTAGGGACGTAGCGTGGCTGGGCGTTTTGTGACCCCGCTGAGCTCCCTTGGAGGGCCCGCTTAGGAGTTGGGGGCCCCATCAGCATCAGAAGCTGACATTATGGGGAAACTGCGGGGGAAACAAGCTGGAAACGCCCCTCAGCACGAGGAAGAACCTGTTGATCGGCGGAGGGGCAGCCCTGAACCTCAGCCGAGACCAGACCCCATCCAACAGAAGCTAGCCCAAATATTGGAAGCCATTTCGGACACAAAGGTCACACTCCACCAAGATATAAGCGTGGACTTGGCGGTGCTGGGTCTCCTCCGAGCAGAGCATCAGAAACTCAGCAAGAGGGTAAAGGGAGTGGAAACTGGGATTGCAGAACTAACGCCCGAACATAAAGCCCTCTCACAACGAGTAACGGAACTTACTGACAAGGTTCGGATCCTAGAAGGACGGGCGGAGGATGGAGAAGGCCATAGCCGCCGCAATAATGTCAGAATTTTGGGCCTGCTGGAGGGGATTGAAAAGGGAGACATAGTGGCGTATTTGGAGCCTTGGCTAAAGGAAGTGGTGGCCCCGGGATCGCTGACCCAGTTCTTTGCAACAGAGAGAGAGAGCACCGTGTACCGGCATGCCTGACGGTCCCGGGACGCCCCCAAGACCAGTAGTGGCTAAGCTACTCCATTACATGGATAGAGACATCATTTTACAAAAAGCCAGCACTGATGGCCCATTTATGGTTAATAACACTAAAGTCGTTAGGTTCCCAGACTACACACTGGAGGTCCAACGGAAACAGGCCTCGTATTTTGGAGTTAAGAAGGCACTCAGGGAGGAAGATGTCCAGTACTCTCTCATGTTCCCGGCCAAACTCTGCATCACAGTAGATGGAAAGACTCCTTTCTGTGAAACTCCTCAAACGGCTTGGGATTGGATTGAGGCCTACCGCACGGAACTACCAGGTCAGGCACCGAAACCTCAATGGACGGCGAGGGACAGAAGATCTGGAAAGTGCTCCCAGAGACGGTCGGACAGGAAAGGATCGAAGAACCAGAACTCGTCTGAAACCGAGCTGGAATAGGCGGCAGCGCTGCAGGAGGTGTCAGAGATTGCTCGGGGGGATTCTCCCATCAGAACAGGGGTCCAGATCTACAAAGGGGTCTGGAGATTCAGAATCGTCTGGTAAATGTAGCCAGGAGCTCCCAGTGGTGACCCCACACACGGCAGATGACATTATATAGTAGGGTAAGACTGCTCTGAGATGATTTGAGACTGGGCCGGCGCTGAAGTGCAGCGGTACACACAGGATTTGATTTGGTCCGACTATTATACATCTTCCCGACGGCAAGGGTCAAAACAAGCGGCACCATTTTCCCAGAATATGCAATATCCCGAGGGACCCGACAGGGGTGTCCCTTGTCACCGTTATTGTTTGCACTAGCGGTTGAACCACTAGCGGAGTGCTTCCGTGGATGGGGAGACTTGGAATACCGCTGAATGGAAGAACATATATAATCTCCCTATATGCAGATGATCTGCTGATCTATCTAAGTGAAGCCTGTACGGGAATGAACACCGCCCTTGAAGTACTGGAGAAGTTTAGCTACTTCTCTGGTCTGTTGGTCAATCGACATAAAACACACGTCTTTCCAGTGGCCGGCCCGCTCCCCAGATAGGGACTTCCTGGATGAACATAACTGGTCCTCGATTTCCTTCAGGCACTCGGGCAACCAGATCTTTCACTCTTTGGGAGATATGAGAGAGGGTAACCTGGGACGTGCAGTTCGTTCCATGCATTCTAAAGTGGCATTTTGGAGCTTGCTGCGACTGCCACTGATGGCTAGAATCTCGCTGACCAAGATGGTCATGCTGCCCAGGTTGCTGTATTTTTATGATTTGTCAGTAATGATGCCAGCAGGCTGGTTTAGACCCCTAGATGCACTGGTACGAGACCTTATTTGGGCAGACGGTAGGCGTAGGGTTGCTTTGCGGACATTGCAGCTCCCTATGAGTGACGGTGGATTGGGGGTTCCAAATTTCAAATTCTACCAGCTTGCTGCGCAGCTTCAGTGGGTGGCGCAATGGTTGGTGGGGGTGAACCAGAAAGGAACATACCTAGCTGAACCTGGACAACACCTGCGACTATTACTAGCTAAATTGCTGAACCCGGCCATTAAAGCTCCGTATACATCGATTCTGCAAACCACAGCTTTGCAATGCTGGAGAAGGTGTATGGTTAGACTGCCGGTCGGGCAGAGGTACACGCCGGTGTTGCCACTGATAGGGTTGCCTTATGGGGAACCCCAGGCGATCTTAAAGATCTAACAATTGTTGGCCTGGATGGAGGCAGGGATAGACACGACTGGGGATTGTTTTCAACATCACTGCCTACTCCCCTTCGCGGACCTGGCGGAGAGCTATGGACTTCCTGCAGGCCAATTACTTATGTATGAAACAAAGCAAAGGTTGGTCGCACACTGCTCGTCACACCAGCAAGTTGCCCCAAAGGACTGTGGTAGATGTAGTGGCGACGGCGGGTACGCCTATGCCACGATGTATAAAGAACAGTATGTGTTGCGTTAGCCATCCCTGGACACGTGTTTCGAGGTAGTTGCCTCTCGTCAGCAGGGAGCAGGTCAGTGTAAAGGGGTGCCGCGTGGACTGCCAAAATGTAATTAAAACAGGTCAAGTACCTCTCATGGCGCGCAGGTGCAGATCCAAGGCTCGTCAGCCCGTTGGCTCAAGGGAGCCGTAATAAATTAAGCAAAGGTTGGTCGCACACTGCTCGTCACACCAGCAAGTTGCCCCAAAGGACTATGGTAGATGTAGTGGCGACGGCGGGTACGCCTATGCCACGATGTATAAAGAACAGTATGTGTTGCGTTAGCCATCCCTGGACACGTGTTTCGAGGTAGTTGCCTCTCATCAGCAGGGAGCAGGTCAGTGTAAAGGGGTGCCGCGTGGACTGCCAAAATGTAATTAAAACAGGTCAAGTACCTCTCATGGCGCGCAGGTGCAGATCCAAGGCTCGTCAGCCCGTTGGCTCAAGGGAGCCGTAATAAATTAAGCAAAGGTTGGTCGCACACTGCTCGTCACACCAGCAAGTTGCCCCAAAGGACTGTGGTAGATGTAGTGGCGACGGCGGGTACGCCTATGCCACGATGTATAAAGAACAGTATGTGTTGCGTTAGCCATCCCTGGACACGTGTTTCGAGGTAGTTGCCTCTCGTCAGCAGGGAGCAGGTCAGTGTAAAGGGGTGCCGCGTGGACTGCAAAAATGTAATTAAAACAGGTCAAGTACCTCTCATGGCGCGCAGGTGCAGATCCAAGGCTCGTCAGCCCGTTGGCTCAAGGGAGCCGTAATAAATTAAGCAAAGGTTGGTCGCACACTGCTCGTCACACCAGCAAGTTGCCCCAAAGGACTGTGGTAGATGTAGTGGCGACGGCGGGTACGCCTATGCCACGATGTATAAAGAACAGTATGTGTTGCGTTAGCCATCCCTGGACACGTGTTTCGAGGTAGTTGCCTCTCGTCAGCAGGGAGCAGGTCAGTGTAAAGGGGTGCCGCGTGGACTGCCAAAATGTAATTAAAACAGGTCAAGTGCCTCTCATGGCGCGCAGGTGCAGATCCAAGGCTCGTCAGCCCGTTGGCTCAAGGGAGCCGTAATAAATTAAGCAAAGGTTGGTCGCACACTGCTCGTCACACCAGCAAGTTGCCCCAAAGGACTGTGGTAGATGTAGTGGCGACGGCGGGTACGCCTATGCCACGATGTATAAAGAACAGTATGTGTTGCGTTAGCCATCCCTGGACACGTGTTTCGAGGTAGTTGCCTCTCGTCAGCAGGGAGCAGGTCAGTGTAAAGGGGTGCCGCGTGGACTGCCAAAATGTAATTAAAACAGGTCAAGTACCTCTCATGGCGCGCAGGTGCAGATCCAAGGCTCGTCAGCCCGTTGGCTCAAGGGAGCCGTAATAAATTAAGCAAAGGTTGGTCGCACACTGCTCGTCACACCAGCAAGTTGCCCCAAAGGACTGTGGTAGATGTAGTGGCGACGGCGGGTACGCCTATGCCACGATGTATAAAGAACAGTATGTGTTGCGTTAGCCATCCCTGGACACGTGTTTCGAGGTAGTTGCCTCTCGTCAGCAGGGAGCAGGTCAGTGTAAAGGGGTGCCGCGTGGACTGCCAAAATGTAATTAAAACAGGTCAAGTACCTCTCATGGCGCGCAGGTGCAGATCCAAGGCTCGTCAGCCCGTTGGCTCAAGGGAGCCGTAATAAATTAGGCAAAGGTTGGTCGCACACTGCTCGTCACACCAGCAAGTTGCCCCAAAGGACTGTGGTAGATGTAGTGGCGACGGCGGGTACGCCTATGCCACGATGTATAAAGAACAGTATGTGTTGCGTTAGCCATCCCTGGACACGTGTTTCGAGGTAGTTGCCTCTCGTCAGCAGGGAGCAGGTCAGTGTAAAGGGGTGCCGCGTGGACTGCCAAAATGTAATTAAAACAGGTCAAGTACCTCTCATGGCGCGCAGGTGCAGATCCAAGGCTCGTCAGCCCGTTGGCTCAAGGGAGCCATAATAAATTAAGCAAAGGTTGGTCGCACACTGCTCGTCACACCAGCAAGTTGCCCCAAAGGACTGTGGTAGATGTAGTGGCGACGGCGGGTACGCCTATGCCACGATGTATAAAGAACAGTATGTGTTGCGTTAGCCATCCCTGGACACGTGTTTCGAGGTAGTTGCCTCTCGTCAGCAGGGAGCAGGTCAGTGTAAAGGGGTGCCGCGTGGACTGCCAAAATGTAATTAAAACAGGTCAAGTACCTCTCATGGCGCGCAGGTGCATATCCAAGGCTCGTCAGCCCGTTGGCTCAAGGGAGCCGTAATAAATTAAGCAAAGGTTGGTCGCACACTGCTCGTCACACCAGCAAGTTGCCCCAAAGGACTGTGGTAGATGTAGTGGCGACGGCGGGTACGCCTATGCCACGATGTATAAAGAACAGTATGTGTTGCGTTAGCCATCCCTGGACACGTGTTTCGAGGTAGTTGCCTCTCGTCAGCAGGGAGCAGGTCAGTGTAAAGGGGTGCCGCGTGGACTGCCAAAATGTAATTAAAACAGGTCAAGTACCTCTCATGGCGCGCAGGTGCAGATCCAAGGCTCGTCAGCCCGTTGGCTCAAGGGAGCCGTAATAAATTAAGCAAAGGTTGGTCGCACACTGCTCGTCACACCAGCAAGTTGCCCCAAAGGACTGTGGTAGATGTAGTGGCGACGGCGGGTACGCCTATGCCACGATGTATAAAGAACAGTATGTGTTGCGTTAGCCATCCCTGGACACGTGTTTCGAGGTAGTTGCCTCTCGTCAGCAGGGAGCAGGTCAGTGTAAAGGGGTGCCGCGTGGACTGCCAAAATGTAATTAAAACAGGTCAAGTACCTCTCATGGCGCGCAGGTGCAGATCCAAGGCTCGTCAGCCCGTTGGCTCAAGGGAGCCGTAATAAATTAAGCAAAGGTTGGTCGCACACTGCTCGTCACACCAGCAAGTTGCCCCAAAGGACTGTGGTAGATGTAGTGGCGACGGCGGGTACGCCTATGCCACGATGTATAAAGAACAGTATGTGTTGCGTTAGCCATCCCTGGACACGTGTTTCGAGGTAGTTGCCTCTCGTCAGCAGGGAGCAGGTCAGTGTAAAGGGGTGCCGCGTGGACTGCCAAAATGTAATTAAAACAGGTCAAGTACCTCTCATGGCGCGCAGGTGCAGATCCAAGGCTCGTTAGCCCATTGGCTCAAGGGAGCCGTAATAAATTAAGCAAAGGTTGGTCGCACACTGCTCGTCACACCAGCAAGTTGCCCCAAAGGACTGTGGTAGATGTAGTGGCGACGGCGGGTACGCCTATGCCACGATGTATAAAGAACAGTATGTGTTGCGTTAGCCATCCCTGGACACGTGTTTCGAGGTAGTTGCCTCTCATCAGCAGGGAGCAGGTCAGTGTAAAGGGGTGCCGCGTGGACTGCCAAAATGTAATTAAAACAGGTCAAGTGCCTCTCATGGCGCGCAGGTGCAGATCCAAGGCTCGTCAGCCCGTTGGCTCAAGGGAGCCGTAATAAATTAAGCAAAGGTCGGTCGCACACTGCTCGTCACACCAGCAAGTTGCCCCAAAGGACTGTGGTAGATGTAGTGGCGACGGCGGGTACGCCTATGCCACGATGTATAAAGAACAGTATGTGTTGAGTTAGCCATCCCTGGACACGTGTTTCGAGGTAGTTGCCTCTCGTCAGCAGGGAGCAGGTCAGTGTAAAGGGGTGCCGCGTGGACTGCCAAAATGTAATTAAAACAGGTCAAGTACCTCTCATGGCGCGCAGGTGCAGATCCAAGGCTCGTCAGCCCGTTGGCTCAAGGGAGCCGTAATAAATTAAGCAAAGGTTGGTCGCACACTGCTCGTCACACCAGCAAGTTGCCCCAAAGGACTGTGGTAGATGTAGTGGCGACGGCGGGTACGCCTATGCCACGATGTATAAAGAACAGTATGTGTTGCGTTAGCCATCCCTGGACACGTGTTTTGAGGTAGTTGCCTCTCGTCAGCAGGGAGCAGGTCAGTGTAAAGGGGTGCCGCGTGGACTGCCAAAATGTAATTAAAACAGGTCAAGTACCTCTCATGGCGCGCAGGTGCAGATCCAAGGCTCGTCAGCCCGTTGGCTCAAGGGAGCCGTAATAAATTAAGCAAAGGTTGGTCGCACACTGCTCGTCACACCAGCAAGTTGCCCCAAAGGACTGTGGTAGATGTAGTGGCGACGGCGGGTACGCCTATGCCACGATGTATAAAGAACAGTATGTGTTGCGTTAGCCATCCCTGGACACGTGTTTCGAGGTAGTTGCCTCTCGTCAGCAGGGAGCAGGTCAGTGTAAAGGGGTGCCGCGTGGACTGCCAAAATGTAATTAAAACAGGTCAAGTACCTCTCATGGCGCGCAGGTGCAGATCCAAGGCTCGTCAGCCCGTTGGCTCAAGGGAGCCGTAATAAATTAAGCAAAGGTTGGTCGCACACTGCTCGTCACACCAGCAAGTTGCCCCAAAGGACTGTGGTAGATGTAGTGGCGACGGCGGGTACGCCTATGCCACGATGTATAAAGAACAGTATGTGTTGCGTTAGCCATCCCTGGACACGTGTTTCGAGGTAGTTGCCTCTCGTCAGCAGGGAGCAGGTCAGTGTAAAGGGGTGCCGCGTGGACTGCCAAAATGTAATTAAAACAGGTCAAGTACCTCTCATGGCGCGCAGGTGCAGATCCAAGGCTCGTCAGCCCGTTGGCTCAAGGGAGCCGTAATAAATTAAGCAAAGGTTGGTCGCACACTGCTCGTCACACCAGCAAGTTGCCCCAAAGGACTGTGGTAGATGTAGTGGCGACGGCGGGTACGCCTATGCCACGATGTATAAAGAACAGTATGTGTTGCGTTAGCCATCCCTGGACATGTGTTTCGAGGTAGTTGCCTCTCGTCAGCAGGGAGCAGGTCAGTGTAAAGGGGTGCCGCGTGGACTGCCAAAATGTAATTAAAACAGGTCAAGTACCTCTCATGGCGCGCAGGTGCATATCCAAGGCTCGTCAGCCCGTTGGCTCAAGGGAGCCGTAATAAATTAAGCAAAGGTTGGTCGCACACTGCTCGTCACACCAGCAAGTTGCCCCAAAGGACTGTGGTAGATGTAGTGGCGACGGCGGGTACGCCTATGCCACGATGTATAAAGAACAGTATGTGTTGCGTTAGCCATCCCTGGACACGTGTTTCGAGGTAGTTGCCTCTCGTCAGCAGGGAGCAGGTCAGTGTAAAGGGGTGCCGCGTGGACTGCCAAAATGTAATTAAAACAGGTCAAGTACCTCTCATGGCGCGCAGGTGCAGATCCAAGGCTCGTCAGCCCGTTGGCTCAAGGGAGCCGTAATAAATTAAGCAAAGGTTGGTCGCACACTGCTCGTCACACCAGCAAGTTGCCCCAAAGGACTGTGGTAGATGTAGTGGCGACGGCGGGTATGCCTATGCCACGATGTATAAAGAACAGTATGTGTTGCGTTAGCCATCCCTGGACACGTGTTTCGAGGTAGTTGCCTCTCGTCAGCAGGGAGCAGGTCAGTGTAAATGGGCGCCGCGTGGACTGCCAAAATGTAATTAAAACAGGTCAAGTACCTCTCATGGCGCGCAGGTGCAGATCCAAGGCTCGTCAGCCCGTTGGCTCAAGGGAGCCGTAATAAATTAAGCAAAGGTTGGTCACACACTGCTCGTCACACCAGCAAGTTGCCCCAAAGGACTGTGGTAGATGTAGTGGCGACGGCGGGTACGCCTATGCCACGATGTATAAAGAACAGTATGTGTTGCGTTAGCCATCCCTGGACACGTGTTTCGAGGTAGTTGCCTCTCGTCAGCAGGGAGCAGGTCAGTGTAAAGGGGTGCCGCGTGGACTGCCAAAATGTAATTAAAACAGGTCAAGTACCTCTCATGGCGCGCAGGTGCAGATCCAAGGCTCGTCAGCCCGTTGGCTCAAGGGAGCCGTAATAAATTAAGCAAAGGTTGGTCGCACACTGCTCGTCACACCAGCAAGTTGCCCCAAAGGACTGTGGTAGATGTAGTGGCGACGGCGGGTACGCCTATGCCACGATGTATAAAGAACAGTATGTGTTGCGTTAGCCATCCCTGGACACGTGTTTCGAGGTAGTTGCCTCTCGTCAGCAGGTCAGTGTAAAGGGATGCCGCGTGGACTGCCAAAATGTAATTAAAACAGGTCAAGTACCTCTCATGGCGCGCAGGTGCAGATCTAAGGCTCGTCAGCCCGTTGGCTCAAGGGAGCCGTAATAAATTAAGCAAAGGTTGGTCGCACACTGCTCGTCACACCAGCAAGTTGCCCCAAAGGACTGTGGTAGATGTAGTGGCGACGGCGGGTACGCCTATGCCACGATGTATAAAGAAGAGTATGTGTTGCGTTAGCCATCCCTGGACACGTGTTTCGAGGTAGTTGCCTCTCGTCAGCAGGGAGCAGGTCAGTGTAAAGGGGTGCCGCGTGGACTGCCAAAATGTAATTAAAACAGGTCAAGTACCTCTCATGGCGCGCAGGTGCAGATCCAAGGCTCGTCAGCCCGTTGGCTCAAGGGAGCCGTAATAAATTAAGCAAAGGTTGGTCGCACACTGCTCGTCACACCAGCAAGTTGCCCCAAAGGACTGTGGTAGATGTAGTGGCGACGGCGGGTACGCCTATGCCACGATGTATAAAGAACAGTATGTGTTGCGTTAGCCATCCCTGGACACGTGTTTCGAGGTAGTTGCCTCTCGTCAGCAGGGAGCAGGTCAGTGTAAAGGGGTGCCGGTTGGACTGCCAAAATGTAATTAAAACAGGTCAAGTACCTCTCATGGCGCGCAGGTGCAGATCCAAGGCTCGTCAGCCCGTTGGCTCAAGGGAGCCGTAATAAATTAAGCAAAGGTTGGTCGCACACTGCTCGTCACACCAGCAAGTTGCCCCAAAGGACTGTGGTAGATGTAGTGGCGACGGCGGGTACGCCTATGCCACGATGTATAAAGAACAGTATGTGTTGCGTTAGCCATCCCTGGACACGTGTTTCGAGGTAGTTGCCTTTTGTCAGAAGGGAGCAGGTCAGTGTAAAGGGGTGCCGCGTGGACTGCCAAAATTTAATTAAAACAGGTCAAGTACCTCTCATGGCGCGCAGGTGCAGATCCAAGGCTCGTCAGCCCGTTGGCTCAAGGGAGCCGTAATAAATTAAGTAAAGGTTGGTCGCACACTGCTCGTCACACCAGCAAGTTGCCCCAAAGGACTGTGGTAGATGTAGTGGCGACGGCGGGTACGCCTATGCCACGATGTATAAAGAACAGTATGTGTTGCGTTAGCCATCCCTGGACACATGTTTCGAGGTAGTTGCCTCTCGTCAGCAGGGAGCAGGTCAGTGTAAAGGGGTGCCGCGTGGACTGCCAAAATGTAATTAAAACAGGTCAAGTACCTCTCATGGCGCGCAGGTGCAGATCCAAGGCTCGTCAGCCCGTTGGCTCAAGGGAGCCGTAATAAATTAAGCAAAGGTTGGTCGCACACTGCTCGTCACACCAGCAAGTTGCCCCAAAGGACTGTGGTAGATGTAGTGGCGACGGCGGGTACGCCTATGCCACGATGTATAAAGAACAGTATGTGTTGCGTTAGCCATCCCTGGACACGTGTTTCGAGGTAGTTGCCTCTCGTCAGCAGGGAGCAGGTCAGTGTAAAGGGGTGCCGCGTGGACTGCCAAAATGTAATTAAAACAGGTCAAGTACCTCTCATGGCGCGCAGGTGCAGATCCAAGGCTCGTCAGCCCGTTGGCTCAAGGGAGCCGTAATAAATTAAGCAAAGGTTGGTCGCACACTGCTCGTCACACCAGCAAGTTGCCCCAAAGGACTGTGGTAGATGTAGTGGCGACGGCGGGTACGCCTATGCCACGATGTATAAAGAACAGTATGTGTTGCGTTAGCCATCCCTGGACACGTGTTTCGAGGTAGTTGCCTCTCGTCAGCAGGGAGCAGGTCAGTGTAAAGCGGTGCCGCGTGGACTGCCAAAATGTAATTAAAACAGGTCAAGTACCTCTCATGGCGCGCAGGTGCAGATCCAAGGCTCGTCAGCCCGTTGGCTCAAGGGAGCCGTAATAAATTAAGCAAAGGTTGGTCGCACACTGCTCGTCACACCAGCAAGTTGCCCCAAAGGACTGTGGTAGATGTAGTGGCGACGGCGGGTACGCCTATGCCACGATGTATAAAGAACAGTATGTGTTGCGTTAGCCATCCCTGGACACGTGTTTCGAGGTAGTTGCCTCTCGTCAGCAGGGAGCAGGTCAGTGTAAAGGGGTGCCGCGTGGACTGCCAAAATGTAATTAAAACAGGTCAAGTACCTCTCATGGCGCGCAGGTGCAGATCCAAGGCTCGTCAGCCCGTTGGCTCAAGGGAGCCGTAATAAATTAAGCAAAGGTTGGTCGCACACTGCTCGTCACACCAGCAAGTTGCCCCAAAGTACTGTGGTAGATGTAGTGGCGACGGCGGGTACGCCTAGGCCACGATGTATAAAGAACAGTATGTGTTGCGTTAGCCATCCCTGGACACGTGTTTCGAGGTAGTTGCCTCTCGTCAGCAGGGAGCAGGTCAGTGTAAAGGGGTGCCGCGTGGACTGCCAAAATGTAATTAAAACAGGTCAAGTACCTCTCATGGCGCGCAGGTGCAGATCCAAGGCTCGTCAGCCCGTTGGCTCAAGGGAGCCGTAATAAATTAAGCAAAGGTTGGTCGCACACTGCTCGTCACACCAGCAAGTTGCCCCAAAGGACTGTGGTAGATGTAGTGGCGACGGCGGGTACGCCTATGCCACGATGTATAAAGAACAGTATGTGTTGCGTTAGCCATCCCTGGACACGTGTTTCGAGGTAGTTGCCTCTTGTCAGCAGGGAGCAGGTTAGTGTAAAGGGGTGCCGCGTGGACTGCCAAAATGTAATTAAAACAGGTCAAGTACCTCTCATGGCGCGCAGGTGCAGATCCAAGGCTCGTCAGCCCGTTGGCTCAAGGGAGCCGTAATAAATTAAGCAAAGGTTGGTCGCACACTGCTCGTCACACCAGCAAGTTGCCCCAAAGGACTGTGGTAGATGTAGTGGCGACGGCGGGTACGCCTATGCCACGATGTATAAAGAACAGTATGTGTTGCGTTAGCCATCCCTGGACACATGTTTCGAGGTAGTTGCCTCTCGTCAGCAGGGAGCAGGTCAGTGTAAAGGGGTGCCGCGTGGACTGCCAAAATGTAATTAAAACAGGTCAAGTACCTCTCATGGCGCGCAGGTGCAGATCCAAGGCTCGTCAGCCCGTTGGCTCAAGGGAGCCGTAAGAAATTAAGCAAAGGTTGGTCGCACACTGCTCGTCACACCAGCAAGTTGCCCCAAAGGACTGTGGTAGATGTAGTGGCGACGGCGGGTACGCCTATGCCACGATGTATAAAGAAGAGTATGTGTTGCGTTAGCCATCCCTGGACACGTGTTTCGAGGTAGTTGCCTCTCGTCCGCAGGGAGCAGGTCAGTGTAAAGGGGTGCCGCGTGGACTGCCAAAATGTAATTAAAACAGGTCAAGTACCTCTCATGGCGCGCAGGTGCAGATCCAAGGCTCGTCAGCCCGTTGGCTCAAGGGAGCCGTAATAAATTAAGCAAAGGTTGGTCGCACACTGCTCGTCACACCAGCAAGTTGCCCCAAAGGACTGTGGTAGATGTAGTGGCGACGGCGGGTACGCCTATGCCACGATGTATAAAGAACAGTATGTGTTGCGTTAGCCATCCCTGGACACATGTTTCGAGGTAGTTGCCTCTCGTCAGCAGGGAGCAGGTCAGTGTAAAGGGGTGCCGCGTGGATTGCCAAAATGTAATTAAAACAGGTCAAGTACCTCTCATGGCGCGCAGGTGCAGATCCAAGGCTCGTCAGCCCGTTGGCTCAAGGGAGCCGTAATAAATTAAGCAAAGGTTGGTCGCACACTGCTCGTCACACCAGCAAGTTGCCCCAAAGGACTGTGGTAGATGTAGTGGCGACGGCGGGTACGCCTATGCCACGATGTATAAAGAACAGTATGTGTTGCGTTAGCCATCCCTGGACACGTGTTTCGAGGTAGTTGCCTCTCGTCAGCCGGGAGCAGGTCAGTGTAAAGGGGTGCCGCGTGGACTGCCAAAATGTAATTAAAACAGGTCAAGTACCTCTCATGGCGCGCAGGTGCAGATCCAAGGCTCGTCAGCCCGTTGGCTCAAGGGAGCCGTAATAAATTAGGCAAAGGTTGGTCGCACACTGCTCGTCACACCAGCAAGTTGCCCCAAAGGACTGTGGTAGATGTAGTGGCGACGGCGGGTACGCCTATGCCACGATGTATAAAGAACAGTATGTGTTGCGTTAGCCATCCCTGGACACGTGTTTCGAGGTAGTTGCCTCTCGTCAGCAGGGAGCAGGTCAGTGTAAAGGGGTGCCGCGTGGACTGCCAAAATGTAATTAAAACAGGTCAAGTACCTCTCATGGCGCGCAGGTGCAGATCCAAGGCTCGTCAGCCCGTTGGCTCAAGGGAGCCATAATAAATTAAGCAAAGGTTGGTCGCACACTGCTCGTCACACCAGCAAGTTGCCCCAAAGGACTGTGGTAGATGTAGTGGCGACGGCGGGTACGCCTATGCCACGATGTATAAAGAACAGTATGTGTTGCGTTAGCCATCCCTGGACACGTGTTTCGAGGTAGTTGCCTCTCGTCAGCAGGGAGCAGGTCAGTGTAAAGGGGTGCCGCGTGGACTGCCAAAATGTAATTAAAACAGGTCAAGTACCTCTCATGGCGCGCAGGTGCATATCCAAGGCTCGTCAGCCCGTTGGCTCAAGGGAGCCGTAATAAATTAAGCAAAGGTTGGTCGCACACTGCTCGTCACACCAGCAAGTTGCCCCAAAGGACTGTGGTAGATGTAGTGGCGACGGCGGGTACGCCTATGCCACGATGTATAAAGAACAGTATGTGTTGCGTTAGCCATCCCTGGACACGTGTTTCGAGGTAGTTGCCTCTCGTCAGCAGGGAGCAGGTCAGTGTAAAGGGGTGCCGCGTGGACTGCCAAAATGTAATTAAAACAGGTCAAGTACCTCTCATGGCGCGCAGGTGCAGATCCAAGGCTCGTCAGCCCGTTGGCTCAAGGGAGCCGTAATAAATTAAGCAAAGGTTGGTCGCACACTGCTCGTCACACCAGCAAGTTGCCCCAAAGGACTGTGGTAGATGTAGTGGCGACGGCGGGTACGCCTATGCCACGATGTATAAAGAACAGTATGTGTTGCGTTAGCCATCCCTGGACACATGTTAAGAGGTAGTTGCCTCTCGTCAGCAGGGAGCAGGTCAGTGTAAAGGGGTGCCGCGTGTACTGCCAAAATGTAATTAAAACAGGTCAAGTACCTCTCATGGCGCGCAGGTGCAGATCCAAGGCTCGTCAGCCCGTTGGCTCAAGGGAGCCGTAATAAATTAAGCAAAGGTTGGTCGCACACTGCTCGTCACACCAGCAAGTTGCCCCAAAGGACTGTGGTAGATGTAGTGGCGACGGCGGGTACGCCTATGCCACGATGTATAAAGAACAGTATGTGTTGCGTTAGCCATCCCTGGACACGTGTTTCGAGGTAGTTGCCTCTCGTCAGCAGGGAGCAGGTCAGTGTAAAGGGGTGCCGCGTGGACTGCCAAAATGTAATTAAAACAGGTCAAGTACCTCTCATGGCGCGCAGGTGCAGATCCAAGGCTCGTCAGCCCGTTGGCTCAAGGGAGCCGTAATAAATTAAGCAAAGGTTGGTCGCACACTGCTCGTCACACCAGCAAGTTGCCCCAAAGGACTGTGGTAGATGTAGTGGCGACGGCGGGTACGCCTATGCCACGATGTATAAAGAACAGTATGTGTTGCGTTAGCCATCCCTGGACACGTGTTTCGAGGTAGTTGCCTCTCGTCAGCAGGGAGCAGGTCAGTGTAAAGGGGTGCCGCGTGGACTGCCAAAATGTAATTAAAACAGGTCAAGTACCTCTCATGGCGCGCAGGTGCAGATCCAAGGCTCGTCAGCCCGTTGGCTCAAGGGAGCCGTAATAAATTAAGCAAAGGTTGGTCGCACACTGCTCGTCACACCAGCAAGTTGCCCCAAAGGACTGTGGTAGATGTAGTGGCGACGGCGGGTACGCCTATGCCACGATGTATAAAGAACAGTATGTGTTGCGTTAGCCATCCCTGGACACGTGTTTCGAGGTAGTTGCCTCTTGTCAGCAGGGAGCAGGTCAGTGTAAAGGGGTGCCGCGTGGACTGCCAAAATGTAATTAAAACAGGTCAAGTACCTCTCATGGCGCGCAGGTGCAGATCCAAGGCTCGTCAGCCCGTTGGCTCAAGGGAGCCGTAATAAATTAAGCAAAGGTTGGTCGCACACTGCTCGTCACACCAGCAAGTTGCCCCAAAGGACTGTGGTAGATGTAGTGGCGACGGCGGGTACGCCTATGCCACGATGTATAAAGAACAGTATGTGTTGCGTTAGCCATCCCTGGACACATGTTTCGAGGTAGTTGCCTCTCGTCAGCAGGGAGCAGGTCAGTGTAAAGGGGTGCCGCGTGGACTGCCAAAATGTAATTAAAACAGGTCAAGTACCTCTCATGGCGCGCAGGTGCAGATCCAAGGCTCGTCAGCCCGTTGGCTCAAGGGAGCCGTAATAAATTAAGCAAAGGTTGGTCGCACACTGCTCGTCACACCAGCAAGTTGCCCCAAAGGACTGTGGTAGATGTAGTGGCGACGGCGGGTACGCCTATGCCACGATGTATAAAGAACAGTATGTGTTGCGTTAGCCATCCCTGGACACGTGTTTCGAGGTAGTTGCCTCTCGTCAGCAGGGAGCAGGTCAGTGTAAAGGGGTGCCGCGTGGACTGCCAAAATGTAATTAAAACAGGTCAAGTACCTCTCATGGCGCGCAGGTGCAGATCCAAGGCTCGTCAGCCCGTTGGCTCAAGGGAGCCGTAATAAATTAAGCAAAGGTTGGTCGCACACTGCTCGTCACACCAGCAAGTTGCCCCAAAGGACTGTGGTAGATGTAGTGGCGACGGCGGGTACGCCTATGCCACGATGTATAAAGAACAGTATGTGTTGCGTTAGCCATCCCTGGACACGTGTTTCGAGGTAGTTGCCTCTCGTCAGCAGGGAGCAGGTCAGTGTAAAGGGGTGCCGCGTGGACTGCCAAAATGAAATTAAAACAGGTCAAGTACCTCTCATGGCGCGCAGGTGCAGATCCAAGGCTCGTCAGCCCGTTGGCTCAAGGGAGCCGTAATAAATTAAGCAAAGGTTGGACGCACACTGCTCGTCACACCAGCAAGTTGCCCCAAAGGACTGTGGTAGATGTAGTGGCGACGGCGGGTACGCCTATGCCACGATGTATAAAGAACAGTATGTGTTGCGTTAGCCATCCCTGGACACGTGTTTCGAGGTAGTTGCCTCTCGTCAGCAGGGAGCAGGTCAGTGTAAAGGGGTGCCGCGTGGACTGCCAAAATGTAATTAAAACAGGTCAAGTACCTCTCATGGCGCGCAGGTGCAGATCCAAGGCTCGTCAGCCCGTTGGCTCAAGGGAGCCGTAATAAATTAAGCAAAGGTTGGTCGCACACTGCTCGTCACACCAGCAAGTTGCCCCAAAGGACTGTGGTAGATGTAGTGGCGACGGCGGGTACGCCTATGCCACGATGTATAAAGAACAGTATGTGTTGCGTTAGCCATCCCTGGACACGTGTTTCGAGGTAGTTGCCTCTCGTCAGCAGGGAGCAGGTCAGTGTAAAGGGGTGCCGCGTGGACTGCCAAAATGTAATTAAAACAGGTCAAGTACCTCTCATGGCGCGCAGGTGCAGATCCAAGGCTCGTCAGCCCGTTGGCTCAAGGGAGCCGTAATAAATTAAGCAAAGGTTGGTCGCACACTGCTCGTCACACCAGCAAGTTGCCCCAAAGGACTGTGGTAGATGTAGTGGCGACGGCGGGTACGCCTATGCCACGATGTATAAAGAACAGTATGTGTTGCGTTAGCCATCCCTGGACACGTGTTTCGAGGTAGTTGCCTCTCGTCAGCAGGGAGCAGGTCAGTGTAAAGGGGTGCCGCGTGGAGTGCCAAAATGTAATTAAAACAGGTCAAGTACCTCTCATGGCGCGCAGGTGCAGATCCAAGGCTCGTCAGCCCGTTGGCTCAAGGGAGCCGTAATAAATTAAGCAAAGGTTGGTCGCACACTGCTCGTCACACCAGCAAGTTGCCCCAAAGGACTGTGGTAGATGTAGTGGCGACTGCGGGTACGCCTATGCCACGATGTATAAAGAACAGTATGTGTTGCGTTAGCCGTCCCTGGACACGTGTTTCGAGGTAGTTGCCTCTCGTCAGCAGGGAGCAGGTCAGTGTAAAGGGGTGCTGCGTGGACTGCCAAAATGTAATTAAAACAGGTCAAGTACCTCTCATGGCGCGCAGGTGCAGATCCAAGGCTCGTCAGCCCGTTGGCTCAAGGGAGCCGTAATAAATTAAGCAAAGGTTGGTCGCACACTGCTCGTCACACCAGCAAGTTGCCCCAAAGGACTGTGGTAGATGTAGTGGCGACGGCGGGTACGCCTATGCCACGATGTATAAAGAACAGTATGTGTTGCGTTAGCCATCCCTGGACACGTGTTTCGAGGTAGTTGCCTCTCGTCAGCAGGGAGCAGGTCAGTGTAAAGGGGTGCCGCGTGGACTGCCAAAATGTAATTAAAACAGGTCAAGTACCTCTCATGGCGCGCCGGTGCAGATCCAAGGCTCGTCAGCCCGTTGGCTCAAGGGAGCCGTAATAAATTAAGCAAAGGTTGGTCGCACACTGCTCGTCACACCAGCAAGTTGCCCCAAAGGACTGTGGTAGATGTAGTGGCGACGGCGGGTACGCCTATGCCACGATGTATAAAGAACAGTATGTGTTGCGTTAGCCATCCCTGGACACGTGTTTCGAGGTAGTTGCCTCTCGTCAGCAGGGAGCAGGTCAGTGTAAAGGGGTGCCGCGTGGACTGCCAAAATGAAATTAAAACAGGTCAAGTACCTCTCATGGCGCGCAGGTGCAGATCCAAGGCTCGTCAGCCCGTTGGCTCAAGGGAGCCGTAATAAATTAAGCAAAGGTTGGACGCACACTGCTCGTCACACCAGCAAGTTGCCCCAAAGGACTGTGGTAGATGTAGTGGCGACGGCGGGTACGCCTATGCCACGATGTATAAAGAACAGTATGTGTTGCGTTAGCCATCCCTGGACACGTGTTTCGAGGTAGTTGCCTCTCGTCAGCAGGGAGCAGGTCAGTGTAAAGGGGTGCCGCGTGGACTGCCAAAATGTAATTAAAACAGGTCAAGTACCTCTCATGGCGCGCAGGTGCAGATCCAAGGCTCGTCAGCCCGTTGGCTCAAGGGAGCCGTAATAAATTAAGCAAAGGTTGGTCGCACACTGCTCGTCACACCAGCAAGTTGCCCCAAAGGACTGTGGTAGATGTAGTGGCGACGGCGGGTACGCCTATGCCACGATGTATAAAGAACAGTATGTGTTGCGTTAGCCATCCCTGGACACGTGTTTCGAGGTAGTTGCCTCTCGTCAGCAGGGAGCAGGTCAGTGTAAAGGGGTGCCGCGTGGACTGCCAAAATGTAATTAAAACAGGTCAAGTACCTCTCATGGCGCGCAGGTGCAGATCCAAGGCTCGTCAGCCCGTTGGCTCAAGGGAGCCGTAATAAATTAAGCAAAGGTTGGTCGCACACTGCTCGTCACACCAGCAAGTTGCCCCAAAGGACTGTGGTAGATGTAGTGGCGACGGCGGGTACGCCTATGCCACGATGTATAAAGAACAGTATGTGTTGCGTTAGCCATCCCTGGACACGTGTTTCGAGGTAGTTGCCTCTCGTCAGCAGGGAGCAGGTCAGTGTAAAGGGGTGCCGCGTGGAGTGCCAAAATGTAATTAAAACAGGTCAAGTACCTCTCATGGCGCGCAGGTGCAGATCCAAGGCTCGTCAGCCCGTTGGCTCAAGGGAGCCGTAATAAATTAAGCAAAGGTTGGTCGCACACTGCTCGTCACACCAGCAAGTTGCCCCAAAGGACTGTGGTAGATGTAGTGGCGACTGCGGGTACGCCTATGCCACGATGTATAAAGAACAGTATGTGTTGCGTTAGCCGTCCCTGGACACGTGTTTCGAGGTAGTTGCCTCTCGTCAGCAGGGAGCAGGTCAGTGTAAAGGGGTGCCGCGTGGACTGCCAAAATGTAATTAAAACAGGTCAAGTACCTCTCATGGCGCGCAGGTGCAGATCCAAGGCTCGTCAGCCCGTTGGCTCAAGGGAGCCGTAATAAATTAAGCAAAGGTTGGTCGCACACTGCTCGTCACACCAGCAAGTTGCCCCAAAGGACTGTGGTAGATGTAGTGGCGACGGCGGGTACGCCTATGCCACGATGTATAAAGAACAGTATGTGTTGCGATAGCCATCCCTGGACACGTGTTTCGAGGTAGTTGCCTCTCGTCAGCAGGGAGCAGGTCAGTGTAAAGGGGTGCCGCGTAGACTGCCAAAATGTAATTAAAACAGGTCAAGTACCTCTCATGGCGCGCAGGTGCAGATCCAAGGCTCGTCAGCCCGTTGGCTCAAGGGAGCCGTAATAAATTAAGCAAAGGTTGGTCGCACACTGCTCGTCACACCAGCAAGTTGCCCCAAAGGACAGCCCTGGTTCTGCACCTGCGCGCCATGAGAGGTATTTGACCTGTTTTAATTACATTTTGGCAGTCCACTCGGCACCCCTTTACATTGTCCTGCTCCCTGCTGACGAGAGGCAACTACCTCGAAACACGTGTCCAGGGATGGCTAAATGCAACACATACTGTTTTCTTTTTACACATCGTGGCATAGGCGTACCCGCCGTCGCCACTACATTCACCACAGTCCTTTGGGGCAACTTGCTGGTGTGACGAGCAGTGTGCGACCAACTTGTGTTCAAATTATTACGGCTCCCGTGAGCTAACGGGCTGACGAGCCCTGGTTCTGCACCTGCGCGCCATGAGAGGTATTTGACCTGTTTTAATTACATTTTGGCAGTCCACTCGGGACCCCTTTACATTGTCCTGCTCCCTGCTGACGAGAGGCAACTACCTCGAAACACGTGTCCAGGGATGGCTAAATGCAACACATACTGTTTTCTTTTCACACATCGTGGCATAGGCGTACCCGCCGTCGCCACTACATTCACCACAGTCCTTTGGGGCAACTTGCTGGTGTGACGAGCAGTGTGCGACCAACTTGTGTTCAAATTATTACGGCTCCCGTGAGCTAACGGGCTGACGAGCCCTGGTTCTGCACCTGCGCGCCATGAGAGGTATTTGACCTGTTTTAATTACATTTTGGCAGTCCACTCGGCACCCCTTTACATTGTCCTGCTCCCTGCTGACGAGAGGCAACTACCTCGAAACACGTGTCCAGGGATGGCTAAATGCAACACATACTGTTTTCTTTTTACACATCGTGGCATAGGCGTACCCGCCGTCGCCACTACATTCACCACAGTCCTTTGGGGCAACTTGCTGGTGTGACGAGCAGTGTGCGACCAACTTGTGTTCAAATTATTACGGCTCCCGTGAGCTAACGGGCTGACGAGCCCTGGTTCTGCACCTGCGCGCCATGAGAGGTATTTGACCTGTTTTAATTACATTTTGGCAGTCCACTCGGCACCCCTTTACATTGTCCTGCTCCCTGCTGACGAGAGGCAACTACCTCGAAACACGTGTCCAGGGATGGCTAAATGCAACACATACTGTTTTCTTTTTACACATCGTGGCATAGGCGTACCCGCCGTCGCCACTACATTCACCACAGTCCTTTGGGGCAACTTGCTGGTGTGACGAGCAGTGTGCGACCAACTTGTGTTCAAATTATTACGGCTCCCGTTAGCTAACGGGCTGACGAGCCCTGGTTCTGCACCTGCGCGCCATGAGAGGTACTTGACCTGTTTTAATTACATTTTGGCAGTCCACTCGGCACCCCTTTACATTGTCCTGCTCCCTGCTGATGAGAGGCAACTACCTCGAAACACGTGTCCAGGGATGGCTAAATGCAACACATACTGTTTTCTTTTTACACATCGTGGCATAGGCGTACCCGCCGTCGCCACTACATTCACCACAGGCCTTTGGGGCAACTTGCTGGTGTGACGAGCAGTGTGCGACCAACTTGTGTTCAAATTATTACGGCTCCCGTGAGCTAACGGGCTGACGAGCCCTGGTTCGGCACCTGCGCGCCATGAGAGGTATTTGACCTGTTTTAATTACATTTTGGCAGTCCACTCGGCACCCCTTTACATTGTCCTGCTCCCTGCTGACGAGAGGCAACTACCTCGAAACACGTGTCCAGGGATGGCTAAATGCAACACATACTGTTTTCTTTTTACACATCGTGGCATAGGCGTACCCGCCGTCGCCACTACATTCACCACAGTCCTTTGGGGCAACTTGCTGGTGTGACGAGCAGTGTGCGACCAACTTGTGTTCAAATTATTACGGCTCCCGTGAGCTAACGGGCTGACGAGCCCTGGTTCTGCACCTGCGCGCCATGAGAGGTATTTGACCTGTTTTAATTACATTTTGGCAGTCCACTCGGCACCCCTTTACATTGTCCTGCTCCCTGCTGACGAGAGGCAACTACCTCGAAACACGTGTCCAGGGATGGCTAAATGCAACACATACTGTTTTCTTTTTACACATCGTGGCATAGGCGTACCCGCCGTCGCCACTACATTCACCACAGTCCTTTGGGGCAACTTGCTGGTGTGACGAGCAGTGTGCGACCAACTTGTGTTCAAATTATTACGGCTCCCGTGAGCTAACGGGCTGACGAGCCCTGGTTCTGCACCTGCGCGCCATGAGAGGTATTTGACCTGTTTTAATTACATTTTGGCAGTCCACTCGGCACCCCTTTACATTGTCCTGCTCCCTGCTGACGAGAGGCAACTACCTCGAAACACGTGTCCAGGGATGGCTAAATGCAAGACATACTGTTTTCTTTTTACACATCGTGGCATAGGCGTACCCGCCGTCGCCACTACATTCACCACAGTCCTTTGGGGCAACTTGCTGGTGTGACGAGCAGTGTGCGACCAACTTGTGTTCAAATTATTACGGCTCCCGTGAGCTAACGGGCTGACGAGCCCTGGTTCTGCACCTGCGCGCCATGAGAGGTATTTGACCTGTTTTAATTACATTTTGGCAGTCCACTCGGCACCCCTTTACATTGTCCTGCTCCCTGCTGACGAGAGGCAACTACCTCGAAACACGTGTCCAGGGATGGCTAAATGCAACACATACTGTTTTCTTCTTACACATCGTGGCATAGGCGTACCCGCCGTCGCCACTACATTCACCACAGTCCTTTGGGGCAACTTGCTGGTGTGACGAGCAGTGTGCGACCTACTTGTATTCAAATTATTACGGCTCCCGTGAGCTAACGGGCTGACGAGCCCTGGTTCTGCACCTGCGCGCCATGAGAGGTATTTGACCTGTTTTAATTACATTTTGGCAGTCCACTCGGCACCCCTTTACATTGTCCTGCTCCCTGCTGACGAGAGGCAACTACCTCGAAACACGTGTCCAGGGATGGCTAAATGCAACACATACTGTTTTCTTTTTACACATCGTGGCATAGGCGTACCCGCCGTCGCCACTACATTCACCACAGTCCTTTGGGGCAACTTGCTGGTGTGACGAGCAGTGTGCGACCAACTTGTGTTCAAATTATTACGGCTCCCGTGAGCTAACGGGCTGACGAGCCCTGGTTCTGCACCTGCGCGCCATGAGAGGTATTTGACCTGTTTTAATTACATTTTGGCAGTCCACTCGGCACCCCTTTACATTGTCCTGCTCCCTGCTGACGAGAGGCAACTACCTCGAAACACGTGTCCAGGGATGGCTAAATGCAACACATACTGTTTTCTTTTTACACATCGTGGCATAGGCGTACCCGCCGTCGCCACTACATTAACCACAGTCCTTTGGGGCAACTTGCTGGTGTGACGAGCAGTGTGCGACCAACTTGTGTTCAAATTATTACGGCTCCCGTGAGCTAACGGGCTGACGAGCCCTGGTTCTGCACCTGCGCGCCATGAGAGGTATTTGACCTGTTTTAATTACATTTTGGCAGTCCACTCGGCACCCCTTTACATTGTCCTGCTCCCTGCTGACGAGAGGCAACTACCTCGAAACACGTGTCCAGGGATGGCTAAATGCAAGACATACTGTTTTCTTTTTACACATCGTGGCATAGGCGTACCCGCCGTCGCCACTACATTCACCACAGTCCTTTGGGACAACTTGCTGGTGTGACGAGCAGTGTGCGACCAACTTGTGTTCAAATTATTACGGCTCCCGTGAGCTAACGGGCTGACGAGCCCTGGTTCTGCACCTGCGCGCCATGAGAGGTATTTGACCTGTTTTAATTACATTTTGGCAGTCCACTCGGCACCCCTTTACATTGTCCTGCTCCCTGCTGACGAGAGGCAACTACCTCGAAACACGTGTCCAGGGATGGCTAAATGCAACACATACTGTTTTCTTCTTACACATCGTGGCATAGGCGTACCCGCCGTCGCCACTACATTCACCACAGTCCTTTGGGGCAACTTGCTGGTGTGAGGAGCAGTGTGCGACCTACTTGTATTCAAATTATTACGGCTCCCGTGAGCTAACGGGCTGACGAGCCCTGGTTCTGCACCTGCGCGCCATGAGAGGTATTTGACCTGTTTTAATTACATTTTGGCAGTCCACTCGGCACCCCTTTACATTGTCCTGCTCCCTGCTGACGAGAGGCAACTACCTCGAAACACGTGTCCAGGGATGGCTAAATGCAACACATACTGTTTTCTTTTTACACATCGTGGCATAGGCGTACCCGCCGTCGCCACTACATTCACCACAGTCCTTTGGGGCAACTTGCTGGTGTGACGAGCAGTGTGCGACCAACTTGTGTTCAAATTATTACGGCTCCCGTGAGCTAACGGGCTGACGAGCCCTGGTTCTGCACCTGCGCGCCATGAGAGGTATTTGACCTGTTTTAATTACATTTTGGCAGTCCACTCGGCACCCCTTTACATTGTCCTGCTCCCTGCTGACGAGAGGCAACTACCTCGAAACACGTGTCCAGGGATGGCTAAATGCAACACATACTGTTTTCTTTTTACACATCGTGGCATAGGCGTACCCGCCGTCGCCACTACATTCACCACAGTCCTTTGGGGCAACTTGCTGGTGTGACGAGCAGTGTGCGACCAACTTGTGTTCAAATTATTACGGCTCCCGTGAGCTAACGGGCTGACGAGCCCTGGTTCTGCACCTGCGCGCCATGAGAGGTATTTGACCTGTTTTAATTATATTTTGGCAGTCCACTCGGCACCCCTTTACATTGTCCTGCTCCCTGCTGACGAGAGGCAACTACCTCGAAACACGTGTCCAGGGATGGCTAAATGCAACACATACTGTTTTCTTTTTACACATCGTGGCATAGGCGTACCCGCCGTCGCCACTACATTCACCACAGTCCTTTGGGGCAACTTGCTGGTGTGACGAGCAGTGTGCGACCAACTTGTGTTCAAAATATTACGGCTCCCGTGAGCTAACGGGCTGACGAGCCCTGGTTCTGCACCTGCGCGCCATGAGAGGTATTTGACCTGTTTTAATTACATTTTGGCAGTCCACTCGGCACCCCTTTACATTGTCCTGCTCCCTGCTGACGAGAGGCAACTACCTCGAAACACGTGTCCAGGGATGGCTAAATGCAACACATACTGTTTTCTTTTTACACATCGTGGCATAGGCGTACCCGCCGTCGCCACTACATTCACCACAGTCCTTTGGGGCAACTTGCTGGTGTGACGAGCAGTGTGCGACCAACTTTTGTTCAAATTATTACGGCTCCCGTGAGCTAACGGGCTGACGAGCCCTGGTTCTGCACCTGCGCGCCATGAGAGGTATTTGACCTGTTTTAATTACATTTTGGCAGTCCACTCGGCACCCCTTTACATTGTCCTGCTCCCTGCTGACGAGAGGCAACTACCTCGAAACACGTGTCCAGGGATGGCTAAATGCAACACATACTGTTTTCTTTTCACACATCGTGGCATAGGCGTACCCGCCGTCGCCACTACATTCACCACAGTCCTTTGGGGCAACTTGCTGGTGTGACGAGCAGTGTGCGACCAACTTGTGTTCAAATTATTACGGCTCCCGTGAGCTCACGGGCTGACGAGCCCTGGTTCTGCACCTGCGCGCCATGAGAGGTATTTGACCTGTTTTAATTACATTTTGGCAGTCCACTCGGCACCCCTTTACATTGTCCTGCTCCCTGCTGACGAGAGGCAACTACCTCGAAACACGTGTCCAGGGATGGCTAAATGCAACACATACTGTTTTCTTTTTACACATCGTGGCATAGGCGTACCCGCCGTCGCCACTACATTCACCACAGTCCTTTGGGGCAACTTGCTGGTGTGACGAGCAGTGTGCGACCAACTTGTGTTCTACTTATGTATGAAACGCTGGTGCGGACATTCCAACGACTGTGGGGTGCGGGAAGAGAAGAGCCAACTACACATGGGATTCTACACGCTCTGATAATGCCGGGTACCGCTGGCCATCAAATAACATGGTTCTATGCGCCACTCGTCGAAACATCACTGACACCGATGCTCGCTCTCAGGGGGAAACGGGAGAGAGTACTTTGTAAAACACTCACTATTGCGGAATGGAGCCGCGTTTTGGAATCGTCTAAGAAGATATCTCGCAACACCCACTTATATCTACAGTTCAATTATATCCATATGTCATATGATCCCACATCGCATACAGGCTGCATTTGGAGGGGAACCTAGAGAGTCCCCAAGATGTAGGCAGCTAGATGGGGACTTTCTACACATGACTTGGAGCTGTACAAACATACAAGGTTTTTAGGAAGCGGTGATGACCAAAATTAACAAAACACTGGGACGCACGCTAGTCCGCATGGTTGTGGTCCGTGTACTGGGGTTATACCCTAGAACACCTAAACGCAAGGTGTGTCACCCATTTGTAGATCTATCCTTAGCCCTGCCCAAGAGGCGAATTGCGATCACATGGCAGTCAGCAGCGGGACCACAGATTGAGGTTTGGAACCGAGAAGGGAGTAACGGGGGGTGGCAGAGGGTAGAGCACTACACAGGGAAGAGCTGAAGGGCCTGCGCAGGCGCCCTATTGCAGAGGTATTGAGGGAGATCTTATTCAACTGGGAACACCCGAGCGGCCTCAATAGTGAGGAGGAGGGAGACAGAACTGCATTGACTGGCTCAGACTGATAGGCTTGAACGTATGACGCCTCTCCTACAAGGGGCCCCCAGCACCAGGTTTTTCTCCCTGCCTCCTCCCCCCTTCCCAAGGCCACCATGGATAATTGCCAAAACACTGGTGAGACGTATGCAGCACCGTCAAGGTCCAGGTGGGCCCCCGCCAACCCCCTCCCCTTCGCCTCACCTTTCCCACCCCGGGATCCCCTAACGAGAAATCATCCTACAACGCGGGAGGAGGCAGTGATAGTGGCACCAACATGCACAGGCTGACACGGTTCAAAGTTTTCCAGTTTCCTTGTTTATTGGATTATGACAATTCTAATATAATAGTAAGTGAAAATAGTTAAAAGTGGTATGTAATAATCAAGCAAAAGATAGGCCCCATGGATAAGAAATTTAGATTATGAAGTACAAGTGGATGGGATACGAAGAAGATGTTGTCCAAAGGCACGATGAACTGAAACAAATGTTTAACTGTATGTAGAAATGGATTGATATGTGTATTGCTTTTGCGCGTAATGTATGCTTAAAACGGTGTTGTTTATCTGCCCATCACCCAGCCGTGCAAACGTTAGTAATATGAGTCCGAAGATTACTATATCTTGAATTAAACTATGCAAATGTTGAAGTACATGATTGTAAATGCCAATAAACATATTTTGAAAAAAAATTAAATTAAAAAACTTAGAGCGCTCACCCTAATAATAAAGGCTTTGCATTAATGAACCATAAATACAAGTTCGAACATCATTAACACATGTACACAAAAGTGACCTGAATTGCAGACAATGCCCTTCCCTGATCCATAATGTGGTACTGTAAACTGGCAGCCAAAGGGTTTGTTCCATAGAGGGTTGGGCCACCTTGTCCCAAGGACAAAATGCACATTAAAACTTGTTGCCTTTGACCCCAAACAATATGTCCTGGGCGTCGGGCTATAGGAATTCCACATCCCTGTAACAAGGATCCTGACAGTGCAAATATTTTGCCCTCAGGGTTCATAAGAGGAGGTAATAACACCAGAACCCTTGTCTACTACAGTAATTTGTGTGATTCCACCTAACAAAAAACCCATCTATAGGCTTAATCTCAGCATAAGGATCCACTCTCAAAGGCCTATTAGCGTCAATATTTGCTTTATCGCAAGAAAGAAGTCCAACTACCTTTGTTGTCACTTTTCATACTAAATAGATTAATTTATGGAATCTGACATAACTTTTAACAACAAACTGGCCAGGCCTATAGCCTTTCCATGGGCTTATCACCATAAGAAAACTCTGAATGGAGTAGAAGCTTTCCCAAAAGGCAATAATGAGGCAGCCAATAGGATAAACACATGTGCAGAGTTACTGTTGACTAAATAATGTCCTACCCCTCTGAAGAGTGCCTAACAAGGGTATTCAGAGTGAAAGCCTCTGATGTTTACTGCGGTAATCTGTGAGACTCCATGCAACAAAATACCAGTCCACAGGCATCAGCAAAGAGTAATAATAATCCATTCTGTTATAAAAGGGCGTCTCTAGTTGGCAGTGGCTTACACCCTGTCCAAGTAGGGACCCATATTCTAGTCAGGTTAAGGGGATTACACAGCTAAAATAACCCTTCGTCACCCCCTTTGTAGCTTGGCATGAGCAGTCAGGCTTATCTCAGAGGCAATGTGTAAAGCATTTGTACATAAACAAACAGTAACACAGTGAAAACACTACAAATGAACATCACACCAGTTAAGAAAAAAAGCCAATCTTTATCTGAATAAAACAACACAAAACAATAAAAATCCAACATACACAAGTAACTATATGAAGTTTTAAAGAATGTCTCAAAAATACAGTTGTTTGAAGTCGATAGCGCCAACCAGGGCTATCACGGCGTTGTGAACAACACAAATCCAACAGTTCAGTGCTTCGGTATCGGGAGGACCTGCAAAACAGTACCTTTGGAAAAGAAGAGGCAGCGTGGACCTTACGATGAAGCGTCGCTGGCAGGCGTTGGTTCTGGCAGTCGGTGAGTCCTTGAAGTCACACGGGTAGCGGATCGATCTCCGTGCTGTTGAAGTCAGGAATGCTGGCGTCGTCGTGGTTGATGCGTCATGCTCCTTATGAGCGATGACCACAGCATTGAGGCAGGCAGCGGCGCGGCGTCGATGTGGAAGCGCTATCGTCGGCAGACCTGGGGCTGCAATGTGAGATGGGGCGATTCGTTATGCTCCTCATGAGCATGCCCTCAGCCATGGTGCAGGCAGCAATGTCGTTGGACGGGGTCAGAGTCAATGGTGCTGTCGTCGGCAAACCAGGGGCTGCGCTGAGAGACGGGGCGATCCGCCGTGTTCCTCATGAGTGAAGCCCTTAGTCATGGTGCAGGCAGCGGTGTTGATAACATCGTGAAGCTTTGTCGTCGGCTGAGATGTTGTCACGGTCAATGCATCGTGCTCCTTACAAGCAGTGACCATGGCTTTGGTGCAGGCAGCAGCATCAGTGACGGCGTTGGGGTTGGTTTTCTTGGACTTATAGCTCAATCACTCAGTTTTAAAGGTCCAGGACTGGTTTTGGCACCACTTGGCAATGCAAGACTCACAGCAGAAGTGTACCAGAGATGGCAACAAGATGTGGATGAAGTCTTTGATGTCCCTGAGACTTCCAACAGGAGGCAAGCACAACTCAAGCCCTTGGAGAACAATGGCAAGCCGGATGAAGAAAACAAAGTTGAGTCATTTCCTTCTTCAAGACAGACGCAGCAGGCCAGCCCAAAACAGAAATAAGCAGAGTGGCAGTTCCCCTCCTTCACATTCTCCACCTCTTCTTCTTGGCAGAATCTCCTCTTAGTCCAAAAGTCTTCTATGGGATCACAGCTCCAGTACTTATACCAGTTTCTGCCTTTGAAGTAGGCAAACTTCAAAGGATAGTCTTTGTAGTGCACAAGACCCTCCCCTTCCCTGACCTGGCTCCAGACACACTACAGGGGGGTAAGTACAGAATTGTGTGAGAACAGGCACAGCCCTATTCAGGTGTCAGTGACAGCTCCTCCCACCACTCTAGCTCAGGAAGACACATCCGCCTAGTGATGGGCCATCGGGATATGCAGGGCACACCTCAGTTCCCTTTGTGTGGCTATCTAGAGTTAATGCACAAACAGATCAACTGTCAGTCTAAACCATATGTGGATTCCACAGGCAGGCAGACAAACAGAATGGTAAAGCAAGAAAATGCCCACTTTCTAAAAGTGGAATTTTCAAACACCCAATTTAAGAACCAACTTCACTAAAAGATGTATTTTTAAATTGTGAGTTCAGAGACCCTAAACTCCAAATCTCTCTCTCTTCCCAATTGGAAGTTACACAGCACCTTCAATGATAGCCTATGGGAGAGATAGTCTTTGCAATAGTGAAAAACGAAATGAGTAGTATTTCACTATCAGGACATGTAAAATACACCAGTACATGTCCTGCCTTTTAAATGCACTGCATCTAGCCTATGGGGCTACCATGGGCCAACCTTAGGGGTGCCTTTAAATGTAATAAAAGGGAAGGTTTGGGCCTGGCAAGTGGGTGCACTTGCCAGGTCAACATTGTAGTTTAAAACTGCACTTACAGACACTGCAGTGGCAGATCTGAGACATGGTTGCAGGGCTACTCGTGTGGGTTGCACAATCAGGGCTGCAGGCCCACTAGTAGCATTTAATTTACAGGCCCAGGGCACACACAGTGCACTTTACTGGGGACTTACCAGTAAATCAAATATGCCAATCATGGATAAACCAATCACAATCATAATTTACAGAGAACGCATATGCACTTTAGCACTGGTTAGTAGTGGTAAAGTCCCCAGAGTGCTAGCCAACAAAAACAGGTCAGGAAAAAATAGGAGGAAGAAGACAAAAGGTTTGGGGATAACCCTGCAAAAAGGGCCAGGTCCAACACATACATAAACACGTGTTGCATTTGACTCATGCGTTTCACAATAATTCTATCTGGCTTAGTACCAAAAGAGAATAAAATCACAAAAAAATTATACTTACCATGTGTGGTAAAGGCATACGTGGTAAAGGCTGAGCTGAAAAGGCATGCATGGTGAAGGCTGCGTTGAAATGTCATACATTCTTACTGGGGTAGTCACAAATGATTGCATTGGAACCTTATCTAATATAGCTTCTTTGAGGATGTGCACTTTCACTGCATTGTAAGAATCCTCATTCATTATAATCGGTTGAATCAATTCGCAAAGATTACTTTCCAGATTTGCCAAAAGACTCATAAATGTATCAAAGCTCATATTTAATATATCTACTTTTGGCCAGAGAACACTTTCAAACAGTTTTGTCGGGAGGAGGATAAAATTCAGTAAGACACAATGTTATTGTCTTTTGAATATTTAACTTGTATATTAATTCCTGGGTCAATCCACAGCCAGATTCATTTGTTCTAATTAAATATGAACGATTTCCTAGAAGTGTGCTCTGAGATAGATTGAATGAAACAGGTGCTACAAAGAGTTTACAAGCAAGGAAGGGGCATCAAAGGGATACATGCAGAGGGCAACATGATAAAGTCACTAAGGAGTGATGTCCTAGTGGGTTAGTGCATGCCAATGTGCTAATAAAAAGTAGTATTGTATTACTTCTAGCAGCTGAACTCAAAATGGTACATCCAGGCATTTTAAAGTAAAACATTGTGTATGTTTTCATCCCAATCCAAAGATGTGTTTTTGACATTCATAGAAGTGAAAAGCAGCGATTGGAAAGATTACTCCTTGCAGGAGCCCCATACGATAGAGTGCTCTCTATCGGTTTTATTGACAGAAGTTCTATGAAGCCTTCTTTTTAGAGATCATTATCTGCCTTGAGATTAAATTATAGGTTACAAACACGGCTGATTTGTTTATGAGCTTCCATGGCACTTAATGCTTTTTAAAAATTTGTAATGCCCAATTTAATTGTGTTAATACTCACATTTGAGCCTGCCCTTTTTGAAAGGATTCAAGACTTTTTTTTAAAAGATTGAAGGCAGAAGAAATAATGATTGAGATGATCTATATATGTTTGGAAAGTGTTTGAAAGTCATTTTCAATAACTTTAAATATGCTTTGCTTTGCTTGGCAGTTTCTCTAATTCTTTCAGAAGATTGTTTTTCAGAGTATGCATACTCTTCTTTTATAGCAGCATATATTACAGTATATATATTGGAATCTTTTATTTTTTTACGGGAGGCACCCCAGAAGAAAAGCACTTAAATCCATATTTTCAGTAAGCTTTAACAGGTGTTTTTATTAACAGAACTCAAACAAGAACGAGGCTGCTACTTCTGAAATAGATTTCCTGCACAGTACATAGTTGCAATCATGGAAAATATATGTTATTCCTAGGATCTGGACAGTTTGCCAATGGCCCAGCATCTTTTGACATAATATTATTCACTCAATAAGGCTTGTTGTCAGCGAAGGGTCTGGGGGAAATGCTGCTATATTGCCTGGGCATGAATTGAGAGTGTGGCTTAGGCCTATCTGCAGATCCCAATTAATGCACATGTAATCACGCTGGCCTCTGACAGCCTATCAGGGAACAAAGCACCTTGATTGGACAGTCTTACTGTAGAACTCTTTAAGGCATTTAAGACAAATCTTGCATTGCGGCTAGTTTATCTCTATCAAGAATCGACAGAAACAGGAGTGCTACCTCCCCTCACTGACAGAGAGTCTGTGATCACCATAATTCTAAATCCTGACAAAGATGCCCAAGAATGCCCATCCTACAGACCCCTTACTGTATTGAATCTTGATAATAAAAGACTAGCTTGGATTATTGCAAACTGACTCAACACACTGATGAAGGGCTTAGTGTTGCCAGTAGACATACTTCCATGCCATTGCCATGCCCCCTCTGACCTCTTCTTTTTGCCCTAACCATGGAGTATTTCGCTACATGGCTGCAGAAGAGCAATCAACACAGGGGTATTGCCTTCCCAAACAGATGTGTTTTATTATAACTTTATGCTAATGACTTTACGTTCTTTGTGAAAAATTGAGTTCAACCTCTGGGCGATCATTAACAAAAAACCAAGGTATGGGGTACTTACAGGTATAGATATAACTGGACAAAATCTGAAATATTCCCCTTCACTAACTCCTCCCTTAAGCCACAGGCCAACTACCCAATGCACTGGTAGAAGAGTTTGGAGTACTTATAAATAGAGAGAAACACCTGTTGCCCGGGGCAACTACGGCCCAATAACTGAAAAATTAAGTGACCAAGTTGAACGGTAGATAACGCTGTCATGATCAATGGCTGGCAGAGTTGCTCTGATTACAATTTTATTACTGCCCAGATTTTAGTACCTATTCAACAACACTCCCATTCCTCTTGGTAAATCCCTTTTTGTTAAGCTACGGTTGGTATCGGCAGAACGAAGACCTAGATTGAATTGGAGATTGCTCACAATGCCATATGATAAATTAATATTTCGGCAAAAAAGGTTCATCATAAAGTTGAGAAAAGCCTCACTTGTACTTACACATTAATGGTGGAGGTATAAAGGCGTCTGTAATTTGAACAGCACTAAACAGTCGCTATGGTTAATAGGGGATCTGGTGATGGGAATAAGGGATTTATTACTCAAGGCGTCTGAATAATTATAATGGCTTCTGAAGAATTGAGAAGGAAAAAACCTGTAAGGAAGAAATTCCTATAGGCACCAAGTCCATAGCAGAAGAAAATTATGTCCTTCGAATGAGTGTGCCAATTGTGTATAAACATGGCAGACATGCCAGCATTCAGCACGTGGTGCGTGAGAAGACTAGAATATGCACCCTACCATATAAAGTGTACCGACAAGGGAGAAGAGAAATGCCAGCAATAGGGAAGGGACAATATCTAGAGAGTAGTACATGAGGACCACTGAATAATCTGAAACTAAAAACACACACCAGTCCTGAAAAAGTATGCGACATGGAAAACATTGACAAGCATAGATAGATAACCAAGATATATATAAATTATCCGTTTAACAAGGCAAGGAGGAGGAATAACGGGCACGGCGAAGAGGGGAAGAAAGGGTTGGTGCTTTTTCTTCCTAGTGAAAACATGAAGACAGAAAACAATTAGTCACACAGCATTCAAAACCTGTGGATGGTCAAGCTATCCTACCAGAAGGGGTTATTATCCAAGGAGATTTAAAGGTGCATAGTAAAAAGTGATGTAACCAATTATATCCTGGGGGTCAAGTTGGATATCTTACAGCCTTAGAAAGATTAAGAACACTGATCATGAAACCAAAAAGACCCAATAATATATATATTGGATGGTAACAGTTTTTGTTATAAAGCCTTGTTAAGAGGTTCGTACAGGGTGTAGGAACTATAGTGCGGTGATGCCGGCACCAGCACTAGAACGCGTTAGTCTGACCCATGATGTGTGGTACTTGGCAGGGCTGGTGATGTCGCTATACAGGGGTCAGTGATGCACTGCCTGGAGACCAGTCCTTGCAGCGGCACTCTCGTCATTCCCCTCCCACGTCCAATGCACTCTATCCATGTTTCTACTTTCCCTTTTCCCTCACTCGTCCCCTCTTCAGAGTCCGGGGTCTGCTGCTGTCACCGGTGCTGCTGAGCTTTGCTGCTTACCTCAAAGCTGCTCTGAAAGGCCGGGAGGCTTAGGACCGACACACATCTCCTTTCCCTGACAAACACAGGGGTGAGTGTTGTGGGCTTAGGACAGACGCACATGTCCTTCCTCCTGACATACACAGGGGTGAGTGTTGGGGGGCTTAGGACAGACACACATCTCCTTTCTCCTCAAATACACGGGGGGAGTGTTGGGGGTCTTAGGACAGACACACAGCTCCTTCCTCCTGACATACACAGGGGTGATTGTTGGGGGGGCTTAGGACAGACACACATCTCCTTCTCCCTGACATACACAGAGGTGAGTGTTGGGGGGCTTAGGACGGACACACCTCTCCCTCCCCTGACATACACAGGGGTGAGTGTTGATGGTCGGTGTCAAACTCGACACCCCAACATCCTTTCCATTCGGGGTTAGGTTTCTGTTGTGTCGTTTACTTAATCTTGTTTACATCTAGCTTGCTTCGCCCCACCGAGCGCCCCTCCCCTCCTGCGCGCCGCGGCAGCCACCAGCTGGAATGTTGACAGCTGGACGTTCTAGAGTGACAGTTTAGACAGTTGGTTGTATTGACAATAGATTCATTATGCACTAAGCCTCTGGTTGAGTGTGTCGTCCATTAGCGTAATAAACTACTTACAAGTTATAACTCCTGACTACTCATCTTTACAGTTTCTTATCTTCCTTCGGCCGCAGGAGGCCTGGTCAGGGTGACTGCAGTCTGTGTTACTGCTTAGTCCGCTGTCTCTTTCAGCTACTCTCAGCTCCAGACCAGCAGGCACAGGATTTCCTCTTCCGGGTCAGGTGGTAGCAGAGACAGCACCAGCAGTGAAAGCAGTCACTTCCGGCCTCTTCTTCCCTTCGGCTCCAGCAGCTGTAGGGGTGGAAGGGTCCTCTATCTGTGCGGTGACCTTCACCATCTGACCCCAGACATCACCCCCGGCCTCGGTTTGTCATCTTCGCCGTCCCAGGCCGAGGGAGAAAGGGCTCCGAGCAGGTGTCTGCGCAGGTAGGAGTCTTCCTATCCACCCCTCCCCGCTTCTGGACAACCTTAACTCTCCACTCCCCAACTTCACGCTATGGCCTCTCCCCGCCTGCGTCCCCTTCACCTCTCCTGTGCAGCCTCTCCCCTTCCCACCTCCCCTGTGTAGCCTCTCCCCACCTCCCCTGTGCAGCCTCTCCCCTCTATCCTGTGCAGCCTCTCCCCACCTCACCTCTCCTGTGCAGCCTCTCCCCCTCCCACCCCTCTTGCGCAGCCTCTCCCCTTCCCACCTCCTGTGCAGCCTCTACTGTACAGTCTCTTCCCCTCCCTCCTCTCCTGTGCAGTCTCTCCTGTACAGTCTCTCCCCCTCCCACCTCCTGTGCAGCTTCTCCCCCTCCCACATCTCCTGTACAACCTCTCAACTTTCCACCTCTCATGTGCAGCCTCTCCCCTTTCCACCTCTCATGTGCAGCCTCTCCCCTTTCCACCTCTCATGTGCAGCCTCTCCCCTTCCCACCTCTCCTGTGCAGCCTCTCCCCCTCCCACCTCTCCTGTGCAGCCTCTCCCCCTCCCACCCCTCTTGCGCAGCCTCTCCCCTTCCCACCTCTCCTGTGCAGCCTCTACTGTACAGTCTCTTCCCCTCCCTCCTCTCCTGTGCAGTCTCTCCTGTACAGTCTCTCCCCCTCCCACCTCCTGTGCAGCTTCTCCCCCTCCCACATCTCCTGTACAACCTCTCCCCTTCCCACCTCTCCTGTGCAGCCTCTCCCCCTCTCACCTCTCCGGTGCAGCCTCTCCCCCTCTCACCTCTCCGGTGCCGTTTCTCCCCCTCCCACCTCTCCTGTGCAACCACTTCCTCTCCCCACCTCTCATGTGCAGCCTCTTCCCCTTCTCACCTCTCCTGTGCAGCCTCTCCCCTTCCCACATCGCCTGTGCAGCCTCTCCCCTTCCCACATCGCCTGTGCAGCCTCTCCCCTTCCCACATCGCCTGTGCAGCCTCTCCCCTTCCCACCTCTGCTGTGCAGCCTCTGCCCTTCCCACCTCTCCGGTGCATCCTCTCTCTCTCCCACCTCTCCTGTGCTGCCTCTCCCCACCTCCCTTCCTTTCCTGCCCATTCTTCCCACCCACCCTCCCCCCACCTCTCCGGTGTAGCTTCTCCTCTCTTTTTTTTCTTCCGTGATCCGCTTGACCCTGTTTGGTCTCAGATTTTTTCCTATGCTATGGTGACCCGGGCGGCGCAGTCTCAGACTCCCTTCTTCGGTACATTGTTTATGGAACACACGCTGTCACATGTGGCTCTGGATCAGTTCGGCTGCGGGTGGCTCAGAGAAAGCTGTAAATGCACAAACATCAAGCGCTGGGTCCAGCCTCTTGTAGATCTCGGCACCTTTTGTTGTTTTCTGGCTCCCTGAAACTAGTGATGTAGGCGCCTAAACACCGAGCTGCTATTAGACATACATACCCCCTAGCCCCCACTCACTCCTGTGCCCCTTGACCATGGATCCAGGGGGTGCATTACACTCTTGCAGCGCAGCTAAGGACATCGGCAGTGCTTAATTTGTGCCGGTGGTTGCCAGCGGGCACCACTGCCGCTTATTCTTTGGGTCCGGAACTCTTTCCACACAAGCAGCAATCCCGATCATAATTGTGCTAGTTTTATATATTTTATTTTTTAGGATGTTTTTTTCTGACGCCCCCAGGCATCTTATGGTATGTGTTATCTCATTATGTGACCGCAGCGTCATTATGACGAGTCATTATGTGACCTCAGCGTTGTAGCGTCATTATGAAGAGTCATTCCCTCCTCCTTTGCCTGTGAGCGCCCTGTCTAGACAGGGTCTCTGCAATTGTAACACAGCCCACCCGTGAAGCAAGACTGCAAGCAGTCATCAGGAAACATTGACCGGTAAAACAACCACACCATTGTCCTGTTCATTTCTAAACGTGCAGTGCACTGGTGACGTATGGCACTGCATTGTAATTTCATTTACCACTCCTCGCGTCCTGCCCCCGCCGCCCCACTGTGTACAGCCCACAATCATTTCCATCCCAAATGTGCAGTCCATCGGAGAGGGTGCTGGCCCCATTAAAGAGTGAGGGCCAGGAGGTCATTGGTGACAGTGTGTAAAGATGACACTTCAACGGAGTAGAGTTGAAGTAGTTTATTACTCACTAGGAACGACACACCGGGAGAACCGCTGTGCAGGGCACACAGATGCAACTGACAATCTCAACCGCCCCAACTGTCACCCTGAACAATCAGCTGTCAACATTCCAGCTGACGTGAGCAGGCTCGCGCGAGGCAGGGGGAAGGGAAGGAGTGTGGGAAGCAGGAAGGATAGAATAAACACAACACATCTCTTCCCTTTACAACACTAAAAAGAACTGGGAGGGAGAGAGAAAAAAAAGAAGGGGTGGAAAGCAACAATGGATTGCTATCTATTCACATACGAAGTCTTTGAATTTGCTAGGCTTGACTAATATGCGGCCATGTCTGCTCGTGCTGGCCATTCCGCCTGTAGCTTCTTTTCCCATCTCTTGTTCTTGTTCAAACGCAGGGCTTCCTCTCGACTCGCAAGAGTTACTCATATCCTTGATGAGGTTATCGGACACCTCCACATCAAGTTCCTTCGCAACCTGATCTTCCACGTTGGTGATGTTACTGTCCTCAAGGGATGCTTCTGAGGCACTGGTGCTGAGGTCTCTCAGTTCCCCAATAGATTCTATGAGCTCATGTTCCTGTTCATCCACAGTGGTGTGATCATAGGAATGTGACAATGTGTTGTCCACTTCTTCCTCTGAATCTGACGACGTTAGGTGCAACCAACTATACGTGTCTAAAGTTTCCAATTTGTCTTCCACGTCTTTGACTTCCCTTAAATCCATTCCTGGTTGTGCACACTCCTTCCTGTGACAAACGGACAACGCAGAGGCATGCCAAACCTTCCCATCGCTGAGGAGCGCAGAGTTGCAGAACACCTTCACCACCTTCAATGGCTCTGAAAATCTGTTCTGCCCTTTTATAATGTGTCCACTTCTTCTCACTCGTACGCTATCGCCTTCCTTGAGTTTTATCTGATTGCAGTTGTGCCTGCTGTCATACTTCACTTTGCTCATGTCCTTCGCTTCTTGGATTCTCTTCCTGACTTTTTCCACTGACCATTCCGATTTCCTTGCTCCCTTGAGCCATCCGATATTGTCTTTTGAGATGGGTGTTCTTCCTCTCATAATCTCAAATGGGCTTATCAATGTTTTTTCACTTGGTGTGATCCTGTATCCCCAGACCATTTTGCTAACTTCCTTTCTCCAACATTTTCCGTTGTTGTTCGCTAGTTGGATAATGCCCTTTATTACTCTATTAAATCTTTCTACGGCACCATTGCCGGCGGGGTGGTACACTGAGGTGGTCTTGTGGGTAATACCATTCCTGATCACAAAATTCTTGAAAACTTCAGACAAGAACTGACTTCCATTATCACTTACGATATTCTTAGGTATGCCTTCTCTTGTGAAGATACTGTCTAGGAACGTCACAATGTCTACAGCATCCACCTTCCTGCAAACTTTTATTTCTGGCCACTTTGAGAAATGATCCACTAAGACCAGGATACTCAATTTTTCTTCTTGCCATTGGATCGGACCCATTATATCGATTCCAACGCGTTCCCAAGGCATGTTAGGACACTGCAATGGTTGTAAAGGTGGTCTTAACGTCGTTTGTGTCTTATCCGAATTCACACATTGTGTGCAGTCTCTTACTGCCCTCTCAATTTGTATATCGCACCCAGGCCACCAATACCAATTTTTTATTCTCTGCTTGGTTTTGTTAATGCCCAAGTGACCTTCATGGCAAATGTTGACAATTCTTTCCCTCAAGGTGACAGGAGGAACCATTTTACCCTGTCTTAACACAAAGTTGTTCTCCACCGACAATTCACTTCTCAATTCCCAGAAGGGTCTTAACTCGCTTTTCAGTTTTTTTTTTTCTGGCCAACCCCTCACAATTAGTTTACTGACTTCTTTGAGTGTCTCGTCATTCTGACCTTCTTTGTTCCAGTCTTCTTCTAGTATACTAGGAAACTCTTCATTTATGCTCGCTACGCAGAGTTCTTCTTCATCCACCCCTTTTTCCTCATTATGCAAAGGCAATCTGCTTAAAAAATCTGCGACTACGTTCTTTGCACCAGGTAGATACTGTACCTCATAGTTAAAATCCAAAAGTCTTATTGACAATCGTGCTAATCTCGGTGAAGCATTATACAATCCCTTCACTGTCATTACTTTCACAAGCGGTTTGTGGTCACACCGCAAAACAATTCTTCTTCCCCATATGTACTGCCGGAAATGTTCCATCCCCCACACACACGCCAAGGCCTCCCGCTCGATAACTGAGTACCTCTCCTCAGTGGGAGTTAAAGAGCGGGAAGCAAATGCGATGGTGGCTTCCTTGCCATCGCTTTCAATTTGTGTGAGGACGGCACCAATACCTTTGCCACTCGCATCAGTAGTGACTACGCAGTCTAGGTTAGTATCAAATCCCTTGAGGGGCGGTGCATCACAAATTTCCTTTTTGAGTAACTTAAAACTTTCCTCACAGTCTTTAGACCATTCAAATTTGCTCTTATTTTTCAACAGCATTCTTATACTGTACGTTTTTGTAGAGAAATTCCTTACGAATTTGGAGTAGTACTCCACGAGACCCAAAAATGCTCTTAACTCATCTTTATTCTGTGGAACTGGGGCATCCTTTATAGCCTTGATAAGTTCTTTCTTTGGTTTTATACCCTCTTGAGTAATTTCATGTCCTAAATAGGTGACTTTCTTGTTGCTGAAACTGCATTTTTTATGTTCTGCCGTCATGCCATTCTTTTCTAAGATTTTGAGTACCACCAGCAACCTGTTGTCATGGTCTAACTGATCTCTCCCCATAATAAGAATGTCATCTTGGAAAATCAGCAATTTTTTGATCCCTTTGAACATTTCATGCATTAGTCTCTGGAATAACGCCGCTGCCGACGCCAAACCAAAAGGTACTCTACAATCTCAACCGCCCCAACTGTCACCCTGAACAATCAGCTGTCAACATTCCAGCTGACGTGAGCAGGCTCGCGCGAGGGAGGTGTCGCGCGAGGCAGGGGGAAGGGAAGGAGTGTGGGAAGCAGGAAGGATAGAATAAACACAACACAGTGGGCATTATTTCCATACATCAGATGGCAACGTGGAGCCAAATACAAATACTGCCCCGCATTGGTTAGTAGCAGACCCCTGGTGATCTGTAACTCCTATATAAAAGGAGGTAGTGTGCACTGATTGGGACACTGCCAGCATCCGCTTGTTAATGAGCTATCTTAAATGGTATTTGATAATTTTAAATGTAAAACACCCCTTTAAGCCCTAAGTCACCATTTGCACAAGTCTGTCTCTATTTACAGTCAGAAGAGTGTATCTGTTTTACTTGATCACATTAAAATGGAAAACGTTGAAAGAGCGGGGATGCCTGGCTTTGAGAAAGCAACGAGTTTGTTGTGATTGAATGCAGTCCTCTGTTGGTATGTGTAAGAAAGGCACAGGGTAGTCGGTGATAATAGCTGGTTCTTTATGTTTATTGCAAGTAAATGATCCCATCCACCATAAGCTGCTGCAAGCACTTCTGAAGCTACCTTCAACTGCCTCACTCCTTCACATCATTCCAGACCCCTCAATCATAAACATTCCTTTGTCCAGGCAACGTGAGCAACATTCTACGATGCCACACATCCCCTTCCTTTACGAAGACAAATGTATGAATTACAGCAGTGGTGCAAACCTATATACAACATAAGAAAATTCAAAACCTATTTAACAAAATCTTTTAGAAACATGGGAGGCTTGGAAACCCTGGATGATTTGCGAATACCTTGAGGAGCCCTGCTTGCATCATTACCATCAGACAAAGATTTGCGAATACCTTGGGGAGCCCTGCTTGCATCAAAACCATCAGACAACTTCCCCCTAATCAAAAACTCTTTCCTTACCACCACCACCCTGTTCAAATTCCAAATGCGGTGGTCAGCAGTTTTTATAGCATTCGTGAACACTTTTATTACTTGAATGGGTTTCAAAAATCTTACTCCAGATCTCTTTTTGATTGGGTTCTTTATGAGAACCCAATCTCCCACTTTCACCACTGTCCTCTTAACAGATTTCCTTCCATCAAAATTCTCTTTCCTAGACATAATTTTCTGTGATTCTTTGACCCTCCAGTTAGACTTATCATTTTTAGTGATCAACCCGGGTTGCATATCATTTACCCACGGAGGGGCTACACGAGTATTGGGACATCTAGCCCTGAATAGTTCAAAAGGCGTTCTATTAGTGATAGCGTGAGGCGAAACCCTGTAAGCTTCAACCTTATCCCAAATCTGACTACGCCAATCCAGACCACTTGACCTAGCCATGTTAATAGTTTCTTTTAGTACACGGTTAAACCTCTCAACCATGCCATTGGTTTCTGGGTGATACAATGACGACTTTTTGTGCTTGATACCATTTTTCCCAAAAAATGATTGCATTTCCCTGGATACAAATTGCACCCCGTTATCCGTTAAAATACTAGAAGGTATACCTTCCCTAGAGAAAATTTTCTTTAAGAAACCTATCACATGTCTAGTTTCAACCCCTCTTGAAATACCTATTTCAGGCCATCTTGAGTAAAAATCAACTAACACAAAGACATACCAATCAGTACCCGATGACTGTATGGGGCCCAAAATGTCTAAACCCACTTCTTTCCAAGGGGCATCAGGTCTTTCCCTTATCACCATGGGTTGTGTCTTGGGTTTCGCTACCCTCTCGCTCAGGGCACATTCAACACATTCTCTTATCTTCCTTTCAACCTGCATATCCATCCCTGGCCACCAATAGTTGAGACGAAGTCTCTCTTTCGTCTTTGAAATGCCCTGGTGTGTAACATGTGCGAGCGAAATGAGATCTGCTCTAATGCTACTTGGTGGAATTAGCCTCAATCCCCTGAGAAGTAGACCATCACATTCCGACAACTGGTCTCTAACATGCCAAAATTTCTCCAATTCTATGTCTTCTCTATGTTCTTTTTTCCACCCACCGTTAATGGCCTCTAAAACCTTCACCAATACTTGGTCTTCAAGAGCCTCTTTTTTCCATTTGTCCTTATCAATAGCAGAATCTTCCACTAGACAAACCATTTCCTCATCCATTTCACACTCATCATCACCGTTGCCATTTTCCTTTCCAATTAATCTGGACAAAGCATCAGCTACCTTATTTTCCACCCCAGGTAGATACTTTACATCAAAATTGTAGTCTTGAAGTCCGACCACCCATCTTGTGATTCTCCCTGAAACAGCATCGATCCCCTTGTTCTTGAAAATTTCCACCAAAGGTTTGTGATCAGACCTGACTTCAAAAGTAGAACCCCATAAGAAATTTTTTAATTTGCTTATTGCCCAGTATACCGCTAAAGCTTCTCGCTCTATTACGGAGTAACGAAACTCAGCATCTCGCAAACTCCTGGATAGGAAAAGAATAACTTGCTCTTGGGACTGATCCTTTTGAACTAAGACTGCTCCTAGTCCCTTTAAACTTGCATCTGTAATCAAAATTGACTTCTTCTTGGGGTCAAAACTACACAGTTTGGGAGCAGAATTTAACTTCTCTTTAAGATCACTGAATTCTTGTTCACATTCCGCATCCCACAAAAATTCACAACCTTTGCGCAACAACGCTCTCATGTGCACGCAACAAGAAGCGAAACCCTTAATAAACTTGTTATAGTATTCGGCCATACCTAAAAAACTCATAAGTTCCTCTCTATTCGTAGGTGCAGCTAGATTCTGTATTGCATTAATAAGACTCTCCTTAGGTAACACCCCTCCTTGAGAGATAGTGTGTCCTAAATATTCAATTGAACTTTTCCTGAATTTGCACTTTTCAATTTTAATTGTAAGGTTAGAATCCTTCAACCTGTCCAACACCTTGTATAATCTGTCATCGTGTTCTTTTGTGTCACCTCCAAAAATCAAAATATCATCTTGGTAAATTCTTACCCCTGTTAGACCCTTTAAAACCTTTTCCAGTGCCCTTTGGAAAACTGAGGCCGCTGACACCAGCCCAAAAGGAAGTCTAGCAAACCTGAATGTCCCAAAAGGGGTGACAAAGGCCGTTAGATCTTTAGAATCATCATCTAATCTAATCTGGTGGTATGCTGACCGTAAATCAATGGTACTGAATACTTTTGCCCCCTTTAGGAACATCAACATGTCACTTATGTTCGGTAGGGGGTATCGGTCAATGACTACACTCTTATTTAATTCGCGAAGGTCCACACACAAACGAAGGGACCCATCACTTTTCTTGGCTGCGACCACCGGAGCAACCCACTGAGTGGCCTCTACGTCTTCAATTACTCCTTCGTCCTTGAGTCGCTCCAACTCTGCTTCGACTAAATCTCTAACAGCAATTGGTACATTTCTAACTTTACAGCAAACTGGTTTAGCATTGTCAACCATTCTGATATGATGAAAGTACCCTTTGAGGCAACCCAACTTGGTTGAAAATACACTTGGAAATCTGTTCCTCAAAATATCTGCAAACTCCTTGTTAGAAGAGTCTTGAACCACAGATACCATCTTAGACACAAAACTCTCTTTCAAAATAATGGGGGGCGACGAATTTGGATCTAGCATGACCCCTAAATCTTTCTGGTGGAACCAGCTGAGAATGCTATCTCCCTTTTGTGATATATAAATTTTTGCACTGGCTAACCTACCTTTGTAGTCAACTAAACCCCAGAAGTACCCAACAAGTTTAATTGGTTCACCCCCATAGGCAACAGGCTTTATGTCAGGTCGAATAACCTTTACCTTTCCCATTATTTGTTTTTGGTAAAACTCTCTGGAAATAATGGTTATTTTCGCACCTGAATCAAAAAGGACTCTAGTAGGCTTCCCATTAACTAAGATCTCATCAACGGGACAATACCTCCCCTCTCCATTTTGTACTACCTGCACTTGAATTTGCCCACAATCAACTTCATCTTGGCCTTGATAATCATCATCTACGTCATAATATATTTCACTAACTTTTCCTTTGTAGTTTTTTCCTTTACACATAGTCGAGAAATGACCCCTCTTTTTACATTTGCTACATGTAACCTTCCACCCTGGACATTGCCTGTCGTTTGCAAAGTGACCATTTTTTCCACAACGAAAACATTTTACATTAGATACATTAAATTTCCTGGGAGTTTCTTTTACAGCTTCGTTTTTCTTGGTTTCTTTCTGATCAACTGTTCCTCTAGGTGCAGTCTTGACCGTATGTACAGAGTTTTTTTCTTCACTTCCTCCATTTTTCTTTATGACATCTACGCATTTTAAAGAGTGTTCTATCCTTTTTGCAATTACAATAACTTCTTCTAAATTCGGTTCATCTTTTTGCCACAATTCCTCTCTGACGCGTTCAATGCTACAACCCAACATGAATTGATCCCTTATCCTTTCTTCGAGAGTTGCAGCGAATTTGCATGAGGAAGCTAATTTCCTGAGCGATGTGATGTAGTTCTCGACACTCTCATCCTCCAATTGGGATCTTCTGCCAAAATGGTACCTCTCCAAAATGGTACTAACCTTGGGTAAAAAATGTTTATCTAACATAGCAATAGCGATTTCGTACTCATTGAGGTTTCGATCAACCAGTTCAGGTAGATGATCGAAGACCTCTTGTCCTTCTGAACCTAGGCAATGTAATAGCAGGGCCGTCTTCCTCTCTGCACTTAGAGACGCACCACAAACTCTAGCGTACCTTTCAAAAACTTTGCGCCATTTTTGCCACTTAATGGGAGGATCCCCTGGTTCTGACAGAAAAAATGGAGGTGCAGTAACATTTTGCATTGTAATGCTATAAACCTGACCACTTTTCGTAAACAAATTGTACCTTGAGCAGAGAGAGAAGAAATAATGATAATGAGGATGTGAGAATTACCACTTAACAATCACAGGTTACTATGAGGCCGGAAATGAATAAAACAAATTGCTTCCTTTCCTTCATTTGCTATTCAAAATATTCACCAGTATTACTTTGTGTTCCTCTTCTTTTCTCTTTTTTTTTTAAAGTGAAATGCGTGTATCACTGAAAGAATACACTTCTTAATGTTTACTTTAGGCAGCTAAATATACTTTCCTGTCCAGCAGCAATCTCTCTGTTTACAGCGGTTGCTTAGACAAACAACGCGAAGCGTGTAGAGTGTTGCTGACACAAAGCATTCCCTTGACAACCAGCGCAAAACGAGCTGATGACGCTGCTTAGATAAACAGCGCGATGCGTGTAGAATATCGGTGACGCCAGGCGTTCCCTTGACGACCAGCGTAATACGAAACGTGGCCTGATGACGTGAGACGTTTGTGCGTCTACTCTTGCATACACCGGAACACTGAACAGTGTAATGGCAGATCCTTGGCAGCGTTCGAAACGGTAGGCACACATTTAAAAAATGCCATGAGGTTTAATTAAAGTCCTTGATGTGCCGGATTGCGGCCGATATCACACAAATGCTGAAAGTCTTAAAATCGAACAATGCTCCGTTTCACTTGCATTTGTTACTCGCACACAATGCTTTGATGTCAGATTGCGGCCGATATCACACAAAAGCCAAAAAAAAAACTTAGGATCGAACGATGCTTCGTTTCTCCTGCACTTGTTACTCGCGCACAATGCTCTCACTTCATTACGTTGCTTCACTCGGACTAAAAACGCATCCAAAGACAGCTGTTGTAAATAGATAAAAGCGCACCTTACTCACAGAGCAGCGTTTCATTTAAACGAGTCCAAAACAGTCAGAATCCAAACCAACTTCTTGACATGGTGCTGCAAAGCTGTAGAGCAGTACGATCGTAACAAAACGCGTGTCCTTTGTAAATGATGCTTGAATAACGAAGTAGTGTTGGGATCTTGCATGAATCTTTACGAATTGGGAACCATCCAGCATCCAGCGTCGCCAAGTGTAAGAAAGGCACAGGGTAGTCGGTGATAATAGCTGGTTCTTTATGTTTATTGCAAGTAAATGATCCCATCCACCATAAGCTGCTGCAAGCACTTCTGAAGCTACCTTCAACTGCCTCACTCCTTCACATCATTCCAGACCCCTCAATCATAAACATTCCTTTGTCCAGGCAACGTGAGCAACATTCTACGATGCCACAGTATGTTTGTTTTGATTAATTTTGATTCTTCCTAAATCTAAACATTAGAGTGGAATAAAAGGCTCACACCGTTTAATTGCTGCATTGCCTCAGGTATCGCACATCTTCAAGGGTTAGTAGTTGAACTGTGGTTATTGAAGGCCTCTGTGAAGACATCTTTTCCACATAAAATCCTGCAACACCTTGCAGTGCCAAGGGATTGGTCACCATCCTGTGTTCTTGAAGTGCTGTGTAGGCACATTTTTTAATTTAAGAACTATTCTACTTTATATGGAAAGAGCAAGCATATAATGAAATGCAGTACAAGCTTTGTAAAATAGAGCAGACAAAGGCAACACAAAGTGAAATCAGATGAGACGCAAGTTCTACAGTACAAGGGGCAACACTAATGTATGTAAAAGAATATGTTAATTAGTTCAGTGTTGTATTGGTAATGGACCATTGTGTCATTGCAAATGAATAGTTTGAGACTCGTCACACAAAAGAATTGAAGTGCACACATACACACCCAGAAAATATGGGAATTTCACACATAAGGAAAATGAAAACCTGGCAGCCTTGCTGACCTGGACTGTGCTCAGAGACTCCTCTCACAGAGGGACCCTGCTGCTGTGTGGAGCATAGAGTGCTGACAGGGCAGGGTCTGATCTGTCCCAGGGTGCTGGTGTAGTACCACGTGTATAGCGCTTGATTACCCTTACTAGGTGCCAGAGCACGTTTTCAAAGGATGTAGCACACTTCCCCTGTGGGTGTGCTAAGGATTGAACTTCATCAAGTATATATGGGTAGTGTTTTGATGGACATGAGGACCGGAGTTATATTTTGATCTTGTTTGTCATAGCACTTATGCAAGGATTTGATGCGAAAATGAGTGGGAAATTAGATCTTTTAGCTTTGAGTGCCAGTGTTGGATGGGTACAAACTGTGTGAGTGAAGTACAGTTTGTGTACCAGTTGTTGTGGTGTTTTACCTATATGCAGTCGGTTCAAATGACGCCAGAGTAAGTGTGCAGCTTTGCCTGTGCACCAGTGTAGGGAAAAGTGAGAGAAAAGATGTGCTCATCCCTGCAAGTGGATACCTACCAGTTTTGGCTTGGCATCGCTTGGATGTGAGCATAGGAAGGGCCCAGACATGAGATGATATCACTTCTGGGGCGGGTACAATCTTTAATTATCTACAGCATGGGTGCTCATAAACATTTTTGCAGGAGACAAAAATAATTGTTTTTAATAAAGGAGCGCCATTATTTAATTCCACTTCACAATCAAATATTCGAGTCCAACAAAAAAGATCATTACGATGACTTCTTCAGATCTTGTTCTTTATTTTGTAATTGTTATTCCTCTTCCAAATCAATATCAATAGAGTTCTTCTTTCAACAACAGTCAATGATTTATACAGCCAACGCGTTTCGTCCCCTCCTGGGACATCATCAGGGCTGTGAAGTAAGAAAGACACAAAATCACAATCCAATACAAATTTCCAAATTGAAAACACATCTTAAATTTGACATAATCCTCTATTCAAACATCCTGCCTATTTAACAAACTCTATGTACTGAAGGACATACCTATGCAAATCATGCTAACTCATGTGTACTTCATTAATTTTATACATCACAACACCTTATATATGATTCACAAAAGGACGACAGCTTTTGGCATTTTTTCATGAACAATCAAGGTACTGATCTTCTCAGAATTTTTTTTTTTAGTTTGTTTTTTATAATAAAACTTTTAAAACATTGCGGATCTAGTATCAACGATCAACTTCGCAACCTCTGAAATTCCTTGCTATAAACATCGTAACCTATCACTATCCCTTAAATTTCTACCTTATTATAATGCAATATTACTTCGTCTCACTCTATAGTTCCTGCGTAATTATTTATCACACCCACCTCCTGTGTTCCAATAATTGAACGCTTGCTGTCTTAATAAATTTTTTCTAGTGCAATAATTGTCCTCTTGTTTGTCCTAGTAAGACAAATCTGCAATATGAAAATATTTCTAATCAAATCTGTGCATAATATATAGTCCATTTATTTTCCTGTTACTCTTACTGTTGTATTCGTAGTAAAAAAATGACTCTCTCACACTGAGGCTTAAGCTACCATCAATATATCCTCTGGTTGCTTTGTTGACAATACTTGTTTAATTATATCCAAAAACAGACTTATTTTAGAAACTTGCGTTTATTTATTATTAGCCAGCTAGGAAACAAAATCCAAGAAAAATTCGATCTCCTACTTTAATAAATTGTTCTCACCTCTTTATCTGAGAAAGTATTCAAAAACCGTATTCTCTAAATTGATGTCCTGAGCGTGCAGTCCTTCTGATAACATCAATATTCTATGAAAAATACAAAAGAAAAGAAAGACACAGGACCTATTTATAATATTTGAGATTCTGTATCCTAAACTTAAAATCTTGACATAGTGTCTAAATCCTACCAATCCGGAGATTCTGTTCTAAACAAGTAACCAATCAATGACCTCCATCCCCTTTCCGCAAACAACCAATCCAAAGCCCGCTTCTCCTCTCTTTACCAAGTATCCTCAGCATCCAATTCTATGTCAGGACCGGAGGCTCCGATTATGCTTCTCAATCTTTGCTTTATTCAAACAGCAGCCAATAAAAAAACATCCTTTTTTATTCCAACTACAAATCCCATGAGTCTCTGCATCATGATACCATAGAGACTATAACCATATAAGGTCCCGACGAGGCAGACACCTCCTCTTTCTTTGCTGCTCCGCAGCCAGTTAAGTGCCTCTCCCTTACTGTCTTTCGTTTGATTGTGGTTTATGGGTGGACGCGCACTGTGTATGTTAATTTGTGTGATATGACTAGCGATGTGCTTCTTTAATGTTTACATGAGGATTTAAATATGTCAAGCGTTGTTTAGCTTACTTGCTTGCCACAACGGTTTTCGCTTGTTTTCTCTATCTCCGCTACTCGCGTGTGTGTTTTTTCCTCAGGGAGAGCGCTTCGGCCTCTCCGGCGGGGCGCTATGCGCCCGTAGCCTTTCCTCAAGTGGAGCGGGAGTGAATGGGGCCCTGAGGACGGCGCGTCTCTGCTCGCGCACGTCCTCTTTCCATTGGCACGGGCGGCCGCTTCCGCGCATGCGCGGCGGCCATTTTGCCGATTGTGTTTCTTCGAACGGCATTCCGGAGCGGGAAACGCTCGTGAATTTTAAAAAATTAAACGCCCGTTTGTGCCCCAGCTGACGCCCAAGCAGAATTGTGCTCCGGGCTGCATAATAGACGCATAGGCTCTGCCGAGAGAGGTAGCAGGCCCTCCCTCCACTATAAAAATCAGTTGTTTGTGGCTCTTGTGCCTGGCCTGCTTGGGGTTTGTTCCTCTCCCCCTGATTTACTCCTCCCTTTGCGCCTCAGTGTGCTCTGAAGGTGAACGCTAATACTTGCAGCATGGCTGATTATACATATGAGGAGGAGTACTATGAGTCTGAACCTGCGGGTTCATTTGAGCAAGAGCTCGTTGATGCCTTAGATGCTGGAGTTCAGCATTCGGTAAGCTCAGCGCTGGTGAGGGCGATGGCGCCCCTTAAACGGCATCTCAGTGAATACGCACGACAGCAAGGTTGGCTCCCGACCACGTCTAGTCGTCCCAAATCGACTGGTAAGAAGTCCTCTAACCCTCATTCAGAGGATTTTGCTCGGCTCTCTAAGGCCTTCGCAAATGATCACGCTTATTTGGCGCGTTCTGAACAGGATGAGTCTTCTCACGAAGATAAAGGGGAATCCTCGGCGCTCAGCGACTCCGATCAGGAAGAGTGCACTTCCCATGCTAAAAAGACTAGGAAGGAGCATCATATAGAGCCCACAATCCCAGCCTAAACACCTGACTTTTGACCCATCAGATATCATCCACCCCAATTCTTCGGCATGGACCCCCGCACAGGAAGTGGCCGACTATCTCCAGTCCAACCTTCGTCGCCCTTTCGAGAAGGATGTCAGGGCACGCCTTAGGTCGGAATGTCCCAGGCCTGATTTGGCAGCCCGGGTGGCGGAGACCCCTGAAGTGGACCCGACCATGATCACTTATCTTCGAAAATATTCGAAGGACCCGAAAAAGTGCATTGACCGCGCCTGGCGGTCATGCCAGGACAAGCTTTTAGATTTGTCCGGGCCGTTGGCTAAAATTCTTGAGTTGGGTCTCCAGGCGAAGGAGTCCGGGTCTCCAGTGAACCCCGATGACCTCATTGGCTGGGCGCAGCGTGCGGTATGCTTGTTAGGAAATGCTAACTGCGCTATGTCTAGCGAACGGAGGAGATCGATCCTCCTCAAATTAGATCCAAAACTAGCGGAATTATCTTTCTCGGAGGCAGGTCCCGTAGCCCAGGGTCTCCTGTTTGGGCAACCCTTTTTGAAGGAGCTCACCAAATTCGTGGCTACGTTCAGCGGCCTTGACAAGGCGCAAGAATCGCTCCGGCGGGCCTTCCGACCGGTTTTCGCCAGGGCCGGACGCAATCGAGGGCGTTCGTCCGGCCGAGGTCAACCCCAAGGCGCCCCGCGTGGTCAACACCACAACAGAGGAGGTTATCAAGACAACTACTCCGGAAACTCGAATTTCTACCCCTCAAGACGGGCGCGGAACCGCTTCCGCAGAGGCAGGTTCGGTGGCAACCAGGGAAACCACCAGGAGTCAGGATCTGCAGGTGAGACTTATCCTTTGTTCAGAGGTGCAGTTGGGGGGTCGCATTCAATATTTCCTGCATGCTTGGCAAGCGCTCTCGCAGGATCCCTGGATCCTGGAAACAGTACAAGGTTACAAATTGGAGATGTACAACACTCCCGCCCAACTTTCTCCTCCCCATCCCATCCATTTTTCCCAACTCGATCAGAGTTTTATTGCAGGGGAAATACACTCTCTTTTACAGAAAGGGGCGATAGTCGAGTCTCGCCTCCACTCCCACGGTTTCCTCAGCAACGTGTTCCTGGTAGAGAAAAAAGGGGGCGGGCACAGGTTGGTTCTGAACCTCAAAGAGTTCAATGGATGGATCGTTTACCGCCATTTCAAAATGGAGGGCATCCATCTGCTGCGAGATCTGCTGCAGGAGGGCGATTGGATGGTCCGTCTAGACCTGAAAGACGCCTACCTGGCCGTACCCATTTACGCCCCTCATCGCCGGTTCCTTCAGTTCCTGTGGCAAGGCGTCTGTTACGAGTACACTGTTCTTCCTTTCGGACTTTCGTCAGCACCTTGGTGCTTCACGAAACTCCTTCGTCCAGTCATGGAGTCCCTACGTTCCCGCGGAGTGAGGCTGATCGTCTATCTGGACGACGTCATTATCATGGCGCAATGTCCGCGTCTAGTGATGACTCACCTGGAGTGGTCCATCCTTCTCCTTCAAAATCTGGGTTTCATTGTGAATCCTCAGAAATCAGTTCTGGTACCCACGCAATCTATAGAGTTTCTGGGCTTTCAGGTGGATTCTCGCACCTGCCAGCTCCTCCTTCCCGCATCCAAGATCAAAACGATCAAGAGAGAATTGAGATCGATCATGACCAAGCAGATTGTATCCTTGCGGTCCATAGCCCGGGTGGTGGGCTTACTGGCCTCCTCGATTCAGGCTATTTTTCCGGGACCCCTTCACTACCGAGTTCTACAACGATTAAAGATTCAACATCTCCGCAAAGGCCTCAGCTATACAGATCAGATCCCTCTGTCAGAGGAAGCGAGGTGGGAAATGTTGTGGTGGCTCGACCACATGGAATCGTGGAATGGCAGGGCCATTTTCGGGTTCAATCCAGAGGTAGTGATAGAGTCGGACGCCAGCCGTTGGGGCTGGGGAGCCCGCTGCGGTCCGATCTCGACGGGGGGTCGTTGGTCGCCGGAAGAACTCTCCCTTCACATCAATTGCTTGGAGTTGTTAGCGGGATCGTTCGCGATTCGCAGCCTCTCTCCGCAGAAGATGAACTGCTGCATTCTTCTACGAATGGACAACATATCGGCAGTCCGGTACGTGAACAAACTAGGGGGTACTCGATCTCGCATTCTAGCGGAGATTGCCAAGGACTTTTGGCATTATTGTCTTCAGTACAATCTGTCAATAGTGGCGGAATATCTTCCGGGCCGGAAGAACGAGGTGGCCGACTGGCATTCCCGGTACCTACGGGATTACAGCGATTGGCGATTGCATCCTCGAGTCTTCCGGATGCTGAACCTACTTTGGGGTCCGTGTCAGTTGGACCTGTTCGCATCACGGCTGAACAAGCAACTTCCGGATTTCTACAGCTGGCGTCCGGATCCGGAGGCCTTAGCCTCGGATGCGTTCCTTCAGACCTGGCTTTCAGTCCTTTGTTATGCCTTCCCGCCGTTTGTCATGATTCCCAGAGTCCTAGCTCAAGCCAGACGCCAGCGGACGGAGGTGGTACTGGTTACACCTTTGTGGAGGGCTCAGGCCTGGTTTCCGATAGTGCTGGAAATGTCCTGTGCAACACCAGTTCTCCTCCCTCAGAGATGGAACCTATTGCTGGACCCTCTCAAGGCCCCTCATCCGTTAGTGACCTCAGACCAATTACTTCTGGTGGCATGGCGAGTTTCAGGGATAGATGGAAGGTCCCAGGCCTTTCGGCAGACGCTTCCAACTTCATCAAGCAGGCATGGTCAGATAATACCCATAAGCGGTATTCATCAGCATGGAACAGGTGGTGTAGCTGGTGTATTCAACGGGACGTCGATCCCACTACAGCTAATGTCTCCATGGTCATGAATTTCCTTGCTTCTTTGGCGTCCTCTGGTTCTGCGTATAGGACAGTGAACAATTTTAGATCCGCTATTTCCGCTGGGCATGCTCCTTTGGAGGGTAAGCCAGTCGGAGAACATCCTCTGGTGTGTAAACTGCTTAGGGGTATCCGGATGGTCAAACCCCCGTGTCCAAAGTACTCTTTTTTTGTGGGATGTGACAGTGGTCCTCCGCTTTTGGGAATCTTGGCCACCGAATGATCGCCTGTCACGGAAGCAGCTGTCCGCCAAGCTGGCGATGTTATTATGTTTGGTCTCGTGCAAGAGAGTTTCTGATATCAGAGCTTTAGATCTAGCGGGGCGTAAGTTCTCCCCAGAAGGGGTGACTTTCGCTATTTCCAGACGAACCAAAACCAATTCCACTTCAGTGTCTTACCCGGCTTTTCCGGATAATCCCAAATTATGTGTGGTGAAATGTGTCAAAGCGTACGAGGTAAGTACAGCTAGCTTCCGTTCTGATCCGCAGGGTCAGCTTTTCATTGCATTGCAGAAGCCTTTTCGCCCAGTATCACCAGCTACTTTGGCGCGATGGGTGCGTTGGCTCATGAATGAAGCAGGCATTGATGTGTCTCAGTTTGGTGCACATTCTGTGCGGGGCGCGATGGCGTCTAAATCCTTTTCCTTAGGTGTCACCCTATCCGACATCATGAGCACTGCAGATTGGTCTAATGAGTCTACCTTTAAATCGTTTTATCATAAACCTATAGTGGATATCGCATCAGTGGTGGTGGCTGGGCTTTAAACAAGCATAATCGGAGCCTCCGGTCCTGACATAGAATTAAAAATTTGCGAACATTCGTGACAAGAATTTTCAATTCTATTAAGGACAACGGAGGCGAGGATTATCCCACCCGGAATTTATATGATTCTTGCAATGTTTATATAAATCAGTTTGTTGATGGTTTGGTTTGCATTGTATTGCCTTCTTTAGCTTCTAGTTTTCCCCCCCCTGTTTTTTGTCTCTACGGTTTATGACATTTCTGATTGCAAAATGGTTTGAGAGACTACCGTTATTACGGGACCTTTATCTTTGTTTCAGATTCCAGTGGCAAGTGAAGGTTACTTGCTGTCCAAGGAGTTCGTTGGGCATGGTTGCCCCTTCGCGATGTGGAGCTCACTCACCTGTTGTGATCATTTGGGTTTCGTCCCGCGGAGCCGAAGTTCAAGTATTTCTTCCGGATGTTTGGGCCTGCAGAGACTCTGGTTCAGGATCTCAGTTCAAGGAGGACTACTTTGTTTCAAGTTACGGCCTTAACAGTTAACGGTCACGCAAAGAAAGAGGAGGTGTCTGCCTCGTCGGGACCTTATATGGTTATAGTCTCTATGGTATCATGATGCAGAGACTCATGGGATTTGTAGTTGGAATAAAAAAGGATGTTTTTTTATTGGCTGCTGTTTGAATAAAGCAAAGATTGAGAAGCATAATCCTCGCCTCCGTTGTCCTTAATAGAATTGAAAATTCTTGTCACGAATGTTCGCAAATTTTTAATCCTTCGTTTACTGTTTCCGTGTGGGTGTACCCGGAAACACTTCATGTGCAACGCCCCTCCACTGCCTGCTGTTCACCCGAACTAATCGTCAGTTTCCTGTTTCGCATATCGGTACAACAGGAAACATTTAAGATATCAGGAACCTCCAATCGCCAACCGTCATTCATGCTGACTTTCCGTTACCTGTTTTGCGAGTGCTTATAACCGGAAATGCTACAAATATGACGAATCACCAATAACGTAATGTCAAAACCGGACCGCTGCCCTTAGCAATAGATCCAGGTTATAGTATTTTATCTGTACCTATTGTACCTTACCATGTTCTCTCATTAATTACCTACATATTCAAATTCCAAACTACAGTTAATGATTAACTGCGCCTAATCGAATAATTATTCTTGACCTAAGCCAAACACCTAATATGGCTATATAAGTCAAAGAATATAGCACAATTCAACTTAAATTGCCTAAATTGGGATTGGACCCTATTAATACTGGTCAATAGAGTTAGCATGATTTGTATAGGTATGTCCTTCAGTACATAGTTTGTTAAATAGGCAGGATGTTTGAATAGAGGATTATGTCAAATTTAAGATGCTTTCAATTTGGAAATTTGTATTGGATCATGAATTTGTGTCTTTCTTACTTCACAGCCCTGATGATGTCCCAGGAGGGGACGAAACGCGTTGGCTGTATAAATTATTGACAGTTGTTGGATGAAGAATTCTTTTGATATTGATTGGAAGAGGAATAACAATTACAAAATAAAGAACAAGATATGAAGAAGTCATCGTAATGATCTTTTTTGTTGGACTCGAATATTTGATTGTGAAGTGGAATTAAACAATGGTGCTCCTTGATTATTAAAAATGTTTATCTAAAGAAATGGTTTGGACGAGGACCATTAGGGGGTTGAGCGCTCAAAATTGATGACTGGTATTACTGACTATTACTGCATAACTCACTGGTGCACACAGGGTTTTACCCTCATCGTCTTCTAGTACTGAGTAGACAAAAATAATTGTCTGCTGCTGTACCAGCTTCTGCATTAGGGTGTTGGGACTCCACCCTTCTGATTTTGAGTTCTGGATTTTTTTCCATCTGTTCTTACACATAATACATTGCTTTCTTTAGAGCATCATGGTCGCACAATATACCACTTTGTGGCAGAATTCTCCCCGCTTCAGCTAAACCTTCTTTTAGGAGTTGGGCGTTGCATGTTTTGTTTGCTTAGTCTCTGCACTTCACCTCGGTTATTGCTGTCCCACCATTTTGAAATTTTCCCTGCTACCACTGGTCTGCAGTGTGATTTAGGGCAACAGTGACATGTGGGAGTAAAGTCACCTTTTCTGTACTGCCTTTCCTCGGGTCTGTCACCTGTATGTTTAGGAGGTCACATGCTTTTCTGCTTCTCTGCAGAGAAACAGAAAATAATATGCATGGCCCTTAGAGCGGACCATTTTTACTTTGCTCTACAACCAAGATGTTAGGTTTGCCTAGTGAGCTCATACTTAAAAGATTATATTAACTGCTAGGTGCAACCAAAATGCAACAAGCAACGATAACTGGAGACGGCAGAGGGAAACAAAAACAGCAGGAGGTGGCTGTGCAAGCAATAACGCGCAAGCAACGACTACAATGATGATGGGAGAGTGCAAAAATTTCAAAAGATGCCTGAATCCGAGCCTGAACAGTGCAAGGGCACTTATACAGTAATTAATTGGTACTTTGTCCATGCAGAGGAAAAAAGTGAGACTGACAGGCGCTGACCAATGTGATCCAAGGAAAGAAACAAACAAAAGCTCTCACGAGAGAATCTTGGGCAAAACCTAAAAATGACACAGGGGAGCGGTGTGAGATGTGATGGAGATGCCCACTGATAAATGTAGGCCGCAAACACCCCTTCATCAAAAACGTCAAACACTAAGGTGCCGATTACGATCCTGGAAAAACCGGGTACGAACCGTCGGTTGGAGCGTTTTCTCCGTCCGACTCGTACCCGGTCGTAAAACTTTACAAAAATGGAAGTACGATTCGCACGGAAACACCATTTCCGTACGAATCGTAAAAAACACCGTCCGACGAAAATAGACATACGAATGTGATCCGGGAATGCCCCGACGTGACGTCGGGACGCTGTCAGGCAGCGTTTCACGACCCAGGAAGTACGATTCGAACCGACAGCAGTCCGGACGGTAATATTTTTACGGCACCCAAAAAGTGCCGGAAAAGCGAAGTACGCCGCAAAACGACCAGAATAGGGGGCCCGGTATGCGCCGTACCCCCCCCCCCCAGCCCCCGTGAGTACGCGCCATACCCCCCCCAGCCCCCGTGAGTACGCGCCGAACCCCCCCCCAGCCCCCGTGAGTACGCGCCGAACTCCCCCGGGTGGGGGTACGACTCGAACCTACAGGGGTGTACATACACGGGGTGGTTCGACACGTACAGGGGTGTACATACACGGGTGGGGGTACGACTCGAACGTACAGGGGTGTACATACACGGGGTGGTTCGACACGTACAGGGGTGTACATACACGGGGGGTACGGCGCGTACACACGGGGGCTGGGGGGGTACGGCGTGTACACACGGGGGCTGGGGGGGTACGGCGCGTACACACGGGGGCTAGGGGGGGGTACGGCACGTACACATGGGGGCTGGGGGGGTACGGCGCGTACACACGGGGGCTGGGGGGGTACGGCGCGTACACACGGGGGCTGGGGGGGGGTACGGCGCGTACACACGGGGGCTGGGGGGGGTACGGCGCGTATGCGGGCACATGTCTCCATGGTTGCAATGGGAGTTCGGTGCTTACGGTGTTTTTTCCATACGGTTGTGACATCGGATGCACGGGATGGATCGTACTTGCGCGGTCGGACTTCACTTTTCACGTTTGTACGGTACATCGTCCGGGGAGGTGTCGGACACATTTTCCGACCCGAGGACGTGTGGGGAATTATTCCCAATGCGACTCGTATGGGCTTTTTACCATGCGAATCGTGATTGCCAGTTTGTACGGCACTTGTACGATTCGTACGGTAAAAAGACCGGATACGAGTCGGACGGGCAATTTTTTTAACGGATCGTGATCGGCACCTAATTCTTGCCTCATGTCCAAAGCCTAGAGTGCTCATGTCTTAACAGCCCCAGGGGTCTGAGATAGATACAGACACAGATAGATTAAGCTAGATTCAAAGACAGACTGCCGTACACACAGAAACACAGTCTTAAAACACATTCACACAGGATTTTTCGGCAAAACAAGGGTGTGGAAAGTGGGTTTTCTCCCGGGAAGGAATCCAGGCGCTTGGGTACGTGTGTAGGTTTGGGGTCCCCAAAGTTCTTATACAAGGAGCCAGGTTTTCAGCTTTTTGTGAAACTCAAGAAGAGAGGAGGAGGCTGTGTCGTCCATGTATTGGGTGCAATGTAGGCGAATCAGTGACCTTCAGTTTTGCTTTTGCGAATGCGGGGACGTGAGAGGCAGCGCATGCTTGTCTGGGTGGTTGGTGAAAGTGTTGGCGGGTGATCTGGTATTCTGGTCCTGTGTTGTGTAATGCTTTGTGTGCGTGAGAAGTCTGAATTGACTGCGCTTGACAATGGGGAGCCAGTGAAGCGTCCTGAGCCGTGGTGTGGTGTGGTGTGATGTGGGTGCAGCGTAGGAGGTCAAATATGAGTCTTGCTGCGGTATTTTGGATGGTCTGGAGCTATGTTCCCTCTGATTATTTTCCTCTGTGTGCGGCTCTTAAGAGTGTCTTTGTGCTGCTGTCAAAGCTATGTGCATTGAAGACATGCAGCAATTTACCAAGCAAGTGTGCAGTCACCAAAATCTGTAACATAAACTTTTCCAAACTGATGTTTGAAACTGAAATGCAGAGATGTGCATTTCCACTCACTCATATATGCCAATAGACCCGCTTCAGATGGGAGATTCCAATTTTTAAAGCCAAAAAATGGCTTTATTTCAGCTGTTACTGCCTAAATTGCCTCAATTTAAATAGAAGTTAATGGGAAACGCATTCTCCAATAGTTTTTTCAAAGTCTCCCACTTTCCTGTTCTATTTTGTCATGTATGCTCACCTAGCTCAATTTGAGGCAGTTTGTGAAACCTACTCGCCCACGCCGTGTCAGCATTCACTGTACAGTATATGAATGTGAGATTGTATTGTCCTCCCTAAACCTCACCTACCACAATAATATATATTTTTGTAAGTGTTTACCTCCAGCATATGAGCTTTTTATTCACTATGTTCACAAATTAAGTACTTGTGGTAGAAAGGTTTGCAAGTCAATAAACTTATTTATTCAAAACACATTTATGGTTAGTTTCCTCCATACGGAAGGGATGGGAATGTGTAGAATGAGCAGACAGGTCAGTAGATCATGGATCCCACCAGACCGCCTACAACAAGGCAGTTAGGACAAGGGTTGCCTAGGATAGGTGTTAGAAGGTCCAGTAAAACCATCAGTAAAGATTTTAATTTAAAAATACATGAAAATTATTTACCACACCATAACTTATTGCACAAGAACTGTGGTGCCTGGCCTTGTCCTTATGGCTCTGCTTAGTTAATCGTGGTCATAAATTTACATAATAAATGCTTCCCCTGCATTGATGCTGCCAGGGCTCACCCCTGAGACTAAGGGTCTGATTTAGATGTTGGTGGATCTGGTCCCACCGTCACTTTTTCGAGGGTCTTCCCGGCCACCGTCTTGGCGGTCTGCCCTTTGTATTTAGATGTTGGCGGGTCTCTGGAGGCAAGACCGTCGGAGTCCCGCCACCTCCGCCAGAATATCGCACCCGCCTCAACAGCATCAGAGGGAGAAGCGACAGTCGAGGGAGTCCCGCCAAGAATACCTCCGTCCCAATTACTATGTGCCTTTCTGTCGAGGCAACTGTGGCAGGGAAACTTACAAACTCGGGTTGGCAGAAACGATGAAAATGATGTGAAAACGTACCTTTTTTTTCGAGATCCCAATTCCGTTTCTGCCCAGGTCCTTCCTGTGCCGCTACTACGTGACCACTACGCTCCGCCACCCTGTTGTCGCCGGAATCTAAGGTAGGCTTCTGTGTCACTTGTCTCACTATGAATCATGTGGTATAATTAGTTTCCACCGCATGTATTTTTACATTGCTCTTGGAACCGCGGCGGGGCGATGGTAGTCCCAGCAAGATCTAAACCTGGCCCTTAGTTTGTAGTTTATAAGATAGAGTAGGTCATGATGACTGATCCGACTAGTGAAGTTGAACTAAAGACACGCGCTTGAGCTAGAACGTCCCCCTGGTAGAGGTGCCCGGGGTTGACCATGTGCCCTAGCCGCCCCTACACAGATGGACGGCTGTCTGAGAAACGCAGTTAGTGGGTTGGTAGCGACTGGCAGCTGGGCGGTGAGAACGGGGCCTGCGCATGCCATTCCAATCTTAACCTGAGAGAGGGACTCAATGAGATCATGTTGGGACCGTAACTTTGCATTCGGTTAGAGAAGCATCACTTGAAATGTATACAAGAGATTTACACTGACCACGTCTGTACTGCAAATGGCAATAAAAACAAGTTAAAAAAAAAACTGCTTCCCCTGCCACTAAATTAAAATTTGTTGACTATCCTCTGCAAAAGCATCAGAAATGTACCTCACGCATGGATTGGGCCAGTGGCCTCATTGATAATGCTAACTGAGTTAATACATTCCTTGTCTTTTACCTGTATTTCTAGACAGTTGAGTTCTCTCCAGCAGCCAAATGGGAGGCACTGCACAAGCAGAATCAATGAGCAGGGTCATTGCAGAGCAAGATCCTAGATGCAAATCGTCAATTCACACTCGCTGGCAAAGCCAGGGTCGCTGCCTGGCCAGCTATGGCTCCTATGAATGTTGATGGAACTAGTGTCCTCAGAAAATGACCCCATCCAAGGCTCTCTCATTCATCTACCCTGTACCATGGATTCCTGTCCTGCTGGTGGCTGCTTGTGGAAGGTCCCCTTCTGTACTGCACCTTCAGCACATTCTGTCTGCTCTAAAGCTATGAGGGTTGCAGGCATCTAATTAAAGTCCATCAGGTTTTGGCTGGTGCTTTTCATCAAATGGAAAATTGCATTAGATTCAATTTCGTGTTCACCATTATTGCATTAAGTTAGACATGTTTTTAAACCACACAAAGTTGTGCTTTTGCAGTCTTTGCAAAGTTCCACACGCCCCCAACCTAAGTTGAGGGTGTGGACATTTTAGTGAATGTGCTTTAATACATGCATTTAAACATTTTTTCCCTACAAATATCAGTGAGAGAATGCACCCCAAGGGCCTTCCTTTAATGTTGCGTCATTACAGGGGGACATGTCCCCCTTAAAATATACTTCGAGCCTGCTGCCTGCTGAACCACCTCGTGCCTTTGGGTGAAAAACACAAATGTGATGTTAACAAATTTTGAAACACCCCTCTTTCATTGTTGAGCATTTTTCTTGAGACTGTAACATAATTTACAAATAAATCTGTGCACTGTTTCATCAACAGAACAAGGACATAACTTTCATTTTTTCACTGGATTATTGGAGTGCTCAAAATAAAAAGAAAGCATTCGTGTATTGCAAACATGAATAATTCTCACTACATCTCTTTGCACAGTGAAAGCCGAAGCCCACTCTGACGTATTTTGCAAAACAATGGCCAATTATGAGGCATTGCGAGCATTTCTAAGCAGAAGGCTTCAAGTGATAGAAACGTCTCTAAAATCAAACTGACCTTAAACGTATTACACATTCCAAACCTTTTGTCACCCTCCCAGACGAGCTTCAACAGAGGGAAACCATAAGGCAGTGGCCTTGGAGTTTAGACTGCCAGGATTGAAAGGTGGTGCACCCTAATGTGCAGTCCATGCAGGACAACACGCATGTTGGTCCTGCCAGCCACTCCGAGAACAACTAAACTTTATCGAGGAGGTTTGGTCTTTTGTTCGGCCTGTGTAAAACATGTTAAAAATTAAGAATACAACCTCAGCTGGCTGAGCAACCTTCTCCAGAAGTCTGGCTCACTTTGTGCCACTGGCACAGTGTGCTCCTGGGCAGCCTCTTTCTCGGGCCTGGTTTACGTACCTTGCCCCCTTGGTCAGTGTGACTCTCAAAGAGAGTCAAAACCCAATACTTTTTTTTTTTTTTTTAATTTTTTTTTTAAACCTTTATTTTTGAAATTTTGAGCGAACATACATCAATAAGCAAAGGTGCATCAATGTGAAAGTCCTGACAGAGCTTAATATGTATACATTTTCTTATGCAGCACCAGATTCAAACTAAATTGCATAAGGCACTGGCATTTTATTGGCTAACAAAGGAAATGAGGCACAGGGTGAGATGTAGTTCATACATTGTAAGCACATATGCCAACACATGCATGAGAGCCAAGCTGACCAAGAGAACAAGGTACGTCTCTGGTTGACACAGGGTGAGTGAGCAATGTTTATGGCGAGTCTGCTTGGGAAGAACACACAGAGTGACAGTGGCACGGGTAGGCAAGACTTGTGGATGACGTTTCCTAGGAGCAGGTGGCGCGCTAGAGGCACAATGTGAGCATGTTACTTGCCCACCAAGAGGGGAAACAAGCAATGGGATTCAAAAATACTTTAGCAATTTTTTTAATGAAACTATCCTTATTTTAGAGAAAAATGCTCAGAAATCGTTGAAAGAGACTTACTTGAATGCATTCTGAAATATTTAGTCATATTGATTTTGTCAATGAGAACACGAGTGTTCTGAAATGACATGTCTGATTGCCTCACCATGAAAGTACAGCCCTTATTTGCAGCACCCATAGCTTGAGTGCAGTTTACTGTGACAATATTAACATTTTCACGCAACGGGCTTTATCAGACAAGAAGTCGCTACTTCCTTGGAAGACACCACTAGCCTACGATCACCCGAAGTGATCAGCTTTCCTGGCTTACCCCCAGGCAGCAGAGGTCCTCAGTGCAGACCCTTCCCACACTGCCGTTCAGGCTCATCATGGTCCTTCATAGTTTACAGAGACGCTAGTTTTTCTTTCTTTTGAGTTCTATATAGCATGAACTAGACCCAAAGGTATCAGAGCGCTTTACATGAGCACCAGTTGTGTTACAGACGGACACGTTCATTTTGCAAGGCACGGAGATTAAGTGATTTTCCCAGAATCGCAGGATGTTGAGCGTCCCTGCCGAGAATACAACCCGGTTCCCCAGCTTCGAGGTCGACTGCTCTAGCTGTTAGGCCACATCCATTCGGGCCTGAACTGCACCTGCAACCTTCCACAGGCCATTGAAGGAGGTCACCAAGGTGTTCCTGGAATTCATGGTCCTCGGCATCAAAAGAGAGCGGGATCTTTCACGCCGCTCAAATTAAGAAATAGGCAACTTTTTCTCTCTGTGTAATGTGTGCTCTGGCGACTGGCGTGCTCTGGCGACTGGCATGCGCGCTACTGGAGCGACTCTGCATGGTGCGTAATGGCAAGTGCACCCTACTGGGAACATGGGTCTAGAGTCTTTGTAGGAGTTGTTTAGGAATTCAGGTGTAGAGTGTTGCCGTAGTCCAGCCCACGGGGGATGAGTGCTTGCGTGATGATCCGTCTAGTGTTCCAAGGCAACCATTTGAAGATTTTTTTCGCAACCTGCGTAGGATGTGGAAACATTAGCTGCACACTGCATTGACTTGAGCCGCCGTGCTTAGTTTGTCATCTAGGTTGATCCCTAGATTACTTGCGTGATCTTTGGGTGGAGTCCGTTGAGGAGGTCTTGTTGTCACAGACCAGTACTTCTGTCTTGTCAGAGTTGAGCTGCAGGCAGTCGGTTCGCATCCAGCCTGCTACCATGGTCATGCAGTTTGTGAAGTTGGTTTTGGCGGTGGTTGTTTTGTCCATCAGGGAAAAGATGAGTTGTGTGTGATCGCTGTAGGAAAAGACAGTGATGATGTTGGCGAGTAGTGTCATGTACATGTTGAAAAGGGTGGAGCTGAGGAACTGCATATTAATTTCTCTGTCTCCGTTTGTTTTGTTTGTTTTGTTTGTTTTAGTTCTGTAACACTGACCAATTACAAGGCTTTCTGAGTAATTCAATGTTTTATTGCTCTCCATTTATCCTATATGCTCAAATTCTTTAGTAAGTCTTTAAAGATCTCATAGGATCCTTTCTTCTACTTTCCTTAGGCTTAGGCCCAGCAGACTCCTTCTTAGCTCCAGAGGGCGGCTGGAGCGCCACCTCCAGTGTCCTCAGATTAAAGGACAAGGTACGTGTCTTTTTAACACAGGTAAAATTAAAAAAAAATCTAAATGATTGGATATCTCATTCTTCTCAATTTATTGTCTACTGCTGTTGTTCCCAACTATATGTTTTCCAGCCGTGTTCTGCTTTAATTTCTTTCTGTTTGTTTCTTCTGTCTGTTTTTATGCTTTCTTTTGCTATGTTTCTTAGTCCTTCGTACTTTCTTCTCCTCAACCCTCCATCACAAGAACAAGGCCCTTAGTTAGGCTATCAAGACTTGCTCCTAAAAGAAAAGAAACCCAGGAGATTTTAGGGTCATATGCACGATTGTCATGGTTTTGACCCCGGTTGTCCTCCTTGGACTCCGCACCAGCCTCTACGCCTGTACTCTTCCCTACCAGTTCCCTCCCCGAACTACCTCTGTCATGTACCTGGTCAGCCACGGTCCTCATCAGAACCATGGTGGGGCCACAGTGTTTCCAGGTGGAGTGCAGCCTTCCATCGCTGCCATTTGTCTGTATTTCGAGGTCTACCTCTTTGCTTCGTGCTGCTCCTCCCTCAAACAGAGCTCCTGAGCTTCGATTCCTCCTGGCTGTCATCTGTGCTGGAGCTCCTCATCGTGTTCCCTATGCAGCAGGGTATCCTCCTCCGTGAGTCGACTCCTCGTTGGCGGTCCTCCGCTTCCCATGTCATGGGGTCAAAGATTGTCAGCACGAGAGAACCTTTTATAGTCCTTTGTTGGTTTCCCCCTCCATGTCTTTCCTCTGTATTGTTCTTTCTGTCTTCTAACTTTTCCTTCTTTCCCTGTTTGTCAGTCTTTCTTCTAGTTCTACATCTTCCTCTCTTCTTCCTTTGCAGGTCTTCGTCCACTCTCAGTATCCTGAGGGCGTCGTTGGGACTCCTCCTCCTTAGGTAAGTACTCCCATCCACGGCGGGGTTTACGATAGCTTATTTTTTCCTCATTGTTTTGTTAGCTCTCTGTAACCAAAAATACAACACTATAGTTCACTGTCAAGCTTACTAGCTAGACGTAATTAAAACCACATGTTGAAAACTCGCGCATATTCAACCCACTAGCTGGAGGCTAGCTGTGCATTTGCTTTACTCTCGACACTCAAAAAACATGAAACCAATATATAGGCATTTTCATTAACCCCAAGACTAATTACTGCATATTTCACTCCCTCAGCACACTACAAATGGTTTACATTGCCTGGACACATATCTACTTTTCTTTCTGCAAGGTTGCGCCAAGAGTTAATTGACAACAAATGACTGCCCATGGCTGAGAATCAGTCTGGGGTATACAGAGGCTATTTATTTTCTAAATTGTCATACTTTTCTCTGTAAGCTCCTCATACTCAAAAACGTGGTGCTCTGTAGGAGAGTGGCATCGACTGCATAGTTGCACCCAACTTTTTGCTGATGTTTTGACTGTTTTATGACTCTAGCCAGGCTGTGGCCCTGCTACCCAGGACCCCAGCCTATCTGCTTCCTCTCTTAAACTATGTGAGTACCCTAGGTACAAACCAATTGGATACTGAGGATACCCTAGCAGCCCCTTGTAGATGGTACCCTAGGTACCCAGGGCATGGGTCCCTCAGCAGGCCTACCAGGGCTGCAGCACTTATTGTGCCACCCTGGGACAGCCATACAAACTGACACCACCAGACCACTACTGTAGTCTGAGTAAGGTGGTGCTGGCACCCCTTACAGGGATACAGGTACCCTGTATCCCACCCTATTACAACACATATACTCTCATAGGTCACCCCTATAGCAGGCCTTGGTAATCCTACAAGGCAGGGTGCTGAGGTATGTGTGAGGGGGGACCCCTACCTGAGTAGGGCTCCTCTGCAACCTTCGTAAAATCATTGCTGGGTTGTTTGTAGTGTATGAATACAAAGGTATGCAGTTCCTCAAAGAGAGCTAGTAGAGAGATGTATGAGTCCACACAGTCAGGAGGAGAATCCTCCTTTTAGGAAAAAGACCCTCACACATCCGGCAGACTGGCTGTCATATATCGTCAGCACGTGGCCCAGATGTCAAGTTTCATCATTCGGTCTGCTCCGAATCGGGGCGGCGCTGCAATCCCCGATCGGCGACCTTAGTGGCGCCTTTTAGTGGAGATCTTTATTCCTTTTAGTTGCCGGTAGGTGAGTGCAGGTGAGGGCCCTAAGGTGAAAAAAGTGTGTGGTGAAAAAAGTGTGTTAAAAGTAAGTAGTGGGAATCCTAAGTAACAAAGTTTATTTAATAGAGGGGGTCCCACTCTTAATTAAAAACAATAACGTGCGTAATACTACAGTTGTGATGTCTGTTTTACGCTATAGTGATGTGTGGTCAACATGTTTCTTGCAATTGGTTAAATGTAACCGCAATTCTTCAGGACCAAGTACTTCACACACTTATTGGTAGTGGTAGCGACTAGTGGGGCACTTACCACTGGTACATCACCCAAATAAGTGGTTACTTATGGAGGGGAGATAAAACGCCTGCAAAGGAAATACAGGGGGACAAACATACATATCAAACAATCAACTTGATAACCTAGGTATCGCAGAAATCGCCTTTAAAAAAACTGCAACCAGTGGGTGTCATGCAGTATTCATATTACAGTGGTGGCCAACTGTGTGGTAGCGATATGTTAGAACAACTTTAATAATGACTTAATCGTGCCCATAGTGTGATGAGTGCTCTTGTAGAAACTACAATTTGCCTACTACGGGGAATAATCATAACAAAACTAAGGGATCAAACGGTTAATTGGAATAATCAACTCACCCTGCAGAGCAAGGCTGCGAATTTCAACGAGGTGGCGTTGGAAGGAGACACCGAATAGTACAGTGTCCTGTAAGCACAAAAAAGGAGGGGGGGGGGCACAAGATGGAGGAGGAAGACAAAGTAGCCGCAGGGATCTGTTGTTAAAAAAGAGCGTATCCCAGAAAAATACCAGGACAAAATCCGCATCTAGTAGAACGCGGAAGTAAAGGTGTCACGACTTCAAGGATTACTTACTCAAGTCCGCAATGCGGGACGCCTTCCCACCTACCCTGTGTCCGCGCCGGCTCGGGGGACACTGTCAGAACCTGGCGGGTCGAATTCATTGCGGTGGGGAGCCAATGGGGGACGAGAACCAACTAATTGATCGGAAGGGTAAAGACTAGTAAGCAGAGTATCCTTCCGGTCACATGAGCTTGGGAGTTCGCCTGGTGACGCTCATGTGTAGTGGAGCGTGCCGCGTCATTACCTGGAAGTGACGTGGGGGGTACACGTGATTCGTAAACAGTAAGGAGTGGTTCTTACGATTGTGTAAAACCGCTTGTTGTCATGGCAACGTTATTGTAATCGCGAGCGTCCCGCGTCACTCTGTATCAGCTATTGATCTGACGCAGAGGTGTGATTGGTAAACAGTAAGGAGTTCTTACGATAGTGTAAACCCGCTTGTTGTCAAGGCAACGTTATTGTAATCACGGGCGTCCCGCGTCAGTCTGTGTTAGCTGTTGATGTGACGCTGAGGTGTGGAGCCCAAACGATCGAGTTATGGAGTGTATGTATATCAATCGCATGGTGTGTTGAGTGGTATAATTATTCAGTATGGAGGCTAAGAGTATATCTGGGCAACAACATCCTGAATCAGCCGTATATTAACCATATGGTGCGGAAGGTGGTATAATCCTGTGGAGTAGAGACTGTAATAAGTCGGGGCAGACAGGCCCATCCTGGACGTAATTACAACAAAAAGTGTTTCTAGTGATAGACGGCTCTTAATCTCACCCATAAAGTAAAGACCAAGGGGGGGAGAGGAAAAAACTATCCAGCTGGTCGCTATCACTGTAAAGTATCAAATAATTACAAGACTACTCCAGGGGATGTCTTCGTTCAGGCCTTCATGGTGGGACGATAGTCTCATTACCCACCTTTGTTCCAGTGTGAATAATTTTGCTTTTTTGATATTTTTGAAGGATTGAAGAACTGTCCACTGTAGAGAATCGGGAGAATGTTTTTTCTCAAAGAAATGTGTAGACATCTTCGTATTCACTTTCTTACACCGGAAGTTACTCCGATGCTCGATGATCCTGGTTTTTACTGGTCTCGTCGTCATCCCTATGTAGGGGAGATTGCATGGACAAGTTATTAAATAAATGCAATTAGAGGTATTGCAATTGGTGTGTGTTCTGCATTCCCACGTGACCCCGTTGGAAAATTCAATGTTCTTAGTTACTTTGGTTAGTGGGCAGACCACACAGGAACCACAGGCGTAGTGACCCGTGACAGGGGGAAGGTCCTATAAAGTGGACTGTGTGGTGTTCTTAGATTGTTTGGGTCTCGTGTGTACCAGTCTCTCCTTTAGATTAGTGGTGCGTTTGAACGCAAACCGGGGGTTCGACATAGAGAGTTCCCCGGTGTGAAGGATGCCCCAATGTCTTTTGATAATTTTCTTGAGTTGGAATGAATTAGGAGTGTAGGTGGTCACACACATGAGGCAGTCATCAGTCTTTTTCTCTCTTGGTTCAAGTAACCCTTCCCTGTTGTTATTGCGGGCACGCTTGTAAGATCTCCTGATATCTCGACTCTGATAACCCCTCTGGAGGAGATTGTTCGTAAGGACCCTAGATTCCTTTTTAAAGTCGGTAACAAAGCTACAGTTCCTCCTGATTCGGAGGAATTGGCCAAAGGGTAGATTTTGTTTTAGGGCCAGGGGGTGATAGCTATCGAAACGTAATAGACTATTTCTATCAGTGGACTTCCGATGGAGTGTGGTATTCATTTTGTGATCATCTAATCGGATCAGGAGGTCCAGAAAGGGAAGTTGTTGGTCGGAAATAGTGCTTGTGAATCTTAGGTATGGATTCAAGGTGTTAATCCATTTGCAAAATTCGTCACAATGGGCCTGGTCACCCTTCCAGATGATCAGGATGTCGTCAATGAATCTCTTCCATAGTAGGATATTGGCTCTATAAGGGTTCGATTCATTGAGAATGGCTCGTTCCTCAAAGGCTGCCATATAGAGAAAGGCCACACTCTGGGCAAAGGTGCTCCCCATCGAGGTGCCCTGTATCTGATGGAATAATTGGCCCTCAAACTCGAAAAAAATTTCAGTGAGAGCTAGAGATGAACACTCAATGATAAAAGGGCAGGGGGGTGGGTGATACCCAATCTAGCCCGCTCAGCACATCCTCTATGACATCAAGAGTTGCCCTTTGTGGAATGTTTGTATAAAGGGCCTCAACATCCAGGGTGATGAGAAAGTCAACTTCTCCCTGGTGTTGAGTACCCTCTAGAAGCCTGAGTACATCAGTAGTGTCTCTCAGAAATGAGGGAGTATCCTGGACCAGTGGTTTGAGGAAGTGATCAACGAATTGGGAAAGAGGTTCCAGCAGGGATCCAATTCCGGAGACGATCGGTCTCCCAGGAACCGGATTGGTTCCCTTATGTATTTTGGGCAGGCAGTAGAAGTAAGGGATTCTTGGTTCATCAGTGACTAAAAAAGTAGCCTCTTTTTCCGTGATCCAGCCCTGGGTTTCTGCATGGAAGACCATAGTCGTGATCAGTGTCTTGAGCCGATTGGTGGGGTCCTCTTGGATAGGAGTGTAGTATTTCCTATCACTGAGTTGGCGTTCACATTCAGTGCGATAATCACTGGTTGACATGATTACCGTAGCGCCCCCCTTGTCTGCTTGTTTAATGGTGATGAGGGGGTCATTGTTTAGTGACCGTAGTGCTGCTTCTTCCTCATTGGAGATATTATGGAAGACAGAGGTGGGTCTGATCTGTTTCCAATCCTTAAGAACTGCCTGTTCGAAAGTTAACACCTCATTGGGGACCATCCCGCTATGTGGATTAAAAGTAGATGGTTTATGGAGGCCAGAGTCTTCACACTGAGCCCCTGGTTCGTCATGAAAATATGCCTTGAGACGTACTTTACGAAAAAAGGCCTGGATTTCACACATTTCTCTAAAGGAATCAACCTTTGGTGTGGGTACAAAGCCTAAACCTTTTTGGAGTACTCGTCTCTCTGCATCGCCAAGGGTGCGAGGAGAGAGGTTAACAATTAGCGTCTCTTGTTCTTGGTTTGGCTCCTGGTCTCCATGGATGTTGAGGGTTGGTCCTGCCAGTGTACTCTCTTGTCGTCTCCTCTTCTCCGCCCTCTTCCTCTGCCCCAGCCTCTGCCTAAAAAAGGCAGGCCTTGCTGAAAGAAGGGGGGTGGAGGGGGACCAGATTGGAAGTTTGGAAAATGCCAGAATGGTGGGGTCGGTTGATATTGTCCCTGGAAGGGAGCCATTGGGTAGAAGGGATAGTTCTGTTGTCCTTGTCTCTTCCGACTATTAGAGAAACTACTCCCACTGGAGTCGCTACTTGTATTAGAATTGCGTCTGGAGCCATTAGACTCCTCATCTGAGGAATAGCTGTTAAGTGTTGATGTGTAATCCGCCTTTAGGTAGGGGTACACCTTCTCCTTATCGAACTTCCTTATATCTTTTTGAAACCTCGTTATTTTCTGTTTCATTAGGAATTCCTTGTTCTCCGCTATTTCATTGTTGATTTCAGACAATTTAGTTTTAAAAATTGCGGTAGTGAGGGAGACTTTAACAGCCCCCTCAGCACTCTGAATTCTAATCAAGAGTGCATCCGCTAGTCTCTTGGCTGTGTTAATAATGAGTATTAACCAGTCCCTGGTGCATTTCCAAGACACCAGGGACCATTCCTTTTTGAAGATCATGTCTTCAAGAAAAAGGCGGGGACTTTTTTTTACAATTAGCCCATTGGGGGCGATATTAGCCCTCAAATATTCTGTCATCATGGCCCCGTGTAATGTGATTTTAAGCCATTCCCGCTTAAGGGCGGTAAGAGTCATTAAGTCGTCTGATTGGGCTCCAGAAGCAGAGCTGTTATCTGGCCCCAAAAGAGATGGTGTTCGTAGGATTTCTGCGGCGATATCATCAGCAAAACTCAAACCTTGACAGTCGTCCATGGTTGTAGTGTAGCCATACCATATACTCTTAACTGCATTATAAGTATATCGCGATAGCGTGATAACTTGAGAATGGCTACACAGAACCATATCGTGTTTGGTGTCAAACATGTAGGAATCATACCCCTAATCCAGCCATGGGCATGAGGGCATGATTCCCCCCTGCTAGAGGGGCGCTATGGGCAAAGCGGCAGAATTTAGACACCAATTTAAAATTTCACACGTAGTACAAAATGGATGCTACCAGCCACCCACATGACTCTGGCTGCCTGTTGCTGGGGAAAACCCCAGCCTCGGCAGCTGGTCAATAGGGATCCTGTTGCAGGGAGGTGCCAGCACCTCCCCAGACAGGCTATGTGGATTGGAACTGGGTGGGTGCACCATAGGATGCCTTTCAGAGTTGCACGTAGGCTGCTACAGTGCCTACATTCTGCATACATCGCCTGGAACCTGTTCAGGGGCATCCTGCCCCTCGCCCAGGTGGGAAACACACAAAGGGGAGAGGGTGTAACCACCCTTTCCCGCCTCAACTCTCATTGGTGGGCTCTGATCTGGACCCTCCCCTAATCTCCTGGATAAAGGTGAATACTGTGTCCCCAGAGCCTCAGTTTAATCTTGGACTTTACAGACTTGACCTTCGACGAGCTGCTGCCCAGCTGACTAAAGAAATCTCCCTTGGGGTAAAGGAGTTACCCCCCTGCTTGGCAGGCACCTGAAACACTGCAAGTGACCCGGTTGGAACTTCGCTGCTCCTACGGACTTCGTCAACTCCCAGCAACCTTGAGGTGGGTTTCCTGAGCATCCCAGAGGCCAGTGAGTGTGCACAGCAAGTCTGAGCACCGTGGACCGCGTGGGTGCCGAGATAGCCAATACCCCAGGACACCGGCCACCTCTTGCGTAGCACACAACCCTGACCAGTGGGGAAGTTGTGCTTTGGCCCAATATTGAGCCAACCTCTCAGCAGCAACTGTGTCAAAGATCAGTGCCCTAGCCCCCTCCGGTCACCATATATAGGCAATTTCATTAACCCCAAGACTAATTACTGCATATTTCACTCCCTCAGCACACTACAAATGGTTTACATTGCCTGGACACATATCTACTTTTCTTTCTGCAAGGTTGCGCCAAGAGTTAATTGACAACAAATGACTGCCCATGGCTGAGAATCAGTCTGGGATATACAGAGGCTATTTATTTTCTAAATTGTCATACTTTTCTCTGTAAGCTCCTCATACTCAAAAACGTGGTGCTCTGCTTCACTATCCATGCTACTAGCAAGACACAATGAAACCCAAAAATCATATTGAACCCACACTTTAAATCAACAAGAGGCTTAATGTCAAAAGCAAAACCTGCAGTACACTGTTACATCTTTTATTACAGACAGCCATGTCTTACCTATTGCACCATGCCCTGAAGGATATGCCAGTGTTGCCCCAAATTCAGTATTAGGGAAGTTCCTGGCTCTCTTCTCTAGGAACTGTTCTCAGGAATATGTAGGGATAGGTTCCTGACACTGAATAAGGCAGATGCTGGGTAGTATGACCTCATGAAGGATACCTTGATTGAGGGCTTTGGACTCACCGCTGAGGAATACAGGATCAGGTTCAGGGAGACTCGAAAAACCCAGAGTTGGACCTCAATAGATTTTGTAGATTTCTCAATTAACACACTAGGTGGTTGGTTGAAAGGTAACCAGGTGCAAGATCATGATTGGTTTTATAATCTTATTATGAAAGAGCATCTGCTGAGTAACTGTGTTCTGAAAAATTACATCAATATCTGGTAGACCTAGGTCCACTTTCTACTCAAGAGTTGGGGAAGAAAGCTGACCTCTTGGTCAAGACAAGGGTAACCAAGACAACTCATGGTGGGGGTGACAAACAAAATAGAGTTACTAAGCCCCCCCAAGGGAAAGATGGTGGCCAGTCTAAAGGTAAAAACAAAGTCTTCTCAAGGCCCCCAGAAACCTGTTCAGAAGAGTGGGCCCCGAGCCAATATACAATTCAAGGGTGTGTACCAGGGCAAGAACTTGGATCATAAAAAGGCTTGGAGCTTTAATTGTAAGGTCAAAGGGCACCGAACTGGAGACCCCAGCGGTCTCAACAAAAATAATCCCATTAGTGCACCTGCAACACCTGCAGTGGGAAGTCTCCTGATGGTATCCCAGGTGAGCCCTGACCATATCCGAGAGCTCCCAGAAGCAATTTAGTCTCTGCTGGGTGATAAGTGGATGTTGCTGCCCTGGTGGTCCTGTTCCATTAACAAGGAAAAACACAGACAACAGCCTCATATAAATGGGATCAGAGTTGAAGCACTGAGGGATACAGGTGCAAGTGTCACTATTAAGGCTGAAAAAATGATATACCCGGAATAGTATCTGGCTGGTGAAGCATTCACAGTCATCAGTGCAGACAACCAAGCTAAGGTCCATCCCATGGCCATGGTATTCTAAGAATGGGGAGGGGTTAATGGCCAAAAGAAGGTGGTGGTATCCTCTGCAATTCCTGCAACCTGCCTGCTAGGAAATGATCTGGAGTCCGCATGGACTGAGGTCGAAACAAAGACCCATGCAGCTATGCTGGTTATAACCGGATTAGTGTGGGCCAAAACCAGAGCACAATGCAAACCCTGGGGCGAAAAAGAGAAGTTGGAGCGTGGAGTAGTGGCCCAACCTTCCAAGAGAAAAGGCAAGGAGTCTGGGAAACCAGCTTCACAACAAACACAAGCTCAGGTCCGCTCTCCTCAGGGAGAAGACCTGTCCGCCTCAGAGGGGACTGAGCCCCAGGAACTTGGGCCTTACATGTCAGAGCTCCTAGGCCCAGGGAGGCCCTCTAGGAAAGATCTGTGCCAGGGTCAGAGGACCTGTCCCACTCTTGAAATCCGGAGACAGCAAGCTGCTGATCAGGAAAGGGAGATGTCAATGCCTCTTACAGAACCAATTGGGTGGGGGGACTCATTTACACTGAGGCCATAGACCCCATTCCTGGTGCCACTAGGAAAGTGGTAGTGCTTCACATGTAGAGAGAGTTCTTACTCACTTTGGCTCATTACATCCCCCTAGTTGGGCATATTGACCAGGCCAAAATTTGGAGTAGGAACTCCTGTGCCACCTGCCAAGCCAGTGGCAAAGCAGATGGCCACCCAAAGGCCCCCTTAATTCTATTTCCAGAGGTTGGGATTCTCTTTGAAGTGTAGGGGTTGACATTGTTGCCCCCCAGACCCTACAATAGCATTGGGGAACAGGTTTATACCGGTGGTAGTGGATCATGCCACCAGGTACCCTGAAGCTATACCCCTAAGGACTGTCACTGCTCCTACAGTTGTCAGAGCCCTCATTAGTATTTGGTTTTCCTAAGGACTATTGACTGTGTGTATATTTTGCAGCTGTCTAACACTCCTCTCTGATCAGCCTAGGGGTGCTCAATCACACTACACCCTAGAAGAGCACCTTGGGATTGCTAGAGTAGGTCCCTTTCCACTCATATGGGAATACCTGGACTCTTTGCACGGTATACCTCATTTTGGTATACCATATATATAACCAGCTTCCTACATCCCGCAACTGGCCAAAAGAGTCAGGTGAACAAGTTGCTAAAGAGCCATAGACCGTGGTGATCTTATGACCTCAGTTCCTTCATTAAAACTTTGGCCTCCCTCATGCAAAGTCGGGAAGAGCACACAGGAGCTACCCAAGTCTAAGGAATTGACTACAGTGGAGGTTATATTCACTATTGAGCTGTGTAAATGATTTCAATGTAACTCGACATGACCTCCCCCACTTTGAGATTGCATGCCACCACTGGAGTCCCTGTAACCCCAGACATCTGCCCCAGCCAATCCCCCGACTACAGGGGGTTGTCCTTGTTATACGACGCATCCAGAGACCTAATAGCTTCATTCCAAACCTGAAATTTCACTCATGGCCAGAGGGAGAGAAGAAGGGGTCTCTTCCCCCCCATAAAGTAGGTGGATTACCCCGGCCTCCACATCGCCCATTTGTCAGGGGCAAAGGCTGGGTCGCCCCGGGTATCAAACCTCCATCCATTTATACTATTTAAATGGGATGCTCTAAGATATGAAGCCACTACAGCCGATATATGTCCCTCAAACATGTATTTGAAGCATTTTAACAAAGCATTTCTGTGGAAGGGTGGTAGTTCCCTGGAAAACCTTGCAAGACGGCATATATTCGAGTGAAGAGGTAGTAGGGAATAATATATGGAATCATTCTGTAGATGGTATAATTAGCGTGGCTAATATTACTGTCTTAAAGATTGAGGAGCACCCCAAGAATGACAGAGAGAGTGCTTACTAGAACCCCAGGTCCCTGGGCAGGCTATCCAGCTATGGTTGAATGTTTCTGTCCCAGGCCCTCTGCACATCCTGTGTAATGTATACCCAGAGGTATTTAAATTCATCAAGACCTGCCCTTTCAAACAGTGAAAGGGGGGTACACCATGAGTTAAACAGAGGATTTATCTTTGTTGAGGATGGCGCTGAGAATTTCCCAAAGATCTGGAGTACCCGGGGTTCTGACTGCTGAGGTTCATCAAGGAATGTTCGGATATCATCAGCATATAATGCTAGTCTGTCTGACACCCCCGGGGCCCATTCAGGGCCCCTAACCAGTGTCGACACTCAGCTATTTGGTCATTGACCGTGATATCATTGTTCTTTTTTACTACCCAAATAGTCACATGGGGCCAGCAGCTACCCAGCCCAGTACGCACTCCCCGACTACCGACACATCCAGAGTGGGGCGATCTGCCCTTCATCTGGTTTGAGTTCTGCAAACCCAGCTCAAGGCATTTTGGTAGTTTTTACTTTCTAGAGCAAATCAGGATTTTCATTGAAAAGTTGGTAAAAGTGATGAAAAGTGTCACTATGCGCTACAGTGCTTCACGGGTTTGTTCCATGGGTGGTAAATGGGTATTTTCATGCAACTGCCCATGGGTATTGACACAAAATCTACTCTATTAGCGGTTTTAGAGAAATATTTACACCAACACATTATTCTTCCTTGAGGCAGGCTTAACAGAGGAGAATAATTTTAATTTCTATATACTTTTCAAACTTTGCATGTGTGTTGTGTTATACAGCACACGTACAAAATGGGAAAAATATGAAATCTTAATTTTTGAACCAGAAAACTCTCCTATCAGTATAAATCCTATGCTTAGTACAATGCACACACCCTTGCACCATGGTGCACAGGTGTGTATGTGTTGGCAAATGGCAGCCTGAAGTGAATCAATGCTGGGTGAGAGGATCAACAGTGCCATATCTTGGTGGAGTTTTTCACACTCCCCTTGATGCAACACAGTGATGCAACATTGGTTGCTACCTTGCGTCAAAAGTTAGCAAAATTCTCCCTTAGTTTTTAGTTTTCAGACACTCCCAGATTTATTCTTCAATCCAATTGCAAAGGCGTACTTTGACAGAACATTTATCAGGTAATATAAACATTACTCCATCATTATCCAGTGCATGTTCATGCACATCAATAAGGTCTGCTTACCATTTAGGGCCCGATGTATAATTTGGCCGACGAGCTCTTACTCCCTCAGGGCAACGGAGTCCCGGCCAGCCACATTTAGAAATGGCTGCCAAGCTGGTGGTCATTTTTTAGGCATTGGCAACAACCGCAGCCACGGCGGTTTCTGTCAATGTTTTTTTTTTTTTTTTAGTTTGACACACCGCTCCTTCAACATGATGGAGCCACCCTATAAACGTATGTTAAAAAAAGAAAAAAAGAACCCCGCCCCCCCTACGGGAATTTAACAGTTTTCATTGCCCCTGACCTCCAGGGATTTCCTGGTGGTGATGGGCCGTTAGAACTGACCTATATATCCACCCGTCTGATTTAGGTGGGTGGACATGGAGGCCAGCCTCTAATGGCCCACCGTGGTTACATCAATGGTCAGACTATATTTAAATCGAGCGGCCGGGCCATTATCGGTCTTTTTTTATATAATTATTTTCCTTATCATGACGTCAAGATGCTAAGATGTTATGTAAAATCGAAACCTTATTTTTTTAATTTTAAATAAATATATATGTTTTAAACTTGGTGATGTATTGTAACATACAATGCTAAACTAATGATGAAAATGCATATACGTAGGTATTGCACTGAAATACAAAATAATCCATCTATCTCGACCCTCTCGAAAACTTGTGGCACAGAAGCGCAATGTTGGTTTTCTCTGCTGTTATTAGAATTATTCTTTTTACCTTCTTCCCACCCTCCTCAAGAAGTATTGACAGAGCAAATACCAGAAAATATTCATTAGCATTTAACTGTTTCATATTCAGAATTATTCTCTATCTGCAAAATGCACTATATACAGTTGTTGATGCAGTCTTCTAGCTCATCTTTCATCTCAAGAAGATTTTGTTCTATTAACGCTGTAAAAGCCTGACAGTTTCTATTTCACAGCGCGTGCTATAGCACAGAGAGGTCAGATGAAATACTGGCTTTGCTTCTGGCACATTTGATCTGATCAGGAAGTAAAATTTGTCTTCGATGCATTTAATGTTAAGCTGCACACCGGTCTCCACCATGTACTGGAATATTATTTTTGTGCAATGCAAAAAAAGAAATACATAAATAACATCCACAAATGTCTTCATGTTTTCATTTACTTCTTTCTAAAATACCAGAGGCACCATTTTTAGACCTTTATAAAGATAATTGATCTTCAATAATACTTCCTACTCGAATAATGTTTAATTATGAAACAAATCTCCTCATTGTCCTACTTGTACATGCTTGCCACTTTCTCTGATGGGCTTTATACTCCTTTTAAGGTACAGAAAAACCTGTTCAATCTTCTTAGAACATTCAGCAGGTTCAGTCGTCTCTTTCAACCTGTAAATAACTCTGACCACTTACATAATTGTACAGGGATGGAGCTTGTAAAATAGTTTTTTTATGAACTTTTCATGATCATCAGCACCCATCCATAAGACAGTCATGATTCAAATCACTGGAGCTGCTCATTTCACACCCATCACAATGGTCACACCCTGCCTTTATGCACATTTTGTGGTTGTTGCTAGCACAGTCTGAAAAGTGCAAGACACCAATTTACGATCGCATCTGTTTACTTACAGCTGCAGTTTTATGAGCTATGGAACGTTTTTCTGTCTTGAGTAAGAGAGGTATGAAATACTTGAAAAAAGGTGTAGAACTTCCATATTCGCACGAGCAGCTTCACCCCCACGGCGCCAGTCTTTGCTGCTAAAACAAACATCAACCTGCTTCATGCATATAATAAAGACCTCAGTGGATATGCTTAAATGATCTGCACATCATTGAATGTACAAAAATAGTATTAACAAACAGTAAAGAATTAGCTAGTAGTACGGGGTGCTGAACAAAGACAAATACTCGTCCACTAGGAGTATTGAACATGTCTTTTGCGATTTAACAAATCCAAAAGACTTAAATCCAATATACAATCTCTACATGGGATACTTTGAGCTCACGCACCTTTGGAACAAGGGTCCTAGTATACTTATGGAGAATGTACTCTTTCTAGGGAGATACATTGATGATATTTTAATGTTTTGGGCTGGAACCAAGGAAATGTTAGAGGAATTCTTTCTCTTCATTAATAATCCCTTTAATCTAACCTTTACCAAAACACAAAGCACCTCACATATCAATCTTTTAGACATCACGATCATAGCAGACAAGGATAAACTACTTTCCAGACCATTTAGAAAAGAAACAGCATGCAATGCAGTACTTCATGCCAAGAGTGCACATCCCCCCCTCCCAAATTAAAGCTATTCCTTTGGGGGAGATGATTAGAACTAAAAGCAACTGCAGCGACTTGAAAATACTTGATGAGGAACTTAATGAGGTTGAGAGGAGATTTTTTGCCAGAGGCTATAACAACACAACGATTAAGAAGGCACGTAAGACTGTAAATAAGATTAATAGAACACAGTTACTGACGGGCAAAGCTTATAAACAAAAATCGACATGTAACAAAAAACTTATTAGATTCATTACTCCATATTCTACTGCCAGTTGTGACTTATTCAGAATACTTAACAGACATTGGCATCTATTAACGGATGACAATAAGACCAAGGAAGTAGTGGGACACAAACCCAATATTACATTTACAAGAGGTAACACACTTCAACAAACATTGTGTCCTAGTTTTATCCCAACAGCGTCCAACAAAACGTGGCTATCAACTAAACCCTTGGTTTTTTTTAAATGCGGGACTTGTAATATTTGTTCCTTTGCATTAAATAAAACGAAAACATTCAAATATAATTCTGAAAGAATCCATACAGTTAATGACTTTATTAATTTCAATACGAAGTTTGTCGTTTATTGTATTGTATGTATATGTGAGAAAATGTACATAGGTAGTACCATCAGACCTCTTAAGGAACGGATACAGGAGCATATCAGGGCAATTAGAAATAACAATGCCCAATACCCTCTAGCCTCCCACTTCAATACGATGCATAATCATACAGAGCTGATCAAAATAGGTTTTCATGGCCTTGAAGTAGTACCTCCAAACCCAAGAGGTGGTAACAGAGTGACTACATTACGCCAGATGGAATGTAAATGGATCATCTCTTTGAGAGCTGTTGAACACGGAATTAATATTGATAAAGAGATGTTTGAATTCTTATAAATGTAGAACTCTTAGTACTTTTCACACCTGTTCTAGATATCATGAATGTTAACTGGTTATTATAATGTAAGCAGTACCTCACGAAATATTGTCATTCACTATGTTTTTTACTCACTTTCAATGTGCCTAATACTACTTTAATAACCAATATGGGTTCTTTGATCTCCTCTATATTTCATTACTCTATGGCGCCTGTCCCCATCTATCATCTTAATAATCCAATACTTACTGTATTAAAGGATAGCGGATGGTTGGAATCACTATGGTGTATGATGAATAACGAGTGAGGGATATTCATTGGTTCAGGACCTTATTACATGACTTTTTGAAATTATATTTGTTGTCATATACATTTTGTATGGCACTATTATCTAATTGGATAGGTCCGCATATAGCTAGGACTACCAATACGTTAACAAACTATGTAACTGTGTTAAGATGGCTGCCACGTTCAGAGCCTACACTAGTTACGGGTAGTTCAGTCCACTTTCTATTGCTAGCATCTCGCCCTATTCATATTGACGGGAAGGTTCCGGTATACAGACGCGTAGCAACCGGACTAGAGGAACGAATATACACAGACCAGGTTAGTTTTCTAATTCGGTTATTTTGGTAATCGAGATGATACTTACGTTAAGACGTTTGATTTATAAAGTAGAAGAATATTTTTGAATATGACCTACAAACGTCTACATCGATGTGTTTATTTCTAAAACTTACTATGTATTCAAACTTGGACATTTTGGTAACGGAGATGATATTTACGTTAAGACGATTGATTTTTAAAATAGAAGAGCAATTTTGACTGTTACATATAAACGTCCACCTCGATGTATTTATCGTTTACACTCGTTTTACGTTTGATTTTTACGTATAACTAGTTAATACCTACGTAGGGGGTCGCTCTCGCACTCGTTTACTGACCAGGGAGTTATTTACCTCCCTGATTATAACCTCATTTAAATGTAAAAATTTATAGTTCACCGTACGTTACGGTTAGTCTATGGACTTACTACAATGTAAATTAACAGATTAAGTGCTATTAATGAAGACCCTTTTCTTCATTGAATTATACAGGACGGATACTGGTCCATACACCCATTATATTTACGGATACCGATGAACTAGGAATATATGTCCTCGGTGTTAGGGCATTTGCTTACCTATTGGATACATTTACTTTCGGTAAGAATTTTATCTTGTTAAAACTAAAGGATGACAATGACAAACTTTTTTCATCCTTTATTTATCGCAATTTTTGGGTGCTCTCAATATATGTATGTCTCGCTAGTTAAAATATCGGCTTATTTTACATAAACTCATACATTTGTATATATATTTTCTTTGCCTACAGAACGTTTATAGGATACCTTATACGATTAGGGACCTCTTATAGAACAGTAGACATATTGAACATTTTAAGGTGAGACAACGACCCCTCTCATCCGTCTTAATTATTCCTTACACCATGTGGCTCTATCTACTGGTTATGCCTTTTCTCATTATTTTGCAACAAAATATTATGCTTAAATAATGACTTCTGATTTCTACCTATGTCTTCATCTGGTGAAAAGTGGATTCACCATATATTTTTTACACGGGTGCATCAGTACATTTTTCCTTTCCCCTTTTCTTGCACACATGGTTTGTGGCTAACTGTGCTATTCTTTAGCATATTTACTCATGAAATTTAGTATTACCTTATGTTGTACTTTATTTTTTTTATATGTATACAGCCTTGAAAAAGCCCTGTGGGCGAAACGCGCGCCGGCTGTGATTCGCGCTTGGATAGATATATGACAAATCAAATACATCAATACAACATCGGAATCAAGATTGGATATTGATTTACTTCTTCATATGAACTTAACACTCCATGGACAGTTTCTAACAAATGAACAACATGGTATATTAGACCTTGTGGTGTGCTACGTTGCTTGTATATTGGATCAACCTGCCCCATAACTACCCTCCTCATTACCATTGATTTAAATGCCCTTAAAAGTTTGAAATATACTTATTTTTTGCATTACAGGATCACATGGTCCTTTACTATCCAGTGATTCTATATATTATGTACAGATTCTAGTTTTTCTAGATTTTAGTTCCATACTATTACTAGAGTCCTCCCTCCGACTCTTCCAGGCCAAGGTATACGTAGTCATCGTTCCACCTTGTTCCCTCATGGACGCCCGTAGCATCAACCGATTCTTTCTCCATTTTTGAGGCACTGCCTGGAGACTCCTTATCTGCTGCTGTCTCTGGTGTCATTGTGCTGCAGCTCTGCTTGCTCTACACAGTGTAGGTGCTTTATTGATCACACCTCCAATGCTGGCATTGTAGCCTTCAGAGTCGGCTTCTGGTTTTCCTTTATACTGTGCAGTTGTGTGCCTACATTTGATGTGTCCTTTTTCATTATGGTCATAGACTTTCCTAGTGGTCTGGTGTTTGCACTATTTCAAGCCATTCTCAAAGAGGTCTAAAGTGTTTATTTTCTTATTTATAAAGTTTGAATTTCTTACCCTGGTCTGAGGCCCTCACACTTGCATCCATGGTGACCATACTCATCATGCAGAGATTTGTTTTTAAAGTGTTGTGCACAGGGTACAATAGAAGGTATAGATAAGTGGATTAATGCACCTATGGTAGTGTGGTCAGTGTTTACCTTCTGTTTCAGAAGTTGTAATTCAAGTGAAATAGCTCCTCCCCATAGTGTAGTCTTCAAAATGAGCTCCAAGTCACACAATATGACATTTGTTTGCAAAAGAACACGGACGTACTGCACCTATCAGCTGATTCTAGAACGAAGAATACTTGTCTGTGCTGTTAATCCCCTCTTAAAGACTGTGCCAAGGACACTGCAAGACATTTATGAATCGGGGCTGTAGTTACTACTTCTCTGCTTGTCAATTGATTTGACAAAACACACAACCAGTATTTGCACACCTGCTGTAAAAGTATGAGCACACCAAATATACATTCAAGGGCTACATCATTATACTTGGACCCGGCCCTTTTTGCAGGATTATCCCCAAACTTTTTGCCTTCATCCTCCTATTTTTATCTGGCCTGGCTTTAGGACTCTGGGCACTTTACCACTGCGGATAAGTGCTAAACTGCATATGCTCTCTGTATAAAATGTATTGGTGATTGGTTTACCCAAGATTGGCATAGTTGAGTTACTAATAAGTCCCTAGTAAAGTGCACTAGGTGTGCCTAGAGGGCCCGTAATTCAAATGCTACTAGAGGGCCTGCAGCACTTATTGTGCCAAACACATAAGGAGACCTGCAAACATGTCTCTGGCCTTCCACTGCAGTGTGTGTGAGTGAAGTGTTAAACTGCAATGTTGTTGAAACTTTCCCCTTTACTACATGTAAAGCCCCCCTAAGGTAGGACCAAGGTAGCCCCATGGTGCAGTGTATTTAAAAGGTAGAATATACACTGGTGTGTTTTACCTGTCCTTATAGTGAAATACTGCTAAATGTATTTTTCACTATTGCAAGGACTATCTCTCCCATAGGTTACCATTGGAGATGCCTTGTAACCTCTTAGAAGTGTCACTTCCAGTTGGGAAGAGATAGAGATTTGGAGTTTGGGGTCCTTGAACACACAATTTAAAAAATACGTCTTATAGTGAACTTGGTTTTTAAATTGCATGTTTGAAAATGCCACTTTTAGAAAGTGGGCATTTTCATGCTTTACCATTCTGTGCCTCCGCCTGCCTGTGGAATCCGCGTCTGAGGGAGGGTGACAGTTGGGCTGCTTGTGCATTCACTCTAGACAGTCACACAAAGGAGCTGAAGTGTGCTCTGCATATCCTGATGACCCTTCACTAGGCTGATGGGTCTTCCTGAGCTAGAGTGATGGAAGGAGTTGTCACTGACACCTGAATAGGGCTGTGTCTGTCCTCACACAGAGCTGTCTCCACCCCCTGTAGTGTATCTGGAGCCAGGTCAGGGAAAGGCAGGATCATGTGCAATACAAAGACTTTCCTTTGAAGTTTGCCTACTTCAAATGCAGAAACTGGTAGATGTACTGGAGCTTTGACACTATAACTTCGGATCACTTCTAGACTAAGTGGAGATTTTGCCAAGGAGAGATGGATGCCTTAGAAGGGTAACTTCCACTCTGCTTGTTGCTTTGTTGTGCTGGCCTACTGCATGTTGCTTCTGTCTTGGGCGGTGAAAGGACTAGACTTTTGCTTTCTACATCCTGCTTGCCAAGGTTCTCCAAGGGCTTGTGTCAGCTTGCATCCTATTAAGAAGTCTCCGGGCCATCAAAGAGTTCATCTGAAACCTCTGACCTCCTCTTCTGGTACTTCTAACCTGCCAAATGGAGCCAATTACAGTTCTTGGTCCTTAGAGGTGGTTGAAGAAAATCCAAGCATCAACCTTTGGCTGCTGTAGTTCCTCCCACAGTATGCTATTCTATTCCTGAGGTCTTATATAGCGCATGGCTATGCGAAGGTCTCCCTGCGCTGCAATAAACACTGTAGGGAGCGAGATAAAACTTTTGTGGAAGATCAACTGCTCCGTTGAAACTTCCACCTTCCCCAACAACTGGAAACACGCCAAAATCAACCCCCTGCTGAAGAAACCGTCCGCCAACCCGACAGACCTCAAGAACCTCTGATCCATTTCCCTCCTCCCCTTCCCAGCCATGGTCATCGAGAAGGCCATCAACGTCCAGCTATCCGAGTTCATCGAAGAGGACCAAGTCCTGGACACCTCCCAATTCAGCTTCCGAAGCAACCTCAGCACCGAGACCGCACTCCTCGCTGCCACCAACGACATCCGCTTCCTCCTTATATTGAGTGAAACTGCTGCCCTCATCCGACTGGACCACTTGACCGCCTTCGATACCGTCTCCCATCGCACCCAAATCACGAGGCTCCATAACGCCGGCATCCACGACATGGTACTGGACTGGATCTACTCCTTCCTAGCCACCCGAACACAGCGAGTCCGATTACCCCCATTCCTCTCAGAACCTACAGAAAGCAGCTTCAGAGTTCCCCAGGGCTCCTCCCTTAGCCCCACCCTTTTCAACATCTACATGGCTCCCCTCGCAGCAATCATCAAAAGCCACAGACTCAAGAACGTCTCATACGCCGAGGACACCCAGCTGATCATCTCCCTCACAAATGAATCTACAGCTGCCAAAATTAACTTTCACAATGTAATGAAGGCAGTTGCTACCTGGATGCAAGACGGCTGCCTCAAGCTCAACTTCGACTAGACCGAAGTACTCCTCCTGGGACCCAGCCCTCAGCCTGGGACGACTCCTGGTGCCCCGCCACACTAGGAACCTCTCCCAACCCTACGGACCTTGCATGCAACCATGGCATCATACTGGACTCCTCGCTCTCAATGAACAGCCAAATCAACACAGTATCTTCGTCCTGTTTCCAAACGCTTAGCCAGCTTTGAAAGACATTTAGATGGCTCCCCACAGAATCCAGAAAGATGGTCACCCATGCACTCATCACCAACAGACTTGACTACGGCAACGCACTGTACGCCGGCATCACCCAGAAACAGCTCAGGGAGCTACAGACGGTCCAAAAGACCACAGCCAGACTGGTCCTCAACATCCCTGCCATAGCCACATGACACATCATCTCCAACAACTCCACTTGCTCCCTATCAACAAGAGAATTGCCTTCAAGCTACTCACTCACACCCACAAGGCCCTCTACTACGCAGGACTAAAATATCTCAACCACCGCCTCACTTTACACACACCCGCCAGACAACTTCGCTCCGCCCATCTCACCCTAGCCTCTGTCTCACGGATCGACACAACCAGAACTGGAGGAACATCCTTTGCTTATCTTGCTGCCAAGATCTGGAACACCCTACCACTCCACCTCAGGTAATCTGCCCAGGAAGGACCTCAAGACCTGGCTCTTTGACTGAAACTCCACACCCATATGGATCAGCAACCCCCCCACACCCTTCAGCACCTTGAGACCCTCACAGGTGAGTAGCAGCGCTTTACAAACCCTTGATTGATTGATTGAAGATCCGTCGCAGAAAAGCCCGGTCTTTAAGGCCAGTTTCAGTGGTAGAGTGTTCCAAAGTCTGGTGGCCAGAAAGGAAGTGGATCTTCAGTAGGTGGGCTGATGAAGATCTGAGGGCTCCCAGGGAGATCAAGAGAGGCTAATGATCTCAACAAGGAAGAGCTCTTTCTATGAATTACCCTGTGAATACTGCAGAGAGTCTTAAACTGCTCTTGGTGTTCCACTGGAAGCCAGTGTAGATCTCTCAGAGCCTTGGTGGCCGATTGGTGTTTCAAAAGGATTGTCTGGAGGCGTGCAGCAGCTTTCTGCAGTCTCCTGGTGACATGGAGGGGTGATCCCAAAGACATGGCATTCCCATAGTCGAGTCAGGAAAGCACAATGGCCTAAATAATCACTCTTCTGGTGGTGGAAGACAGTAGGGGAAAGACTTTCCACAATAGTCTCAGGATGCCGTAGCACTGTCAGCAAGTATTTTGGCTTGATGGTCCATGGTAAGAACAGAGTCAAGCCAAATCCCCAAGGTTCTTTATTGAGTTTTTGTGAGTGGACAGTTTGCTCAGACAGTGTGGGAGGGGGCTCAGAGCAGAGTACTGAGATTGTTACCCAGCAACATGACTTCTGTTTAGTCTTCCTTGAGGTTTAATTTACAACCAGCCATCCAGCTGGCTACTTCCTTAAGACAAGGAGTCTGAGATAGCTGGCCTGAGCCAGAGTCAGGGAAGATTGACATAACCAACTTGGTGTCTCTGGCATAAGGATCCAACTACAACCCCTTGGAGTGCACAATGTCAGCAAGGGGATGTAGATAGAGATTGAAAGGAGTGGGGCTCAGGGAGGAGTTCTGATGCACTCCACAGCAGGACGGGAGACTGGTTGAAAGGCAGGACTGATCCTGAACCTGAATGGTATGATTCTCCAAGAAGGAGGAAAGCCAATCGAATGCTCTGTCCATGAATCCTCTGCAAGAGAGTGGGATGGTCCACGGTATCGAACGCAGCACTGAAGTCTAGCAGAATGGTGGCTGCGGAACCTCCTTGATCCAGGAGCTGCCTGAGTTTCTCGACGACCGCCAACAGTGCTGATTCTGTGCTGTGTGGAGGGCGGAAGCCCATCTGGATGTAATGAAGGAGTTCCTTATGTTTGAAGAAGGCGGAAAGGTTTTTATTAACATTTTTTTCTAGTAGCTTAGCAACTACGGGCAACAGGGACATAGGCCTGTAGTTACTACAGTTGGAGGGGTTAAGGTAGGAGTGATCTGACAATCGCATGCTTCCACTAGAGAGGGACCCGTCCACAACACAGGAACAAGATTTAATAGTTCTGTCAGTACAGGGACAACACCATCCGGCTCTTGACGGAGCATGTGTGGACGCGTCAGGATCCAAAGGTGAACTGGAATTAACAGTTTGTAGCAGCTCCTTTACCAAAGCGTTCTTAAGCATCCTGAGCAAAAATACTGGAACAAAGGTCCATCAGATCAGAAATGTCCAGAAACACGGAGTAAACGTCCATGATTTTTTTCTGGCAGAAAGACGCCAATTCATCACAGTGCTCAATCGATGCAACCAAAGTAGGGCCGACTGCCAAGGGTTCTGTGATGTCTTTGAAAATATTAAAAATCTCCCTAGGGGCATTGGAATAGTTAGTGATGTTTGTGGAGTAGAAGGCGGCTTGCGAACATTTAATCTCTGCATGATAAAGCATGATGGAGTTCCTATATTCAGCTTTACTGATCACATCATAGGTCTTCATCCATCTTCTTTCTAGATGCCTGCATTCTTTCTTCCGAGACATTAGCTGAGCCATGAACCAGGGGGACCTGTGAGATCGCTGGACATCTTTATGCCAACTCATGGGAAGACCTCATCCAATGAGTTGACCAGCCACTCATTAAACTGCTGCGCGGCTAGATTGATGTTATCCAAGGGATCGGGTTTAGAGGTTTCCGAGGCCTCCAGCCAATTCTCCAAATTAAGTTTGGCCCAAGGACGTTTCAGCCGTTTAACCAGGGAAGGAGGGGCGGGGGGGAGGACATGGGGAGGATAAGGGGGGGGGGGGATAAAAAATTGGTCTGACCAAGATAGAGAAAGAGGGGCGTGGTCCTGAAGATTCCAGAGATTGCGAAACACCAGGTCAATAGTATGACCTTACTATTAGATGGTCCCTACATTAAATGAAGCAGCAGTAGGGAAGCCATATCATGCAATATCATTTTAGAGGCACTACCATGCAGGTCATCCATGTGGAGATTAAAATCTCTGGTTAAAGAGAAATTAGGCCTATCCACAGCTAACCCAGCAACTGCCTCCGGGAGACTTTGAAGGAATTTGGTATAGGGGTCTATATATGAGAATTCGGGAAAGTGAAGGTAGGACCTAAGGTTAGAGAAAAAGCTAAGCTCTTACAATTAGAGATGGTGGACAAAGATGAAGGGCAATTTAGTGACTCCCCATAGACAATAGCGATTCCTCCGCCAACTTTTCCCTGTCTATGCAGCCTTATAATGCGGTAGCCTGGGGGAAGAGCTTGAGTGACATCGGGGCCAGAGTCCTCTGACAGCCAAGTCTCCATGAGAAACATCGCGTCCGGACTAGCCTCAGATAGAAATTTGAATAGGTCTAGCTTGTGGACAGCAAATGAGCGACACTTGTCTAGATAGAAATGCCAAACTACTGGGGAGAATATGCAAGATCCCTGGGAATAACTCAATCCAGGCTGCGCTAACCAACCATAGTAGTTGCAAGACCGTGATGGAAGACTAAGGTCAAAGGCATGCATACAGGAAGCGGATGGTTGAGTATGAAGTGCTTGTAATTGTCCACGTGTTTAAGTTACCTTATCTGATGGGGTAAGGGCAGCATTCCTGGTCCCGGAAGTGCGCAGCCCGGCTTGCCTCAGGCATGCCTTTGCTGCACCAGTGGCTCTTCCGTGCCTCGTCCCTCATTTAAGGCTGGCCGGGCAAACAGCTACAGTGCACAAAAACGGCAGCTCTAATGGCACAATGCAGAGGAAGCAAATCCTCATTTCCCTTGGCCCCACCCTCTGACAACTCCCAGTAATTCCCCGCAGCAAAATTCAAGCAGCCACATTTTTAAAAAGAGGATCGACGATAAAATTCACAGCCCCCCTCGTCCCCGTATTCCCTGCAGCAGATTTCAAAACAAGCAGGTATTTTTAAAATTGTGTCCCTTTCCCGATGCCTGCCCACTGGTAATATTTGGGAATTAACCCAGTTTATCTCAAGGCTGGAGAAGTGCCCATAAATATTGAAGATCTCACATTTTCAACAAAAAAAAGTTTCGACTGTGTGGGCTAGGTACAATAGAATATCATCCGCATAGAGGGATAGCATTTCCTCCCATGTATGATCCCATCCTCAGCCCCAGATTTGGGTGTCGACCCGAATCAATGCCATCAGCGCCTCTATTGCTAGGACTAATAGCATTAGTGAGAGAGGCAGCCCTGCTTCATGCCCCTCTCTAATGGGGAATTCCAGAGAGAGGACACCATTGGCTTTGAGCTGCTCCCCGGGGTTAGTATAGAGCAACCTGACCCATTTGAAGAAGCTGGGACCAAATCCCATCTTGCTCACAATGCCGAATATGAAGGGCCATTCCACTGAATCGAACGCCTTATTGGTGTCCAGTGAGGCTACTGCCAACGGAGCCCTAATTCCTTCTGCTGTGGCAATGTTCAATGTGATCGATCTATGTGGCATAAACTCATTCTGGTCTGTGTGTTTCAAATCCAAGATTACCCCTCTCAATCGGTTTGCCAGTAATTTGGTGTTCTAATTAAGCAGAAATATCATCCTGTAGGAGGCCCACCTGTCTGCAGGCTTCCCAACCTCTGGTATAAGGACAATGGTTGCTGTGCACATACGGTGAAGGAGTGCCCCTCTCTGTTGATGCAGGAACTGTTAATTACATAATTTTCAGAGAAGCTTGTCCGATTAAATGGGCCTCATCTTGCTCTGTGTACAGTGATTACCAAGCTAACTGAAATTACCTATTAAACAGCATTTATGTTATGTGTTAGTTTGTTTTGTGCAAACAAGAATAATACCACTTTATATTACAAATATTTGAGTTGAGCATTGTTAAAAGCATTTAATTTGTGCTAGTTTTATTAAAACAAAATAGAAATCTATTGATGCTTTTTTTGCTTAAACCTAGAATTATTTTAGGAAGTAGATTTGAAAAGTGAAATTCTTTATAGGCCAGGTAGATTTCACTAGCATTTTGCCCTTTGGGTGGGTTTTGTGTGTAAATAACTCCACACCCCAACAGTTTGATGCAGTGTTTGGACACATCTTGATAATGACTGCCGTATAACTAGGATCGGGGAATACTGAGCATATCATAACAAAGACTAGCACATGATGGGTATGATAAGTTTTGAGGTATTTGTATAGTGTGTCATAAAACAATTAAACTGCCTTTTAATGCATAGTATAATGAATGTGCCGTTGCATTGTTTCCCAGTTGAGGGATCATGAATTCTAACCTTAAAACAGTGCTCATTGCAGTAGTGCTATTTTTGCTTTTCCTATTTATGTTTCTGGCCCAAAGTTATTGTGACCCTAAAGCCCTGTCTCTTACCATATGAGCTGATGCAATTTATCACCCACATGTCTTGGAGGGTTGCATCTTGAACCTCACATGAGGCCATACATTTTAGGATATGTTTGGTTTGTGGTTGGAGATGGTTGTGTCTAGGCTGCTGGGTCTGCAGGTTACCATTCCATAGTAGTATGCTGCCCTTTGGTCTTGTATGGCGCTTCGTGTTTGTGGTATCATTGTTGTTAGTTGTTTCGTAGATTCATACCCTCTCTCACTATCTGCTGCTGTTTTTGTGAGTAGTTGTAGGTTGGGTTGAGACAAGTCTGTAGTTAGCAATACATTTTCTAGTTGATAGTTTTAGTTGCACTGAATGCACCAGTTAAAAGGTGCTCTGTTCTCTTAAAGTACTAGACATTTCTGTAAGTATTTTGAGTATTGTTTGATGATCTCTAAGCTCCCATTTTTTGTATTGTGTTTTAATAATCTTTAAATACAAGCATCAAACATAGTATCAAGTGGGGGATCTACCAAACCAGCAAGGCATCAATTAGAGCCTAATGCATACTTACAAAGTGTAATAGTTCTAAATCAGTTACACTAATTGTTTAAAAGGGTACTTTAAAGAAAGACTGTCCGGTATAAAACTAGGCTGTGTTGTGTTTCAGGAAGGCAACATTTCTTAGACATACATCACGTAAGACAGTATTTTGTATCATCTTCTCAGGTGCTCATTAAGTTTAGGGTCATTTCCTGTGTGCTGCGTGTGAATTGTTTCAGCAACCCTCCAGTGACCAGCAGCTTCAAGCCACTTGCTGAGCCTGATCAGTCTAACCAGTGCTTGGCTATTCTTCTCCTACCAGATAGCAGGGTAAATACAGAAATTGTTGTCTCATTAAACACCTTTCAATGAGTTTACTGTTATCTCACAGTAGAGTGCTATCAATGAGCTGGACTACAATATGTGGATAAAAATCTGCTCTGCGATTTCCATACCTGGTACAAACCTATCTCATGTAGCTACTTGGGAGCCGAGTATACTCTGTCATTTTAATCTTGCACTACCAGAACTTGTTTTAACTTGTGCATAAGTCTTGTTCAAGTCAGCTTCAGTTAATCTTACACCTCTTACTTGGATCTGATTAGCAGATCTGATTGCTTCCTGATTGATCTGTGCATCATATGTAACACATCGAAATCTAATGGCACCCCATATGGTTGACTGCAGTTTGTTTGAGATTGTGGAGAGTGTTGAAAGACATTTGCCATTTCAACTTAATTGCTTAGGGTAAGGTTGCAAACACTATGAACCACCCTCCCTCTAAACAGTTTGTGTTGAACCTAATAAACCCACCCTTATTGAACACATGGTCAATCTCTGTGCATGCAGCAGGAACCAGTAATACACTGAAATGTGTCAGCCCCTCTAATCGCGCTTTGGGATCATATAGACATTGCTTGGCCGCTGTCTTTGTCAGTGAACGTAAGGATATCATATGCTTTGACATGCCACCCAATTCTCATTTTCCCTCTAGGATTTGTTTTTTGCCCTGAAAATGATTCTGCTGTGTTGTTATTTTCAATGTAACATCATTATTTCCTAAGCTATGAACATGATAAAGTGAAATGTATTAATTAATTGTCTTGCTGTGGCATAGGTCTTAAGCCACAACTCACTGACCAAGGACAACAAGGTCAACACCATTATGTGTTGTTGCATATGTCACTAGTCAAATGAATGTGGACTTTGGTACATGTTTTCTTTAAATGTTTGTTAGAGTTTTATATAGCACAAACTAGACCCGAAGATATCAGGTATCGGAGCGCCTACATGAGCACCAGTTTTGTTACAGATGGACATATTCATTTTTGTTAGGCATGGGGAGATTAAGTGATTTGCCCAGAATCCTAGGATGTTGAACGTAGTTGCCGAGACTCTCATCCGGTTCCTCAGCTTCAAGGTCGACCGATCTAGCCGAAAAGCTACATCCTCTCCCCAAATTGGGCTGTTCTTATTTTCTTGCAGCATGATCAATGATTGCCGATTTCCATAAGAATGATTATGGTCGATAGTGGTACAGTGAGCTAAAAAGATGTACTGCATTGCAACCTAGAGTAATTACCGGTGGCTAAAATTTATTCAAGTGTTAGATTATTTTTTTTTTTTTACATTTCTTCAGAGACATAGTGTACACTTTGCTGCTTATAGTTTACGACATTACAGGTATTTTTGTATCCACAGAGAGGAGATTCCTGAACTTGTAATAAGATGAAGAGTATTGAAGAAATCATGACAATACTGGAAAGCTATCTGATGCTCGAGAAGATCCAGAAATGATGCCAAACAGTAATTCAAAATAGAACAACTCAGTAGGAGACAGAGAATCTCGTACGTGAACAGACTTATCCTGCAGGAACATCAAGTGCAATCCGGCGGCTTCAAGAGGCCAAGGGCATCTATGCTGCTGGTCCCAGAGCATCCAAATAAATTAAAATCACAAAAATTACACTAGCAGAACACATCCAAAATGTAAACATGCTAGATACCACCCTTTATCTTAGATAATGATCAGATACTTCTAAAAAGTGCTCCCCTCTCTAATATGACAATATCAATACTATGGTGTTAGTCCATCATAAACGCTGTTTTGGCTGGACCTTACAGTCCGTAGAAAGAGGTATACAAAACATAGGTGTACAAAACATGAATCGTGAAGCAGACATCTGAAAGTTAAAAGAAAGAAGTGTTTGGCTACTTGCAATGCAGAACATTATTTTAGAACATAACGACTTGGTATTGAGTTTTGTTCTTTTCGTATATATCATAAATATTGTCCAAGAAACAGACTATTTAGATAAGCTGTGAGGTTTATTCTTTGCATGCATTCTAGAAATTTCCTAACGCAGGTTGAAAACACAGCTCCTAATAGAAAGATCATACATATTTTATCAGTCCTGCAAGAACAGATATACTGCAAATACCTAGTGAAGATTAAAATATAGTTAGTGATTCAGGAACCACAATGAGTCAGCAAACACATTAACATGATTTATGCCAAAATATAACGCTTAGATTCTAAACCCCAAAGAAAAAAACATACAAACAACGTAAGATGAGCTTTGGCTTCTCCTCATTACTGAAGTATCATCACCAACCATGCACAGGGGGAAACGCATGAGGATATATTGAATGTGGCAATAGGGTTCATCAGCCATCACAACTGAGAGTTCATTAACAAACAAAAGAAATAATATAAAGGTTCTGTGTTTGTGAGAAGAGTTTTAATAACTTCTGATCCCTACACTGCCACCAGTAACAGCCAAACCGAAAGCCTATTTAGGTGTAATGAATGTAAGATGACTTTTAATGAGTCATCGGCTCTGTTGGGCAAATATCAAACACATACAGCGGAACACACAGAGGCAGGCAACGAAAATGGAAAGAGCTTTACTCTTTCAGCAAACCTAAAGATCCATCAACGAATGCACACAGAAAAACCTTACACCTGCAGTGAATGTGGAAAGAGGGTTACTTTCTCAGGAAAACTAAAGATCCATCAGCAATCACTCACCGGGAAAAAAGCATATCCTTGCAGGGAATGTAGCAAACACTTTACTTATTTATCAAAACTAAAGGTCCATCAGGGAAAACAAATAGGGGTAAAACCATACACATGCAGTGAATGTGAAAAGAGCTTTACTAAAGCATTAGATCTAACCATTCATCTGCGACAGCATACAGGAGAAAAGCCACACACATGCCAAGAATGTGGAAAGAGCTTTAGTACATCCTCAAATCTAAAGAGCCATCACCTAACACATACAGGAGAAAAACCATGCACTTGCAGTGAATGTGGAAAGAGCTTTACTCGTTTATCAACTGTAATGAAACACCAGCGTTTGCACACTGGAGAAAAACCATACCAATGCGGTGAATGTGGAAAGAGCTTTAGTATATCTGCGAATCTAAAGAGACACCATCTGACACACACGGGGGACAAACCATACACATGCAGTGAATGTGGAAAGGTCTTTAGTAGATCTACATATCTAAAGAGCCACCATCTGACACACACAGGGGAAAAACCATACATATGCAGTGAATGTGGAAAGAGCTTTAGTAGATCTACGTATTTAAAGAGCCACCATCTGACGCACACAGGGGAAAAACCATACACATGTAATGAATGTGGAAAGAGCTTTACTCAAGCATCACACTTAGCAATCCATCTGCAATGGCATAGAGGAGAAAAAGCATACACATGCAGCGAATGTGGAAAGGGCTTTATTCGCGCATCAGCACTAACCGTGCATCTGCGCAGGCATACAGGAGAAAAACCATACACATGTAGTGAATGTGGAAAGAGCTTTTCTGAAGCATCTGGCCTAACCATCCATCGGCGATGGCACACAGGAGAAAAACCATACACTTGCAGTGAATGTGGAAAGAGCTTTACTCAAGCTGCAAACCTAATCACCCATGTGCGAAAGCATACAGGAGAAAAGCCATACACATGCAGTGAATGTGGAAAGAGCTTTAGTAGATCTACACTTCTAAAGAGCCACCAGCGAACACACACAGGGGAAAAACCATACACATGCAGTGAATGTGGAAAGGGCTTTAGTAGATCTACGTATCTAAAGAGCCACTATCTAACACACAGGAGAAAAACTTTAATCCGAGAATGTGAAAGAGCTTTACTCAAGCATCAGGTCTAACCATCCTTCTGCAATGGCATACATAAGAAAAAACATGCAAATGCAATGAATGTTGAAAGATGTTTAGTAAATCTAGTCAACAAAAGGATCAGCAGCTAACACACAGTTGAGAAAAAACACACACATGCAGTGTAGGTGGAAAGAGATTTGCTCAAGCATCAGTCCTAACCATCCATCTGCGAAGACATACAGAAGACAAATCATACAAATGCAGTGAAGGTGCAATAGGCTTTGCTAGCTCAACATACCTAAAATGCCACCAGCAATCACACATAGGAAAAACAACATAAAACATTTAGGCTGTTTCAGTCATTCATAAACTGTAAGACACATCCTGCAGATATAAATAAGGGAATGGCTTTTATGATTTATTATGCAGAGTGGTTAATTAGTGAACACAGAAAGAGGCAATAACATCTGGAGGGATGTGAGAAGGGCTTCCATGCTTTTTTGCAACTACATGTGCTTGGGCAAATATACACACAGGAAAACTCATACATAAGCATCAAATGTGTTTTTTTTCCCCAGGAGTTTTATATAGCGTGAACTTGACCCGAAGTTATCAGGTATCAGAGCGCTTTACATGAGCACCAGTTGAGTTACATAAGGACACATTCATTTTTGTTAGGCACGATGCGATTAAGTGATTTGCCCAGAATCACAGGATGATGAGCGTCGTTGCCGAGACTCAAACCCAGTTCCCCAGATTTGAGGTCGACCGCCCTAGCCGGTAGGCCACATCCTCTCCCCAAAGAGGGAGGCTGTTGTGAAATTATAAGTCGTTTCAGCAACACATCCAAGAAAATAATTTTGGCTACAGTAAACATGGGAGGGCTTCTTTCACCTTTCAACATGCGGAGTTACAAGGTTTATGAAGAAACCGTGTCTAGAAATTGCGAATGTCAGGTAAGATTCAATTATTGTGCTTTCTAGCTTTGAAAAACACAATAGTAGGTTGAAACTACCCTCCCACTGTGGAAGTTGCCTTGTGCATGCTGTAAGGAGAGATGGCTCTTTGATCCGATTACTCGGTATGTTGGGAGCCTTAAACTTTGTTGACATAGGGGCACATTTTTCTATTTCATTCATGTACATGGGGATGGTGGAGGACTTAATGAATTATGTAAACATTAAGGTCCAGGTATATTTCATTATATACATTTTCATCATGGGGTTCTGATGATGTTATAAACAACAAGGCCAAAGGCCATGTGGTTTGTATATATGAGCAGATCCCTTAGATTGGAATGTAGGGTCATTTCATGAAAGTTATTCAGTTTGTATTTTTTATATTATATATTTTATATTTATATTATATGATTATTTTATGGTAGTTGGGTTGAATAGTTTATCGTTTTTCAAATGCGATTGTTTATTAAAAACTGTAGGTGAAGTCTGTATAAAGGTGGATTTTTATCATTGGAATATTGAATCAACAAAACCCAATAGTAAAGCGCTGCAGACTGGTTTGAGGCTATTCACTTGCTGATGAAATCCATGTTTCATAGAGACCCATGAAATGCCTCCAGAACCCCATTCATATTACTGGATTAATCACTATGTGATTTTCCTGTATTAAAGTATGATCTTATGTCATTGCTCAGATCTGGCAAATATGCGTGCTTGTAAATGGAAGAGTATAGTGTGTTAAGGATAGGCTACATCAATCTTTTTTATGTATTTTTTGTAATAGTAATTTTGATGTGTAGGATGGCCAGATGACACCATTTTACAGAAGCCTTTCAAGTCTTGAATTTTCTTTTAACAGTCATGTTAATGAGGTCTGTCAGTTTCTATTGAAAAAGAACCATGATTACAAAACCTGCAATGTACTAATATATATTCAATTAAATCCTGTCACGCAGCATCCACATGACATTGATTCATCTGGCCATCCTTATGGTGTCCTACTGTTCCTATTTAATAGGAAAAAAAAGAATTCAGAATGCATTTTTTTACTTTTTAAAAATATTTGATTTCACTTACTGTTGGTAATCTTGTCATATCTGTAAGCAACAATCCAGTTTCGAACAGGTTTCCCTACTTTGTGTACAGATTACACTTTAGCATAGATATTGTCATTCTGCTTTGTTGGGAATATTGCTTTAAGGATTACATGTTAATTCATTTTTCCCTTATTAAACCGCAATGTTTACTTTCATGGCACTTGGTCTGTACTGCACACTTGGGAACAGGAACGGTTTTGGGGACATACATGCATGTCTTCTATCTCTGATAAAAACCAGGAGAAGCAGTGTGTGCTTCCCAGGTTCAAAAGATTTGACTGTAACAAACCCATGGGGGAGTTAAATGAAGCTTATTTTTTTAGAAAAGCAGATCATGCGTTGGAAAGCTGCAGATAGTTTATACCACTTCCTAAGTATTCTCCTTGCTTTGAAAAACTAAATATGAAGCATGCATCATTCCCACCATGAGCTTCCATGCTAACTTGATACAGTCTACTCACAGTTGACATTGATTTGTAGGCCCTAAATGATGGCCCAGAAGGGAGATCTTGCTAATTGTCTGCCACAATGGAGAGCTTCACTCTCTCTGGAAGGTGGCTCTGTGGAAGGCCCAAAATTATGTACAAATACTTTCTTTTTGTTTCATTGAATTTGTTTGACTATAAAGCTGCGTTATATGGCTAATATTTCATGGTGAGGAGGCTTTTTTTTTTTACTGAATTATTGCTTTTGACTAATGCTAAACGGTAAATCGTCCTAGTCTTGTAAATAATAACACCGAATGTATGTTGATGCACAGACTGTAACTTGTGTATGTTGGAAGGGGGTGTGAAATTCGAGTTGGGAAATCTTCAGTTAGTCATCTATTAGCAAAGTTCATAAGGAGCAAATTACACTCAGCAGCTTTGCACTGTATGATTTGTCATGCTGTATTCTCGTGGATTAGTTATTGGCAAACTATTTAGCCATAACCAAAGCACAAGGGGTTGCAGTGGGGGTTGCAGGGAGCTGCTGCCCCCTCTGCACTAAGCTTCTATGGCCAGAGTCTAAAATCCACCTCGATCCTACAGCTGACACGCTGAAAAACCCCAAACAATGGCATACCTAAATAGTGTGAGACCAGGGAGGATACTTGGCATGACCGTGGAGCTGAGCAGAAAATGGTATGCCTGAAGCCAGACCTGCTGCGGTCGTTCATTCCAGCTGCGAAGTTTAAAGGTATGAAGAGGACCTTTCGATAACTCCATTTGGCAGCAGTACACCTCTGTGGGTTTCAGCAGAGGAGGGGCCCTGATCGAGTGGCCCGGCAGCAGAGAACTGCGTTGGTGACAGCCTAATTGGCACAGTAAGAGCTCATGGATGGACTGCGCTGGCCTCCTGGGCAGTGGCACAGCCCACCACCATCATCTGGCCTACATTGATGTGCCCAGTTGATGATGGCAGGCAAAACGCACAAGAACACAGCTATAAAAAGACAATGAGGGAGGACTATGTTCTCACTCGGGCCTACTGTATCCAAGTAAGGTGTGGCGTAACAATTCCAGCATGCTCATTGAGAGCCCCAATTCATGCTGCATATCACAAAACCAGATTCTGAACTCAGCGGATTTGCATCTGTCCTCCCTCTGCACGTGCTAAGGAGTATATTACCTACTTTACCTGACAGCGTAATAGCGCATTGTTGGGCCTGTGTCCACGGCGCTGGGGCTCGAGTAGGACCAGCTGTGTGCTGCAGGGATTATATCGGGCCTAGGCGAAAGCAACATCGAACTGCTGAACTTCATGTTGCCACACACTTGGGTGTTGGTTTTAGCGCCAATATCAACTAGGAGACTCAAAGCCTAGTTATGGGTGGGTTGGTTAAATCCAACCCATTTATAAACCCTTGATTACGCACTAGTTGGAATCCTGAGTGAAAAGCTATTTAACATATCCGATAATTATCAGATGTGCTGAATACCTCAAGCTTCATTAAATTTCGCAGGTCAAACCTGCTGAAATTTAACAGTGGAAATATACATGTTATTTACCGCACTATGTGGATTTTGATGTATTAAACACCAAAAGCTGCATATTATTCTCCACAAACTATTAATATGTGTATTTATTGCACCCGATAGATAATGTACCCTGTGGTATCTTTATTTATCAGGTGTGCTAAATAGCACCTACACTCGTAATCAGGGCCTTAGAATATTAACACAGACCTACACATTCACCATCAATATGGCGTGGGTCTCCATGATCATGAATGGGCACCAGCTTACTTGAACATTACAACCATAATCTAAAGGTCCTGGGAGCCCTACCACTCACAAACCTGCTAGTAACACAAAAACGTCTACCACACCCCTCGAAGATGGGGGATAGCAGAGTTTCATCTGATCTGACGCTGAAGCCAGTGGATACTCTGAAACCAAACATGGGTCACTGGCAATCCAAACTGTCCTACAAGCAAAAGGGTGTGATGAAACAGGAAAACACAGATGTGGGGGTGGTGGGTTACAGCCCTCTATGGCAAGCTGGACACAGCCGGTAACAAATCTCTTCTACTAGACATGAAAACTGGCCAGTCCATAATAGATGGAAAAAAATGACTCATTGACTGTGCACGTAGACCCTCTAAAGAAGAGAATGACTAAACAGGCTGAGAGAAGTGATATGGTGGAATGAGGAATAACTGACTGGGAGGGCCAAGTGACGGTACATGACATCCAACAAACCAACTGTGGTAAAGAACTGGCTGAAATCAAAACTAAAAACAAAGATTTGGAAGTTTGCACATGGAGAAACAACCTACTGGCACTGTGCATCCCCAAAACGATGACTACGGGCAAAATAGAACATTTCGTGGAGATGATACTGGCAGAATTATTAATCACATCTCCTTTTTTTTAAGAGGTCTTTATTGTGGAACATGCGTATCGAGCGCTTATGCAGCACCCGCCCCCCGGCGCTCCATGTGTCATTTTTGTGTGCTTTTTAAAGTATTGTGGCAGGGACACTGCACTTCATATGGCCCAAGTAGGAAGAATCTTCTATGCCAGAACTACCCAAAATTGTTGTTTACTGACTTCACTCTTTCCACAGGTCCTAATATATAAGATTGCAGATGAGTGTATGATCACATGTGGCAGAGACAATGGGATAGTTTTGATATAATGTTGAGCTGCAATCATTTGTTAGTTGTTGTTGGAAGCCGGAGTCCCCGTCCCGCACCACTGTCACCAAATGCAAGACCCTCCACCCCTCACTCAACGTTAGGCCAAGAAAGGACACCATTTGAGAAATCCCTGCTCACCCTCTTAGTAGCGTGGCACGAGCAACCAGTCCTATCTCCAAGGCACGAGTGTACAGTATGTGCAACCACTCTCACAGCAAACCACTGGTGACACCACAAATGGACACCACACGAGTTTGATAAAACGAGTATAAACTTTATATAAAAAGATATACGATCAGACCACACGATACAAAAGCCAACATATAATAACGGATAATATTCGTTCCGGCTGAATGGTAGGTTCAGATCCCAACCACCGCTTTCCAAACGCTATGCTGGTCGTAATGCTAGAATCACTTACGTTGCAATGGACAAACAATAGTGCTCTGCGTAATGATACAATCCTTTGCTGAGCAAAGGAGAAATAATACAAAGCTTAACGATACAGCCCGGTACCTTGCAATGGGAGAAATAATGCAATGCCTACCCCTACAATCATGTACTGCGCAATGAAGGAATGAGGCAATGCGTTCCACCCCAATCACGTACTTTGCAATGAAGAAATAATGCAATGCGCACCGCTACAATCATGTACTTTGCAACTAAGGAATAATGCATTGCGTAGCTACAATCATGTACTTGGCAATGGAGAAATAATGCAATGCGTAGCGCTACAATTGTGTACTTCGTTAGGCAGAAATAATGTCAGGTGTCATAAGACGGTCTGCAGTTCGTTAGCAACAATATTGGCAATGTGTATTATGACAATCAGCCTCTTCGATTACAGTTGCCCCCCACACATATCAACGATGACAGAGTACGGCTTCTCACTCGGGCCCCATTACTGCCACTCCTTCAGTCCGGGCCCAATCTGAGCCGATGCAAAGGCTCACGTCGCCAGCAGAAATGAGAGGCCGAGAGAGTGTTCCTCCGAGCCTGCACCCCGCCCTGGTAGTGATCCACGTTACCTGGGGGCGCGACCCCACTTTCCTCTCCTCTGTCAGTCAACTGGGCCTTCCGTGTAGAACTTTCTCAATGGGCCTCAGCGGCTCGGCCTGTTAGGAAGCTCTCAGGCGGCCGCAGGACACGTACCCCATGCCTCTGAGATTACGTTACTCCGGGTGCACGTTCACCACAGCACCCTCCAGGTCTCCTTTGGCACGAAGCCAAACACACAACGCTGATGGGACTTCACGTCGACTCCGAGTGCGCATTCATCAGGTACTCTTTCCTGCGGTCTCAGTTGGCACCAAGACACGCACGCGGCGCTGCAGAGACTCACTTTCTTCCGGTGCACACGATGATCAGCCGATCACATCCACAGTCCCAGGTTGCACCAAAGCACGCACCCAGCTTCACTGAGACTTACTGCAACTCCCGTGCCCCTATATCCAGGCGCTCTTCACCAACGCATTCGACCGCACCCCGACATGCTCACAGTGTCCGAGCCTCACTTCTCCGGTGCACTCGATGACCAGGCGCTCTTCACCAGCGCCTCCGGTGCACCACGACATACACCCTGTGCGTCTGAGCCTCTCTCCACCTCCGATGCACATGCCAACCTGGTGCTCTTCACCAATGCCTGCGGTGCACCACGACCACGACATGCACCCAGGGCCCCCGAGACGCGCTTCACCTTCGATGCACACGTTGATCAGGCGCTCTTCACCAATGCCTCCTGTGCACCACGACACTCACCCAGCACGTCCGAGACTTGCTTCACCTCTGATGCACACATTGACCAGGTGCTCTTCACTAACACCTCCTCCTGTGCACCACTACACGCACCCAGCGCGTCCAAAACTCACTCCTCTACCGTGTGTCCAAGATCACAGGGCACACCTTCCGAGGTTCTCAAGCTGCCACAACACGTTCCCACCCCGTGGCTTGAAACTTCTCCAGAAACTTTTATGTTCCTGTGTTTCCAAACAGGGAGCTAGCTCACCTCGGGTCCTTGGGGGTAACAAGACACAGCACAAAGCACAGTCTTCTTCAAGCAGGGGGGACCCAGCGCACACAGCACAGCCCCAACAGCCTCTTTCTTGGTTAAAACAGCAAACTGCAGACCAGCCCCAGATCACGAAGCAAGGGTTGGTCCTTCCCAGCAGTCTCTTCAGTTGTTTCTTCCTTAGCAGAGGTTCCTCTTGACCATGAAATGGGTCTAAAGCCTTTTCAGTCTCAATCCATTTCTATTCCAACGTTCAGGGGCCTCAGCTCTCATAGTTATACCCCTAAATGTCTTTGAAGTTCATTGTGCTCAGGGGTCCCTGACCCCTGCCTGAATCAGTTCTGGGTGTCTCCCTACCAGTGTCACCTTTCTCCCTTTGATACTGGGGGGTCTGGATCCTTAATCACTCAGCAGGAGACGGGTCAATTATTTTATAGCAGCAACCCAGGCCTCTTCACCTCCCGGGGCTTCTCCAGCGCCTACTCTCCAGATGCCGGTCATCCTGGTGCCATCCCTGGGTCAAACCCCCCCAGCTCCTCTCACCTCTCAGATCCAGACAGTCAATCCACATTCAGCAGAGACACACAGAAATGCTTAAAGCACAAAACTCAGCCACGTTCTAACAGAGTGGTTTCTGAACGCACAGTGACAAAACCACGTTCATAGAAAGATGTGTTATGACATTGTGAGTTCATACATACTAAACTTCACCTCTCCATTTTAAACCTATGGGAAGCTAGGCAACCAAACCCAATACCCAGCCTCCCCCATTCTGTCCTATGGGCAGGATGGCCTTTCACCAGTGAAAACGAAATAGAGTACTTTTCACTGTCAGGACATAGCACACACCTCAGTAAATGTCCTGCCTTTTACTTACTCTGCACCCTGCCGAGGGATTACCTGGGACCTACCACGGGGGTGCCCACTGTGTACGCAAAAGGGAAAGTAAGGCCTGACAAGTGGTTGCACTTGTCAGGACAAAATGCTAACTTAGCAAACTGCACGCAGGCCCTACGCTGCCGGCCTGAGTTCCCTACTCCACGCACCTTTGCATTACTAGCCCTGGCACACACAGTGCACATCACTAGGGACTTTACTAGTAAGGCAAACATACCAACCATGGCCAACCAATTACCATTACACTTTACACAGGGAACACTTGTACTTTGACTCTGATCAGCAGTGGCAAAGTACCCAAAGCATCTAAATTGGCAACTCTGTCAGGAAAATGGTCTAGGGGAAAAGCAAAAAGTTTAGGGAACCTTAGCCTGAAAGGCCAAGTCCTACAGTTGTTTGCTATTCACCTAGATAGACTACTGGTCTGTAGAAAAGGGCATAGGGCTGCAGTAACAAGAGCCCCCCCAAGGCCTACACACCTTTTAGTTCCTTCATATGGATTTCTTGGGTGATTGAGATAGTTCACCGACCAATTGGAGGTGGTGTGGATGGATGGAGGGATGATGTGGACAATTTAAAGTTTTATTCACTAAACTGAACATACCTTACCAGATTGCAAAGTATGCACACGACCAATATGAGATTACAACACTCTTACATGGTATCTATACTCACCCACCAATGATAGTGCAGTGTATAAAGCAGTCCCTTACAACCTGTATAAAGCTCCTCTCATGAAATGTAAAGGTGCGTATCTGATAGAGACGTCTAGCTGTAGATTCCTTACCTTAGAAAAGTCCCTAGGCGTCAGACTGGATCCAGAACCTTTTTAAGCAATACCTCTGCACACTGGTAGGTGGTGTCGATTTGCTCCACGTCGGCTGGACTGTGCAGTGCCTGTATAGGTGCCACCCCGGCACGATGGTCTCCATTCTTTTCTTTCCGTGCCAGTTAGCGCAGATCCGGAGTGAGTTATGACAGTCCACTATTAGACAACTTTTTTGAGCATTTTTTTGACACAATTTTGTTTTGAGTTTTTGTCTCATTGTGTGTATGGATGTCACACAAAAAACTGGTGTTTAAGCCCAGTGGTCTGTCTGTGACCGCCCCCCCCCCACCCCCCCACCCTCACAACTGGTATACTTTTGGTGCTTTGATCGGACCATGACTTGTGAGGGCTGCCACCCATGAACCCTAAGGTTCTGAGCGAGTGTTTCTTGAAGCTTAAATCTCCTAGTCACTTGTTCCCAATCACGAGGAAGGTCCCAGGACCGTTTACGGAGCCATTCCAGGCACTCATCATTGCTCTCGAAGTAGTCCGGTTAGTCCTACAAGAAGTCCAAAAAGTCAAAGAGCTGGAATTGCCCTGTGACTTCACCGAGCTGGTCCAACTCTTCAGACGAGCCTGCATCTGGGTCTTCCACATCTCCCTGAGTTTCCTGGAGTCAGAGCGCCTCCTCCCAGCTACAAGATTTGTATGAGGCTATGCACTTTTTTGGGGGGGGGAAGTACACCCCTCTGGAGCAGTTTTAGGCCCCTAGATCCGGAACGACTCCTATCATTAGACCACAACTTTCTCTGGTGCCCGTTCCAGTGACGTTGTTCCCGGCTGCACCGAACAGATAATCATACCAGATACAGAGCTGGATGTAGACTCCGGCACTGGCCAGAGCTTAACCCTCCTTGATGAGGCTGGAGAAAACTGGTATGAGGAACTGGCGGATGCCAGTGGTCTGGACGCCCCTGCAGAAACTGGCCTAGTCTCTCCTCCTAGTGTGGGTATGGAGAAAGGGGCTTACTTTGCAATTGTAGTGAGAAGGGTGGCTGAGATCCTGGACCTGTGCTGCCCTCTGATGGAGGTGCTTTAACTGGGAATTAACCCCTCAGACCCTCTCCTCCCTTTTAACAAAACCTTCACTAACGTCTTGCTCAGAGCCTGGGCCAAGCCTTGCACAGGGGTGTCTGTGCATAGGATAGATGCCAAGCTTCGCCCACTCCTTGGAACCCAGTTTTCCCCACACAGCACCCCACCTCGTAGAGTTGGGTTGTCCAGTCTTCCACAGCCAAGGTCAACCCTGGCACGTTACTACACCTCCAGATAGGGACATGGTTTGGGATTTGATTGCACATGTGTTCCCCATGGTCTGGGACGAGACCAAAGCCTCAGCCTATTGCAATGCCAGAAACTCAGCAAAGTTCACCACATCGCTTTGGGCTGGATTTACTGACCTGCTAGGCAGAGTAATTGTGTCATCTGTGGGACTCGGATACCACTACTGGCTGAGGTCGACTGGCTTTTCGGGGGATGTTCAGGTATCCCCTAAAGACATACCCTTTGATGGTATCTGCCGCTTTGAGGAAAATTCAGCACTGCAGCACTTTAATGACAGCTGAGCCACTGCCAGGTCCATGGGCCTCTCCATGCCCCACGCCAATCCCATTCTCTGCCTTTTGCCACTTTTGTGGTGACGGTAGGGGCTACCAGTCATGTCATTCCCGTCTAGCTACCAAGGCCAAGAGGCTTCCATGTTCTTTTGTGGCCTCCATTGAAACACCGCCAAGGGTCTACCCAGTCCACCACCAACCGCCTCAAGCAGCTGCAGCCTCCAAACCATTTAAGCTTGCCCTCATACCATTATGGGCACACAGTTGGAGGCAGGATTCGACCTCACCTGCTTGACTGGCAGTCTATACCATCGGACAAGTGGGTACTTCAGATTGTTCAGTGGGGTTACTCTATTGCCTTTTAACAAAACCAGCCAACAATGTTGCCATCTTTGGACCAACTGACAGAGGACCACATCTACCTGCTCCTTCAAGGTCAGGCTGTTTTGGCCAAAAAAGCCATCATGAGGGTGCCGGCATCAGAAGTACGTCATTGTTTCAATCCCCGCTACTTTCTAGTGCCCAAGAAGGATGGAAGCCTCCACCCTATTTTAGAGTTGTGCCCTCTCAGCTTCTTCCTGTAAAAGGAGAAATTCAGAATGCACACATTAGACCAGGTTGGGTCCGCCCTAGACCCTGGAGACTAGATGGTAGTTCAGGTCTTGCAAGACACCCACTTCCACATTCCCGTCCTGCCTGCTCAGGCACTACCTGCTGTTTACGGTTGGCCACGAGCATTATCATTTCTCTGTGCTCTATTTTGGCCTTATGCGCACTCCTCTGGTTCTCACCGAGGTGATGTTGGGACTTCAAAACACATGCGGAAGTCAAGGGTTCCAGTCTTCCCCTATTTCAATGACTTGCGATTGAAGGTGGGCTCACCCCAGGCAGTTGCCTCCAACCTCCAGACTACGGCAAACCTCCTGCATTTGCAGGGGTTCCCTCTGAATGTGCCGATGTTGCACCAGACTCCCTCTCAGATGCTACTTTTAATCTGAGTTGTTCTGAATACAATGCAGTTTTAGGCCTTGCAAGAAATCGAGGTTTCAGGTTAGCACATACACCCTGTCCAAGCAGAAGCCAGAATCCTAGTCTGGGTAAGTCAGATACACAGCAAAAATTAATCTGTGCTCACACTCTATTAACTTGGCACAGAGCAGGCAGACTTACCTTAAGATGCAATGTGTAATGTTTTTGTGCAGTAATACAGTGAAAACACCACAAAAAGACTTAAGCAGTTTAGGAAAATAGAGAATATTTATCTGAGTAACACAAGACCAAAACGACAAAAATCCAATAAATAGAACTTGAGATATGAATTTTCAAAGATCAAACTGTAATATATTGCTTAAAAGCATAAAGTGCCAACTGGGGACACCTGGTCGTGATTGACCAGGGTAAATCCGAAAGTTCAAGCCAACCACAACGAAGCACAGATCGAATACAGAAGCCCCGCAGGTCCCGCAGAAAATAGTACCTTTCCGGAGGATTCGTCATTGGCAAAACCACGATGCGTCTGTTCCGAGCTCACGCAGTTGCATCCCGCTTCGATGTCGAGCCCCTTAAAAATGAATGCGATGTGTCGATGTCAAGCCTCACAGTTTAATCTTGCGTTGTCTTCAAACCCCTTACAATGAAGTTAATGCGCCATCAAACCTCATAGTCTGGTCCCGCGTCATCGTCAAGTGGCGCAGGGATGCCCTTGAAGCAGTGCTGTGTTGACGTAGAAGGAACTGTGTCTGTTCCGATCGATGCAAAGTTGACGATGGCACCTCTTGGCAAAGTAGGACTCTCAGTTGGCAGAGTCCATCAGTTGAAGCAAAGTTAAAGGAAGTCTTTGGTCCTGAGACTTCAAAACAGGAGGCAAGCCCTTGGAGTCACTCAAGTCCTTAGAGGATGTAGAGAGTTGGGTCCAGTCCTTCTCTCCCAGGCAAAAAGCAGCAGGCAAACAGAGCAAAGCAGTTACAGCAAGTGGCAGTCCCTCGTGGCAGCACAACAGTCCTTCTTGGTAGAATGTCCTCTGTTCCAGAATTGGTTTGAAGTCAAAATGTCGTAGGTCCTGTACTTATATTCATTTTGTCCTTTGAAACTTCCATGCTCTTCTTGCTGCTAACCCCCCGGTACCACACAACGATGCAGACGTGTTCTATAGATCTTTCTGCAACTGGATTGTCCAAGGGGTCGACTCCCTCATTCCAGCTAAATGGTCTAAAGGGCGCACGTCGGACTCTAGTCCATGGTACAATGACTCTCTGACCGCATTGCGTAAAACGTGTAAGAAACTGGAGTATGCTTGGAGAAAGGAGTATGACCATGCGGCTAAAAAGTGTTATCTGGCCGCCAATAAAAGCTATCATAGGACCATCTGCACTGTCCGGGCGGCATATTATGCTAATGAAATCAAGCTAAGCCCTAACCTGGCCAAATGTATTTTTAACATTCTCAAGGACCTCAGAGTAAGAAAAAACTCCTCTGCTTCCGTGATTACTTGTAAACAACAGTGTGAGGACCTATCAACCTTCTTTGTTGATGCCATCTAGCGGTCTTTCCCGCAAGGGTTTTCTCCTTCTGTTGCTCTTCGCGGATCACCTCCATTGCATTCTCTGGAGACTATTCCCATCATTACACAGGAAGAGTTCACAGTATTGAGTGGGAAAGTTAAATCTGGTTCCCCGGCCGATCCTCTAAAACCTGCCCAGTTTAGGGACTCGCTTTCTGTCTTCCTGACCCCTTTGTGCCAGGTTGGTAATACTTCTTTTACTACAGCTGTGGTCCCTTAGCTGTGGAAACAGACGAGGGTGTCTCCTATACTCAAAAAACCTTCGCTTGACCCGGCCAAACTGGAACATTTTCGGCCGATATCCCTCCTTCCATGGGTAGCTAAGATTGCGGAGGCTCATGTCAATAACATCTTAATGAGGTTCCTGAATACCAAAAACATCTTGGATCCCTCTCACGATGGTTTCCGCCCTGGTCACAGTACGGAGACTGCTCTCCTGGCTGTAACAGAACATCTGCGGACCATTCTTGATTCTGGTCATACGGCAGGCCTGATCTTGCTTGATTTTAGTGCCACTTTTGACACGGTTTCCCATGGGATTCTGCTACACTGTCTGGAGGAAGCGGGTGTTGTGGGCCTAGCTTTGGAATGGTTTAGATAGTTTCTGACAGGGAGATCATCCCGAGTGTCGGCCCCCCGTTTCTCTCTCAGGCTCATTCCGTCGGTCAGGGCGTGCCTCAGGGCTCTGCGCTGAGCCCCGTATTGTTTAATCTATACATTCAGCCTCTCGCGACGGTGGCCAGGAACCAGGGCCTCACCATGGTTTCATATGCAAACGATACGCAGTTGGTGGTGGCCCTCTCTGATGGCTCCATGCAGGATGCTTCTAGGTTTAGGAGTGGCCTAGCCGCCGTCGCGGAGTGGATGACCACTAACTGCGTCCAGCTGAATGCCAATAAAAAGGAGGTGTTGCTGGTGGGGAAGGATAGGAGTCTCTGGAGTGAGCAATGGTGGGCAACTGCTCTTGGTAGTGTTCCCTCCCCTAAGTTATTGGCCAAGAACCTGGGGGTATGGATGGACTCTACCCTCAGCTTTCAAGATCACACTAAGAAAGTTGCTGGCACCTGTTTTGGTCTCCTTCGGGGACTTAGACCCTTGTTGAGGTTCTTTGATCCTCCTACACACCAGCTGATTGTTCAATCGGCCATTCTATCTGGATTAGACTATGCTAGCTCGCTCCTTCTGGGGGCTGATCAGGCTGAGGTCATGCACTTGCAGCGTGTCCAAAATGCTGCCGCCAGAGCCCTGTTGGGGCTTCCGCGTAGTTGCCCACCACAGGTGCCATCCGGCTGCTACATTGGCTACCCATGGCCAAGCGGATCCAATTTAAGACCCTTTGTCTTTTAAGATCCTGAAGCTTGCGTCTCCTGGCCTTATAGCTAATCTTCTAGTTCCCTATGTCCCGACTCGCCAGCTGCGCTCCTTGGGACAGCACCTGGTTAGAATCCCTCGAGTGAAGCGTCTTCGGGCCGGGGGACGATCCTTCCGCTGTTTAGCAACCAAGCTATGGAACTTTCTGCCTTTTCAGATCCGTAGCCTGGACCGCTTGTTGGACTTCAGGAAAGCTATTAAAACTTTTATTTTCCCCTCTGCCTAGCCCTCTCCCGTTCCTTGCGTTTAACTGTTTTGTTTCTTAGCCCCTTGGTCTTTTCTGCTGCTGGCAGTGCCGGGACGCCTCTTTGCTGAGGCAGCTGTGTGCTATATAAACTCAGGTAACATAACATAACAAATAGGGAGACTTCAAAGAGATGCTTCGAAGTGCACAAGACCCTGCCTTTCCTGCCCTGGCCTCAGACTCACTACAGGGGGGTCTGCAACCCTTTGTGTGGGGACAGGGCCTACCTCTTTCAGGTGCAGAGTGTCTGCTCCTCCCTCTGCCTCAGGATGACTCATCAACATGCAGATGGCTACACAGTCACACCTACTCTTCCTATGTGTGCGGCTGTGTAGAGGGAATGCAGGAAGCCAGCTGTCTCACACCAGATGTGTATTCCAGTTACAAGCATAAGGCACCAAATAGTTTAAGTAAGAAAAGGCATTTTCAGAACGGCAATACAAAAATAAACTTAACCATAAGTTCTGTTTTTAAATTGTGAGCCCAGAGACCACAATTTTGTTTTTCCTATCTTGTTCCACTTGTACACGGCACTAATAAAATGTTATAAGGCAGTCCCAATTTTATCCTATGGGAGAGATAGGCCTTTCAGTACTGAAAAACGGATTTAGGAGTATTTCACTACCAGGACATTTCAAATTTAAGAGTACATGTCAATTGTATATACACTGCACTATGCTCTTAGGGTTGTCTGGGGCCTACCTTAGGGGTGACTGATATGTAATATTAAGGAAGGTTTGGGCCTGGCAAGTACGTTATGTTGCCAGGTCATAATGCAGTTCAAAACTGAACACACTGGCTCAGCAGTGGCAGACCTGAGCCATGGATTAAGTGCTACTTAAGTGAGTGGCACAATCAGTGCTGCAGGCCCACTAGTAGCATTTAATTTCTATGCCCTGGGCACATGTAGTGCACTTTTTTTAAGGACTTAGAAGTAAATCAAATATGCCAATAGAGGATAAGCCAATGTTACCGTGTTTAGAGAAAAGAGCACATGCACTTTAGCACTGGTAAAGTGCCCAGACTCCTAAAACCAACAAAAAAATTAGGCCGCAAAACAGGAGGTCAGAAGGCAATAACTTGGAGGAAACCATGTCAATGATGCCAGGTCTAACTGGCCTAGTCTCCAGAAGACCCAGTCCAAGAGATTCAGGCTATGATTCTCATGTTTCAGCCTCTATCCTGGATTTCGGATAGATTGAGGCTGCTAGGCCTCATGGCCTGCTGGTAACACAAGCCCATTGTCAAATGTGGGCTTCAGTGCGACCTGAAGCCCCAGTGTGCGCAGCATTAGGGGAATCTCTGACCTGGTCCAGATATCGGAAGCAAGTGCAAAAGATGAGCAGTGGTGGCTGAAGAAGCGCAAATCGGTCAGCGGTAGACCTCTCTCCCTTCCTCACGCGCAGCTAACCTTAGTGACAGATGCTTCACTCCCGGGCTGCTATGACCATATGGGGGAGGTCAATGTCCGAGGACATGCCTGGAACGCTAGGGCATTGACATGGCACATATTCTCATATGCCACCTTTCTGAATGCCAAGTGACGGCCGAGAGATTGTGGCAGATATCCACCTCCTCACTTGAAATATTCACAGAATTAACAATCGACATAAGGGTAAACCGGTCCTCTCATACTTGTCCCAGCATGAAGCTAAAATAGCCTTCCTTCAGGAAACTCATCTACCACCAAGGGACTCACAGACATTTGCTTCCACCTGAGGCACACATCAATAGTTTTCCAGTTATAGTGCCTATTACAGAGGCATTTGTATCCTCCTACTTAAGTGTCCCTTTTCCCTCCTCAGCTGCCACGTATACCCAGAGGGTCGTTACATTATACTGACGGACTTCTTGACAGACAAACGTGCATTATTGATTAATATCTATGCCCCTAATACTGATTCGCCTAAGTTTTTTCATGACATTATGCACACATGTATCGGGCGGAGGCGGATCTGATTGTAATGGGTGAAGACTTCAAACTGGTTCCGAATCTCTCAGTAGACTCCACCAATCACAACAGATTGGTACCCCACGCCTGGGGGACCCTTTGCCATATTGTAGACACTTATGCTCTCAGCGATATAAAGCACTCACATCACCCTTCCTTAACGGACTATACCTTCTATTCCACTCCCCATGTTGTGTGGACATGGCTTGACTATTGGATCCTATCTGCTCTTCACCATAGATGCATACTCTGTCTGATCATTATCTGGTCCTTCTGGGACTGCATGTCCCCTATGGCGGAGATTGCCCGGCGAGGCCCTACATGATCAGGTTTTCTGCACTGAGCTACATGAATCCATTGTAGAATATCTTGCTTTAAATACGGGCATGGTGTCGACTCAGGCTACTCTCTGGGAGGCCTTTAATGCCTACATCCGTGGTATCTGCATATCTAAACATGCGGGTATTCTCCAAGATATAAGCTCCCAACTGGCCCGGATGGATCTAATCTGAGCTTCGAAACATTGACTGAGACAACTTCCGACTGGGCTACCACCCTCAGTTACATAAACACTCGGTCCTAATGACCAAATATTGTGATCTGGCAGACAGAGAGATAGCATGAATACTCTGTCCTAATCAACTGTGTGGGAATGTCCCCGAACTCCATACCACCACTGGGACTAGCGTTCCTAACAATGAGGACATATTGACTGAATTCAGGCACTATTATGAGCACTTGTATACCTCCCGCTCTTTGGACATGGAGTCTGATCGCAGCCTCTCTTGCTGAGGTTGCGATTGTGTCGGTGACTGATGGCCAGCACTGCTTTTTAGCTGAACCCATAACATGTGGGGAAATTATACAGGCAATAGATGGCTTGGACAGTTCCAAAGCCCCAGGCCTTGATGGCCTTACTGGAGCTTTTTTCAAAGCTTACAAACATCAAATAGCCTCACATCTCTTTGCTACGTACCTGAAGTCCCTGGACACAGGCTCTCTACCACCCACACTAAACGAGGCGGTGCTCACGTTTCTCCTGAAACCTGGAAGGAATCCCCACTTATGCTCCACCTACCACCCACTTTCCCTCCTCAACGTAGACAAGATTTTAGCCAAAGTCCTCACCATGAGAATGACCCTGCTGATGGAGCAGATTAACCCTCTTGTCCAGGCCGGCTTTGTCTCCCATTGGTCCAACTCCCTCAATTTGAGGACTATATCCACTGTATTGAACAGGCTCTTCCCAACTACTCCTGCTGCAGTGGCCTTGTTAAATGCTGAGAGGACGCTTGCCTCATTGGAGTGGCCTTTACTGAGAGTCAGGCTGATGAAGCTAGGTCTCCCCCGCAGTTACATTTCCCTAGTTATGCTCCTCTATTCTAACCCATGCCTTAGGGTGAGTGGTTCCCACACTGACACCTTCCCTATCACTAGATGGACCGGGCAGGGTTGCCTCCTCTCCTATTCATCATTGCACAGGACCCATTAGTTCTGCACCTCTAGGAACGGCACAGGCACCTTGGCCTTCAACTCACACATGGCCCCCTTTTACTTCTACTGTATGCGGATAACATAGTGCTGTTTGTCTGTTGTCCATCTGATAACCTCCTCCCTCTAATGTGTGAAATCCCACGTTTGGGATCTTCTCGACCTCCACATTAACTGGGCTAAATCTGAGCTCTCCCCATCAACCAAGAGCACCCACTTTATGGCTGTTAATTTCCCTTTAACTTGGAACACAGACTCCACCAAATACTTAGGCATACGCCTACAGAGAGTCAAGGGCCAAATTCTCAGGCTCAATTATGGATCGGCCATTGACAATCTCTTGACACAAATGGAACGTTGGATCAAACTCCCACTGCCCAAAACAGGGCAAGTGGCGATTATTAAAATGGTGGACCTCCCCGTGCTTCTTGTATCTCTTTCCTAATATCTTAATACCGCTTGCGTAACCTTTTTTCTTTAACACACACCTCAGTCTCCTACTGAGGCTAATATGGGCCGGCAGGAGCCCCCTAGCCGGTGAGATACCTTAACTTCCCTTACAAACGCGGTGGCTCTGGAGACCCAGACTTTCACCTTTATTATCTGACAGCCCAATGCCAAAATCCATATCACTGGTACTACCCAGACGTCTGTATCCCTTATCTCAAACCTGAGAGAGACCAGCTTGGTGATCTATCACCCTCGTTTGTCCTACCGAAGGGCATCTTTGTGGATCCTTTAGGCATCCAAACTTCATCTACCACTTGCTGGGCATGGCGTAAGCTCCGCTGTGTCTTTGGAGAGGGCATCCTTTACTCTTCTGCTTTGCCTTTAGTTGATAATCCCTGGATCCCCCTCACGATTAAGCACACCTTACAACACCATGATCTGCACACCATGGGAGATCTATTCCCGTAAGGCCATGTCCTTGTGCATGCTGACAACGCCCGCTCTGAGAGTGCCTCCTAAATGAACCATGTTGTACTGCAACAGCTCCATAGCACCTGTGCTCATGCATTCCCACCTAATCCCCTCGCTCCAGAGGACCTTTCCCCTACTAACACTCATCACATGCGACACTAATGGAGATCGACTCCTCTCTAGGCTGTATCTCACCTACCTGGCCTTGAAACCTGATTCCACCAGGCATGTTAGGGAGGCCTGGAGTACTGACTTGGGCTATCTACCATCTGTCAAAATTTGGTCTTAGTGTTGCTTCCCAAAAAAACTCATCTCTCAACCATAAACATAAGCTTCTACACTTTTAAGTTCCTACATTGTGCATACGTCACCCCCACAGATATTGTATGGTTTGTTCTCGCATGCTCGACTCTGTGTCCCAAATGCCACGCCCTACCCCATCTTTGCACATTTAATCTGGTTGTGCCCCCACATAGGCCGATACTGGACCACTGTCGCCCGCATCTCCATTATGACGGAAACTATGGTTGCGCGTGACCCCTTGATAGCAGTGTTAGGTCACACACATAACAGCCCCAAATCCTCTGTGTCACTACTACTTGCTAAACGGGGGCTTTACATTGGAGCAGCGGACATAGATGCACAGACTGCATGGCTCAAAAGCATGACAGAGTGTAGCACAATTAGTAAAGATTATGCACAGCTGCAGGCCCTTCCTTCTAGGCCTAAGGATGCCTGGCAACCTTTGAGAGCTGGGCAGCTGGTACCCTTTGAAAGTGGTGGGGCGAGTAAGTGCCCTACCACTTCACAAAAAAACAATATAAACCCCCTTCCTCCAAAAGCTCAAAATCAAATACCTACGCCCTCCAAAACCCCCAAATAACCCCCCCGCCCCAAAGTTTAAAAGAAAAACACTAGAATAACATTTTCAATAAATAAAATAAATAGTACTTGTCCTCGGTGTTCCACTTCTGAATCTGCAATTGAGTTCCTCTAACCAATCCAGACAACTATTCAAATGAGATGGTGTTGGCTTCGCTCACTAATGACCAGAGTGAATAGTTAGTATGCACCCACTCCAAAGAAGAAATAATCGCCACAATCTGTAGCATAGCGAGCGGTAAAGCCTCTGGCAGCGATGGTTTGCAGGACGGCTTATACAGAGTTCGCAACACTTATGTCCCATCATCTTACTAATGTTTACGTAGAAGCATGCTAAAGAGGTTATCTTCCTAATCAACACCAACAATAAAATCCTGGCAAAATTACTTCCAGCCTCTTGCTTCCACTCATGCCCAATATTGTACTGCTGAAACAGTCTGGTTTCGTACTGGGGTTTTCCGCCACTTTTAAAATGTGTACAGTTTTTACTCTTCTACACCAACTAAATGCACATACATGCACCGCTGCAGTGCTGTTAGATGGTGTCAAAGCATGTGACTCTCTAGAATGGCCATACTTATTTCGAACGCATGGGTTGACCATCACCTGGGTTAGACCACTGCAGCGGTTCCCAGGGGTTCCGCAGGTCTCGAGCGCCTACCTGAGCCTTCTCTCATAATTGAAGCCATTGGGATCGGCTGCTGGATAAAGAAACGCCCATGCACCCTCACAGCACACAAGAGCTGTGACTAACAGCGCTAGAGCGGCGGGACAAAATTAAAATCAGGCCAATCACCATTCAGGCTTGGATGCAAGCTGAAGGTTGAGCAGCCTTACTTTATTATTTTTTTGTTTAAATCTTTTTATTAACATTTTTTTTGTAGTTTCATACACAGTGCGTGGGCGCCCTGTGGGGCAACAACAAGTAAACAGTTTAGTATACAATCCGTCTTATTAATAGAAAAGCTGTCAGATGAGTTATTGGTAATTGTTCCGGGAGTATTGTCCTTGCAATGACGGCGGCATTGTCGTGTCAGGCATTGCGATGTACCACCTCGTAGCCCTCTTAGCTGTGGTGCAACATTTAGTCAACCTGTGGGCGTAGGCTACAACAAAATGAGGGCTAAGGAACCAAAGGAGGGATGGGATAGTCACCTGAATCCCGCTGCTGTATGTGCTATAAAAAAAGGGGGGGGGGGGGACGGCCATGCTAGAGCCGACCGACAGAAACTCTGTGAAGTGAAATCATGTTAGTATGTGAGGCCAGTTCTGTGTGCGTGTACTACCAATGCTAAGCGCTGGGCTCCTCATCTTGCTCCCTGCCTTGGGGCCACTCCTCTGTGACATTATCCATGCCCTGGAAACTCGACACCATAGCATCCCAGTGGTGTGCCAATGGGACCTTACGGATCCCAAGCAAGTCCTCCCGGCGTAACGCAACCCCCTCCGCCCTGGCCCAATTAAGTAAGGAGCGGCGCCAGGCTATGGCATGAGGAGCCGTGGGGGACTTCCACCTTTTGGTGATTAGGTGTTTAGCCACTATAATCCTCAGAGCAAGGAACCAGGTGGCTGCTCTGTGCTTCCTACTCCTACTAAACAAATGCAGTATGTTTGCCTCCCAAAGAAGGGGGTTGGCTCAGGAGGTGCAGGGAGCTAGTGTAGATGTAACATTGGCCCAGTATTCTCGCAACAAAATGCCACAACATATGTAGTATGTCTGCGTTCACTAAGCGGCACCTAGGGCAAGCCGCATCTCATCTAACAAAATATTGTATTGGGCTGGGGCAAGGTATGCCCGATGCAATATAAAAAATTGGATTTGTTTAAAGCGCTGATTGCGTGGAATCTGTGTGGTCCTCCCCGAATGGCCAACCATTCCCTGTCTGTAAATACTTTCCCCAGAGTCTCCTTCCAATTTTGCTTTAGGGGGTTCAAGTTGATTTCTGTGTGCTGGTGGAGTGAGGACGCGAACCAATGAGTCAAGTGCCCCCCTATTTCCCATCACATGAACGTTCCTGGTATGGAATGAGGGAGCCATCCCAGTAAAGGTGTCCAAGTTCCTGAATACCTTCTGTGTCCCAGTGACGCAATTCAGTTGTTGTGGTGTATATGTCACCTCGTGGTGTACCCAATAATGGGATGGTGGGGGCATATGGCACGTGAGCCCTGGTGAGGAAGAGGCTCCTACGGAAACACTTGAAAGCTATAGTGAGTAGAAGCGCATCTATGGGCCTAGGCTTTGTGCATGGGTGAAAGATTTGTAGTAATGTTTAGTGCTGGATTGGAGGTTGCAGTAAGGCCGTGTCTGCCGGATACCGGGATGATAGCCACCGGGCAATCCACTGGAGCTGAGAGGTCCAAGTAATAGTGTTCAAAGTTGGGCACGGCTAACCCCCCCCCCCTCCCCCGGTCTGTGGATAAATAAAGTTTCCCCATAGATACTCTGTGCCCGAATGTTCCCCATGTAAAGACCCTTATTATCCCTTCCCATTTGCAAAAGAAGGACGGGGAAATGATAATAGGTAGTGTAGTGAAATAGTAGAGGAGAAAAGGGAGAGCTACCATTTTTACAAGGGCTACCCTGCCTGAGATTGCCTGTGGGAGGGTCTTCCAAAAGTTCATTTATGATTGGATAGCTGTATTAGCTTTGTCTACGTTCCCCTCAAACAGATCCTTCCTAGTACGGTATATGCGCACAACTAGGTATCTAAATGAGTCAGCTCACTACGTCATACGCACGCCTTCAATGGAATACCCCGGGTCAGGGGTCATCTGCAGAAACGGAGAAAGAATAGATTTCGCTGCATTAACCCGCAGGCCCAAAGCCTTGGCAAAGTGTGATAAGGTCTGATCCACTGAGGGTGGGATGTCGTGGAGTTCTTGTACATACAGCAGTAAGTTTTCTGCATATAGCGAAATAACGTACAACCCTTCCCCCAGTGTAACTCCCATGTCCACGTGCGTGCCGATGTGCGCTGCTAGTGGTTCCAATGCCAGTGCAAAAAGGAGGGGGGTCAACGGGCATCCCTGTCTAGTTCCGCGCCATACCTGGATGGAATCTGATAAGTAGGGGCCCGTCCGAACCCCAACGGATGGACGCCTATATAGCAGCTGAACCATACTGAGGAAATGAGGCCCTATACCGTATCGGGCTAGGGAGGCAAAAAGGAAACTCCAGTGAAGCGAATCAAATGCCTTCTCAAGGTCTAACACCAGGGAGCCCGATTGAGGCCATTTGAGGGGGGCGTACTCGGCTACCCGAAAGTCCTGGCGGATCTTTAGAGCTGTGTTTCGTTTGGGGGACGAACCCGTTCTAATCAGGGTGGACCAAGGCGGGAACAAGGGGCACCAGGCGATTAGCTAACACTTTGGCCAAACTTATGTAGTCAACGTTTAGTATCGCTATCGGTCTATATGATCCGGGGGAGTTTGGATCTTAACCTGGCTTCAACAGGGAAACCGCGTTAGTCACGCACATCGAGGGTGGTAAAGCCTGGTGATTAATTGCCGAGGCGTACAAGGAGTGCAGATGAGGCACCAGAGTCTCCGCGTATGTTTTACAAGATTCAGTGGGAAGCCCGTCGGGTCCCGGCGTCTTTCCAGATGCCAGGGAGTTGCAGAGCTTCCCGAATTTCTTCTACTGTCAGGGGGGACTTCAGAGCGAGGAAGTGGTCTAGCGTCAGTGTGGTCAGTTCCACAGTGGAGAGGAATGACTCAATGTGAGGGCTATTCCCAGTCAGCTGAGCCGAATATAACTCGATGTAGTGCGCTGTCATTGCTGCTTGAATGTGTCTCTGTGTACAGCTCCTACAGCCCAGTTCGTCCACTAGGAGCTGTATGGGGCATTGGGGGTGTTCTCGTCTAAGTAGGTATGCCAGCAGCTTGCCCGCCCAATCCGCTGTAGCGTGACACCGAGCCGAATGCGCCATGAAATTGTAACATCGTAGTTTTTCTACTAGCGCTTCCTGCTCAGCATGGACGTCATCAAGTTGCTTTTGCCTGTCAGGCCGATCGATAGCCTGCGCTTCCAACTGGAGTAATTGACGCTCAATGGCGGATAAGGATGCGTCAGGCTGTTGACTGCTGTGTGCGCAAGGCAATGCCCCCTTGTCACCTTTTTAAATTCCTCCCATTCCGTCAATACCGAGTCCACAGAGTCTGCGTTGAGATCAAAGTATCCAATCACTGCAGGCTCCAGAGAGCTCCGGAACTCCAGGTCCTCCAGCGCTGCCGTCTGTAGACGCCAAGCTGGAACCGGGGGCAATCTGCCTCCCACTCCAAGTGCCTTATTTGTGGATTTTGATCGGAGTGCGTTCGACCCAAATATTCTGTGGACTGAATTAGGGGGCTAGGGCCGCCGAGACCAGAATGCGATCCAGCCGGACGTGCGGCTTGGGAACAGGCGAGCAAAAAAAATATACCCTAGCATGAGGGTGGCGTTGACGCCAGACATCTGTCAACGACCAATGTCCCATCCAAGTACATAGGGACTGGGCATTCGAAGAGGCTGTAGTTCTATTCAAAGGCGGAAAGGAACGATTGAGAGAAACGTCCAGCACAGAGTAAAAATCCCCTCCCAGCAACCACGGAACCTCCCTCCATCGGAGTAATGCCGTTAGGGTGCAGAGGAATGCTCCCTGGTCAGTGTTGGGGGCGTAGATGGAACCCCGAAAAATAGATTGGCCATTTAACCTACCCTCCAGGAACACATATCGTCCGGCGGGATCCACCACCACCACCACCTCCTCCTCCTCCTCTCATGGGACCCTGGCCTTTACCCAGATAAGTGTCCCTCTAGCCATGGCTGAGTAGTTGCTGCTATAGATCTGACCCTGCCAGCGGCGGTGCAGTCGAATGGCCTCTGGCTGCATTAGGTGTGTCTCTTGTAATAGAGCGATGCTAACCACCCTACTCTTTAGGTAAGCATATATGGAGTACCGCCTGGCAGGTGTATGAATGCCTCTAACATTCCATGTAATTACATTTAGGTTAGTCATGGAGATGATGTAAATCTGTCGGTTTCCCTTCTTGGAGTTAACACCTTCGGTAAGGTTATGCGTGACGGCAGCAGGTCTCGAGGCAGGGCGACTCTTCTAGGGGAAGAAAGAAAATGGATGCATCCAAGGATACTGAAACATTATGAGAGCGGACCCTCAACAGGGAGGTCGACCCAAACTTTTACGCCTTTTCTTTATGGCAACTAGTTCAATGTTGTTGTTTGACTTTGGGGTTAAACAGAGGTTTAAAGAAGGAAAGGAAATATAAAGATTACTTGCATGTTCTATCCTCCTTACTTGCCCCTCTGTAGAAGGAGGTAGAGTACTGGATATGTGAGAGAATATGAGAAGACCCAAAATTACAGCTTAGAACAGTGGGGACATGTGTGCGAGCGAGTGCCCCTAGTTTCTGTTTCTTGTGAAGTTGAGGAGTCCAGGGGTGAGAAGCAACAAGTTCTCATATAATGTTGTCCGCCATCTGGGGGAGTAACATCCGGAAGTCGAGGCGAGCCAGTATCCGTTGGCCATTCTGGTGTGGACTCCGCACCTCCCCTGGACCCCGGTGGGTACCCAGCAGAGCTCGTTGGCGAAAGTGATCTAGCTGGTAGAAGGGCCGCCGCAATCTGCAGAGCTTCTTGATGCTCCAATCTGATCTGCTCTGGATCCGTTGCTGCAACGGGTATCCATCCGTCTTTGCCTTTCTTCCTGCGGCGACCGCGACGGGGTCTCTTGTGCAGCTAGGGGTCTTTAGTGGATCTAGGAGCCGTTGTCAGCCCGTTTTCTTCAAGCCAGTCCCATGCATCTGCAGGAGAATCAAAATATCGAGTGTTGCCATCTCGGATAACTCAGAGGTGGGCGGGAAAAAGTAGAGAATATCGGAGTTCCAACTCTTGAAGTTGTTTCTTGACTGCGCCGAAGGTGGCTCGCCTTTTTTGTATTTGCGCAGTGTAGTCCGGGAAGAAGGAGACAGTAACATTTTGCACCTTGGGGCCGGGGTGCTTGCCTATTTCACGTAAAATGACATCCCTGTCCCTAAAGTTCATTAAGCGAAATAGGAAGGGACGGGAGTGAGCCCCCTCCACAACGAACTGAGGTGAGAGCAATCCCGGGGGGAGAAACTCTCTCATCCAGGATTCTGTGTAGCCCTCTGGATCTTGACCCTCTGTCCCCTCCGGTAAGCCAATCACCCTCACATTATTGTGGCGCGACCTACCTTAAGCATCATCCACCTTTTCCTCCAGGGTTCACACCCGATCCATTAGGTCCTGCAGAGTGGCCATGAAGTTACGGGATCTGGGCTGAAGTTCCGCCAGCGTTGCCTCAATATATGGACTGTCAGACAGTTTGTGTTGATCTCTGTTGGAAGCGTGAAGTCCGAGGTGATAGTGTCCATCCTGCCATCCAGGGAGGTGCGCGTCTGTTCCAGGGTGGTGCCAATCCTCTCCACCGCCGCCAGCACCGAGTCCAACTTGGTCGCGATGTCCAACTGGCTTGCCCCGACGGACGCTCCAGAAGCTTGGGCAGCCCCTTCGGTCAGGCACCGGGGCGGGGTATCTTGGCGGCCATTGGAACGAAGGCGGACCATGACGATCTGCTGAGTGCTTGCCATATGGGGTGGAATGTGAGTGACTTCCAGCTGTGGACTCCGCAGCGTCTCCACTGCTCTCCCAACTCTTCAGGGTGGTGCACCACCACAGAGGCTAGCCAGATGAGGAAAGAGAAGTGACTGTTCAGGAAGCACACTGGAGCAGGGTCCACCCCGTTCAATTTCTAACACTGCTGCAGTCCCATTAGACCAGTACAGGAAGGATCGTGCGAGGAAGGACTAGGCCCAATCGGCCCCCTGGACTCCCCCGTCTCAGCTAGTCGCCTCCGCCGCAGGCAAGGAACCCTGTGTGGTCACACAAGGCCAGGGGCAGCATAGGCCCAAACTGGTCTACGCACTGTTCCCCTCACTGCGCCACTCAAGCTTTTGCTCACCGCCGTGCCCTTTTACACCAGGGAGGGGGACTAGGCCCGACCGGCCCCTGGACCCCCCGTCTCACTTAGTCAACCCCGCCGCAGGCAAGGATCCCCACTTGGTCACACAAGGCCAGGGTCAGCATAGGCCCGAATTGGCCTCTGCACTGTTCTCCTCACTGCGCCGCCCAGGTGCTTGTCCACCTCTGCGCTCTTTTACCACAGGGAGGAGAGGCCTAGGCACAGCCGACCCCCGGACCTCTCATCCCTCCCCAGCTCAGCACTGCTGCCACAGGCTCACTTGTATTGTCTCTGCCGCAAAGGGTGGGAGCTTCACAAGATGGCGGCCCCTGATTCAGGAGGGAGTCTCCTGTCGACTCTGGTGCGGTCAAGGCCTCTTCAGATGGCAGTCAGCAGTCCTAGGGGGCTTTACCTGGCACCCGTGTTTTCAGCCCCACTGCCCCCGAAACTCCGCGGCAGCAGGGGAGGAAGGGGAGCACCCCTCTTGCCCGGCATGGGGTCCCCCGCTACTGAAATGGCCCAAATGTGACCTGGCCTGGCTGCTCGTGGAAAGCAGCCGGTCACAAGGACTCCTCCTGGCTGACCCGGGCGCAGCTGCCTCGTCATATGGAAATGAGCCTTTTTAGGGGCCCACCAGTGCAGGGGTTCCCCCTTATCTGTCCACTGGTTCTTAAACCAACAAAGTAGAGATTGGCACGGAAGCAGGAATATCAAATAACAAGTTTTTAATCTCACATGAGTTTACTACGTCAATACAATACACTCAGGCCACTGTAGGAGGGAGTCCATAGAATACAGAAACCAAGGGTGTTATATACTCTGTTTACAGCTGAGTAAGCATGGAGACTCAAATGGGAGGTACAGGCATATACAGGAATAGTTATTGACATACACAAATTGCTTGGTCAACAAAGTGGGAGGGGAGATGTACTGCCTACTTCAGTTGGAATAGCCTGACAGTTGCAGGTGCATTCTAGCATATATAGGCCTTTCTGAGCATGCACAGTGCTCTGAAGGAGTTAACTATAGTTGATGACTCAAGCAGAATAGAAAAGCAGGCAACAGTGAAGACGGAAGAAGCACATGGCTAATGCAAATGGATGCCACAAACAAAATGGCTTCTGTTTATGCTAACGGTAATTTCTGCGATTTCCACAGTCACTGGTCCCAGCTGCGCCGCGCCAAGTCAAGTTGCAGGAGATGGAAGGGGGGAGGCCCCGCTCTAACTCCACTCACCAGGCCGACCGCAGTCCCGAACGAGGCACCAGGGCAGCTCCGATACCCTCTGCCCGCACTGCGGGGCACTCAATCAGCTCCGGCTTGCCTCAAATTCCGCCGGGTGCTCAAGCAGCCCCCAGCTGGGTGACGCAGACTGTCCGACAGGCGCCCCTCTGAGGCAAGGATTCACCAAGCTCCTCGGGGTCCACCGGATCCCCCGAGCGACATCCCGACAGACAGCCAGCCTCAAGGGATTTCACCTCACCCCACAGCTCTATAGGTGGTCGGAGTTCCTATCTTCAGTCCTGCGTAGGCCACGGACGGTTCTGTCTATACTATAATAAGGTGCACAATCGCAATGGAAGGGTTAAAATGATGTCAGAGGGCAAAGAAACCACATACACCTATGGTTTTAGTTTGATACAGTCATATTTTATATTTTTCAAACAAAATTCTATATACAATGAAAAAGAAAAATGTGCCGTCAGATGTCCCTAAATCGGTCCTTATGAGACCCTAGATCACGTATAGGGTCGAAACGCTGTCGACAACAAAAGAAAGCGAAACATTAACAGCGCGTATTACTGTATATAGCTGCTGTGTATTATGTATTGAGTTGCTAAATGGTCAACTTTTGTGAATACCTTGGATACCTTGTAAAATTATGTCACCAATATTTTAGTTTCCTGTTTCTCACTGGGGACACTAGGCACATTTTTCTTTTTCATTGAACTTAGAATTATGTTTGTAAAATATAAAATATGATTGTATCAAACTAAACCCATAGGTGTATGTGGTTTCTTCGTCCTCTGACATCATTTTAACCCTTCCATTGCGATTGTGCACCTTATTATCTATATTGATTCTATTATTCCACAAGAACCACTGTTTCTGACAGTTATTTTATTATACGGCTCTGGGTTACACTCACACAGCAGTGCTGGTGTCCCCTTGTGTGTAAGTATGTTTTGGTCCAGAGCATTTTGATGCCCCTGTTCCCGCTGCACTTCTGGCCCTGCGTCGCCAGCAAGCAGAAGCGCTGTGACTCTTGTTGTTTGAAGCTGAACAGTGTTCGGGCCTCTTAAGGCCTGGGCCAGCAGGAAGGCTCTACTCCAGCTGGAGCCTCTCGACAGAAATACATTTTTGTTATATTTATTATTTCATTTGTGCAGCAGTGTTAAAAGCACTGGAAAGTTCCTTGTCTATCCAGCAGATTTTGGGCATTAATAAAAGTCTAAAAGTGTCAAGATAACTCTGATCAATGTTCCTGCTGGACAGAGATGGGAGTTTTGTCTAATGGCAGCTTTGACTCATCTAAGGTAGCATAAATAGTTAATATGCCTGCTGCAAAGAACGTGTACCATGCATATCAAAGAACAGTATTTTATGTGCATAGCTCAGTGGGTTATTGCTTTTGTCACACAGATTCTTTTGATAATGTGCCCTTCATAAGTTACATTCGGAATCTAGCACAGTAAGCCATGAACTGCCATCAGAGAGCTGCATGCAAACTGCATGGTACAAGTCAGAAAGTTATGTTTTTTCTCAGTCTTTTATTATCCTGATGCTGCTAAAAAAAAAAGTTTATTTGGGTAGAAATAAATTCTTATTATAAAGGTCAAAGCTAACCACTGTGTTATGTTCTGAATCCTGCGTTTATGCTTCTCCAGACCAAGCACTCATCAAAAATGCCTACCAATATGATGACGTGAATACTACACCTTGTAGTCTCCTTTGCCTTATGTGACATTTTCTGTACACTGATTTACACACGTATGATTTATTGTCTCTTTTTGTGTGTGAGAGCTCTAAATCATGGCCAGTTATAAACACTGTTTATAACAGAACATGATTGAGAGCTTTGGGGTTGTGCTAAAGGTACTTTCTGGAGTGCCTGCAAGTGGGTAGATAATATCTGCCTGGCCGCCCAATCACTTTTAAAAACAAGCAGCCGCCACTGCATATTATGTGTGGGAGATCCCTGCGATTTACCAATGAGAATGTTTCCTCATGTAAATGTGAAAGCTTGCCTGCTAGTCCCTGTGATTGCTGAGCTGCAGATAATGCACGTTTTGGGACAAACAAGGCTCAGACTATGTAAACATGTCTGAGGGGTTTTCGACTGCTAAGATCTTTTTAGCGTAGTATTCCGCTTTATCTGTGACTTGCATTAATTTCTAGTGCTTCATGGCCTTTTTAAGCTCCAATTTGGTGGAAGAGGAATGGTACAAACGCCAGACTCTTTTCAATTTCTTTCAGCCACAATTGACCTCTTTTAATAAGGAAGTATATCATGGGTCCGAAGGCCTGCCACTTTTTGTACTAGCCTTTTTTAATGGCGACACTACATCTTAGCCTTCATCAACCGAGTGACCATGACGTTTGTAATCCTCAGCAGTAAAATCCAATATAGGAGACTGTCTCAATTGGACCAAAAATCAGATTCAGCATATGACCTTTTTTATGCACGTACCCTAGAACGGGGAACAACCTTTACAACACAACTTTTACAACGCACTACCATTACAACGAAACTGTAATGGTAGTGCGTTGCAAATAGTGTAGTTTACTATCCCAACACCTTCCCTACTGTTAAGTAGACTGGAGTTGGAATAGTAAATTACACTTTTCTAATGTTAGCACGCCATCTAGCGCAAGTCGATGTAAAGACTTGCGTTGTAATGGCATGCGTTGTAAATCCACTTGCGTTGTAACAGTTTCGTTGTAACAGCATGCGTTGTAACAGCACGCGTTGTAACGTCATACATCCCCTAGAACAGTTAAAGAGCTCTAAGAAAGCCATCCCATTAATATATTTAGAATACAGTTGACTACAGAGTGATTCTGCCCGTATAGTAAGAGTCCCAAGCGCTATGATGTTGGTATGGGATAGGGACAAAGAAAGGAGAAGATCTAAGAAGGAATCTAAAAAGGTCTCTACCTGAGTGGGTGGATGGTAACATTATTTTATATTAACTTTGAGAAAAGGAACAAGACCATAAATCTTCTCTTTGAGGTCTAGGGACAGATGTACAAAGATATTTTCAAATGTAAATCCGGCAATTCATAAAATCATAGTATTTGTAACTGCAGTATGGGTTACAAAGAGGGTAGCAACAGATTTGTACAGGGTAAGCTTTCCCGGTTAAACCACTTTCCCTAAACGCGTTGGTAATGAGATCAGGCAATGGACAAAGGGACCACTGGTCGCTCTGCCCTGAGGTTTACCTAAACAGGAAACCCTTTTCTTTAAAAAAAAAAAATGAGTACTGGTTTATTTAATGAAAACAGGCTGCTGTAAAAAAAAAAAAAAAGAAATGCAAACACAGGGATGGTGGCCTCCTCTTTGTACATCGCCATCTTTGTGTTTATAGCCAATCACAGGAGGTCACAGATCGCAACCTGCCTAAATAATATACATTAGACAGGTCACTCTGCGACTAGAGATATTGTGACCAATTACTACAAAGGACGCATCCAAAGAGATGACGCACAAATTGCAATCACTATTTGCAACTGGTCTATTTGTAAATCAGGACCTTAATCTTTCAAGTGTTTTAAGCAAAAACTAAAACAAATAGCCACATTTATGCCTCAGTGAGCTAGCAGGACTCACTTACTATTCTTCATTTGTTTCAATTACTCGACTCAAATATACATTTTCACAAAAGGAGGCAAATATATCAGAATAATTTCTTAACGAAAACAAATGAACAGCACATACTGCAATCACAATCAGTCCTCACTGTGGGGACTTAAAGACAACATTTACACACTTTAGTAGTTACAAAATTTTGGATATTCAAAATATTTACAATAATCAATCCATGTCTATCCTTGATCCACAGTGAGAATGTTGATCTGCATTTGTGTGACAGAGAGCAGCGGTTCAATTTATAATGGGCATGATGTGTATACGCTTCGGTTGTTCATAGAGAGATTTCTCTAATGTTCAATGAACACAGACTGAGCCCTCAGTGTGTCAGGTGTGTCTAAGTCAAGTCTCTGAGCAGTTTTATTTTTGTTGACTGTGAGGTACAGTCGATGCTTCTTTTGTTGCTTCTTTTCTTCTTCTATTGGGGGGCGGGAGAACAAGTGACACTGATTTTGTGAAGTGTCATCAATACGTTTCGGCACGAAAGGATAGGCTGTCTTCTTCATGACAATAAAGGGGAGAAAAAGCCAATCAAAAAAAACAATCACTTGAATAAAAACAACAAAAAGCTCTCAACTACTCACAGGAGACATGGGGGCATTTTTTTGATACTGTAGAGCTGCTACCTTAATCAGACTGTCCATTTATACTTGGAGCTGTAAGGCAGCAGTGAGGATCTGATGGCACTGTTTGTTTTTTAATTCTTTTTATTAACAACAACCTAATCAATATAATCATCAGGAGATAGTTACATCGCATCACAGTATATCCCATCACAATGACATGGACACAGATAATTTTGCATTAGCAACACAGTCTCTGCCTACACTGTCTCTCCCCCCCCCCGCTTAGAGGCCTCTGTAGGTCTGCCAGGCACTCCATATCTTTTGCAGACACCCCCTGCTTTCATATAGTGTCTGTTCTCCCTGTCTACACCAGTCTAGGTCAGTTTTCCATTCTTTTGTTGTTGGCAGGTCTGCCGCTCTCCTTTTCCTCGCTACGTTCCGCTTAGCTACCCCTGATGCTAGTGTCATCCATTGTCTCGTGTATCTAGGCCAGTCTTCCTCTCCCACTATCATAAGTAGCACCCATTTCGGCGATAAGTGTACCTCCATTCCTGTAACCGCTGTTAGGACCTCCCCTACCTTCTTCCAGAATACTTGCAATTTTGGGCAGTCCCAGATGAGGTGGTAGAAGGTACCCTCCAGTCCACACCCCCTCTGGCATTTTGCATCTTCACATCTCTTCATACGGTATAGTGCTGTTCTGGGGTAGTACACTTGGTGCAGGACCTTTAGCGGTATTAACCTAAATCTTGCCTTAATCGCCACCTCCCTGGGGCCTTGTAGCGCTTCTGTTCACTCTTCGTCTTCAAAGTGACCCATCTCCCCTTCCCAGGCCGTCCTCAGCGAAGTCAGTGTCTCGGGAGCATTATTAGTTAATTTATTTTTATATATCAGGGAGATGGCCTTTTCAGGCAGTGGCTCGGTCAGTATTCTATCATCTAAGGACGCAGTCTCTGCCAGCGCTTCCCCTTCCTTGATGTGGGTGGCACATATGGCATGTCCTAACTGAAGGTATCTTAACCACTCCCCTTTATTCATTTCATACTCCGTCTGCAAGGTAGCGAATGTGATATATGCTGTGCCCCTCCATACATCCCCAAGCATTACAATGCCCAGAAGCTCCCATTTTGCAAAGCCCTTCAATTTGTTCACCGACTTCAACCCAGCACCCACCCAGAGTGGGGTCCTCCGAGTCAGCTTATTCTCCCACCCTAGAAATTTCATTGCTGCCCGCCAGACTAACCCAACTGTCCGCATGTGGTGCGGTGTATTGCTCGCCCAACGAGTAGCGTAGAGCAATGACATGGGACCTCCCTTACCCATGGAAAAACTGTCCGCTCTATAGGCCAGTTCCGATCGTTCTACAAATATCAATCCGTTCACCGTCACGAGTTGGGCTGCCCAGTAGTAGCAACGGACATCCGGTAGTGCCAGTACCCCATCATAGACCCCTCTTTGCAGTTTATGAAGCGCTATCCGGGGTGCTCCCCCCACCCCACAACAACGTACCCAAATCAGCTTCCACTCTTCGGAAGTACAGCTGGGGCACCTCGTAAGGTGTATTCTGTAGAGTGTATAACAGCCAAGGGAGAGTCATCATTTCAAACAACGCTGCACGCCCCATCAGAGGGAGGGGCAGGGTCGGCCAATGTTTAACATTAACTTTTAATCTACCTAATTTTGTGCCGAGATTACGGCGATGAAATTCCTGCCTGCTTCTTGTTACATATATTACTAGATACTTGAACCCTTCCGTCTCTATCAGGACCATACAGCTGGATGTTAACTCTGGGGCGCCCCCTGCCAGGGGGAAGAGCAATGATTTATGTCAATTAATTTGGTATCCTGAGTATTTCCCTGTATATTCTAAAGATCTGTAGTATTCTGTCGAGCGACTGGTGGGAATTCTGTTTTAATGACACCACTGGCAGCGATAGAAGATCTATCTGATGCGGATTCTGATGTCTGATGCCAAACCGGCTTTGGTTCGACCCCACACTACAAAATTATTAAAGTGTAACATGTTTTTATACAGCCTGACTCTGGACCGAGGCCTCTACCATGCCGGACGCACCCACAGAGGCTTCATTGTCTCATCAGCTCTAACTTTGAACATGATGGTGGAGGGGAAGGGGGATAGCGATCTCCCCTTCCTTAAGACAAGGAGCATTTTTACATGGACTTACAAGAGGCAAGTGGGCTTGTTACCCGATACAGGGTCAGATTACCCAGCTGGGTCACTAACGGAGGAGAGTCACCAGTTGCATTAGTGACACAGTGCATAGCTGAGGTCACAGAATTGCAGTTGCCTTTGGTTGCAACCAAGACTAATGTCCTCACAGACGTTTCACAGTTTGGACCTGCCCCCCATGAGCCCTTGCTTCTCTTTAATGAAGCCCTCACTATTACCTTGATGGGCACTCAGTCAAGACCAGCGGTAACCAGGCAGGTGTCAGAGGAAGGCCCCAGTGATCCTGAATACCTGACTAAACACCTTATCAAAAAGGACCCTGATGGTACAAGCTTCTGACAGCAAGGTGAGCCCCAACTCATTCACTACAATTCCCCCGCATCGGGCGGCCAGGAGGGTTGAGGAATTTGAAAAATAAATGTTCTCCTTGGCTAGTTTGCCATTGAGATCAGTCAATGTGTTCTGTTTGGTGGGTCGCTACATACATGCCCTCTGGGACATGGCAGGGAGATCTTTGTGGGAGTTTTTGAAGACCTTTGCAGCTCCCATGCTTAAACATTTCATGATGGACAGGATGCAGCCGTGTATGTGATTCACGGTGGCATAGATATGACCGATTGGCTTGGAAAGGTGTTTGTCGCCAGTGCTGTGCCCCACCGCCATCCATGGATGCATTGCCAAGGATTTTCTGAAGAGAAACAAGTCTCTTCCATGGATATCCCTACTGGTGAAAAAGCTGCTTCTGCCCTGGATGTTTTAAAGACAGTGGAACCACAGCAAACTTCCTTGAGCTGTTGGCCCCAGCTAAACAGGTTCCACATCAGTTCAGACAATTCAGAGGCTACTCCGGGGCGACGGGGGTCAGGGGGTAGTATATTGTGAGAAAACCGTCCTGTTTGTAGGTGTCTCCCTACTTTTTGCCCCCACTTGGACTACTAAATGCTGATTTACGACTGCTATCCAGGCCCCAGTGCCAGTGCTCTCTCCCTAAAACATGATGTAGCAAGCTGGTACTCCCAACTTGCATGCACGTTAAATTCCCCATAAGCCCTAGTAAACTAGTAGGAAGGGTACACAGGGCTGCCACCCTGAGTGACTCAAATAAACAGATAACAGCAGGACCACCACTGCAGTAGCAGTGCAAAATGGTCAAACTTGACTTTGCCCTCACCATGTGTGGTAAAGTCAATGCTAGGCCTGGGCGGAATATTCCGCTCCGCTCGCGATAATTTGAGATTTTCACGTTCCGCGGAGAGCGCGAAAGTGTCAAAATTTCCGCATTCTGCAGCTTAGCGATAATTTGTTTCTTGCTCGCGCTGTAAAATAATACATTCTCGCGCACACGCGATCGCCTTACCTGAATCCCTGCGTTCGCCGACAAGTTTTCCCGATCCGGTCGCGTTCTCCACGAGATGTTGGATTGTTGGTAACCATTTGCGTTGTCTCGCGACAGTTCGCGCCCGGAGTAATGTCATTGGTCGTGCGATCACGTCTTTCTTCTCGCGATCATGCACCGCGAGAAGAGTGAAAACAAGATGGCCGCACCTACGAGCAACCGCATGGGTAAGTTGGCGAGCCGCGACCATGCAGAAAATACCACGAACGGGCGGGGAAAAAACATCTGCATCTTCGCGATATTTCCGCGTGTTTGCGGAGATTTTTAACATTTTCGTGATAATTTGCGAAAGTCACTTTCGCAAATTCCGCCCACCCCTAGTCAATGCACTATTTATAATATATGCCAGTCACCCCCTAAGAAAAGACTCCTGAGCCCAGGTGCCTTATATTAAAAGTGAGGACATATAAGTGCAAGCTTATATGTCTCTATAGTGGGTTTCTTCTTTGTAAACTACTATAAGTGTTCAGTGGTCCATAGGATAACATGGGCTAGCAGCCAGGCATTCCTGACGTTGGCAGCACCATTATGGAAACACTGAGATATGTCATGTTTGGTATTAAACAACGTGCCTCATCACCCCTGACATAATTCTCGTACCCTGGGCGATGTGGCATCCACCCAGGTAGCTACCTTAGAGGTGGGCCACCTGGTTCCCCCGGCCTTTCCTGTGCTCTGACTGTAAAACTGCGCTGGCTGCTGCCAAAACAGGAATCAGACCCCCTGCCAGGAGTGTGAACTCTCCCAGGAGTCAGAAACCATGGCCTGGAATTGATGGGGATCACACATCCCTCTGCAACAGGCTGGCTGACGAAGTGGCACATAAAGGCGGTGAGCTTCAAAGCATGCATTCCCTCTGATATGCAAACGGTCTACTTCACAGAGGAGGAAACGGCCCTCCCTCTTCCCCCAGGCACTTTTTGCACCTGGCCAGGTGCCAAATTAAATAATCAGGTGTTCCTACCCAGAAGGTTAGCCACACCTCTAAGGTGGACTACCCGATCTGTACAGCCAAAGAAGGCTTCTGGCATTTTTTGAAGAGGCAGAATAGAGGGTTCAGGGTAGAAAAGGTGATCCACACCCCGGGTGTGGTCCCCTCGGGGAAGGACTAGCTGTAGGGACTAGCAGCCCATGGGTTAATTGCTTCCACACCCCTTACTTCCACAAATCTAGGATTTAAAGTACACCCCTGACACCAGGACCTCAGTTGTGAACCAACTTGTACCAAAGACAAGAAAGAGACCTGTGTCTGAGACAACAGGACTTACACAAAGCAAAAGAGAGAAACTCTGCACCTGTGACAACTCTCCTGGAACTGCATGACTTTGACTCATTCTACCCCAAAGCTCGGTTTCCCCAGACAGAGCAACCCAGTTAGAACGAGAAGCAATTTTCAGAATTCCTTGGACTAGCGGTACTAGTCCCCTGCAACTGCAGGTAAATACCAGGCATCGGAACCAAAGAATTGCTTGCCATTGGGCCCTGCGAAGAATCGCCCAAAAGTATATTGTCCGGTGCATTGTGGAAAACCAAGGGGCATATCAACAAGGGCTTTATCTCTGCTTTTTTGGCTTTAAAAGCCAAAAAAGCAGAGATAAAACTAGCGCCCTATCAACAACAGGGTGCTAACATGCAAATTTGCATGTTAGCACCCTTTTACTCTACGCTTCCCCTTGCATCTCTAATGAGATGCAAAGGGGGCGTTCCAGAGTAAAATAATAGGAGAAATGTCGCAAAGCGACATTCCTCCTATTATCAAGAATATCGCTAACCCTGTTAGAGACAAAAAAAGTAGCGCTAACCGCGGTTAACGCTGCTTTTTTACGTCTGGTATTTTTCTGACTTAGCCATGATATCCTATGGAAGGAGGATATCATGGCTAAGTTTGTCTGTCCCTATCAACAAGCTAACGTGAGATTATCGCTGGGTTTCCAGCGATAATCTCACGTTAGCCTGTTAGCGTGAGGATTTTTATCGCTATTGAGATAAGCGTTGCTAATAGCACGCTATCTCAGCGATAAAAATCAACGCTAGCCGGCGATAATTATCCTAGCGCTAAGTGCGCTTAGCGATAATTATCGCCGGTTGTTGTTGATATGTCCCATAGTCCTGAACTCCAGGAAGCCCCGGACATCAAAATCACTTTCAGCTAACAAACCACTACCAAGGCTTGCTGGGGGCGACTACAGCTACCACTACATTAACTCGATGCTGCCTTAAGAGGGAATTCCACTGCATCATCGACTGACATCAGCAATAGCTCCATTGTCAACTTGTTGCATCTTTTTCCCCCTCCATCAACGTCTCAGCGGTAAAATCAGCACCCCTGCGGCTCCCGTTTAAGCACCAATGACGACCAGGACATCTCTGAAACCGGATAAAATTGAACTGACTGTTGTCACTGTTTCCTGGGACCGGCATCATCTAAACCTCCAGTGCGTTCATTGTAACTTGACCTGTAGGTGACCAATAGTTACGAGTGTCATTTCCCATTGACCGCAATGGTAAAGTTTTACTGTATTTAATTTTTTAAATGCACTATTTTTTTTTCCTTCCAAAATTCATAACTCCAGTTATACTGCTTAATTTTTGGTCGTTTTGGTGTCTATAATTATATACAAATCTGCATTATTTGTATAAATTGGTGTAAGGTTTGTTTTTAGTCACGTCAATTACTTATCATCCCTGTTGGTACTCCGAAATGCCCAACACGTGAGTCTACTAAAGCCTGGCTGCTCTTTGCCACAATACCAGGACTGAGCTAAGGATTTATTATTGTGAATCCAAGGACCATCTTTGGTGTATCGTGATAGTATTACATGCTTCGGCCTAACTAACCACGCCACATAATACTCCACCTTTCTACACATATAGACAGCGATAGTCATCCTAGCCACCACAGCAATCCCACCAGCCCTTTCGAGGCCAGGGACATGGGTCTGGCAGAAAATGTGCAGCCTAGAATGGGCACCAGTCTTGCCTGTCCCCATCGCCTGTGGCAAAAGCCACTAAGCTGCTATAGCTTTCCGTTAGCAGCCCATATTCATTCCAGGGGGGAATAGGATTCAATACTTTCTCCCACGGTGGCTATGCCTCACATCACGTCTGACAGATGGATCATACAAATCGTTCTGCATTGCTATGCACCAATCGTTTTTTGCTCCACTAAGTCTCCCCCACAGCCGACTGACTTGCAGAGGAGCACCTCTCCATTCTGTTACAGGAGGTTGGAGTGTTTCTCTCTAAAAGTGCTTCTGAGAGGGTCCCGGACTTGGAAGTAGAACATGGTGGCTACTCTTGCTACTTCCTGGTGGTAAAATAGGACAGAGACCTCTGCCCCTTCCTGCAGAGGCACAAATTCAAACATCTCGCGCTAGCCCAGATCTTGGCTGCTCTGGATTCGGGGGACTAAATGTTGTCCTTGGACTTACAGGACACAGATTTTCATATGTGTCACTAGTCTCAAAGACGTTACCTGTGGTTAAAAGTCAAGCAGGAATATTTGTAGTTTGCCGTACAGCCCGTTGGTCTCATCATTGGACTTTGGGTGTTCAAGAAAGTGGTGTTAGTGATAACTGCACATTTCAAAGGTTGGAGATACCAGTCTATCCCTACTTCAACGACTTGCTGTAGAAGGCAGACTTGCCACATACAATCATAGACTACCTTCATTTGACAGCGAACCTCTTGACACATTGGGGTTCACAATTACAAAGACGAAGTCGCACCTCACTCCTTGGCAGAGAGTGCAGTTCATTGGAGCTATCCTGGATACAGTGCAGTTCCAGGCTTTCCCTCCACCGCTACGAGTTCAGGACATTTGGGATATGATCCCGATGTTTCAGCTTCAGCTCTCAATCTTGGTGAGAGCTGCTCTGAAAGATTTTGGCCGCCTCGCCTCCTGTATCTTCCTGTTCGATTATGCCAGGAGCAAAAGCATGCTCTGCAATGGAATCTGAAGTTCCAGTGGGTCCGGCACAAAGTGAATTGTGTGGATGCTGTCAGTTTTTTGAAGAGACAGTTCACGATCTGCAGTGGTAAGTAAGTAACATTTGTATAGAGCGTGCAAATGCCAAGGCGTCTTGGCGCTAGAGTCCTAGAAGTGGGCTGACAAAATAGGAGAAAGAAATGCGCGTGTGCGGGCGTCCGCGCATGCGCATTTGCGTGAAGAAGTTACCGTCCAGCAAGAAGAGGGAGCCCCGGGACGCCGCACTGAAGGTAAGGTGGTTTATTTACCTTTAACCTTCTTTAAATTATTTTAAAATGAGGGCGGGCGGGAGGCGGCGGCACGTAGTGGGGCTACGCGGAGCGTGCGAGTGTGCATTGATTTTGCCACACTACGCGCTGCTTCACGTAGCCCCACTACGCCCAGGCTTAGTTAGGAATCTTTGTGCCTCTGCAGTTAGGTGAAGCATCATGGTATTTCCCTGATTGTAAATCATCTGGAGGCATCCTTGAATGTAAGAGTGGATTAGCCAAGATGGTGGCATTTGGCATTTACATCTTGAGGTGGTGCTGAGCATCTTCAAGCAGTGAGGAGAACATTGGTTAGATCTTTTTGTCACTGTCGTGAGTGCAGAGTATCAGAAGTTTTGCACTTTAGAATCTCTGCAAGAGCACTTGCTTAGGTGATGTGTTCCATCTGGAATGAACACATAATTCCTTTGTGCCTTCCCACCCCTGCCTCTCCTTCCCAGATAGTGAAAAAGATCAGGAAAGGCCAGGATCATGTCATCATAGTAGCTCTGGGTTGGGCCAGGAAAGTATGACACTCTGAACATCTAGGCATGAACATCTACCCTCTGATCAGCTACTACTTCATCCGGGAATCCTGTCTGCAGTAGCAGGGCAGGGTCCCACACCTGAACCTGTGTAGTCTACACCTCCATGCATGGAGATTGAGCGCCGGCATTCATCTGCATTTGATCTGCCACACGAAGTGGTTGAGGTGAACCACACCTCCTGGCACACTTCCATGAAGACTATTTACACTAAGGGTGGGCGGAATTTGAGAAATTGCCTTTCGCAAAATTCAGCGAAACGGCAAAAAATCTCTGCGAACACGTGGATTTTCGCGTGCTCGTGGAGATTGCGGGGGCGGGGCTTCTTTGCGAGTTTACATGCCTCTTGCAGCAATCCCCGTCAAAGGAATGAATCCACAACAAGTCCATGCTCTTTAGATGTCAAATGCAGCGCTGGGCAGCATGGGTCCCAATTTTTCCATAGAAAAGTTACATAAATCCTTGCAACTCTTCGTCCAGGGGTGGATGGACTTCACGTCTGTCCCCTGCACAGACCTTAGGTTCAACTCATCACCAGTCATGTAGATATCCACGCAAGCATATGTAGGAAAAACATGCTTTATTTCATATCAAAGACCTCCAGCTACCCAGTTTCAACTCCTCTTTCTTCAAAGAAAGACTTTCCATGTTCGTGTCCAAGTTCCATACTATCTGGAGAGTTCCAGCAAGTCCGCTCTCTCTTTGGTGCTGACTCACAAGTGTTCTCTCCCTTGTGCTGAGTCATGTTTGCCCTGCCCCTGGTGCGGAATAACATGTTCTTCGTCTCCCAGTTCACGTCTTTTCCTGGATCCCATCAATTCTAGGGAGCAAGTACCGGGCGCAAGGATGAAGCTGCAAACCTTTCCCACCTCCAGGTCTGAACGGAAACGTTCGCTCCCTCCATATCCTTCGTGACTCTCGTTGATTGATTATTCAATGCCTGGCTCACGGATGATGTGCATGTTAAAACATATGCTCTCTCTCGCTCTCTAGTGTCTCTTTATTGCTGTCTCTTTCTGTCTGTCTCTATTTTTCTCTCTTTCTTTCTCTCTCTAATCTCTCTCTCTCTCTCTCCTCCCCTTCCCGTCTGTGTCTCGTGCGCTCTCTCACAAACAACTGACATATAGACATAAAAAAGATGTATTGCCTTCCACGATTGTGACTGTATAAAGAAATAATACTTCATTGAACACCTGGCAATGAACGTCCAGAGAGCAATCCGAGCCACCAGCGCCAGTTCAAACTCTTTAGCTCAATCATTTCAGAGATAATAAAAGGAGGCGGGTCTCTGGATATGGGCTTTGAAGGCTTTTTCATCCGCAAAGTTATGCGAATATGCCTATACTGTCTCTGATCTGTGCCATAGACTGGGACTGCTGGTACCCTCCAGCCTCAGGCTGAGACAGCCCACAGCAGCTCATTATATTCGGTTCTGCCTGCCCAGGACCAGGCCCTATTCAAAAGCAGCGTTCTGCAGCTGCCTGAGTTGGATGCTGGGGCAGGAGGGTTTCTAGTATCCCCCTGAGCGGGAGCGGGAGATGCAAGGATGGGCGTAACTATGTCCACAGGCTCTCCATCACATGGAGACATCCGTGCTCCAATGAGTACCTGCGCACAACAGACATCACGGTGGTGGGAAAGACCCCGGTAGAGGGGACTGGCCATGTATAGCCTGCAGGATCAGATGCATGCATCGCCTATGCTAACCAGCGGAGCTCTCTCACCGATCGTGAGGGGAGAAACGTCCTCTAGAGCAGCGATGGGGAACTCTTGGGGCCTCTTCTCCCAGCAGCATCTCAGAGCCGTGCAGGGAGCACTTGCATCAGGGCCTGCCTCGTCCCTTTCACCAGAGAGTCTTAGACCGGACACTCTAACAGGAGAACTAGCGGGGCATCCATTACCGAGGGGGGAGAGGGGGTGCCTGGTACCAAGAGTTAGCGACTTACGTTGTCACAACATGTTCTCTGTCTCCAATGCTGAGCCACATGGGCTCTGTCTCTGATGCTGTGTGATCAGTTATGATTCACAAACTTCCCATCTCTGGTGCTGCATCACGCGTGCTCTGTCCCGAAGTCACCATCGCCCTGGACCTGGATCACACGTATTGCTTCCCTGGTGCTCGGTAATTTCCGCACTCTCACCGTGCCAGAAAGAATCCTGCCCTGCATATTTATCCACGAAGATACCTCCATTTTGCGCGATACAATTCCGTTACGCTGCGGATCGCGGCAGTTTTGACATTTTCGCGTTCCGCGCATAACGCAAAAATGCCAAAATTTGGCAACATCTGCGAGCGGAACCGAATTTGCCACCCACGCCTAATCAGAATAAGGCCTGCAAGGCCTTGGGTGTGTTTCCAGCCTCCAGGCACCAGTTTTACTGATAAGTGTGACATTTGCAGGTGTTAGGCTTCAAGGGGATGAAGTCGCACCTTCTACCCAGGGTCATGGAGCTCCGCGCAGGGTAAGATTTCAGGGCTCAACCCTGGCTGGAGGGGTGAAAATAAAACACTTCACATACTCAGTAAAGTGTATTTAACTCCTTTACAGTATCAGAAAAAGGCCTGCCAGGCCTTGGGTGTGTTTCCAGCCTCCTGGCACCAGTTTTACTGATACTTGTGACATTTGCAGGTGTTAGGCTTCAAGGGGATGAAGTCGCACCTTCTACCCAGGGTCATGGACCTTCGCGCAGGGTAAGATTTCAGGTTTCAACCCTGGCTGGAGGTGTGAAATCAAAACACTTCACATACTCAGTAAAGTGTATTTAACCCCTTCAGTGCCCATGATGAGCTGGACTCGTCATGGGCCGCGGTTGCGCTGTGCCCATGACGAGTCCAGCTCGTCATAGACCCCGCCCGCTAATGCAACGGCCGGCACAGGGCGGGGAAAGGGGCAGGCACTGAAGGGGTTAACTCCTTCACAATATCAGAACAAGGCCTGGAAGGCCTTGGGCCATCTTCCAGCCTCCTGGCACCAATTTACTGATACTTGTGACATTTGCAGGAGTTAGGCTTCAAGGGGATGAAGTCGCACCTTCTACCCAGGGTTATGGAGCTCCGCGCAGGTTAAGATTTCAGGTTTCACCCCTGGCTGGAGGTGTGAAAACAAATCACTTCACATACTCAGTAAAGTGTATTTAACCCCTTTACAGTATCAGAACAAGGCCTGCAAGGCCTTGGGCCGACTTCCAGGCTCCTGGCACCAGTTTTACTGATACTTGTGACATTTGCAGGTGTTAGGCTTCAAGGGGATGAAGTCGCACCTTCTACCCAGGGTTATGGAGCTCGGCGCAGGGTGAGATTTCAGGGCTCACCCCTGGCTGGAGGTGTGAAAATAAAACACTTCACATACTGAGGAAAGTGTATTTAACTCCTTTACAGTATCAGAAAAAGGCCTGCAAAGCCTTGGGCCTACTTCCAGCCTCCTGGCACCAGTTTTACTGATACTTGTGACATTTGCAGGTGTTGGGCTTCAAGGGGATGAAGTTGCACCTTCGACCCAGGGTTATGGACCTTCGCGCAGGGTATGATTTCAGGTTATAACCCTGGCTGGAGGTGTGAAATCAAAACACTTCACAGACTCAGTAAAGTGTATTTAACTCCTTCACCATGTCAGAACAAGGCCTGCAAGGCCTTGGGCCTACTTCCAGCCTCCTGGCACCAGTTTTACTGATTCTTGTGACACTTGGATGTGTTAAGCTTCAAGGGGGTGAAGTCGCACCTTCTACCCAGGGTTATGGAGCTCGGCGCAGGGTGAGATTTCAGGCTTCACCCCTGGCTGGAGGTGTGAAAATAAAACACTTCACATACTCAGTAAAGTGTATTTAACCCCTTTACAGTATCAGATCCAGGCCTGCAAGGCCTTGGGTGTGTTTCCAGCCTCCTGGCACCAATTTACTGATACTTGTGACATTTGCAGGTGTTAGGCTTCAAGGGGATGAAGTCGCACCTTCTACCCAGGGTTATGGAGCTCCGCGCAGGGTGAGATATCAGGGTTCAGCCCTGGCTGGAGGTGAGAAAAAAAAACACTTCACAGACTCAGGAAAGTGTATTTAACTCCTTCACAGTAACAGAACAAGGCCTGGCAGTCCTTGGGTGTGTTTCCAGCCTCCAGGCACCAGTCTTACTGATACTTGTGACATTTTGAGGTGTTATGCTTCAAGGGGATGAATTCACACCTTCTACCCAGGGTTATGGAGCTCCGCGCAGGGTAAGATTTCAGGTTTCACCCCTGGCTGCAGGGGTGAAAACAAAACACTTCACATACTCAGTAAAGTGTATTTCACTCCTTTACAGTTTCAGAAAAAGGCCTGCAAAGCCTTGGGCCTACTTCCAGCCTCCTGGCACCAGTTTTACTGATACTTGTGACATTTGCAGGTGTTAGGCTTCAAGGGGATGAAGTAGCACCTTCTACCCAGGGTTATGGAGCTCCGCGCAGGGTACGATTTCAGGGTTCACCCCTGGCTGGAGCTGTGAAAATAAAACACTTCACATACTCAGGAAAGTGTATTTAACTCCTTTACAGTATCAGAACAGGGCCTGAAAGGCATTGGGTGCGTTTCCAGCCTCCTGGCACCAGTTTTACTGATACTTTGTGACCTTTGGAGGAGATAAGCTTCAAGGGGATGAAGTCGCACCTTCTACCCAGGGTTATGGAGCTCCGCGCAGGGTGAGATTTCAGGGTTCACCCCTGGCTGGAGCTGTGACTATGTGGATTGTTTTGTTTTCCCACCTCCAGCCAGGGGTAAACCCTGAAATGAAGGGTGCAGGCGCGCGGGGAGGGCCCCCTGGCCCCCGGGACGGGGACTCCCTGTCATTGTTTCCACCCCACGCTCGGCCGGCGGAGCCCTGTGTTACTTCGGCCCGTTGCAGAACGCGCTCCCCGCGGCCATCGCAGCCCCACTGTGACGCCACAGGGCCCGCTCCCTGCAGGAGCCCCCTCCCTCCCGCGGGCCGCCGCTCCCGGCCGCAGGAGGCGAGAGTGGACCGGGGAAAAGGGGCCCGGAGCCCGGGATTTCAGGCATGGAGGCGTCCGCCATCGGGGGAGCGCCGAGTCTCCCCGCGGATCACAAGCCAGGGGTGAGGGGTGCATCCGAAACGGGGGCAGGCCCGGGAGAGGGCCGAAGCTGGGCTCCTGGTCATGTATGCGTGGGAGCGCGTGTTTAACTGATTGTGTTTTAAAACGTGGATAATCGGAAGGTAGGAAACACAAAAGTCAGCTCGCAGCAGAGAGCCGAGTGTTCCTCGCAGAGCCCTGTCTGCTCGCGACCAATCAGAGGCTGGCTCCTCCCTGTATATATTCACGGGGCTCGGGCCGAGAGGGACATTTCTGTTCTGTGACAGCGCCCGCGCCGAGACCTGATCGAACATGGCCGAAACCGCTCCAGCCGCCGCGGCGCCTCCCGCTGAGGTCGCCCCCAAGAAGAAGCAGCAGAAGAAGGCAGCGGGGGCCTCCAAGGCCAAGAAGCCTTCCGGCCCCAGCGTGTCCGATCTGATCTTGAAGGTGGTGACCGCCTCTGCCGAGAGGAAGGGGGTCTCCCTGGCGGCCATGAAAAAGGGGCTGATCGCCGTCGGCTACGATGCGGACAAGAACAAGGGCAGGGTTAAGGCCTCCCTGAAGAGCCTGGTCAGCAAGGGCGCCCTGGCCCAGCTGAAGGGCACAGGGGCCTCCGGATCTTTCAAGGTGAACAAGAAGCAGCTGGAGGGCAAGAAGGCGGCCAAGAAGGCGGCCGCCAAGACCAAGAAACCAGCGGCCAAGAAAGCTGCCCCTGCCGCCAAGAAGCCCAAAAAGGCTCCCGCGGGGGTCAAGAAGAGCCCGAAGAAGGTCAAGAAGCCAGCGGCCGCAAAGAGCCCCAAGAAGCCCAAGGCTGCCCCCGCCAAGAAGGCTGCCAAGAGCCCAGCGAAAGCCAAGGCGGCGAAGCCCAAAGTGGCCAAAAAAAGCCCTGCCAAGGTAGTCAAACCCAAGGCAGCCAAGCCCAAAGCAGCCAAGCCCAAGAAGGCAGCGCCCAAGAAGAAGTAAGGGCTTGCACCGAGACACTGCAAACACAACGGCTCTTTTAAGAGCCATCCACCCGGTCTAGAAGAGAGCTTGTTCGTCCCCACCCTTGCACCCCGCGTGCACACTTCTCTATAATAATAAACGGCACAGTAAATCCACAGCGCACCATTCCGCACACGAGTGCCGTGTGTGATCTTGGTCATATGAACGGCTCTTTTGGTGCTGCGTGGATTGAAATCTTTATAACAAAGATAGAAGGGGGTCTGGGAGTTAGTAGACCTCCGTTTATAATAAATATGAGATAACGGGTGTCTTGGTGCTTTCACTGTATCCGGGCAGACTCGAAATGGTGTCTGCACGATTGTGAACTTGAAATCGAGCGCAGAGCGCAGTTAATGGCGGCGTGTTCCAGGGTGACCAAGGGCGGTACACTTATGACATCCTGGGCTCCTCGCCCAGTTGACCGGGGCGAGTGGTTCGTGTGACTACAAATGAATGGGTGGACACGGAGACAACGGCTGATCGAAGCGCGGGCTTCGGCTACATCATCCAATCGGAGGGTGTCTTTTTCTCCTCAGCTCATTGGAGAGACAGGCTGCAGCCTCCGGTTGAGTAGCCAATCGTTGCACACCGCGGGCTATTTTCGAACGTGGGGCGGTCGCTTCAGCCAACCACAGCAGCCCTCCGTCTTCGAGTGCATAAATAGGGCTCTTGCCTGCTTGAACTCCATTCTTCCTCACTCGTCGCTGAGAGAGACCGCTCCCGCCATGGCCTGCACCAAGCAGACAGCCCACAAGTCCACCGGCGGCAAAGCGCCTCGCAAGCAGCTGGCCACCAAGGCTGCTCGCAAGAGCGCGCCTGCCACAGGTGGAGTCAAGAAGCCTCACCGCTACCGACCCGGCACCGTGGCTCTCCGCGAGATCCGCCGCTACCAGAAGTCCACCGAGCTCCTAATCCGCAAGCTGCCCTTCCAGCGCTTGGTGAGGGAGATCGCCCAGGACTTCAAGACCGACCTGCGCTTCCAGAGCTCCGCCGTCATGGCCCTGCAAGAGGCCAGCGAGGCCTACCTGGTCGGGCTCTTCGAGGACACCAACCTGTGCGCCATCCACGCCAAGAGGGTGACCATCATGCCCAAGGACATCCAGCTGGCCCGTCGTATCCGAGGCGAGAGGGCCTAAGGAGACACACCGACCCGAACAACCACCACAACGGCTCTTTTAAGGGCCACTACCCTGTCACTTACGAGCTTCTCTTATCTGCCATGGCATGTTCTTCAAGTTAGGGTGGGTGGGCGGGGTGGGTTGGCGGGCGGGCTGGCTGAGAGTACCACGAGTACTGGGTAACTTCTACCGGCACTGGGAAACCAGAGCACCAGTTCACAGTGCACAACCACCTCTTCAATGTGTCTTTCGTTTAATAAAGAGCTTTGTTTGGGTAGAGGGTCGTGTTGGGATCCGCTGGTCACAAGCCAGCGCTGTGGGGCATCTGTGCTCCGGGTACATCGGGTTCATGTGTCTGATTTCGGGAGCGCTTGTCCCGGGGCGGACTATAGCCGTTGCCCTTGGTCTTAAAGTACAAACACAACGTGACACCCGCACACACTAAAACTGGTCGCCCAAAACATGGAAAACAATAAGCCCGTGGGGGCCTATTTAACGTCATTGCTACATTACAGTGCTTGTGTGACACTTGGTCCCTGTTGGACCCGGCCTCGTGGCGTGGTCCTTAACCCCCTGGATTGTGGCCGTTCCCCGCCCCGGCCGTCACAGGCCACCCGTCTGAACTGCACCAAGGCCCTTCACCCGGAGCTGCACGTGGTCGCATACTCCTCGTGGCTCCGCCATCTTGTTGGCATCCACGTCACACCGTGCACCAGCCGGCGCGACCCCGCTCAACCCGGCCTCGACCCCCAGCGAAGCCCCGACATCGAGGCACCACGAACTAGTCAGGGGGTGCCGCAGGAACCATTCATCACCCCCGGCGGAGGACAGTATCGATGGGACCCCTACCTGTCCTCCCCTCTCGAGGTGTGATCGCCCTGCAACTCCCAGGGGCCTGGCGCCTCTCCTGCTGGGCGTCTGGCCACCTCCACCCGGCCACTCCGCCCCCTCGGGCGCATAGGTCCGGACATCAAAGGGCTCCAGGCCTATATCTGGAGCGACCCCACCACAGCTCGGCAGTTGTATCCCGGAGTCGAGAGCCCTGCTGATTGAATCGCGGCTGACCCTATGGAGAAGAACTCTTGTCGGAACCATCACGAGCCCTGCTGACTGCGTCGCGGCTCCTTCTTGTGAACCCTTTCTGAACCACCTGGAACATCGGAGCCCTGCTGACGCTGTCGCGGCCCAACCTCGCTGAAACCTTCCTCGGAGCCCTGCTGACGACGTCGCGGCTCGAGCTGAGCAGAAACCATCTTGAGAGCCCTGCTGATTGAATCGCGGCTCTCCACGAACTGTACGCCAGAGCCTGCTGAAGCCGTCGCGGCTCGACCCCTCCGAGATCCGGAGGTCCTCCAGCTTGAGGATAAGAACTGGGCCCCAGGTACCCTCGTACCGCATTCCTGCCAAAGACTGTCCCGCTACCCCGACCCTTCCAAAGAGACACTGAGACTTTTGGTGGATCCCTCGATCCCTTCGTGTAAATATTGACCTCGTAACCTTTTTTATTGCTGATAAAGAATTGCTTGTCACAAGACAACCTCCTTGAGTCCTGTGTGGTGGTGTTACTGTGCTAGTACGTGATAGGAGAAGGATCTCTCAGGAGACTTCTCGGCAGCGCTCGGCTACTTCGTGCAGTGAGAGGGCCCCCCCTTGGTGGTCTCACCGACTCCTCGGGGTCCGCCTTCCAACATTTGGTGGCAGCGACGGGATCCGAGCCGAACGCAATACGTACCAGCCAGTACCCACTAGCTACCCATCCAAACGAACAGCATCATGAGCAGCCAGGAAAACAACGCGACAATGGAGTTCCAGCCCGAACGGCTGGAAGAATATACGCACAAAGAATTAAAACAGTTCTGCAAAGACAAAGGCATTGCAACCTCCAGCCTAGGTACCAAAGAGGAGATGCAGAAAGCTCTGAGGGCATGGTTGGAGGCCGGGGCAGGCCCCTCCCAGGAAGAAGGGCCCTTGCCCCTGACTGAGACCACAGCAACCGCACTGACTCCGGCAACCGGAGGAAGAAAGAGCCTAGAAACCGGCCTCTCCGAAGAAGAAATACGAGAGCGGGAAAAGGTCCGGAGCCACGAGCTAGAGCTCGCCCGACTGCGGCTGGACGGCGAACTCCAGCTGGCAGAAAAGAAACTGGCCCTAGAGCAGCTACGCCTTCAAGAAGAGATAGAGGAGAAGAGACGACACCGGGAGTTGGAGGAAAAGAAACTAACTCTTGAGCACGAGCGCAGTCTCAAGGAGCTCGAGATCAAGGCCAAGAACGGAGGGACCGACACCCCCGGTACTAGAGACACTCTACCGCCTTCCGAGGCCAAGGTACATATCCCGAAAGAGGTCGTCAAGGAGTATTACAAGAATGACGACATCCAACAATGGTTCAAGGCCTACGAGGTGGCCATGACCTCTCATCGGGTGCCCCGAAAAGACTGGGGCGCGGGCCTGTGGGGGCGGTTCCTGAGTGAAGGGCGGGACACGCTGCTCCAGCTACCGGAGGAGGTGATGACCTCCTACGATCACATGAAGGAGGCCCTGCTCACCCGCTACGGGCTAACAGCGGAAATGTACCGCCAGCGGTTCAGAGACTGCAAGAAAATCCCGGGTACCACATGGGTAGAATATGTGGACTTTTTCAGTCGGGCCCTAGAAGGGTGGATCAAAGGGAGCAAAGTAACCACCTACGGGCAGCTGGTCGACCTCATCGTGTGGGAACACCTTTCCAACAATTGCTTCGTGGAACTGAGACAGCACCTCCTCGACAGCAAAATGACCGACCCACGAAAACTTGCCGTCGAGGTCGATCGATGGGTCAACTCCCGGGTCCCCCGGAACTCAATGGGGGAGTACCAGAGGAACCCCAACGGACCCCCCCGCCAGCGCGGTGGGGGGGAGGGCCGAACAGGAACCGAGACCCTCCCGCCGGGGCCCCCAGGAGCCCCCCTCGAGGGCCACCGCAGCCACATCTCTCCCCGAGCCTAGCCCGAAGGGTGGGCCCGGCCCGACCCGGACCATGGCCCCCAGTGACCTGCTACGGCTGCCAACAAACCGGACACTTTGCCAGCGATCCGGCCTGCCCTCTGAACCGAAGAAACGGGGCCGGCGGGCCCCCGCCCCGGCAGCTGACAGCCGCCGCCTTGGGGGGAGGAGAAGAGGAAGAGGAGGCCCTCGACCGAGAGAACACTGAGTGGGAGCCGGCAGCCATGTCCCTGGTCTGCCTGGGTAGCCGAGAGATGGTACCCTGCACCCCCATCCCAACCAACACCCAGAAGTACCGGCAGCAGGTCACGGTCAATGGACAACGGGCCGAAGCCCTTCGTGACACAGGCGCCAGTATCACCGCTGTCCGCTGCCACCTGGTGACCCCTGAACAGATTCTACCGAATGTGCTGTGCCCCGTACGGACGGCCGACAACAGTGAAAGCCTATGCCAGATGGCCCTGGTCCCCTTCGAGTGGGGAGGGGTGACGGGCCTGCTGAAATTGACAGTGCGCGACGACGCCCCGGTCGACTGTCTCCTGGGGAACGACTTGGAAAGTTCCCCCTGGGCTCAAGTAGAGCGGCGAGAGCACCTCCGAATGTTGGGACTGGCTGATTGGGCCTGCGCCATCACCCGGTCCATGACCGCCCAGGCCCCCCGCTCATCCTCGACCTCCGGGACCGCCCAACCCGAGGGGCTCACACTAGGCCTGGGCGAAGCACTACGCTACGCTCGCGTAGTTTGCGAAGTTCGCGCTACTTCGCACTACGCGAACTGCACGTAGCACAGTGCGAACACGCGTAGCGTAGTGTTGCGTAGTGCTGCGGTCATTTTTTGCTTGCTCGCGACCGCGAGCAAGCAAAATGACATCCTGGCGAGACTTTTTCCTTGTTTGCGATCGCGAGCATGGAAAATAAACCTCCCGGCGAGATTCCCAACGCGAGAAGGTCAGGTTTCTCATTGCGAGGGGTCGCGTATGCTCGCGACCGCTCGCGATGAGAAACTACCAGTTCGCGTTGAGAAAGCTGCAGCTCGAGTAAAAATCTACTCGAGCAGCAGAAAACTACAGCTCGCACTGTGCAAGATGCCATTTTCAATGATTGCACAGTGCCGGTTGCTTGTCCGCACTGTGCAATCATTGAAAACAACATCTTGCACAGTGCGAACATGTTACTTCGCAGTTCGCGAAGTGCTACGCGTAGCTCGCGTAGTGCGAACTTCACTTTGCGTAGCTTCGCGAAGTGCTACTTCGCGAACTACGCCCACCCTTAGCTCACACCCCCTCCCACCAGCGGCGAGGAGGAGGCGGACACCGACCCTGGGCCCAGCGAATCCTCCCCCGAAGAGAGGGCTTCTCCGAGCGCCCTACCAGAGCTGACGCAATGGCAACACGAGGGGGGCCCCACCCGAGAACAGTTCCAGCAAGAGCAACAGTCCTGTCCTTCTCTCGAAGGGGTCCGACAACAAGCGACCGCGCAAGCCAACGGTGACCAGACCGGCACCCACTGGATCTACTGGGCCGAGGGCCTGTTGTACAGTGAACAGAAAGTAGCAGAACTCAGGGCCAGCCGCGTGTTGGTGGTCCCCCTCCGCTTCCGGGAGTTCCTTCTTAACCTGGCCCATGATGTGCCCCTCGCCGGACACTTGGGGCAAGACAAAACGTACAGTCGTCTGGTGACCCACTTCTACTGGCCCCGGATGCGGAGAGATGTGGACAACCACTGCCGGTCCTGCCAGACCTGCCAAGCCAGCGGAAAGACGGGGGGTCGGGTCAAGGCCCCCCTCCAGCCCTTTCCCGCCGTCAGCACCCCGTTCGAACGGGTCGGAATCGATATTGTGGGACCCCTGGACCCCCAAACCGCCCTGGGCCACCGCTTCATCCTGGTCCTCGTGGACCACGCCACCAGGTACCCGGAGGCGGTCCCGCTAAGAACTATAACGGCCCCTGTGGTAGGCCGGGCCTTGATGGGGATCTTCTCCCGAGTGGGATTCCCCAGCGAAGTGGTGAGCGACCGCGGCACGAACTTTATCTCCAGGTACATGCGGTCCCTGTGGCAACAGTGCGGGGTCACATACAAGTTCACGACCCCCTATCACCCTCAGGGGAACGGACTGGTTGAGCGGTTCAACCGAACATTAAAAGGGATGATCCAGGGCCTGGAAGAGCCCCTCAGGCGGAAATGGGATGTCCTGCTGCCCTGCCTCCTGTTTGCCTATCGGGAGGTCCCGCAGAAGTCCCTGGGGTTCAGCCCGTTTGAACTACTGTATGGACACCCGGTCCGTGGACCGCTCAGCCTGGTCAAGGAGGGCTGGGAGATGAAGCCCCGAGGCGCCCCTCCTGACGTCTACCGATACCTCCTGATCCTCCGAAACCAGACCCGCAAGTTCCGAGCCATGGCCGAAGCCAACCTCGAGGCCAGCCAGGAGGACATGAAGCGGTGGTACGATCGCAACACCTCTACTGTAGAATTCGAGCCAGGTCAGAAAGTGTGGGTCATGGCCCCGGTCGAGCCCGGCGCCCTCCAGGACAAGTGGACCGGGCCCTTCCAGGTGGTGGAGAAGAAGAGTCCCGTCACCTACCTGGTCGATCTGGAGTCCCCCCGGAACCCCCTCAGGGTCCTACATGCTAACAGGCTAAAACCCCACTTCGCCCGGACCGAACTGAGCCTGCTGCTGGCGACCGACGAGGGGTGCGAGGACGACTCCGAGCCCTTGCCCGACCTCTTGCAATCCGACATTCACGATGGATCGATCGAAGGGGTCCAACTCGCCTCGTCCCTGACCCCGGAACAGCGCAACGACTGCCAGCAACTACTGCGGGACTACGCAGCCCTCTTCTCTCTCACCCCGGGGGTGACCCACTGGTGCGTCCACGACGTCGACACCGGGGAGAGCCCCCCTATACGACACAGAGCCTACCGGGTGCCTGACCGAGTGCGGGCCTGCATCCAGGCCGAAGTAGCGAAGATGCTGGCCCTGGGGGTCATCGAGCCTTCCGACAGCCCGTGGGCCAGCCCTGTCGTCCTGGTGCCCAAGGCCGCAGCTCCTGGTCACCCCCCGGAGTTGCGATTCTGCGTGGACTACCGAGCCCTGAATACAGTAACCAAGACAGACGCACACCCGATACCCCGGGCCGACGAACTCATCGACCGCCTAGGGGCCGCTCGCTACTTGAGCACGCTGGACCTCACCGCCGGGTACTGGCAAATCCAGCTCACCCCCGGCGCCCAAGAAAGATCCGCCTTTTCGACTCCGGATGGGCATTACCACTTTCGGGTGATGCCCTTCGGAATGAAGAACGCCCCGGCCACCTTCCAAAGACTGGTGAACAAGGTTTTGGCCGGGCTTGAGGCCTTCAGCGCGGCCTACTTAGATGACATTGCCGTGTACAGCAACCACTGGGCCGAGCACCTCCTCCACCTGAAGGCCGTCCTGGCCGCCCTCCATTAGGCCGGGCTCACAATCAAGGCCAGCAAATGTCAAATCGGCCACGGATCCGTGACCTACCTGGGCCATCAAGTGGGGAGCGGGCGGGTGGCCCCCCTCCAAGCGAAGATAGATGCCATCCAGACCTGGGAACCCCCCACTACCCAGACCGCTGTCCGGGCCTTCCTGGGCCTCACCGAATAATACCGGCGGTTTATCCGGGACTATGGGAGCATTGTGGGCCCCCTCACAGAGTTAACGTCCAAAAAGCAGCCCAAGAAGGTACACTGGACACCCCGCTGCCAAACAGCCTTCGACACCCTAAAAACAGCCATGTGTACTGCTCCGGTGCTGCAGGCCCCGGACTACCAGAAGGAGTTCGTGGTACAGACGGACGCCTCCGAGTATGGGATCGGGGCCGTCCTATCCCAAGCCGACGAAAAGGAGCTCGACCGACCAGTGGCCTTCATCAGCCGACGACTACTGCCCCGAGAGCAACGCTGGAGCACGATTGAGCGCGAGGCCTTCGCTGTGGTGTGGGCCCTCAAGAAGCTCCGGCCCTACCTCTTTGGCGCCCACTTCCGGGTCCAGACCGACCACCGGCCCTTGCAATGGTTAATGCGAATGCGGGGCGAGAACCCCAAGCTGCTGCTGTGGTCCATCTCGCTACAAGGGATGGACTTTGACGTCGAACACCGGCCCGGCAATGACCACGCCAACGCCGACGGCCTGTCCCGCTTCTTCCGCCTTGACGAGGAGAATCCCCAAGGAGATGGGTGACTCTCCATGCCTTCGGCTGGGAGGGACGCCTGTTGGACCCGGCCTCGTGGCGTGGTCCTTAACCCCCTGGATTGTGGCCGTTCCCCGCCCCGGCCGTCACAGGCCACCCGTCTGAACTGCACCAAGGCCCTTCACCCGGAGCTGCACGTGGTCGCATACTCCTCGTGGCTCCGCCATCTTGTTGGCATCCACGTCACACCGTGCACCAGCCGGCGCGACCCCGCTCAACCCGGCCTCGACCCCCAGCGAAGCCCCGACATCGAGGCACCACGAACTAGTCAGGGGGTGCCGCAGGAACCATTCATCACCCCCGGCGGAGGACAGTATCGATGGGACCCCCACCTGTCCTCCCCTCTCGAGGTGTGATCGCCCTGCAACTCCCAGGGGCCTGGCGCCTCTCCTGCTGGGCGTCTGGCCACCTCCACCCGGCCACTCCGCCCCCTCGGGCGCATAGGTCCGGACATCAAAGGGCTCCAGGCCTATATCTGGAGCGACCCCACCACAGCTCGGCAGTTGTATCCCGGAGTCGAGAGCCCTGCTGATTGAATCGCGGCTGACCCTATGGAGAAGAACTCTTGTCGGAACCATCACGAGCCCTGCTGACTGCGTCGCGGCTCCTTCTTGTGAACCCTTTCTGAACCACCTGGAACATCGGAGCCCTGCTGACGCTGTCGCGGCCCAACCTCGCTGAAACCTTCCTCGGAGCCCTGCTGACGACGTCGCGGCTCGAGCTGAGCAGAAACCATCTTGAGAGCCCTGCTGATTGAATCGCGGCTCTCCACGAACTGTACGCCAGAGCCTGCTGAAGCCGTCGCGGCTCGACCCCTCCGAGATCCGGAGGTCCTCCAGCTTGAGGATAAGAACTGGGCCCCAGGTACCCTCGTACCGCATTCCTGCCAAAGACTGTCCCGCTACCCCGACCCTTCCAAAGAGACACTGAGACTTTTGGTGGATCCCTCGATCCCTTCGTGTAAATATTGACCTCGTAACCTTTTTTATTGCTGATAAAGAATTGCTTGTCACAAGACAACCTCCTTGAGTCCTGTGTGGTGGTGTTACTGTGCTAGTACGTGATAGGAGAAGGATCTCTCAGGAGACTTCTCGGTAGCGCTCGGCTACTTCGTGCAGTGAGAGGGCCCCCCCTTGGTGGTCTCACCGACTCCTCGGGGTCCGCCTTCCAACAGTCCCAAAGAGAGGGCTCATTCATATACACAGGTTTATTTAAACAGGCAAAACGGGTTGCCTGCTCCATCGTCCCTCGGTCTGCAGCAAGCCCCGTGAGAGGAGGTCTTGTGCGCTCAACATTCCCTTTTAAAACACGTATGTCTCCGGTCATATTAGAAGCACATTAGCTCTTAGGGGAGGACTTGGTGGCCCTTAACCCCTTGCATGCCCGCCCCTTTCCCCGCCCAATGCCGCGCTTTTTATTAGCGGGCGGAGTTCATGACGAGCTGGACTCGTCATGGGCACAGCGCCACCGCAGCCCATGACGAGTCCAGCTCGTCATGGGCACTGAAGGGGTTAAAAGAGCCGTTGTGTTTGTTGGGGATGCGCCTCGAAGCCTTACTTGGCGCTGGTGTACTTGGTGACGGCCTTGGTGCCCTCGGACACGGCGTGCTTGGCCAGCTCTCCGGGCAGCAGCAGACGCACTGCCGTCTGGATCTCCCGGGAGGTGATGGTGCGCCGCTGGTTGTAGTGGGCCAGGCGGGAAGCCTCCCCGGCGATGCGCTCGAAGATGTCGTTCACGAAGGAGTTCATGATGCCCATGGCCTTGGAGGAGATGCCGGTGTCCGGGTGCACCTGCTTCATCACTTTGTAAATGTAGATGGCATAGCTTTCCTTCCTGCTCCTCTTGCGCTTCTTCCCGTCCTTCTTGGGCGGCTTGGAGAGCGCTTTCTTGGAGCCCTTCTTGGGAGCCGGCGCGGACTTGGCTGGTTCAGGCATGATCGACAATCTGCACCGCTTCCTGTGGAGCCGAGAGAAATAAGGCAGGCGAGCCCGGCACTTGTATTTATAGGCTGGGCTGGGCGTGTAAAGTAGCTGCTTCTCTGCTCTCCCTCCTCATTGGCAAGCCCCCACCTCCTAGTGTACTGCGGTTCTGGGACTCTGATTGGTGAAACAGAAGCCCTCCTCCATCCAATGAGAAGTACTATCAGCGTCTAGCTGTCAACCAATCAGACGCACCCGAAGTCTTTATATCGCCGGAGTCCCGCAGAACAGCGTTATTAGTCTCTCTGTTGTGTGAGTGAGCCCCTGCAGCCATCGCCATGTCTGGACGCGGAAAGCAAGGAGGAAAGGCCCGCGCTAAGGCCAAGACACGCTCTTCCAGAGCCGGGCTCCAGTTCCCCGTGGGCCGTGTGCAAAGGCTGCTCCGGAAGGGAAGCTATGCCGAGAGGGTGGGCGCCGGTGCCCCAGTCTATCTGGCTGCAGTCCTGGAGTACCTGACCGCTGAGATCCTGGAGCTGGCCGGCAACGCGGCCCGGGACAACAAGAAGACCCGCATCATCCCCAGACACCTCCAGCTGGCCATCCGCAACGACGAGGAGCTGAACAAGCTGCTGGGCCGAGTCACCATCGCCCAGGGAGGAGTCCTGCCCAACATCCAGGCCGTGCTGCTGCCCAAGAAAACCGAGAGCCACAAGGCAGGGGGCAAAGCAAGCAAGTAAAGGCCCGCAGACCACCGTGGAAACACACCCTAAACACAAAGGCTCTTTTCAGGGCCAATCACAGACTCCATCAAAGAGCGTATCCGTGGCCAAGGTGTTACTCTGGCGGCTTCATAGTTGCGGCAGCGCCCGCACCGTCGCTACATAGGAGGGCATGCCCAATTCGTCGGACCTACACATAAATGTTGCCCCCGTCCCAAAACCTGGCTTGAGGCCGACAATAATAATGTTTTTGTTACAAAAAAAAAAATTATACATTTTTATAGGGGCAGTTGACAGACTTGCCAAAACCGGGCGTGACATGTGGACATTGTTACGGGCGGCCGCACACAGCGGGGTGGTGCCGGTGAGGCCGTTAATGTGTTGGCTCCATTAAAACATTTCAGAGCCTTCTGTTCATAGTGGGAGCGGGCACCGAGCGCCAGGGTTAGGCGGGCCGCGGTGACGAGTGGTGGCCGGGAAGGGAGGCGTGTGTGTGTGTGCTTGACTGTGATCTGTGCCCCGGCGGCAGCTGCTGAGCCCACGACAAAGAGGCGGCTGGGAGCGCGCTCTTTTTCAAACGGCAACGGCCGCTCCAGCCCCCCACCTCCGCTCCCTGCAGAGGGCGGTCCAGGGCCGGGCTCCCCCTCGGCTTCCGTTGAGTCACGTGGGCCGCTTGGAGCGCCCTAGCCGGTCCGCCACAGCTCCTCCATATAAGCAGCAGCCGCTGGCCGCGGCCTTCATTTCTGCTCAGTCACAGCACCGACAGGAGACCATGTCTGGACGCGGTAAAGGAGGGAAGGGGCTCGGCAAAGGCGGCGCCAAGAGGCACCGCAAGGTGCTCCGGGACAACATCCAGGGCATCACCAAGCCAGCCATTCGCCGCCTGGCGCGCCGTGGCGGGGTCAAGCGCATCTCCGGCCTCATCTACGAGGAGACCCGCGGGGTGTTGAAGGTTTTCCTGGAGAACGTGATCCGGGACGCCGTCACCTACACCGAGCACGCCAAGAGGAAGACCGTCACCGCCATGGATGTGGTCTACGCCCTGAAGCGTCAGGGTCGCACCCTCTACGGATTCGGCGGTTAAACACTCGGCTTTCCCACGGAAAAAAAACAAAACAATACCCAAAGGCTCTTTTAAGAGCCGACCACGATGTCATGGGAGAGCTGTGTCTATGCACTAGGGTTCCCGCAGGGCAGGCCAGGCTCCTTTCTAGGCCCACAGCCGGTTGGGTGGGTGAGGGGGACACCAGGGTAATTTCTCCGCAGCCGCCATGCAAGGCACTGTCCGGGAGCCAGGGCGTCCCGGCATGAGGGTCCAGGGGCGCGATCATCACTGTGCAGCCCACGGGGCCCGCTATCCTGAAGCCCTGGACTGGGGACATAAGGCGGGTATAGCCCGGCCTGGGGGGCCCATCATCCTGGGGCCCTGGACTGGGGACATAAGGCGGGTATAGCCCGGCCTGGGGGGCCCATCATCCTGGAGCCCTGGACTGGGGACCCACGGCGAGTTTGGCCCGGCCCAGGGCCGGTCATCTCCCTCGACTATTAGGCCCCCACTACGTGGGGGCTTACAGAACACGGACGAGGGACACAGATTAGAGTTTGCGGCGCCGGCCGCGCGGCCGGCCATCTGGTCGCCGAGTTGCGCGACCAGATGGCCCTCGGAGCTGCGCGACCAGATGGCCGGGCGGCGGACAGGCCGCGCTAACTCTAACTTTTGTCTCCCGCTCGGCCGCTGTAAGCCCCCACTTCGTGGGGGCTTAATAGTCGGTAAAATAGAGTTCCCATGCAGGCCCATGGGGCGTGGGATCCTCATTTTTTTTTTGTGACCGATTTCGGGACCCTCCGGGCCTCTAAGCACCTGTTTTAGTGCTTTTTTTTTTTTTGTAATTGTTTTGTTGACATTTTGGTTCAAGGGGACCATGGCACTACTTCTACCCGGGGCAATGGAGCTCCGCTTCGGGTAACATTTCAGGTTTTCCCCCTCAGCTGGAGATGGGCCCCCCCAAAAAAAAAGAAAAAATCGTAATCCTAATAAAATACATATATTTTTATTTTTTTTCACCCAAAAATGAAATAACGTCCTTCACAGTATCTGGTCCATTTTGTAGCCTCCAGTCACCCCTTTAACAATGTTTAATAAAAAATGAAAAAACAAAAAAATACTAAAATTTTCGGGCAAAGGGGACAAAGTCACTTTTTCTACACAGGGCTGTGGTGCTCCAATTGGGGTAATATTTCAGGATTTACCCCACGACTGGAGGTGGGAAAAATACTTCACTCAAAGGGTACATAGAGCCCTTTACATTATCAGATCCAAGACTTCAGTGTCTCGGGCCCATTTCTAGCCTCCAGGCGCTTGTTTTATTCTTTTTATGACATTTTGAAAATTACAGGTTTATGGGGACACAGTCGCTCGTTCTACCCAGGGCTATGGAGCTCCGCGCAGGGTAAGATTTCAAGTTTCGCCCCTGGCTGGAGATGTGAAAACGCAACACTTCACATACTCAGCAAAGTGTATTTAACCCCTTTACAGTATCAGAACAAGGCCTGCAAGGCCTTGGGCCTACCTCCAGCCTCCAGGCACCAATTTTACTGATACTTGTGACATTTGCAGGTGTTAGGCTTCAAGGGGATGAAGTCGCTCCTTCTACCCAGGGTTATGGCGCTCCGCGCAGGGTGAGATTTCAGGGTTCACCCCTGGATGGAGGTGTGATAATAAAACACTTCACATACTCAGGAAAGTGTATTTAACTCCTTTACAGTATCAGAATAAGGCCTGCAAGGCCTTGGGTGTGTTTCCAGCCTCCAGGCACCAGTTTTACTGATACTTGTGACATTTTGAGGTGTTATGCTTCAAGGGGATGAATTCACACCTTCTACCCAGGGTTATGGAGCTCTGCACAGGGTGAGATTGCAGGGTTCACCCCTGGCTGGAGGTGTGAAATCAAAACACTTCACAGACTCAGTAAAGTGTAATTAACTCCTTCACAGTGTCAGAACAAGGCCTGCAACGCCTTGGGTGTGTTTCCAGCCTCCAGGCACCAGTTTTACTGATTCTTGTGACATTTGCAGGTGTTAGGCTTCAAGGGGATGAAGTCGCACCTTCTACCCAGGGTTATGGTGCTCCGCGCAGGGTATGATTTCAGGTTTCACCCCTGGCTGCAGGGGTGAAATCAAAACACTTTACAGACTCAGTAAAGTGTATTTAACTCCTTCACAGTATCAGAACAAGGCCTGCAAGGCCTTGGGTGTGTTTCCAGGGTCCAGGCACCAGTTTTACTGATACTTGTGACATTTGCAGGTGTTAGGCTTCAAGGGGATGCAGTCGCACCTTCTACCCAGGGTTATGGAGCTCCGCGCAGGGTGAGATATCAGCGTTCACCCCTGGCTGGAGGTGTGAAAATAAAACACGTCACATACTCAGGAAAGTGTATTTAACTCCTTTACAGTATCAGAATAGGGCCTGAAAGGCCTTGGGTGTGTTTCCAGCCTCCTGGCACCAGTTTTACTGATACATGTGACATTTGCAGGTGTTAGGCTTCAAGGGTATGAAGTAGCACCTTCTACCCAGGGTTATGGAGCTCCGCGCAGGATGAGATTTCAGGGTTCACCCCTGGATTGAGGTGTGAAAACATAACACTTTACATACTCAGGAAAGTGTATTCAACTCCTTTACAGTATCAGAACAACTCCTGACAGGCCTTGGGCCTACTTCCAGCCTCCAGGCACCAATTTTACTCATACTTGTGACATTTGGAGTTGATAGGCTTCAAGGGGATGAAGTCGCACCTTCTACCCAGGGTTATGGAGCTCCGCGCAGGGTAAGATTTCAGGTTTCACCCCTGGCTGGAGGTGTGAAAACAAAACACTTCACATAATCAGTAAAGTGTATTTAACCCCTGTACAGTATCAGAACAAGGCCTGCAAAGCCTTGGGCCTACTTCCAGCCTCATGGCACCAGTTTTACTGATACTTGTGACATTTGCAGGTGTTAGGCTTCAAGGGGATGAAGTCGTACCTTCTACCCAGGGTTATGGAGCTCTGCGCAGGGTGAGATTGCAGGGTTCACCCCTGGCTGGAGATGTGAAATCAAAACACTTCACAGACTCAGTAAAGTGTATTTTACTCCTTCACAGTGTCAGAACAAGGCCTGCAAGGGCTTGGGCCTACTTCCAGCCTCCTAGCACCAGTTTTACTGATTCTTGTGACACTTGGATGTGTTAAGCTTCAAGGGGGTGAAGTCGCACCTTCTACCCAGGGTTATGGAGCTCGGCGCAGGGTGAGATTTCAGGGTTCACCCCTGGCTGCAGGGGTGAAAACCAAACACTTCACATACTCAGTAAAGTATATTTCATTCCTTTACAGTATCAGAAAAAGGCCTGAAAGCCCTTGGGCCTACTTCCAGCCTCCTTGCACCAGTTTAACTGATACTTGTGACATTTGCAGGTGTTAGGCTTCAAGGGGGTGAAGTCGCACCTTCTACCAAGGGTTATGGAGCTCCGCCCAGGGTATGATTTCAGGTTTCACCCCTGGCTGCAGGGGTGAAATCAAAACACTTCACATACTCAGGAAAGTGTATTTAACTCCTTTACAGTATCAGAATAGGGCCTGAAAGGTGCAGGTGTTAGGCTTCAAGGGGATGAAGTCGTACCTTCTACCCAGGGTTATGGAGCTCTGCGCAGGGTGAGATTGCAGGGTTCACCCCTGGCTGGAGATGTGAAATCAAAACACTTCACAGACTCAGTAAAGTGTATTTTACTCCTTCACAGTGTCAGAACAAGGCCTGCAAGGGCTTGGGCCTACCCCTGGCTGGAGATGTGAAATCAAAACACTTCACAGACTCAGTAAAGTGTATTTTACTCCTTCACAGTGTCAGAACAAGGCCTGCAAGGGCTTGGGCCTCCTTTACAGTATCAGAATAGGGCCTGAAAGGCCTTGGGTGTGTTTCCAGCCTCCTGGCACCAGTTTTACTGATACTTGTGACATTTGCAGGTGTTAGGCTTCAAGGGGGTGAAGTCGCACCTTCTACCCAGGGTTATGGAGCTCCGCGCAGGGTGAGATATCAGGGTTCACCCCTGGCTGGAGGTGTGAAAATAAAACACTTCACATACTCCGGAAAGTGTATTTAACTCCTTTACACTATCAGAATAGGGCCTGAAAGGTCTTGGGTGTGTTTCCAGCCTCCTGGCACCAGTTTTACTGATTCTTGTGACACTTGGATGTGTTAAGCTTCAAGGGGGTGAAGTCGTACCTTCTACCCAGGGTTATGGAGCTCGGCACAGGGTGAGATTTCAGGGTTCACCCCTGGCTGGAGGTGTGAAAATAAAACACTTGACATACTCAGTAAAGTGTATTTAACCCCTTTACAGTATCAGAACAAGGCTTGCAACGCCTTGGGTGTGTTTCCAGCCTCCAGGCACCAGATTTACTGATACTTTGTGACATTTGGAGGTTTACAGCTTCAAGGGAACAAAGTCAAACCTTCTACCCAGGGTTATTGAGCTCCGCGCAGGGTGAGATTTCAGGGTTCACCCTGGCTTGAGGTGTGAAAACATAACACTTTACAAACTCAGGAAAGTGTATTTAACTCCTTTACAGTATCAGAACAACTCCTGACAGGCCTTGGGCCTACTCCCAGCCTCCAGGCACCAATTTTACTCATACTTGTGACATTTGGAGGTGATAGGCTTCAAGGGGATGAAGGCGCACCTTCTACCCAGGGTTATGGAGCTCCGCGCAGGGTAAGATTTCAGGTTTCACCCCTGGCTGCAAGGGTGAAAACAAAACACTTCACAGACTCAGTAAAGTGTATTTAACTCCTTTACAGTATCAGAATAGGGCCTGAAAGCCCTTGGGCCTACTTCCAGCCTCCTGGCACCAGTTTTACTGATACTTGTGACATTTGCAGGTGTTAGGCTTCAAGGGGATGAAGTCGCACCTTCTACCCAGGGTTATGGAGCTCCGCGCAGGGTACGATTTCAGGGTTCACCCCTGGCTGGAGCTGTGAAAATAAAACACTTCACATACTCAGGAATGTGTATTTAACTCCTTTACAGTATCAGAACAGGGCCTGAAAGGCATTGGGTGCGTTTCCAGCCTCCTGGCACCAGTTTTACTGATACTTGTGACATTTGCAGGTGTTAAGTTTCAAGGGGAGGAAGTCGCACCTTCTACCCAGGGTTATGGAGCTCCGCGCAGGGTAAGATTTCAGGTTTCACCCCTGGCTGCAGGGGTGAAAACCAAACACTTCACATACTCAGTAAAGTGTAATTCATTCCTTTACAGTATCAGAAAAAGGCCTGAATGCCCTTGGGCCTACTTCCAGCCTCCTGGCACCAGTTTTACTGATACTTGTGACATTTGCAGGTGTTAGGCTTCAAGGGGGTGAAGTCGCACCTTCTACCCAGGGTTATGGAGCCCCGCCCAGGGTATGATTTCAGGTTTCACCCCTGGCTGCAGGGGTGAAATCAAAACACTTCACATACTCAGGAAAGTGTATTTAACTCCTTTACAGTATCAGAATAGGGCCTGAAAGGCCTTGGGTGTGTTTCCAGCCTCCTGGCACCAGTTTTACTGATACTTGTGACATTTGCAGGTGTTAGGCTTCAAGGGGGTGAAGTCGCACCTTCTACCCAGGGTTATGGAGCTCCGCGCAGGGTGAGATATCAGGGTTCACCCCTGGCTGGAGGTGTGAAAATAAAACACTTCACATACTCCGGAAAGTGTATTTAACTCCTTTGCAGTATCAGAACAACTCCTGACAGGCCTTGGACCTACTCCCAGCCTCCAGGCACCAATTTTACTCATACTTGTGACATTTGGAGGTGATAGGCATCAAGGGGATGAAGGCGCACCTTCTACCCAGGGTTATGGAGCTCCGCGCAGGGTAAGATTTCTGCTTTCACCCCTGTTTGCAGGGGTGAAAACAAAACACTTCACATACTCAGTAAAGTGTATTTAACCCCTGTACAGAATCAGAACAAGGCCTGCAAGGCCTTGGGCCTACTTCCAGCCTCCTGGCACCAGTTTTACTGATACTTGTGACATTTGCAGGTGTTAGGCTTCAAGGGGATGAAGTCGCACCTTCTACCCAGGGTTATGGAGCTCCGCGCAGGGTACGATTTCAGGGTTCACCCCTGGCTGGAGGTGTGAAAACATAACACTTTACATACTCAGGAAAGTGTATTTAACTTCTTTACAGTATCAGAACAACTCCTGACAGGCCTTGGGCCTACTCCCAGCCTCCAGGCACCAATTTTACTCATACTTGTGACATTTGGAGGTGATAGGCTTCAAGGGGATGAAGGCGCACCTTCTACCCAGGGTTATTTAGCTCCGCGCAGGGTACGATTTCAGGGTTCACCCCTGGCTGGAGCTGTGAAAATAAAACACTTCACATACTCACGAAAGTGTATTTAACTCCTTTACAGTATCAGAACAGGGCCTGAAAGGCATTGGGTGCGTTTCCAGCCTCCTGGCACCAGTTTTACTGATACTTGTGACATTTGCAGGTGTTAAGTTTCAAGGGGAGGAAGTCGCACCTTCTACCCAGGGTTATGGAGCTCCGGGCAGGGTAGGATTTCAGGTTTCACCCCTGGCTGCAGGGGTGAAAGCCAAACACTTCACATACTCAGTAAAGTGTATTTCATTCCTTTACAGTATCAGAAAAAGGCCTGAAAGCCCTTGGGCCTACTTCCAGCCTCCTGGCACCAGTTTTACTGATACTTGTGACATTTGCAGGTGTTAGGCTTCAAGGGGGTGAAGTCGCACCTTCTACCCAAGGTTATGGAGCTCCTCACAGGGTATGATTTCAGGTTTCACCAATGGCTGCAGGGGTGAAATCAAAACACTTCAAATACTCAGGAAAGTGTATTTAACTCCTTTACAGTATCAGAATAGGGCCTGAAAGGCCTTGGGTGTGTTTCCAGCCTCCTGGTACCAGTTTTACTGATACTTGTGACATTTGCAGGTGTTAGGCTTCAAGGGGGTGAAGTAGCACCTTCTACCCAGGGTTATGGAGCTCCGCGCAGGGTGAGATATCAGGGTTCACCCCTGGCTGGAGGTGTGAAAATAAAACACTTCACATACTCAGGAAAGTGTATTTAACTCCTTTACAGTATCAGAATAGGGCCCGAAAGGCCTTGGGTGTGTTTCCAGCCTCCTGGCACCAGTTTTACTGATACTTGTGACATTTGCAGGTGTTACGCTTCAAGGGGATGAAGTCGCACCTTCTACCCAGGGTTATGGAGCTCCGCGCAGGGTAAGATTTCAGGTTTCACCCCTGGCTGCAGGGGCGAAAACAAAACACTTCACATATTCAGTAAAGTGTATTTCGTTCCCTCACAGTATCAGAAAAAGGCCTGCAAGGCCTTGGGCCTACTTCCAGCCTCCTGGCACCAGTTTTACTGATACTTGTGACATTTGCAGGTGTTAAGCTTCAAGGGAACAAAGTCAAACCTTCTACCCGGGGTTATGGAGCTCTGCGCAGGGTGAGATTGCAGGGTTCACCCCTGGCTGGAGGTGTGAAATCAAAATACTTCACAGACTCAGTAAAGTGAATTTAACTCCTTCACAGTGTCAGAACAGGGCCTGCAAGGCCTTGGGTGTGTTTCCAGCCTCCAGGCACCAGTTTTACTGATATTGTGATACATTTTAAGGTGTGAAGCTTCAAGGGGATGAAGTCGCACCTTCTACCCAGGGTTATGGAGCTCTGCGCAGGGTGGGATTGCAGGGTTCACCCCTGGCTGGAGGTGTGAAATCAAAATACTTCACAGACTCAGTAAAGTGTATTTCACTCCTTTACAGTATCAGAAAAAGGCCTGCAAAGCCTTGGGCCTACTTCCAGCCTCCTGGCACCAGTTTTACTGATACTTGTGACATTTGCCGGTGTTAGGCTTCAAGGGGATGAAGTCGCACCTTCTACCCAGGGTTATGGAGCTCTGCGCAGGGTGGGATTGCAGGGTTCACCCCTGGCTGGAGGTGTGAAATCAAAATACTTCACAGACTCAGTAAAGTGTATTTCACTCCTTTACAGTATCAGAAAAAGGCCTGCAAAGCCTTGGGCCTACTTCCAGCCTCCTGGCACCAGTTTTACTGATACTTGTGACATTTGCCGGTGTTAGGCTTCAAGGGGATGAAGTTACACCTTCTACCCAGGGTTATGGACCTTCGCGCAGGGTGAGATTTCAGGGTTCACCCGTGGCTTGAGGTGTGAAAACATAACACTTTACATACTCAGGAAAGTGTATTTAACTCCTTTACAGTATCAGAACAACTCCTGACAGGCCTTGGGCCTACTCCCAGCCTCCAGGCACCAATTTTACTCATACTTGTGACATTTGGAGGTGATAGGCTTCAAGGGGATGAAGGCGCACCTTCTACCCAGGGTTATTTAGCTCCGCGCAGGGTACGATTTCAGGGTTCACCCCTGGCTGGAGCTGTGAAAATAAAACACTTCACATACTCACGAAAGTGTATTTAACTCCTTTACAGTATCAGAACAGGGCCTGAAAGGCATTGGGTGCGTTTCCAGCCTCCTGGCACCAGTTTTACTGATACTTGTGACATTTGCAGGTGTTAAGTTTCAAGGGGAGGAAGTCGCACCTTCTACCCAGGGTTATGGAGCTCCGGGCAGGGTAGGATTTCAGGTTTCACCCCTGGCTGCAGGGGTGAAAGCCAAACACTTCACATACTCAGTAAAGTGTATTTCATTCCTTTACAGTATCAGAAAAAGGCCTGAAAGCCCTTGGGCCTACTTCCAGCCTCCTGGCACCAGTTTTACTGATACTTGTGACATTTGCAGGTGTTAGGCTTCAAGGGGGTGAAGTCGCACCTTCTACCCAAGGTTATGGAGCTCCTCACAGGGTATGATTTCAGGTTTCACCAATGGCTGCAGGGGTGAAATCAAAACACTTCAAATACTCAGGAAAGTGTATTTAACTCCTTTACAGTATCAGAATAGGGCCTGAAAGGCCTTGGGTGTGTTTCCAGCCTCCTGGTACCAGTTTTACTGATACTTGTGACATTTGCAGGTGTTAGGCTTCAAGGGGGTGAAGTAGCACCTTCTACCCAGGGTTATGGAGCTCCGCGCAGGGTGAGATATCAGGGTTCACCCCTGGCTGGAGGTGTGAAAATAAAACACTTCACATACTCAGGAAAGTGTATTTAACTCCTTTACAGTATCAGAATAGGGCCCGAAAGGCCTTGGGTGTGTTTCCAGCCTCCTGGCACCAGTTTTACTGATACTTGTGACATTTGCAGGTGTTACGCTTCAAGGGGATGAAGTCGCACCTTCTACCCAGGGTTATGGAGCTCCGCGCAGGGTAAGATTTCAGGTTTCACCCCTGGCTGCAGGGGCGAAAACAAAACACTTCACATATTCAGTAAAGTGTATTTCATTCCCTCACAGTATCAGAAAAAGGCCTGCAAGGCCTTGGGCCTACTTCCAGCCTCCTGGCACCAGTTTTACTGATACTTGTGACATTTGCAGGTGTTAAGCTTCAAGGGAACAAAGTCAAACCTTCTACCCGGGGTTATGGAGCTCTGCGCAGGGTGAGATTGCAGGGTTCACCCCTGGCTGGAGGTGTGAAATCAAAATACTTCACAGACTCAGTAAAGTGTATTTAACTCCTTCACAGTGTCAGAACAGGGCCTGCAAGGCCTTGGGTGTGTTTCCAGCCTCCAGGCACCAGTTTTACTGATATTGTGATACATTTTAAGGTGTGAAGCTTCAAGGGGATGAAGTCGCACCTTCTACCCAGGGTTATGGAGCTCTGCGCAGGGTGGGATTGCAGGGTTCACCCCTGGCTGGAGGTGTGAAATCAAAATACTTCACAGACTCAGTAAAGTGTATTTCACTCCTTTACAGTATCAGAAAAAGGCCTGCAAAGCCTTGGGCCTACTTCCAGCCTCCTGGCACCAGTTTTACTGATACTTGTGACATTTGCCGGTGTTAGGCTTCAAGGGGATGAAGTCGCACCTTCTACCCAGGGTTATGGAGCTCTGCGCAGGGTGGGATTGCAGGGTTCACCCCTGGCTGGAGGTGTGAAATCAAAATACTTCACAGACTCAGTAAAGTGTATTTCACTCCTTTACAGTATCAGAAAAAGGCCTGCAAAGCCTTGGGCCTACTTCCAGCCTCCTGGCACCAGTTTTACTGATACTTGTGACATTTGCCGGTGTTAGGCTTCAAGGGGATGAAGTTACACCTTCTACCCAGGGTTATGGACCTTCGCGCAGGGTGAGATTTCAGGGTTCACCCGTGGCTTGAGGTGTGAAAACATAACACTTTACATACTCAGGAAAGTGTATTTAACTCCTTTACAGTATCAGAACAACTCCTGACAGGCCTTGGGCCTACTCCCAGCCTCCAGGCACCAATTTTACTCATACTTGTGACATTTGGAGGTGATAGGCTTCAAGGGGATGAAGGCGCACCTTCTACCCAGGGTTATGGAGCTCCGCGCAGGGTACGATTTCAGGGTTCACCCCTGGCTGGAGCTGTGAAAATAAAACACTTCACATACTCACGAAAGTGTATTTAACTCCTTTACAGTATCAGAACAGGGCCTGAAAGGCATTGGGTGCGTTTCCAGCCTCCAGGCACCAGTTTTACTGATGCTTGTGACATATGCAGGTGTTAGGCTTCAAGGGGATGAAGTCGCACCTTCTACCCAGGTTTATGGAGCTCCGCGCAGGGTGAGAATATCAGGGTTCACCCCTGGCTGTTTGTGTGTAAACAAAACACTTCACATACTCAGTAAAGAGTATTTATCTCCTTCACAGTAACTGAACAAGGCCTGCAAGGCCTTGGGCCTAATTCCAGCCTCCAGACACCAGTTTTAATGATCCTTGTGACATTTGCAGGTGTTAGGCTTCAAGGGGAGGAAGTCGCACCTTCTACCCAGGGTCATGGAGCTCCGCGCAGGGTTAGATTTCAGGGTTCACCCCTGGCTGGAGGTGTGAAAATAAAACACTTGACATACTCAGTAAAGTGTATTTAACCCCTTTACAGTATCAGAACAAGGCCTGCAACGCCTTGGGTGTGTTTCCAGCCTCCAGGCACCAGTTTTACTGATACTTTGTGACATTTGGAGGTTTACAGCTTCAAGGGAACAAAGTCAAACCTTCTACCCAGGGTTATTGAGCTGCGCGCAGGGTGAGATTTCAGGTTTCACCCCTGGCTGCAAGGGTGAAAACAAAACACTTCACAGACTCAGTAAAGTGTATTTAACCCCTGTACAGTATCAGAACAAGGCCTGCAAGGCCTTGGGCCTACTTCCAGCCTCCTGGCACCAGTTTTACTGATACTTGTGACATTTGCAGGTGTTAGGCTTCAAGGGGATGAAGTCGCACCTTCTACCCAGGGTTATGGAGCTCCGCGCAGGGTACGATTTCAGGGTTCACCCCTGGCTGGAGCTGTGAAAATAAAACACTTCACATACTCAGGAATGTGTATTTAACTCCTTTACAGTATCAGAACAGGGCCTGAAAGGCATTGGGTGCGTTTCCAGCCTCCTGGCACCAGTTTTACTGATACTTGTGACATTTGCAGGTGTTAAGTTTCAAGGGGAGGAAGTCGCACCTTCTACCCAGGGTTATGGAGCTCCGCGCAGGGTAAGATTTCAGGTTTCACCCCTGGCTGCAGGGGTGAAAACCAAACACTTCACATACTCAGTAAAGTGTAATTCATTCCTTTACAGTATCAGAAAAAGGCCTGAAAGCCCTTGGGCCTACTTCCAGCCTCCTGGCACCAGTTTTACTGATACTTGTGACATTTGCAGGTGTTAGGCTTCAAGGGGGTGAAGTCGCACCTTCTACCCAGGGTTATGGAGCTCCGCCCAGGGTATGATTTCAGGTTTCACCCCTGGCTGCAGGGGTGAAATCAAAACACTTCACATACTCAGGAAAGTGTATTTAACTCCTTTACAGTATCAGAATAGGGCCTGAAAGGCCTTGGGTGTGTTTCCAGCCTCCTGGTACCAGTTTTACTGATACTTGTGACATTTGCAGGTGTTAGGCTTCAAGGGGGTGAAGTAGCACCTTCTACCCAGGGTTATGATGCTCCGCGCAGGGTGAGATATCAGGGTTCACCCCTGGCTGGAGGTGTGAAAATAAAACACTTCACATACTCAGGAAAGTGTATTTAACTCCTTTACAGTATCAGAATAGGGCCTGGAAGGCCTTGGGTGTGTTTCCAGCCTCCTGGCACCAGTTTTACTGATACTTGTGACATTTGCAGGTGTTAAGCTTCAAGGGAACAAAGTCAAACCTTCTACCCGGGGTTATGGAGCTCTGCGCAGGGTGAGATTGCAGGGTTCACCCCTGGCTGGAGGTGTGAAATCAAAATACTTCACAGACTCAGTAAAGTGAATTTAACTCCTTCACAGTGTCAGAACAGGGCCTGCAAGGCCTTGGGTGTGTTTCCAGCCTCCAGGCACCAGTTTTACTGATATTGTGATACATTTTAAGGTGTGAAGCTTCAAGGGGATGAAGTCGCACCTTCTACCCAGGGTTATGGAGCTCTGCGCAGGGTGGGATTGCAGGGTTCACCCCTGGCTGGAGGTGTGAAATCAAAATACTTCACAGACTCAGTAAAGTGTATTTCACTCCTTTACAGTATCAGAAAAAGGCCTGCAAAGCCTTGGGCCTACTTCCAGCCTCCTGGCACCAGTTTTACTGATACTTGTGACATTTGCCGGTGTTAGGCTTCAAGGGGATGAAGTCGCACCTTCTACCCAGGGTTATGGAGCTCTGCGCAGGGTGGGATTGCAGGGTTCACCCCTGGCTGGAGGTGTGAAATCAAAATACTTCACAGACTCAGTAAAGTGTATTTCACTCCTTTACAGTATCAGAAAAAGGCCTGCAAAGCCTTGGGCCTACTTCCAGCCTCCTGGCACCAGTTTTACTGATACTTGTGACATTTGCCGGTGTTAGGCTTCAAGGGGATGAAGTTACACCTTCTACCCAGGGTTATGGACCTTCGCGCAGGGTGAGATTTCAGGGTTCACCCGTGGCTTGAGGTGTGAAAACATAACACTTTACATACTCAGGAAAGTGTATTTAACTCCTTTACAGTATCAGAACAACTCCTGACAGGCCTTGGGCCTACTCCCAGCCTCCAGGCACCAATTTTACTCATACTTGTGACATTTGGAGGTGATAGGCTTCAAGGGGATGAAGGCGCACCTTCTACCCAGGGTTATTTAGCTCCGCGCAGGGTACGATTTCAGGGTTCACCCCTGGCTGGAGCTGTGAAAATAAAACACTTCACATACTCACGAAAGTGTATTTAACTCCTTTACAGTATCAGAACAGGGCCTGAAAGGCATTGGGTGCGTTTCCAGCCTCCTGGCACCAGTTTTACTGATACTTGTGACATTTGCAGGTGTTAAGTTTCAAGGGGAGGAAGTCGCACCTTCTACCCAGGGTTATGGAGCTCCGGGCAGGGTAGGATTTCAGGTTTCACCCCTGGCTGCAGGGGTGAAAGCCAAACACTTCACATACTCAGTAAAGTGTATTTCATTCCTTTACAGTATCAGAAAAAGGCCTGAAAGCCCTTGGGCCTACTTCCAGCCTCCTGGCACCAGTTTTACTGATACTTGTGACATTTGCAGGTGTTAGGCTTCAAGGGGGTGAAGTCGCACCTTCTACCCAAGGTTATGGAGCTCCTCACAGGGTATGATTTCAGGTTTCACCAATGGCTGCAGGGGTGAAATCAAAACACTTCAAATACTCAGGAAAGTGTATTTAACTCCTTTACAGTATCAGAATAGGGCCTGAAAGGCCTTGGGTGTGTTTCCAGCCTCCTGGTACCAGTTTTACTGATACTTGTGACATTTGCAGGTGTTAGGCTTCAAGGGGGTGAAGTAGCACCTTCTACCCAGGGTTATGGAGCTCCGCGCAGGGTGAGATATCAGGGTTCACCCCTGGCTGGAGGTGTGAAAATAAAACACTTCACATACTCAGGAAAGTGTATTTAACTCCTTTACAGTATCAGAATAGGGCCCGAAAGGCCTTGGGTGTGTTTCCAGCCTCCTGGCACCAGTTTTACTGATACTTGTGACATTTGCAGGTGTTACGCTTCAAGGGGATGAAGTCGCACCTTCTACCCAGGGTTATGGAGCTCCGCGCAGGGTAAGATTTCAGGTTTCACCCCTGGCTGCAGGGGCGAAAACAAAACACTTCACATATTCAGTAAAGTGTATTTCATTCCCTCACAGTATCAGAAAAAGGCCTGCAAGGCCTTGGGCCTACTTCCAGCCTCCTGGCACCAGTTTTACTGATACTTGTGACATTTGCAGGTGTTAAGCTTCAAGGGAACAAAGTCAAACCTTCTACCCGGGGTTATGGAGCTCTGCGCAGGGTGAGATTGCAGGGTTCACCCCTGGCTGGAGGTGTGAAATCAAAATACTTCACAGACTCAGTAAAGTGTATTTAACTCCTTCACAGTGTCAGAACAGGGCCTGCAAGGCCTTGGGTGTGTTTCCAGCCTCCAGGCACCAGTTTTACTGATATTGTGATACATTTTAAGGTGTGAAGCTTCAAGGGGATGAAGTCGCACCTTCTACCCAGGGTTATGGAGCTCTGCGCAGGGTGGGATTGCAGGGTTCACCCCTGGCTGGAGGTGTGAAATCAAAATACTTCACAGACTCAGTAAAGTGTATTTCACTCCTTTACAGTATCAGAAAAAGGCCTGCAAAGCCTTGGGCCTACTTCCAGCCTCCTGGCACCAGTTTTACTGATACTTGTGACATTTGCCGGTGTTAGGCTTCAAGGGGATGAAGTCGCACCTTCTACCCAGGGTTATGGAGCTCTGCGCAGGGTGGGATTGCAGGGTTCACCCCTGGCTGGAGGTGTGAAATCAAAATACTTCACAGACTCAGTAAAGTGTATTTCACTCCTTTACAGTATCAGAAAAAGGCCTGCAAAGCCTTGGGCCTACTTCCAGCCTCCTGGCACCAGTTTTACTGATACTTGTGACATTTGCCGGTGTTAGGCTTCAAGGGGATGAAGTTACACCTTCTACCCAGGGTTATGGACCTTCGCGCAGGGTGAGATTTCAGGGTTCACCCGTGGCTTGAGGTGTGAAAACATAACACTTTACATACTCAGGAAAGTGTATTTAACTCCTTTACAGTATCAGAACAACTCCTGACAGGCCTTGGGCCTACTCCCAGCCTCCAGGCACCAATTTTACTCATACTTGTGACATTTGGAGGTGATAGGCTTCAAGGGGATGAAGGCGCACCTTCTACCCAGGGTTATGGAGCTCCGCGCAGGGTACGATTTCAGGGTTCACCCCTGGCTGGAGCTGTGAAAATAAAACACTTCACATACTCACGAAAGTGTATTTAACTCCTTTACAGTATCAGAACAGGGCCTGAAAGGCATTGGGTGCGTTTCCAGCCTCCAGGCACCAGTTTTACTGATGCTTGTGACATATGCAGGTGTTAGGCTTCAAGGGGATGAAGTCGCACCTTCTACCCAGGTTTATGGAGCTCCGCGCAGGGTGAGAATATCAGGGTTCACCCCTGGCTGTTTGTGTGTAAACAAAACACTTCACATACTCAGTAAAGAGTATTTATCTCCTTCACAGTAACTGAACAAGGCCTGCAAGGCCTTGGGCCTAATTCCAGCCTCCAGACACCAGTTTTAATGATCCTTGTGACATTTGCAGGTGTTAGGCTTCAAGGGGAGGAAGTCGCACCTTCTACCCAGGGTCATGGAGCTCCGCGCAGGGTTAGATTTCAGGGTTCACCCCTGGCTGGAGGTGTGAAAATAAAACACTTGACATACTCAGTAAAGTGTATTTAACCCCTTTACAGTATCAGAACAAGGCCTGCAACGCCTTGGGTGTGTTTCCAGCCTCCAGGCACCAGTTTTACTGATACTTTGTGACATTTGGAGGTTTACAGCTTCAAGGGAACAAAGTCAAACCTTCTACCCAGGGTTATTGAGCTGCGCGCAGGGTGAGATTTCAGGTTTCACCCCTGGCTGCAAGGGTGAAAACAAAACACTTCACAGACTCAGTAAAGTGTATTTAACCCCTGTACAGTATCAGAACAAGGCCTGCAAGGCCTTGGGCCTACTTCCAGCCTCCTGGCACCAGTTTTACTGATACTTGTGACATTTGCAGGTGTTAGGCTTCAAGGGGATGAAGTCGCACCTTCTACCCAGGGTTATGGAGCTCCGCGCAGGGTACGATTTCAGGGTTCACCCCTGGCTGGAGCTGTGAAAATAAAACACTTCACATACTCAGGAATGTGTATTTAACTCCTTTACAGTATCAGAACAGGGCCTGAAAGGCATTGGGTGCGTTTCCAGCCTCCTGGCACCAGTTTTACTGATACTTGTGACATTTGCAGGTGTTAAGTTTCAAGGGGAGGAAGTCGCACCTTCTACCCAGGGTTATGGAGCTCCGCGCAGGGTAAGATTTCAGGTTTCACCCCTGGCTGCAGGGGTGAAAACCAAACACTTCACATACTCAGTAAAGTGTAATTCATTCCTTTACAGTATCAGAAAAAGGCCTGAAAGCCCTTGGGCCTACTTCCAGCCTCCTGGCACCAGTTTTACTGATACTTGTGACATTTGCAGGTGTTAGGCTTCAAGGGGGTGAAGTCGCACCTTCTACCCAGGGTTATGGAGCTCCGCCCAGGGTATGATTTCAGGTTTCACCCCTGGCTGCAGGGGTGAAATCAAAACACTTCACATACTCAGGAAAGTGTATTTAACTCCTTTACAGTATCAGAATAGGGCCTGAAAGGCCTTGGGTGTGTTTCCAGCCTCCTGGTACCAGTTTTACTGATACTTGTGACATTTGCAGGTGTTAGGCTTCAAGGGGGTGAAGTAGCACCTTCTACCCAGGGTTATGATGCTCCGCGCAGGGTGAGATATCAGGGTTCACCCCTGGCTGGAGGTGTGAAAATAAAACACTTCACATACTCAGGAAAGTGTATTTAACTCCTTTACAGTATCAGAATAGGGCCTGGAAGGCCTTGGGTGTGTTTCCAGCCTCCTGGCACCAGTTTTACTGATACTTGTGACATTTGCAGGTGTTAAGCTTCAAGGGAACAAAGTCAAACCTTCTACCCGGGGTTATGGAGCTCTGCGCAGGGTGAGATTGCAGGGTTCACCCCTGGCTGGAGGTGTGAAATCAAAATACTTCACAGACTCAGTAAAGTGAATTTAACTCCTTCACAGTGTCAGAACAGGGCCTGCAAGGCCTTGGGTGTGTTTCCAGCCTCCAGGCACCAGTTTTACTGATATTGTGATACATTTTAAGGTGTGAAGCTTCAAGGGGATGAAGTCGCACCTTCTACCCAGGGTTATGGAGCTCTGCGCAGGGTGGGATTGCAGGGTTCACCCCTGGCTGGAGGTGTGAAATCAAAATACTTCACAGACTCAGTAAAGTGTATTTCACTCCTTTACAGTATCAGAAAAAGGCCTGCAAAGCCTTGGGCCTACTTCCAGCCTCCTGGCACCAGTTTTACTGATACTTGTGACATTTGCCGGTGTTAGGCTTCAAGGGGATGAAGTCGCACCTTCTACCCAGGGTTATGGAGCTCTGCGCAGGGTGGGATTGCAGGGTTCACCCCTGGCTGGAGGTGTGAAATCAAAATACTTCACAGACTCAGTAAAGTGTATTTCACTCCTTTACAGTATCAGAAAAAGGCCTGCAAAGCCTTGGGCCTACTTCCAGCCTCCTGGCACCAGTTTTACTGATACTTGTGACATTTGCCGGTGTTAGGCTTCAAGGGGATGAAGTTACACCTTCTACCCAGGGTTATGGACCTTCGCGCAGGGTGAGATTTCAGGGTTCACCCGTGGCTTGAGGTGTGAAAACATAACACTTTACATACTCAGGAAAGTGTATTTAACTCCTTTACAGTATCAGAACAACTCCTGACAGGCCTTGGGCCTACTCCCAGCCTCCAGGCACCAATTTTACTCATACTTGTGACATTTGGAGGTGATAGGCTTCAAGGGGATGAAGGCGCACCTTCTACCCAGGGTTATTTAGCTCCGCGCAGGGTACGATTTCAGGGTTCACCCCTGGCTGGAGCTGTGAAAATAAAACACTTCACATACTCACGAAAGTGTATTTAACTCCTTTACAGTATCAGAACAGGGCCTGAAAGGCATTGGGTGCGTTTCCAGCCTCCTGGCACCAGTTTTACTGATACTTGTGACATTTGCAGGTGTTAAGTTTCAAGGGGAGGAAGTCGCACCTTCTACCCAGGGTTATGGAGCTCCGGGCAGGGTAGGATTTCAGGTTTCACCCCTGGCTGCAGGGGTGAAAGCCAAACACTTCACATACTCAGTAAAGTGTATTTCATTCCTTTACAGTATCAGAAAAAGGCCTGAAAGCCCTTGGGCCTACTTCCAGCCTCCTGGCACCAGTTTTACTGATACTTGTGACATTTGCAGGTGTTAGGCTTCAAGGGGGTGAAGTCGCACCTTCTACCCAAGGTTATGGAGCTCCTCACAGGGTATGATTTCAGGTTTCACCAATGGCTGCAGGGGTGAAATCAAAACACTTCAAATACTCAGGAAAGTGTATTTAACTCCTTTACAGTATCAGAATAGGGCCTGAAAGGCCTTGGGTGTGTTTCCAGCCTCCTGGTACCAGTTTTACTGATACTTGTGACATTTGCAGGTGTTAGGCTTCAAGGGGGTGAAGTAGCACCTTCTACCCAGGGTTATGGAGCTCCGCGCAGGGTGAGATATCAGGGTTCACCCCTGGCTGGAGGTGTGAAAATAAAACACTTCACATACTCAGGAAAGTGTATTTAACTCCTTTACAGTATCAGAATAGGGCCCGAAAGGCCTTGGGTGTGTTTCCAGCCTCCTGGCACCAGTTTTACTGATACTTGTGACATTTGCAGGTGTTACGCTTCAAGGGGATGAAGTCGCACCTTCTACCCAGGGTTATGGAGCTCCGCGCAGGGTAAGATTTCAGGTTTCACCCCTGGCTGCAGGGGCGAAAACAAAACACTTCACATATTCAGTAAAGTGTATTTCATTCCCTCACAGTATCAGAAAAAGGCCTGCAAGGCCTTGGGCCTACTTCCAGCCTCCTGGCACCAGTTTTACTGATACTTGTGACATTTGCAGGTGTTAAGCTTCAAGGGAACAAAGTCAAACCTTCTACCCGGGGTTATGGAGCTCTGCGCAGGGTGAGATTGCAGGGTTCACCCCTGGCTGGAGGTGTGAAATCAAAATACTTCACAGACTCAGTAAAGTGTATTTAACTCCTTCACAGTGTCAGAACAGGGCCTGCAAGGCCTTGGGTGTGTTTCCAGCCTCCAGGCACCAGTTTTACTGATATTGTGATACATTTTAAGGTGTGAAGCTTCAAGGGGATGAAGTCGCACCTTCTACCCAGGGTTATGGAGCTCTGCGCAGGGTGGGATTGCAGGGTTCACCCCTGGCTGGAGGTGTGAAATCAAAATACTTCACAGACTCAGTAAAGTGTATTTCACTCCTTTACAGTATCAGAAAAAGGCCTGCAAAGCCTTGGGCCTACTTCCAGCCTCCTGGCACCAGTTTTACTGATACTTGTGACATTTGCCGGTGTTAGGCTTCAAGGGGATGAAGTCGCACCTTCTACCCAGGGTTATGGAGCTCTGCGCAGGGTGGGATTGCAGGGTTCACCCCTGGCTGGAGGTGTGAAATCAAAATACTTCACAGACTCAGTAAAGTGTATTTCACTCCTTTACAGTATCAGAAAAAGGCCTGCAAAGCCTTGGGCCTACTTCCAGCCTCCTGGCACCAGTTTTACTGATACTTGTGACATTTGCCGGTGTTAGGCTTCAAGGGGATGAAGTTACACCTTCTACCCAGGGTTATGGACCTTCGCGCAGGGTGAGATTTCAGGGTTCACCCGTGGCTTGAGGTGTGAAAACATAACACTTTACATACTCAGGAAAGTGTATTTAACTCCTTTACAGTATCAGAACAACTCCTGACAGGCCTTGGGCCTACTCCCAGCCTCCAGGCACCAATTTTACTCATACTTGTGACATTTGGAGGTGATAGGCTTCAAGGGGATGAAGGCGCACCTTCTACCCAGGGTTATGGAGCTCCGCGCAGGGTACGATTTCAGGGTTCACCCCTGGCTGGAGCTGTGAAAATAAAACACTTCACATACTCACGAAAGTGTATTTAACTCCTTTACAGTATCAGAACAGGGCCTGAAAGGCATTGGGTGCGTTTCCAGCCTCCAGGCACCAGTTTTACTGATGCTTGTGACATATGCAGGTGTTAGGCTTCAAGGGGATGAAGTCGCACCTTCTACCCAGGTTTATGGAGCTCCGCGCAGGGTGAGAATATCAGGGTTCACCCCTGGCTGTTTGTGTGTAAACAAAACACTTCACATACTCAGTAAAGAGTATTTATCTCCTTCACAGTAACTGAACAAGGCCTGCAAGGCCTTGGGCCTAATTCCAGCCTCCAGACACCAGTTTTAATGATCCTTGTGACATTTGCAGGTGTTAGGCTTCAAGGGGAGGAAGTCGCACCTTCTACCCAGGGTCATGGAGCTCCGCGCAGGGTTAGATTTCAGGGTTCACCCCTGGCTGGAGGTGTGAAAATAAAACACTTGACATACTCAGTAAAGTGTATTTAACCCCTTTACAGTATCAGAACAAGGCCTGCAACGCCTTGGGTGTGTTTCCAGCCTCCAGGCACCAGTTTTACTGATACTTTGTGACATTTGGAGGTTTACAGCTTCAAGGGAACAAAGTCAAACCTTCTACCCAGGGTTATTGAGCTGCGCGCAGGGTGAGATTTCAGGTTTCACCCCTGGCTGCAAGGGTGAAAACAAAACACTTCACAGACTCAGTAAAGTGTATTTAACCCCTGTACAGTATCAGAACAAGGCCTGCAAGGCCTTGGGCCTACTTCCAGCCTCCTGGCACCAGTTTTACTGATACTTGTGACATTTGCAGGTGTTAGGCTTCAAGGGGATGAAGTCGCACCTTCTACCCAGGGTTATGGAGCTCCGCGCAGGGTACGATTTCAGGGTTCACCCCTGGCTGGAGCTGTGAAAATAAAACACTTCACATACTCAGGAATGTGTATTTAACTCCTTTACAGTATCAGAACAGGGCCTGAAAGGCATTGGGTGCGTTTCCAGCCTCCTGGCACCAGTTTTACTGATACTTGTGACATTTGCAGGTGTTAAGTTTCAAGGGGAGGAAGTCGCACCTTCTACCCAGGGTTATGGAGCTCCGCGCAGGGTAAGATTTCAGGTTTCACCCCTGGCTGCAGGGGTGAAAACCAAACACTTCACATACTCAGTAAAGTGTAATTCATTCCTTTACAGTATCAGAAAAAGGCCTGAAAGCCCTTGGGCCTACTTCCAGCCTCCTGGCACCAGTTTTACTGATACTTGTGACATTTGCAGGTGTTAGGCTTCAAGGGGGTGAAGTCGCACCTTCTACCCAGGGTTATGGAGCTCCGCCCAGGGTATGATTTCAGGTTTCACCCCTGGCTGCAGGGGTGAAATCAAAACACTTCACATACTCAGGAAAGTGTATTTAACTCCTTTACAGTATCAGAATAGGGCCTGAAAGGCCTTGGGTGTGTTTCCAGCCTCCTGGTACCAGTTTTACTGATACTTGTGACATTTGCAGGTGTTAGGCTTCAAGGGGGTGAAGTAGCACCTTCTACCCAGGGTTATGGAGCTCCGCGCAGGGTGAGATATCAGGGTTCACCCCTGGCTGGAGGTGTGAAAATAAAACACTTCACATACTCAGGAAAGTGTATTTAACTCCTTTACAGTATCAGAATAGGGCCTGGAAGGCCTTGGGTGTGTTTCCAGCCTCCTGGCACCAGTTTTACTGATACTTGTGACATTTGCAGGTGTTAAGCTTCAAGGGAACAAAGTCAAACCTTCTACCCAGGGTTATGGAGCTCCGCGCAGGGTGAGATTTCAGGGTTCACCCGTGGCTTGAGGTGTGAAAACATAACACTTTACATACTCAGGAAAGTGTATTTAACTCCTTTACAGTATCAGAACAACTCCTGACAGGCCTTGGGCCTACTCCCAGCCTCCAGGCACCAATTTTACTCATACCTGTGACATTTGGAGGTGATGGGCTTCAAGGGGATGAAGGCGCACCTTCTACCCAGGGTTATGGAGCTCCGCGCAGGGTAAGATTTCAGGTTTCACCCCTGGCTGCAGGGGTGAAAACAAAACACTTCACATACTCAGTAAAGTGTATTTAACCCCTGTACAGTATCAGAACAAGGCCTGCAAGGCCTTGGGCCTACTTCCAGCCTCCTGGCACCAGTTTTACTGATACTTGTGACATTTGCAGGTGTTAGGCTTCAAGGGGATGAAGTCGCACCTTCTACCCAGGGTTATGGAGCTCCGGGCGGGGTAAGATTTCAGGTTTCACCCCTGGCTGTAGGGGTGAAAGCCAAACACTTCACATACTCAGTAAAGTGTATTTCATTCCTTTACAGTATCAGAAAAAGGCCTGAAAGCCCTTGGGCCTACTTCCAGCCCCCTGGCACCAGTTTTACTGATACTTGTGACATTTGCAGGTGTTAGGCTTCAAGGGGGTGCAGTCGCACCTTCTACCCAGGGTTATGGAGCTCCTCACAGGGTATGATTTCAGGTTTCACCCATGGCTGCAGGGGTGAAATCAAAACACTTCAAATACTCAGGAAAGTGTATTTAACTCCTTTACAGTATCAGAACAGGGCCTGAAAGGCCTTGGGTGTGCTTCCAGCCTCCTGGTACCAGTTTTACTGATACTTGTGACATTTGCAGGTGTTAGGCTTCAAGGGGGTGAAGTAGCACCTTCTACCCAGGTTTATGGAGCTCCGCGCAGGGTGAGATATCAGGGTTCACCCCTGGCTGGAGGTGTGAAAATAAAACACTTCACATACTCAGGAAAGTGTATTTAACTCCTTTACAGTATCAGAATAGGGCCTGAAAGGCCTTGGGTGTGTTTCCAGCCTCCTGGCACCAGTTTTACTGATACTTGTGACATTTGCAGGTGTTAAGCTTCAAGGGAACAAAGTCAAACCTTCTAACCAGGGTTATGGAGCTCCGCGCAGTGTGAGATTTCAGGGTTCACCAGTGGCTTGAGGTGTGAAAACATAACACTTTACATACTCAGGAAAGTGTATTTAACTCCTTTGCAGTATCAGAACAACTCCTGACAGGCCTTGGGCCTACTCCCAGCCTCCAGGCACCAATTTTACTCATACTTGTGACATTTGGAGGTGATAGGCATCAAGGGGATGAAGGCGCACCTTCTACCCAGGGTTATGGAGCTCCGCGCAGGGTAAGATTTCTGCTTTCACCCCTGTTTGCAGGGGTGAAAACAAAACACTTCACATACTCAGTAAAGTGTATTTAACCCCTGTACAGAATCAGAACAAGGCCTGCAAGGCCTTGGGCCTACTTCCAGCCTCCTGGCACCAGTTTTACTGATACTTGTGACATTTTCAGGTGTTAAGCTTCAAGGGGGTGAAGTCGCACCTTCTACCCAGGGTTATGGAGCTCCGCGCAGGGTACGATTTCAGGGTTCACCCCTGGCTGGAGCTGTGAAAATAACACTTCACATACTCAGGAAAGTGTATTTAACTCCTTTACAGTATCAGAACAGGGCCTGAAAGGCATTGGTTTCCTTTCCAGCCTCCAGGCACCAGTTTTACTGATACTTGTGACACTTGGAGGTGTCAAGCTTCAAGGGAACAAAGTCAAACCTTCTACCCAGGGTTATGGAGCTCCGCGCAGGGTAAGATTTCAGGTTTAACCCCCGGCTGTAGGTGTGAAAATAAAACACTTCACATACTCAGGAAAGTGTATTTAACTCCTTTACAGTATCAGAATAAGGCCTGCAAGGCCTTGGGTGTGTTTCCAGCATCCAGGCACCAGTTTTACTGATGCTGGTGACATTTGCAGGTGTTAGGCTTCAAGGGGATGAAGTCGCACCTTCTACCCAGGGTTATGGAGCTCCGCGCTGGGTGAGAATTTAGGGTTCACCCCTGGCTGGTGGTGTGAAAACAAAACACTTCACATACTCAGTAAAGTGCATTTCACACCTTTACAGTATCAGAATAGGGCCTGCAATGCCTTGGGTGTTTTTCCAGCCTCCAGACACCAGTGTTACTGATACTGGTGACATTTGCAGGTGTTAGGCTTCAAAGGGATGAAGTCGCAACTTCTACCCAGGGTTATGGAGCTCCGCGCAGGGTACGATTTCAGGGTTCACCCCTGGCTGGAGCTGTGAAAATAAAACACTTCACATACTCACGAAAGTGTATTTAACTCCTTTACAGTATCAGAACAGGGCCTGAAAGGCATTGGGTGCGTTTCCAGCCTCCTGGCACCAGTTTTACTGATACTTGTGACATTTGCAGGTGTTAAGTTTCAAGGGGAGGAAGTCGCACCTTCTACCCAGGGTTATGGAGCTCCGGGTAGGGTAGGATTTCAGGTTTCACCCCTGGCTGCAGGGGTGAAAGCCAAACACTTCACATACTCAGTAAAGTGTATTTCATTCCTTTACAGTATCAGAAAAAGGCCTGAAAGCCCTTGGGCCTACTTCCAGCCTCCTGGCACCAGTTTTACTGATACTTGTGACATTTGCAGGTGTTAGGCTTCAAGGGGGTGAAGTCGCACCTTCTACCCAAGGTTATGGAGCTCCTCACAGGGTATGATTTCAGGTTTCACCAATGGCTGCAGGGGTGAAATCAAAACACTTCAAATACTCAGGAAAGTGTATTTAACTCCTTTACAGTATCAGAATAGGGCCTGAAAGGCCTTGGGTGTGTTTCCAGCCTCCTGGTACCAGTTTTACTGATACTTGTGACATTTGCAGGTGTTAGGCTTCAAGGGGGTGAAGTAGCACCTTCTACCCAGGGTTATGGAGCTCCGCGCAGGGTGAGATATCAGGGTTCACCCCTGGCTGGAGGTGTGAAAATAAAACACTTCACATACTCAGGAAAGTGTATTTAACTCCTTTACAGTATCAGAATAGGGCCCGAAAGGCCTTGGGTGTGTTTCCAGCCTCCTGGCACCAGTTTTACTGATACTTGTGACATTTGCAGGTGTTACGCTTCAAGGGGATGAAGTCGCACCTTCTACCCAGGGTTATGGAGCTCCGCGCAGGGTAAGATTTCAGGTTTCACCCCTGGCTGCAGGGGCGAAAACAAAACACTTCACATATTCAGTAAAGTGTATTTCATTCCCTCACAGTATCAGAAAAAGGCCTGCAAGGCCTTGGGCCTACTTCCAGCCTCCTGGCACCAGTTTTACTGATACTTGTGACATTTGCAGGTGTTAAGCTTCAAGGGAACAAAGTCAAACCTTCTACCCGGGGTTATGGAGCTCTGCGCAGGGTGAGATTGCAGGGTTCACCCCTGGCTGGAGGTGTGAAATCAAAATACTTCACAGACTCAGTAAAGTGTATTTAACTCCTTCACAGTGTCAGAACAGGGCCTGCAAGGCCTTGGGTGTGTTTCCAGCCTCCAGGCACCAGTTTTACTGATATTGTGATACATTTTAAGGTGTGAAGCTTCAAGGGGATGAAGTCGCACCTTCTACCCAGGGTTATGGAGCTCTGCGCAGGGTGGGATTGCAGGGTTCACCCCTGGCTGGAGGTGTGAAATCAAAATACTTCACAGACTCAGTAAAGTGTATTTCACTCCTTTACAGTATCAGAAAAAGGCCTGCAAAGCCTTGGGCCTACTTCCAGCCTCCTGGCACCAGTTTTACTGATACTTGTGACATTTGCCGGTGTTAGGCTTCAAGGGGATGAAGTTACACCTTCTACCCAGGGTTATGGACCTTCGCGCAGGGTGAGATTTCAGGGTTCACCCGTGGCTTGAGGTGTGAAAACATAACACTTTACATACTCAGGAAAGTGTATTTAACTCCTTTACAGTATCAGAACAACTCCTGACAGGCCTTGGGCCTACTCCCAGCCTCCAGGCACCAATTTTACTCATACTTGTGACATTTGGAGGTGATAGGCTTCAAGGGGATGAAGGCGCACCTTCTACCCAGGGTTATTTAGCTCCGCGCAGGGTACGATTTCAGGGTTCACCCCTGGCTGGAGCTGTGAAAATAAAACACTTCACATACTCACGAAAGTGTATTTAACTCCTTTACAGTATCAGAACAGGGCCTGAAAGGCATTGGGTGCGTTTCCAGCCTCCTGGCACCAGTTTTACTGATACTTGTGACATTTGCAGGTGTTAAGTTTCAAGGGGAGGAAGTCGCACCTTCTACCCAGGGTTATGGAGCTCCGGGCAGGGTAGGATTTCAGGTTTCACCCCTGGCTGCAGGGGTGAAAGCCAAACACTTCACATACTCAGTAAAGTGTATTTCATTCCTTTACAGTATCAGAAAAAGGCCTGAAAGCCCTTGGGCCTACTTCCAGCCTCCTGGCACCAGTTTTACTGATACTTGTGACATTTGCAGGTGTTAGGCTTCAAGGGGGTGAAGTCGCACCTTCTACCCAAGGTTATGGAGCTCCTCACAGGGTATGATTTCAGGTTTCACCAATGGCTGCAGGGGTGAAATCAAAACACTTCAAATACTCAGGAAAGTGTATTTAACTCCTTTACAGTATCAGAATAGGGCCTGAAAGGCCTTGGGTGTGTTTCCAGCCTCCTGGTACCAGTTTTACTGATACTTGTGACATTTGCAGGTGTTAGGCTTCAAGGGGGTGAAGTAGCACCTTCTACCCAGGGTTATGGAGCTCCGCGCAGGGTGAGATATCAGGGTTCACCCCTGGCTGGAGGTGTGAAAATAAAACACTTCACATACTCAGGAAAGTGTATTTAACTCCTTTACAGTATCAGAATAGGGCCCGAAAGGCCTTGGGTGTGTTTCCAGCCTCCTGGCACCAGTTTTACTGATACTTGTGACATTTGCAGGTGTTACGCTTCAAGGGAACAAAGTCAAACCTTCTACCCAGGGTTATGGAGCTCCGCGCAGGGTAAGATTTCAGGTTTAACCCCCGGCTGTAGGTGTGAAAATAAAACACTTCACATACTCAGGAAAGTGTATTTAACTCCTTTACAGTATCAGAATAAGGCCTGCAAGGCCTTGGGTGTGTTTCCAGCATCCAGGCACCAGTTTTACTGATGCTGGTGACATTTGCAGGTGTTAGGCTTCAAGGGGATGAAGTCGCACCTTCTACCCAGGGTTATGGAGCTCCGCGCTGGGTGAGAATTTAGGGTTCACCCCTGGCTGGTGGTGTGAAAACAAAACACTTCACATACTCAGTAAAGTGCATTTCACACCTTTACAGTATCAGAATAGGGCCTGCAATGCCTTGGGTGTTTTTCCAGCCTCCAGACACCAGTTTTACTGATACTGGTGACATTTGCAGGTGTTAGGCTTCAAAGGGATGAAGGCGCACCTTCTACCCAGGGTTATGGAGCTCCGCGCAGGGTAAGATTTCAGGTTTCACCCCTGGCTGCAGGGGTGAAAACAAAACACTTCACATACTCAGTAAAGTGTATTTAACCCCTGTACAGTATCAGAACAAGGCCTGCAAGGCCTTGGGCCTACTTCCAGCCTCCTGGCACCAGTTTTACTGATACTTGTGACATTTGCAGGTGTTAGGCTTCAAGGGGATGAAGTCGCACCTTCTACCCAGGGTTATGGAGCTCCGCGCAGGGTACGATTTCAGGGTTCACCCCTGGCTGGAGCTGTGAAAATAAAACACTTCACATACTCACGAAAGTGTATTTAACTCCTTTACAGTATCAGAACAGGGCCTGAAAGGCATTGGGTGCGTTTCCAGCCTCCTGGCACCAGTTTTACTGATACTTGTGACATTTGCAGGTGTTAAGCTTCAAGGGAACAAAGTCAAACCTTCTAACCAGGGTTATGGAGCTCCGCGCAGGGTGAGATTTCAGGGTTCACCCGTGGCTTGAGGTGTGAAAACATAACACTTTACATACTCAGGAAAGTGTATTTAACTCCTTTGCAGTATCAGAACAACTTCTGACAGGCCTTGGGCCTACTCCCAGCCTCCAGGCACCAGTTTTACTCATACTTGTGATATTTGGAGGTGATAGGCATCAAGGGGATGAAGGCGCACCTTCTACCCAGGGTTATGGAGCTCCGCGCAGGGTAAGATTTCTGCTTTCACCCCTGTTTGCAGGGGTGAAAACAAAACACTTCACATACTCAGTAAAGTGTATTTAACCCCTGTACAGAATCAGAACAAGGCCTGCAAGGCCTTGGGCCTACTTCCAGCCTCCTGGCACCAGTTTTACTGATACTTGTGACATTTGCAGGTGTTAGGCTTCAAGGGGATGAAGTCGCACCTTCTACCCAGGGTTATGGAGCTCCGCGCAGGGTACGATTTCAGGGTTCACCCCTGGCTGGAGCTGTGAAAATAAAACACTTCACATACTCAGGAAAGTGTATTTAACTCCTTTACAGTATCAGAACAGGGCCTGAAAGTCATTGGTTGCCTTTCCAGCCTCCAGGCACCAGTTTTACTGATACTTGTGACACTTGGAGGTGTCAAGCTTCAAGGGAACAAAGTCAAACCTTCTACCCAGGGTTATGGAGCTCCGCGCAGGGTAAGATTTCAGGTTTAACCCCCGGATGTAGGTGTGAAAATAAAACACTTCACATACTCAGGAAAGTGTATTTAACTCCTTTACAGTATCAGAATAAGGCCTGCAAGGCCTTGGGTGTGTTTCCAGCATCCAGGCACCAGTTTTACTGATGCTGGTGACATTTGCAGGTGTTAGGCTTCAAGGGGATGAAGTCGCACCTTCTACCCAGGGTTATGGAGCTCCGCGCTGGGTGAGAATTTAGGGTTCACCCCTGGCTGGTGGTGTGAAAACAAAACACTTCACATACTCAGTAAAGTGCATTTCACACCTTTACAGTATCAGAATAGGGCCTGCAATGCCTTGGGTGTTTTTCCAGCCTCCAGACACCAGTTTTACTGATACTGGTGACATTTGCAGGTGTTAGGCTTCAAAGGGATGAAGTCGCAACTTCTACCCAGGGTTATGGAGCTCCGCGCAGGGTGAGAATTCAGAGTTCACCCCTGGCTGTTGGTGTGAAAACAAAACCTTTTACATACTCAGTAAAGTGTATTTAACTCCTTCACAGTATTAGAACAAGGCCTTCAAGGCCTTGGGCCTACTTCCAGCCTCCTGGCACCAATTTACTGATACTTGTGACATTTGCAGGTGTTAGGCTTCAAGGGGATGAAGTTGCACCTTCTACCCAAGGTTATGGAGCTCCGCGCAGGGTGAGAATTCAGAGTTCACCCCTGGCTGTTGGTGTGAAAACAAAACCTTTTACATACTCAGTAAAGTGTATTTAACTCCTTCACAGTATTAGAACAAGGCCTTCAAGGCCTTGGGCCTACTTCCAGCCTCCTGGCACCAATTTACTGATACTTGTGACATTTGCAGGTGTTAGGCTTCAAGGGGATGAAGTTGCACCTTCTACCCAAGGTTATGGAGCTCCGCGCAGGGTGAGAATTCAGGGTTCACCCCTGGCTGGAGGTGTGAAAACAAAACACTTCACATACTCAGGAAAGTGTATTTAACTCCTTTACAGTATCAGGATAAGGCCTGCAAGGCCTTGGGTGTGTTTCCAGCATCCAGGCACCAGTTTTACTGATGCTTGTGACATTTGCAGGTGTTAGGCTTCAAGGGGATGAAGTCGCACCTTCTAGCCAGGGTTATGGAGCTCCGCGCAGGGTGAGAATTTAGGGTTCACCCCTGGCTGGTGGTGTGAAAACAAAACACTTCACATACTCAGTAAAGTGTGTTTCACTCCTTTACAGTGTCAGAACAAGGCCTGACAGGCCTTTGGGGTGTTTCCAGCCTCCAGGCACCAGTTTTACTGATACTTGTGACACTTGGAGGTGTCAAGCTTCAAGGGAACAAAGTCAAACCGTCTACCCAGGGTTATGGAGCTCCGCGCAGGGTAAGATTTCAGGTTTCTCCCCTGTTTGCAGGGGTGAAAACAAAACACTTCACATACTCAGTAAAGTGTATTTAACCCCTGTACAGAATCAGAACAAGGCCTGCAAGGCCTTGGGCCTACTTCCAGCCTCCTGGCACCAGTTTTACTGATACTTGTGACATTTGCAGGTGTTAGGCTTCAAGGGGATGAAGTCGCACCTTCTACCCAGGGTTATGGAGCTCCGCGCAGGGTACGATTTCAGGGTTCACCCCTGGCTGGAGGTGTGAAAACATAACACTTTACATACTCAGGAAAGTGTATTTAACTCCTTTACAGTATCAGAACAACTCCTGACAGGCCTTGGGCCTACTCCCAGCCTCCAGGCACCAATTTTACTCATACTTGTGACATTTGGAGGTGATAGGCTTCAAGGGGATGAAGGCGCACCTTCTACCCAGGGTTATGGAGCTCCGCGCAGGGTACGATTTCAGGGTTCACCCCTGGCTGGAGCTGTGAAAATAAAACACTTCACATACTCAGGAAAGTGTATTTAACTCCTTTACAGTATCAGAACAGGGCCTGAAAGGCATTGGGTGCGTTTCCAGCCTCCTGGCACCAGTTTTACTGATACTTGTGACATTTGCAGGTGTTAGGCTTCAAGGGGATGAAGTTGCACCTTCTACCCAAGGTTATGGAGCTCCGCGCAGGGTGAGAATTCAGAGTTCACCCCTGGCTGTTGGTGTGAAAACAAAACCTTTTACATACTCAGTAAAGTGTATTTAACTCCTTCACAGTATTAGAACAAGGCCTTCAAGGCCTTGGGACTACTTCCAGCCTCCTGGCACCAATTTACTGATACTTGTGACATTTGCAGGTGTTAGGCTTCAAGGGGATGAAGTTGCACCTTCTACCCAAGGTTATGGAGCTCCGCGCAGGGTGAGAATTCAGGGTTCACCCCTGGCTGGAGGTGTGAAAACAAAACACTTCACATACTCAGGAAAGTGTATTTAACTCCTTTACAGTATCAGGATAAGGCCTGCAAGGCCTTGGGTGTGTTTCCAGCATCCAGGCACCAGTTTTACTGATGCTTGTGACATTTGCAGGTGTTAGGCTTCAAGGGGATGAAGTCGCACCTTCTAGCCAGGGTTATGGAGCTCCGCGCAGGGTGAGAATTTAGGGTTCACCCCTGGCTGGTGGTGTGAAAACAAAACACTTCACATACTCAGTAAAGTGTGTTTCACTCCTTTACAGTATCAGAACAAGGCCTGACAGGCCTTTGGGGTGTTTCCAGCCTCCAGGCACCAGTTTTACTGATACTTGTGACACTTGGAGGTGTCAAGCTTCAAGGGAACAAAGTCAAACCTTCTACCCAGGGTTATGGAGCTCCGCGCAGGGTAAGATTTCAGGTTTCTCCCCTGTTTGCAGGGGTGAAAACAAAACACTTCACATACTCAGTAAAGTGTATTTAACCCCTGTACAGAATCAGAACAAGGCCTGCAAGGCCTTGGGCCTACTTCCAGCCTCCTGGCACCAGTTTTACTGATACTTGTGACATTTGCAGGTGTTAGGCTTCAAGGGGATGAAGTCGCACCTTCTACCCAGGGTTATGGAGCTCCGCGCAGGGTACGATTTCAGGGTTCACCCCTGGCTGGAGGTGTGAAAACATAACACTTTACATACTCAGGAAAGTGTATTTAACTCCTTTACAGTATCAGAACAACTCCTGACAGGCCTTGGGCCTACTCCCAGCCTCCAGGCACCAATTTTACTCATACTTGTGACATTTGGAGGTGATAGGCTTCAAGGGGATGAAGGCGCACCTTCTACCCAGGGTTATGGAGCTCCGCGCAGGGTACGATTTCAGGGTTCACCCCTGGCTGGAGCTGTGAAAATAAAACACTTCACATACTCAGGAAAGTGTATTTAACTCCTTTACAGTATCAGAACAGGGCCTGAAAGGCATTGGGTGCGTTTCCAGCCTCCTGGCACCAGTTTTACTGATACTTGTGACATTTGCAGGTGTTAAGTTTCAAGGGGAGGAAGTCGCACCTTCTACCCAGGGTTATGGAGGTCCGGGCAGGGTAAGATTTCAGGTTTCACCCCTGGCTGCAGGGGTGAAAGCCAAACACTTCACATACTCAGTAAAGTGTATTTCATTCCTTTACAGTATCAGAAAAAGGCCTGAAAGCCCTTGGGCCTACTTCCAGCCTCCTGGCACCAGTTTTACTGATACTTGTGACATTTGCAGGTGTTAGGCTTCAAGGGGGTGAAGTCGCACCTTCTACCCAAGGTTATGGAGCTCCTCACAGGGTATGATTTCAGGTTTCACCCATGGCTGCAGGGGTGAAATCAAAACACTTCAAATACTCAGGAAAGTGTATTTAACTCCTTTACAGTATCAGAATAGGGCCTGAAAGGCCTTGGGTGTGTTTCCAGCCTCCTGGTACCAGTTTTACTGATACTTGTGACATTTGCAGGTGTTAGGCTTCAAGGGGGTGAAGTAGCACCTTCTACCGAGGGTTATGGAGCTCCGCGCAGGGTGAGATATCAGGGTTCACCCCTGGCTGGAGGTGTGAAAATAAAACACTTCACATACTCAGGAAAGTGTATTTAACTCCTTTACAGTATCAGAATAGGGCCCGAAAGGCCTTGGGTGTGTTTCCAGCCTCCTGGCACCAGTTTTACTGATACTTGTGACATTTGCAGGTGTTACGCTTCAAGGGGATGAAGTCGCACCTTCTACCCAGGGTTATGGAGCTCAGCGCAGGGTAAGATTTCAGGTTTCACCCCTGGCTGCAGGGGTGAAAACAAAACACTTCACATATTCAGTAAAGTGTATTTCATTCCCTCACAGTATCAGAAAAAGGCCTGCAAGGCCTTGGGCCTACTTCCAGCCTCCTGGCACCAGTTTTACTGATACTTGTGACATTTGCAGGTGTTAAGCTTCAAGGGAACAAAGTCAAACCTTCTACCCGGGGTTATGGAGCTCTGCGCAGGGTGAGATTGCAGGGTTCACCCCTGGCTGGAGGTGTGAAATCAAAATACTTCACAGACTCAGTAAAGTGTATTTAACTCCTTCACAGTGTCAGAACAGGGCCTGCAAGGCCTTGGGTGTGTTTCCAGCCTCCAGGCACCAGTTTTACTGATATTGTGATACATTTTAAGGTGTGAAGCTTCAAGGGGATGAAGTCGCACCTTCTACCCAGGGTTATGGAGCTCTGCGCAGGGTGGGATTGCAGGGTTCACCCCTGGCTGGAGGTGTGAAATCAAAATACTTCACAGACTCAGTAAAGTGTATTTCACTCCTTTACAGTATCAGAAAAAGGCCTGCAAAGCCTTGGGCCTACTTCCAGCCTCCTGGCACCAGTTTTACTGATACTTGTGACATTTGCCGGTGTTAGGCTTCAAGGGGATGAAGTTACACCTTCTACCCAGGGTTATGGACCTTCGCGCAGGGTGAGATTTCAGGGTTCACCCGTGGCTTGAGGTGTGAAAACATAACACTTTACATACTCAGGAAAGTGTATTTAACTCCTTTACAGTATCAGAACAACTCCTGACAGGCCTTGGGCCTACTCCCAGCCTCCAGGCACCAATTTTACTCATACTTGTGACATTTGGAGGTGATAGGCTTCAAGGGGATGAAGGCGCACCTTCTACCCAGGGTTATGGAGCTCCGCCCAGGGTACGATTTCAGGGTTCACCCCTGGCTGGAGCTGTGAAAATAAAACACTTCACATACTCACGAAAGTGTATTTAACTCCTTTACAGTATCAGAACAGGGCCTGAAAGGCATTGGGTGCGTTTCCAGCCTCCAGGCACCAGTTTTACTGATGCTTGTGACATATGCAGGTGTTAGGCTTCAAGGGGAAGAAGTCGCACCTTCTACCCAGGGTTATGGAGCTCCGCGCAGGGTGAGAATATCAGGGTTCACCCATGGCTGTTTGTGTGTAAACAAAACACTTCACATACTCAGTAAAGAGTATTTATCTCCTTCACAGTAACTGAACAAGGCCTGCAAGGCCTTGGGCCTAATTCCAGCCTCCAGACACCAGTTTTAATGATCCTTGTGACATTTGCAGGTGTTAGGCTTCAAGGGGAGGAAGTCGCACCTTCTACCCAGGGTCATGGAGCTCCGCGCAGGGTTAGATTTCAGGGTTCACCCCTGGCTGGAGGTGTGAAAATAAAACACTTGACATACTCAGTAAAGTGTATTTAACCCCTTTACAGTATCAGAACAAGGCCTGCAACGCCTTGGGTGTGTTTCCAGCCTCCAGGCACCAGTTTTACTGATACTTTGTGACATTTGGAGGTTTACAGCTTCAAGGGAACAAAGTCAAACCTTCTACCCAGGGTTATTGAGCTCCGCGCAGGATGAGATTTCAGGGTTCACCCTGGCTTGAGGTGTGAAAACATAACACTTTACAAACTCAGGAAAGTGTATTTAACTCCTTTACAGTATCAGAACAACTCCTGACAGGCCTTGGGCCTACTCCCAGCCTCCAGGCACCAATTTTACTCATACTTGTGACATTTGGAGGTGATAGGCTTCAAGGGGATGAAGGCGCACCTTCTACCCAGGGTTATGGAGCTCCGCGCAGGGTAAGATTTCAGGTTTCACCCCTGGCTGCAAGGGTGAAAACAAAACACTTCACAGACTCAGTAAAGTGTATTTAACCCCTGTACAGTATCAGAACAAGGCCTGCAAGGCCTTGGGCCTACTTCCAGCCTCCTGGCACCAGTTTTACTGATACTTGTGACATTTGCAGGTGTTAGGCTTCAAGGGGATGAAGTCGCACCTTCTACCCAGGGTTATGGAGCTCCGCGCAGGGTACGATTTCAGGGTTCACCCCTGGCTGGAGCTGTGAAAATAAAACACTTCACATACTCAGGAATGTGTATTTAACTCCTTTACAGTATCAGAACAGGGCCTGAAAGGCACTGGGTGCGTTTCCAGCCTCCTGGCACCAGTTTTACTGATACTTGTGACATTTGCAGGTGTTAAGTTTCAAGGGGAGGAAGTCGCACCTTCTACCCAGGGTTATGGAGCTCCGCGCAGGGTAAGATTTCAGGTTTCACCCCTGGCTGCAGGGGTGAAAACCAAACACTTCACATACTCAGTAAAGTGTAATTCATTCCTTTACAGTATCAGAAAAAGGCCTGAAAGCCCTTGGGCCTACTTCCAGCCTCCTGGCACCAGTTTTACTGATACTTGTGACATATGCAGGTGTTAGGCTTCAAGGGGGTGAAGTCGCACCTTCTACCCAGGGTTATGGAGCTCCGCGCAGGGTACGATTTCAGGGTTCACCCCTGGCTGGAGCTGTGAAAATAAAACACTTCACATACTCACGAAAGTGTATTTAACTCCTTTACAGTATCAGAACAACTCCTGACAGGCCTTGGGCCTACTCCCAGCCTCCAGGCACCAATTTTACTCATACTTGTGACATTTGGAGGTGATAGGCTTCAAGGGGATGAAGGCGCACCTTCTACCCAGGGTTATGGAGCTCCGCGCAGGGTACGATTTCAGGGTTCACCCCTGGCTGGAGCTGTGAAAATAAAACACTTCACATACTCACGAAAGTGTATTTAACTCCTTTACAGTATCAGAACAGGGCCTGAAAGGCATTGGGTGCCTTTCCAGCCTCCAGGCACCAGTTTTACTGATGCTTGTGACATATGCAGGTGTTAGGCTTCAAGGGGATGAAGTCGCACCTTCTACCCAGGGTTATGGAGCTCCGCGCAGGGTGAGAATATCAGGGTTCACCCATGGCTGTTTGTGTGTAAACAAAACACTTCACATACTCAGTAAAGAGTATTTATCTCCTTCACAGTAACTGAACAAGGCCTGCAAGGCCTTGGGCCTAATTCCAGCCTCCAGACACCAGTTTTAATGATCCTTGTGACATTTGCAGGTGTTAGGCTTCAAGGGGAGGAAGTCGCACCTTCTACCCAGGGTCATGGAGCTCTGCTCAGGGTTAGATTTCAGGGTTCACCCCTGGCTGGAGGTGTGAAAATAAAACACTTGACATACTCAGTAAAGTGTATTTAACCCCTTTACAGTATCAGAACAAGGCCTGCAACGCCTTGGGTGTGTTTCCAGCCTCCAGGCACCAGTTTTACTGATACTTTGTGACATTTGGAGGTTTACAGCTTCAAGGGAACAAAGTCAAACCTTCTACCCAGGGTTATTGAGCTCCGCGCAGGGTGAGATTTCAGGGTTCACCCTGGCTTGAGGTGTGAAAACATAACACTTTACAAACTCAGGAAAGTGTATTTAACTCCTTTACAGTATCAGAACAACTCCTGACAGGCCTTGGGCCTACTCCCAGCCTCCAGGCACCAATTTTACTCATACTTGTGACATTTGGAGGTGATAGGCTTCAAGGGGATGAAGGCGCACCTTCTACCCAGGGTTATGGAGCTCCGCGCAGGGTAAGATTTCAGGTTTCACCCCTGGCTGCAAGGGTGAAAACAAAACACTTCACAGACTCAGTAAAGTGTATTTAACCCATGTACAGTATCAGAACAAGGCCTGCAAGGCCTTGGGCCTACTTCCAGCCTCCTGGCACCAGTTTTACTGATACTTGTGACATTTGCAGGTGTTAGGCTTCAAGGGGATGAAGTCGCACCTTCTACCCAGGGTTATGGAGCTCCGCGCAGGGTACGATTTCAGGGTTCACCCCTGGCTGGAGCTGTGAAAATAAAACACTTCACATACTCAGGAATGTGTATTTAACTCCTTTACAGTATCAGAACAGGGCCTGAAAGGCATTGGGTGCGTTTCCAGCCTCCTGGCACCAGTTTTACTGATACTTGTGACATTTGCAGGTGTTAAGTTTCAAGGGGAGGAAGTCGCACCTTCTACCCAGGGTTATGGAGCTCCGCGCAGGGTAAGATTTCAGGTTTCACCCCTGGCTGCAGGGGTGAAAACCAAACACTTCACATACTCAGTAAAGTGTAATTCATTCCTTTACAGTATCAGAAAAAGGCCTGAAAGCCCTTGGGCCTACTTCCAGCCTCCTGGCACCAGTTTTACTGATACTTGTGACATTTGCAGGTGTTAGGCTTCAAGGGGGTGAAGTCGCACCTTCTACCCAGGGTTATGGAGCTCCTCACAGGGTATGATTTCAGGTTTCACCCATGGCTGCAGGGGTGAAATCAAAACACTTCAAATACTCAGGAAAGTGTATTTAACTCCTTTACAGTATCAGAACAGGGCCTGAAAGGCCTTGGGTGTGTTTCCAGCCTCCTGGTACCAGTTTTACTGATACTTGTGACATTTGCAGGTGTTAGGCTTCAAGGGGGTGAAGTAGCACCTTCTACCCAGGGTTATGGAGCTCCGCGCAGGGTGAGATATCAGGGTTCACCCCTGGCTGGAGGTGTGAAAATAAAACACTTCACATACTCAGGAAAGTGTATTTAACTCCTTTACAGTATCAGAACAGGGCCTGAAAGGCATTGGTTGCCTTTCCAGCCTCCAGGCACCAGTTTTACTGATACTTGTGACACTTGGAGGTGTCAAGCTTCAAGGGAACAAAGTCAAACCTTCTACCCAGGGTTATGGCGCTCCGCGCAGGGTGAGATTTCAGGGTTCACCCCTGGATGGAGGTGTGATAATAAAACACTTCACATACTCAGGAAAGTGTATTTAACTCCTTTACAGTATCAGAATAAGGCCTGCAAGGCCTTGGGTGTGTTTCCAGCCTCCAGGCACCAGTTTTACTGATACTTGTGACATTTTGAGGTGTTATGCTTCAAGGGGATGAATTCACACCTTCTACCCAGGGTTATGGAGCTCTGCACAGGGTGAGATTGCAGGGTTCACCCCTGGCTGGAGGTGTGAAATCAAAACACTTCACAGACTCAGTAAAGTGTAATTAACTCCTTCACAGTGTCAGAACAAGGCCTGCAACGCCTTGGGTGTGTTTCCAGTCTCCAGGCACCAGTTTTACTGATTCTTGTGACATTTGCAGGTGTTAGGCTTCAAGGGGATGAAGTCGCACCTTCTACCCAGGGTTATGGTGCTCCGCGCATGGTATGATTTCAGGTTTCACCCCTGGCTGCAGGGGTGAAATCAAAACACTTTACAGACTCAGTAAAGTGTATTTAACTCCTTCACAGTATCAGAACAAGGCCTGCAAGGCCTTGGGTGTGTTTCCAGGGTCCAGGCACCAGTTTTACTGATACTTGTGACATTTGCAGGTGTTAGGCTTCAAGGGGATGCAGTCGCACCTTCTACCCAGGGTTATGGAGCTCCGCGCAGGGTGAGATATCAGCGTTCACCCCTGGCTGGAGGTGTGAAAATAAAACACGTCACATACTCAGGAAAGTGTATTTAACTCCTTTACAGTATCAGAATAGGGCCTGAAAGGCCTTGGGTGTGTTTCCAGCCTCCTGGCACCAGTTTTACTGATACTTGTGACATTTGCAGGTGTTAGGCTTCAAGGGTATGAAGTAGCACCTTCTACCCAGGGTTATGGAGCTCCGCGCAGGATGAGATTTCAGGGTTCACCCCTGGATTGAGGTGTGAAAAAATAACACTTTACATACTCAGGAAAGTGTATTCAACTCCTTTACAGTATCAGAACAACTCCTGACAGGCCTTGGGCCTACTTCCAGCCTCCAGGCACCAATTTTACTCATACTTGTGACATTTGGAGTTGATAGGCTTCAAGGGGATGAAGTCGCACCTTCTACACAGGGTTATGGAGCTCCGCGCAGGGTGAGATATCAGGGTTCACCCCTGGCTGGAGGTGTGAAAACAAAACACTTCACATAATCAGTAAAGTGTATTTAACCCCTGTACAGTATCAGAACAAGGCCTGCAAAGCCTTGGGCCTACTTCCAGCCTCATGGCACCAGTTTTACTGATACTTGTGACATTTGCAGGTGTTAGGCTTCAAGGGGATGAAGTCGTACCTTCTACCCAGGGTTATGGAGCTCTGCGCAGGGTGAGATTGCAGGGTTCACCCCTGGCTGGAGATGTGAAATCAAAACACTTCACAGACTCAGTAAAGTGTATTTTACCCCTTCACAGTGTCAGAACAAGGCCTGCAAGGGCTTGGGCCTACTTCCAGCCTCCTAGCACCAGTTTTACTGATTCTTGTGACACTTGGATGTGTTAAGCTTCAAGGGGGTGAAGTCGCACCTTCTACCCAGGGTTATGGAGCTCGGCGCAGGGTGAGATTTCAGGGTTCACCCCTGGCTGCAGGGGTGAAAACCAAACACTTCACATACTCAGTAAAGTATATTTCATTCCTTTACAGTATCAGAAAAAGGCCTGAAAGCCCTTGGGCCTACTTCCAGCCTCCTTGCACCAGTTTAACTGATACTTGTGACATTTGCAGGTGTTAGGCTTCAAGGGGGTGAAGTCGCACCTTCTACCCAGGGTTATGGAGCTCCGCCCAGGGTATGATTTCAGGTTTCACCCCTGGCTGCAGGGGTGAAATCAAAACACTTCACATACTCAGGAAAGTGTATTTAACTCCTTTACAGTATCAGAATAGGGCCTGAAAGGCCTGGGGTGTGTTTCCAGCCTCCTGGCACCAGTTTTACTGATACTTGTGACATTTGCAGGTGTTAGGCTTCAAGGGGGTGAAGTCGCACCTTCTACCCAGGGTTATGGAGCTCCGCGCAGGGTGAGATATCAGGGTTCACCCCTGGCTGGAGGTGTGAAAATAAAACACTTCACATACTCCGGAAAGTGTATTTAACTCCTTTACAGTATCAGAATAGGGCCTGAAAGGCCTTGGGTGTGTTTCCAGCCTCCTGGCACCAGTTTTACTGATTCTTGTGACACTTGGATGTGTTAAGCTTCAAGGGGGTGAAGTCGCACCTTCTACCCAGGGTTATGGAGCTCGGCACAGGGTGAGATTTCAGGGTTCACCCCTGGCTGGAGGTGTGAAAATAAAACACTTGACATACTCAGTAAAGTGTATTTAACCCCTTTACAGTATCAGAACAAGGCCTGCAACGCCTTGGGTGTGTTTCCAGCCTCCAGGCACCAGATTTACTGATACTTTGTGACATTTGGAGGTTTACAGCTTCAAGGGAACAAAGTCAAACCTTCTACCCAGGGTTATTGAGCTCCGCGCAGGGTGAGATTTCAGGGTTCACCCTGGCTTGAGGTGTGAAAACATAACACTTTACACACTCAGGAAAGTGTATTTAACTCCTTTACAGTATCAGAACAACTCCTGACAGGCCTTGGGCCTACTCCCAGCCTCCAGGCACCAATTTTACTCATACTTGTGACATTTGGAGGTTTACAGCTTCAAGGGAACAAAGTCAAACCTTCTACCCAGGGTTATTGAGCTCCGCGCAGGGTGAGATTTCAGGGTTCACCCTGGCTTGAGGTGTGAAAACATAACACTTTACAAACTCAGGAAAGTGTATTTAACTCCTTTACAGTATCAGAACAACTCCTGACAGGCCTTGGGCCTACTCCCAGCCTCCAGGCACCAATTTTACTCATACTTGTGACATTTGGAGGTGATAGGCTTCAAGGGGATGAAGGCGCACCTTCTACCCAGGGTTATGGAGCTCCGCGCAGGGTAAGATTTCAGGTTTCACCCCTGGCTGCAAGGGTGAAAACAAAACACTTCACAGACTCAGTAAAGTGTATTTAACCCATGTACAGTATCAGAACAAGGCCTGAAAGGCCTTGGGCCTACTTCCAGCCTCCTGGCACCAGTTTTACTGATACTTGTGACATTTGCAGGTGTTAGGCTTCAAGGGGATGAAGTCGCACCTTCTACCCAGGGTTATGGAGCTCCGCGCAGGGTACGATTTCAGGGTTCACCCCTGGCTGGAGCTGTGAAAATAAAACACTTCACATACTCAGGAATGTGTATTTAACTCCTTTACAGTATCAGAACAGGGCCTGAAAGGCATTGGGTGCGTTTCCAGCCTCCTGGCACCAGTTTTACTGATACTTGTGACATTTGCAGGTGTTAAGTTTCAAGGGGAGGAAGTCGCACCTTCTACCCAGGGTTATGGAGCTCCGCGCAGGGTAAGATTTCAGGTTTCACCCCTGGCTGCAGGGGTGAAAACCAAACACTTCACATACTCAGTAAAGTGTAATTCATTCCTTTACAGTATCAGAAAAAGGCCTGAAAGCCCTTGGGCCTACTTCCAGCCTCCTGGCACCAGTTTTACTGATACTTGTGACATTTGCAGGTGTTAGGCTTCAAGGGGGTGAAGTCGCACCTTCTACCCAGGGTTATGGAGCTCCTCACAGGGTATGATTTCAGGTTTCACCCATGGCTGCAGGGGTGAAATCAAAACACTTCAAATACTCAGGAAAGTGTATTTAACTCCTTTACAGTATCAGAACAGGGCCTGAAAGGCCTTGGGTGTGTTTCCAGCCTCCTGGTACCAGTTTTACTGATACTTGTGACATTTGCAGGTGTTAGGCTTCAAGGGGGTGAAGTAGCACCTTCTACCCAGGGTTATGGAGCTCCGCGCAGGGTGAGATATCAGGGTTCACCCCTGGCTGGAGGTGTGAAAATAAAACACTTCACATACTCAGGAAAGTGTATTTAACTCCTTTACAGTATCAGAACAGGGCCTGAAAGGCATTGGTTGCCTTTCCAGCCTCCAGGCACCAGTTTTACTGATACTTGTGACACTTGGAGGTGTCAAGCTTCAAGGGAACAAAGTCAAACCTTCTACCCAGGGTTATGGCGCTCCGCGCAGGGTGAGATTTCAGGGTTCACCCCTGGATGGAGGTGTGATAATAAAACACTTCACATACTCAGGAAAGTGTATTTAACTCCTTTACAGTATCAGAATAAGGCCTGCAAGGCCTTGGGTGTGTTTCCAGCCTCCAGTCACCAGTTTTACTGATACTTGTGACATTTTGAGGTGTTATGCTTCAAGGGGATGAATTCACACCTTCTACCCAGGGTTATGGAGCTCTGCACAGGGTGAGATTGCAGGGTTCACCCCTGGCTGGAGGTGTGAAATCAAAACACTTCACAGACTCAGTAAAGTGTAATTAACTCCTTCACAGTGTCAGAACAAGGCCTGCAACGCCTTGGGTGTGTTTCCAGTCTCCAGGCACCAGTTTTACTGATTCTTGTGACATTTGCAGGTGTTAGGCTTCAAGGGGATGAAGTCGCACCTTCTACCCAGGGTTATGGTGCTCCGCGCATGGTATGATTTCAGGTTTCACCCCTGGCTGCAGGGGTGAAATCAAAACACTTTACAGACTCAGTAAAGTGTATTTAACTCCTTCACAGTATCAGAACAAGGCCTGCAAGGCCTTGGGTGTGTTTCCAGGGTCCAGGCACCAGTTTTACTGATACTTGTGACATTTGCAGGTGTTAGGCTTCAAGGGGATGCAGTCGCACCTTCTACCCAGGGTTATGGAGCTCCGCGCAGGGTGAGATATCAGCGTTCACCCCTGGCTGGAGGTGTGAAAATAAAACACGTCACATACTCAGGAAAGTGTATTTAACTCCTTTACAGTATCAGAATAGGGCCTGAAAGGCCTTGGGTGTGTTTCCAGCCTCCTGGCACCAGTTTTACTGATACTTGTGACATTTGCAGGTGTTAGGCTTCAAGGGTATGAAGTAGCACCTTCTACCCAGGGTTATGGAGCTCCGCGCAGGATGAGATTTCAGGGTTCACCCCTGGATTGAGGTGTGAAAAAATAACACTTTACATACTCAGGAAAGTGTATTCAACTCCTTTACAGTATCAGAACAACTCCTGACAGGCCTTGGGCCTACTTCCAGCCTCCAGGCACCAATTTTACTCATACTTGTGACATTTGGAGTTGATAGGCTTCAAGGGGATGAAGTCGCACCTTCTACACAGGGTTATGCAGCTCCGCGCAGGGTGAGATATCAGGGTTCACCCCTGGCTGGAGGTGTGAAAACAAAACACTTCACTTAATCAGTAAAGTGTATTTAACCCCTGTACAGTATCAGAACAAGGCCTGCAAAGCCTTGGGCCTACTTCCAGCCTCATGGCACCAGTTTTACTGATACTTGTGACATTTGCAGGTGTTAGGCTTCAAGGGGATGAAGTCGTACCTTCTACCCAGGGTTATGGAGCTCTGCGCAGGGTGAGATTGCAGGGTTCACCCCTGGCTGGAGATGTGAAATCAAAACACTTCACAGACTCAGTAAAGTGTATTTTACCCCTTCACAGTGTCAGAACAAGGCCTGCAAGGGCTTGGGCCTACTTCCAGCCTCCTAGCACCAGTTTTACTGATTCTTGTGACACTTGGATGTGTTAAGCTTCAAGGGGGTGAAGTCGCACCTTCTACCCAGGGTTATGGAGCTCGGCGCAGGGTGAGATTTCAGGGTTCACCCCTGGCTGCAGGGGTGAAAACCAAACACTTCACATACTCAGTAAAGTATATTTCATTCCTTTACAGTATCAGAAAAAGGCCTGAAAGCCCTTGGGCCTACTTCCAGCCTCCTTGCACCAGTTTAACTGATACTTGTGACATTTGCAGGTGTTAGGCTTCAAGGGGGTGAAGTCGCACCTTCTACCCAGGGTTATGGAGCTCCGCCCAGGGTATGATTTCAGGTTTCACCCCTGGCTGCAGGGGTGAAATCAAAACACTTCACATACTCAGGAAAGTGTATTTAACTCCTTTACAGTATCAGAATAGGGCCTGAAAGGCCTGGGGTGTGTTTCCAGCCTCCTGGCACCAGTTTTACTGATACTTGTGACATTTGCAGGTGTTAGGCTTCAAGGGGGTGAAGTCGCACCTTCTACCCAGGGTTATGGAGCTCCGCGCAGGGTGAGATATCAGGGTTCACCCCTGGCTGGAGGTGTGAAAATAAAACACTTCACATACTCCGGAAAGTGTATTTAACTCCTTTACAGTATCAGAATAGGGCCTGAAAGGCCTTGGGTGTGTTTCCAGCCTCCTGGCACCAGTTTTACTGATTCTTGTGACACTTGGATGTGTTAAGCTTCAAGGGGGTGAAGTCGCACCTTCTACCCAGGGTTATGGAGCTCGGCACAGGGTGAGATTTCAGGGTTCACCCCTGGCTGGAGGTGTGAAAATAAAACACTTGACATACTCAGTAAAGTGTATTTAACCCCTTTACAGTATCAGAACAAGGCCTGCAACGCCTTGGGTGTGTTTCCAGCCTCCAGGCACCAGATTTACTGATACTTTGTGACATTTGGAGGTTTACAGCTTCAAGGGAACAAAGTCAAACCTTCTACCCAGGGTTATTGAGCTCCGCGCAGGGTGAGATTTCAGGGTTCACCCTGGCTTGAGGTGTGAAAACATAACACTTTACACACTCAGGAAAGTGTATTTAACTCCTTTACAGTATCAGAACAACTCCTGACAGGCCTTGGGCCTACTCCCAGCCTCCAGGCACCAATTTTACTCATACTTGTGACATTTGGAGGTGATAGGCTTCAAGGGGATGAAGGCGCACCTTCTACCCAGGGTTATGGAGCTCCGCGCAGGGTAAGATTTCAGGTTTCACCCCTGGCTGCAAGGGTGAAAACAAAACACTTCACAGACTCAGTAAAGTGTATTTAACCCCTGTACAGTATCAGAACAAGGCCTGCAAGGCCTTGGGCATACTTCCAGCCTCCTGGCACCAGTTTTACTGATACTTGTGACATTTGCAGGTGTTAGGCTTCAAGGGGATGAAGTCGCACCTTCTACCCAGGGTTATGGAGCTCCGCGCAGGGTACGATTTCAGGGTTCACCCCTGGCTGGAGCTGTGAAAATAAAACACTTCACATACTCAGGAATGTGTATTTAACTCCTTTACAGTATCAGCACAGGGCCTGAAAGGCATTGGGTGCGTTTCCAGCCTCCTGGCACCAGTTTTACTGATACTTGTGACATTTGCAGGTGTTAAGTTTCAAGGGGAGGAAGTCGCACCTTCTACCCAGGGTTATGGAGCTCCGCGCAGGGTAAGATTTCAGGTTTCACCCCTGGCTGCAGGGGTGAAAACCAAACACTTCACATACTCAGTAAAGTGTAATTCATTCCTTTACAGTATCAGAAAAAGGCCTGAAAGCCCTTGGGCCTACTTCCAGCCTCCTGGCACCAGTTTTACTGATACTTGTGACATTTGCAGGTGTTAGGCTTCAAGGGGGTGAAGTCGCACCTTCTACCCAGGGTTATGGAGCTCCGCCCAGGGTATGATTTCAGGTTTCACCCCTGGCTGCAGGGGTGAAATCAAAACACTTCACATACTCAGGAAAGTGTATTTAACTCCTTTACAGTATCAGAATAGGGCCTGAAAGGCCTTGGGTGTGTTTCCAGCCTCCTGGCACCAGTTTTACTGATACTTGTGACATTTGCAGGTGTTAGGCTTCAAGGGGGTGAAGTCGCACCTTCTACCCAGGGTTATGGAGCTCCGCGCAGGGTGAGATATCAGGGTTCACCCCTGGCTGGAGGTGTGAAAATAAAACACTTCACATACTCCGGAAAGTGTATTTAACTCCTTTGCAGTATCAGAACAACTCCTGACAGGCCTTGGGCCTACTCCCAGCCTCCAGGCACCAATTTTACTCATACTTGTGACATTTGGAGGTGATAGGCATCAAGGGGATGAAGGCGCACCTTCTACCCAGGGTTATGGAGCTCCGCGCAGGGTAAGATTTCTGCTTTCACCCCTGTTTGCAGGGGTGAAAACAAAACACTTCACATACTCAGTAGAGTGTATTTAACCCCTGTACAGAATCAGAACAAGGCCTGCAAGGCCTTGGGCCTACTTCCAGCCTCCTGGCACCAGTTTTACTGATACTTGTGACATTTGCAGGTGTTAGGCTTCAAGGGGATGAAGTCGCACCTTCTACCCAGGGTTATGGAGCTCCGCGCAGGGTACGATTTCAGGGTTCACCCCTGGCTGGAGGTGTGAAAACATAACACTTTACATACTCAGGAAAGTGTATTTAACTCCTTTACATTATCAGAACAACTCCTGACAGGCCTTGGGCCTACTCCCAGCCTCCAGGCACCAATTTTACTCATACTTGTGACATTTGGAGGTGATAGGCTTCAAGGGGATGAAGGCGCACCTTCTACCCAGGGTTATGGAGCTCCGCGCAGGGTACGATTTCAGGGTTCACCCCTGGCTGGAGCTGTGAAAATAAAACACTTCACATACTCACGAAAGTGTATTTAACTCCTTTACAGTATCAGAACAGGGCCTGAAAGGCATTGGGTGCGTTTCCAGCCTCCTGGCTCCAGTTTTACTGATACTTGTGACATTTGCAGGTGTTAAGTTTCAAGGGGAGGAAGTCGCACCTTCTACCCAGGGTTATGGAGCTCCGGGCAGGGTAAGATTTCAGGTTTCACCCCTGGCTGCAGGGGTGAAAGCCAAACACTTCACATACTCAGTAAAGTGTATTTCATTCCTTTACAGTATCATAAAAAGGCCTGAAAGCCCTTGGGCCTACTTCCAGCCTCCTGGCACCAGTTTTACTGATACTTGTGACATTTGCAGGTGTTAGGCTTCAAGGGGGTGAAGTCGCACCTTCTACCCAAGGTTATGGAGCTCCTCACAGGGTATGATTTCAGGTTTCACCCATGGCTGCAGGGGTGAAATCAAAACACTTCAAATACTCAGGAAAGTGTATTTAACTCCTTTACAGTATCAGAATAGGGCCTGAAAGGCCTTGGGTGTGTTTCCAGCCTCCTGGTACCAGTTTTACTGATACTTGTGACATTTGCAGGTGTTAGGCTTCAAGGGGGTGAAGTAGCACCTTCTACCCAGGGTTATGGAGCTCCGCGCAGGGTGAGATATCAGGGTTCACCCCTGGCTGGAGGTGTGAAAATAAAACACTTCACATACTCAGGAAAGTGTATTTAACTCCTTTACAGTATCAGAATAGGGCCCGAAAGGCCTTGGGTGTGTTTCCAGCCTCCTGGCACCAGTTTTACTGATACTTGTGACATTTGCAGGTGTTACGCTTCAAGGGGATGAAGTCGCACCTTCTACCCAGGGTTATGGAGCTCCGCGCAGGGTAAGATTTCAGGTTTCACCCCTGGCTGCAGGGGTGAAAACAAAACACTTCACATATTCAGTAAAGTGTATTTCATTCCCTCACAGTATCAGAAAAAGGCCTGCAAGGCCTTGGGCCTACTTCCAGCCTCCTGGCACCAGTTTTACTGATACTTGTGACATTTGCAGGTGTTAAGCTTCAAGGGAACAAAGTCAAACCTTCTACCCGGGGTTATGGAGCTCTGCGCAGGGTGAGATTGCAGGGTTCACCCCTGGCTGGAGGTGAGAAATCAAAATACTTCACAGACTCAGTAAAGTGTATTTAACTCCTTCACAGTGTCAGAACAGGGCCTGCAAGGCCTTGGGTGTGTTTCCAGCCTCCAGGCACCAGTTTTACTGATATTGTGATACATTTTAAGGTGTGAAGCTTCAAGGGGATGAAGTCGCACCTTCTACCCAGGGTTATGGAGCTCTGCGCAGGGTGGGATTGCAGGGTTCACCCCTGGCTGGAGGTGTGAAATCAAAATACTTCACAGACTCAGTAAAGTGTATTTCACTCCTTTACAGTATCAGAAAAAGGCCTGCAAAGCCTTGGGCCTACTTCCAGCCTCCTGGCACCAGTTTTACTGATACTTGTGACATTTGCCGGTGTTAGGCTTCAAGGGGATGAAGTTACACCTTCTACCCAGGGTTATGGACCTTCGCGCAGGGTGAGATTTCAGGGTTCACCCGTGGCTTGAGGTGTGAAAACATAACACTTTACATACTCAGGAAAGTGTATTTAACTCCTTTACAGTATCAGAACAACTCCTGACAGGCCTTGGGCCTACTCCCAGCCTCCAGGCACCAATTTTACTCATACTTGTGACATTTGGAGGTGATAGGCTTCAAGGGGATGAAGGCGCACCTTCTACCCAGGGTTATGGAGCTCCAGGCAGGGTACGATTTCAGGGTTCACCCCTGGCTGGAGCTGTGAAAATAAAACACTTCACATACTCACGAAAGTGTATTTAACTCCTTTACAGTATCAGAACAGGGCCTGAAAGGCATTGGGTGCGTTTCCAGCCTCCAGGCACCAGTTTTACTGATGCTTGTGACATATGCAGGTGTTAGGCTTCAAGGGGATGAAGTCGCACCTTCTACCCAGGGTTATGGAGCTCCGCGCAGGGTGAGAATATCAGGGTTCACCCCTGGCTGTTTGTGTGTAAACAAAACACTTCACATACTCAGTAAAGAGTATTCATCTCCTTCACAGTAACTTAACAAGGCCTGCAAGGCCTTGGGCCTAATTCCAGCCTCCAGACACCAGTTTTAATGATCCTTGTGACATTTGCAGGTGTTAGGCTTCAAGGGGAGGAAGTCGCACCTTCTACCCAGGGTCATGGAGCTCCGCGCAGGGTTAGATTTCAGGGTTCACCCCTGGCTGGAGGTGTGAAAATAAAACACTTGACATACTCAGTAAAGTGTATTTAACCCCTTTACAGTATCAGAACAAGGCCTGCAACGCCTTGGGTGTGTTTCCAGCCTCCAGGCACCAGTTTTACTGATACTTTGTGACATTTGGAGGTTTACAGCTTCAAGGGAACAAAGTCAAACCTTCTACCCAGGGTTATTGAGCTCCGCGCAGGGTGAGATTTCAGGGTTCACCCTGGCTTGAGGTGTGAAAACATAACACTTTACAAACTCAGGAAAGTGTATTTAACTCCTTTACAGTATCAGAACAACTCCTGACAGGCCTTGGGCCTACTCCCAGCCTCCAGGCACCAATTTTACTCATACTTGTGACATTTGGAGGTGATAGGCTTCAAGGGGATGAAGGTGCACCTTCTACCCAGGGTTATGGAGCTCCGCGCAGGGTAAGATTTCAGGTTTCACCCCTGGCTACAAGGGTGAAAACAAAACACTTCACAGACTCAGTAAAGTGTATTTAACCCCTGTACAGTATCAGAACAAGGCCTGCAAGGCCTTGGGCCTACTTCCAGCCTCCTGGCACCAGTTTTACTGATACTTGTGACATTTGCAGGTGTTAGGCTTCAAGGGGATGAAGTCGCACCTTCTACCCAGGGTTATGGAGCTCCGCGCAGGGTACGATTTCAGGGTTCACCCCTGGCTGGAGCTGTGCAAATAAAACACTTCACATACTCAGGAATGTGTATTTAACTCCTTTACAGTATCAGAACAGGGCCTGAAAGGCATTGGGTGCGTTTCCAGCCTCCTGGCACCAGTTTTACTGATACTTGTGACATTTGCAGGTGTTAAGTTTCAAGGGGAGGAAGTCGCACCTTCTACCCAGGGTTATGGAGCTCCGGGCAGGGTAAGATTTCAGGTTTCACCCCTGGCTGTAGGTGTGAAAATAAAACACTTCACATACTCAGGAAAGTGTATTTAACTCCTTTACAGTATCAGAATAAGGCCTGCAAGGCCTTGGGTGTGTTTCCAGCATCCAGGCACCAGTTTTACTGATGCTGGTGACATTTGCAGGTGTTAGGCTTCAAGGGGATGAAGTCGCACCTTCTACCCAGGGTTATGGAGCTCCGCGCTGGGTGAGAATTTAGGGTTCACCCCTGGCTGGTGGTGTGAAAACAAAACACTTCACATACTCAGGAAAGTGTATTTAACTCCTTTACAGTATCAGAACAGGGCCTGAAAGGCATTGGGTGCGTTTCCAGCCTCCTGGCACCAGTTTTACTGATACTTGTGACATTTGCAGGTGTTAAGTTTCAAGGGGAGGAAGTCGCACCTTCTACCCAGGGTTATGGAGCTCCGGGCAGGGTAAGATTTCAGGTTTCACCCCTGGCTGTAGGGGTGAAAGCCAAACACTTCACATACTCAGTAAAGTGTATTTCATTCCTTTACAGTATCAGAAAAAGGCCTGAAAGCCCTTGGGCCTACTTCCAGCCTCCTGGCACCAGTTTTACTGATACTTGTAACATTTGCAGGTGTTAGGCTTCAAGGGGGTGAAGTCGCACCTTCTACCCAGGGTTATTGAGCTCCGCGCAGGGTGAGATTTCAGGGTTCACCCTGGCTTGAGGTGTGAAAACATAACACTTTACAAACTCAGGAAAGTGTATTTAACTCCTTTACAGTATCAGAACAACTCCTGACAGGCCTTGGGCCTACTCCCAGCCTCCAGGCACCAATTTTACTCATACTTGTGACATTTGGAGGTGATAGGCTTCAAGGGGATGAAGGTGCACCTTCTACCCAGGGTTATGGAGCTCCGCGCAGGGTAAGATTTCAGGTTTCACCCCTGGCTGCAAGGGTGAAAACAAAACACTTCACAGACTCAGTAAAGTGTATTTAACCCCTGTACAGTATCAGAACAAGGCCTGCAAGGCCTTGGGCCTACTTCCAGCCTCCTGGCACCAGTTTTACTGATACTTGTGACATTTGCAGGTGTTAGGCTTCAAGGGGATGAAGTCGCACCTTCTACCCAGGGTTATGGAGCTCCGCGCAGGGTACGATTTCAGGGTTCACCCCTGGCTGGAGCTGTGCAAATAAAACACTTCACATACTCAGGAATGTGTATTTAACTCCTTTACAGTATCAGAACAGGGCCTGAAAGGCATTGGGTGCGTTTCCAGCCTCCTGGCACCAGTTTTACTGATACTTGTGACATTTGCAGGTGTTAAGTTTCAAGGGGAGGAAGTCGCACCTTCTACCCAGGGTTATGGAGCTCCGGGCAGGGTAAGATTTCAGGTTTCACCCCTGGCTGTAGGTGTGAAAATAAAACACTTCACATACTCAGGAAAGTGTATTTAACTCCTTTACAGTATCAGAATAAGGCCTGCAAGGCCTTGGGTGTGTTTCCAGCATCCAGGCACCAGTTTTACTGATGCTGGTGACATTTGCAGGTGTTAGGCTTCAAGGGGATGAAGTCGCACCTTCTACCCAGGGTTATGGAGCTCCGCGCTGGGTGAGAATTTAGGGTTCACCCCTGGCTGGTGGTGTGAAAACAAAACACTTCACATACTCAGGAAAGTGTATTTAACTCCTTTACAGTATCAGAACAGGGCCTGAAAGGCATTGGGTGCGTTTCCAGCCTCCTGGCACCAGTTTTACTGATACTTGTGACATTTGCAGGTGTTAAGTTTCAAGGGGAGGAAGTCGCACCTTCTACCCAGGGTTATGGAGCTCCGGGCAGGGTAAGATTTCAGGTTTCACCCCTGGCTGTAGGGGTGAAAGCCAAACACTTCACATACTCAGTAAAGTGTATTTCATTCCTTTACAGTATCAGAAAAAGGCCTGAAAGCCCTTGGGCCTACTTCCAGCCTCCTGGCACCAGTTTTACTGATACTTGTAACATTTGCAGGTGTTAGGCTTCAAGGGGGTGAAGTCGCACCTTCTACCCAGGGTTATGGAGCTCCTCACAGGGTATGATTTCAGGTTTCACCCATGGCTGCAGGGGTGAAATCAAAACACTTCAAATACTCAGGAAAGTGTATTTAACTCCTTTACAGTATCAGAACAGGGCCTGAAAGGCCTTGGGTGTGTTTCCAGCCTCCTGGTACCAGTTTTACTGATACTTGTGACATTTGCAGGTGTTAGGCTTCAAGGGGGTGAAGTAGCACCTTCTACCCAGGGTTATGGAGCTCCACGCAGGGTGAGATATCAGGGTTCACCCCTGGCTGGAGGTGTGAAAATAAAACACTTCACATACTCAGGAAAGTGTATTTAACTCCTTTACAGTATCAGAATAGGGCCTGAAAGGCCTTGGGTGTGTTTCCAGCCTCCTGGCACCAGTTTTACTGATACTTGTGACACTTGGAGGTGTCAAGCTTCAAGGGAACAAAGTCAAACCTTCTACCCAGGGTTATGGAGCTCCGCGCAGGGTAAGATTTCAGGTTTAACCCCCGGCTGTAGGTGTGAAAATAAAACACTTCACATACTCAGGAAAGTGTATTTAACTCCTTTACAGTATCAGAATAAGGCCTGCAAGGCCTTGGGTGTGTTTCCAGCATCCAGGCACCAGTTTTACTGATGCTGGTGACATTTGCAGGTGTTAGGCTTCAAGGGGATGAAGTCGCACCTTCTACCCAGGGTTAAGGAGCTCCGCGCTGGGTGAGAATTTAGGGTTCACCCCTGGCTGGTGGTGTGAAAACAAAACACTTCACATACTCAGTAAAGTGCATTTCACACCTTTACAGTATCAGAATAGGGCCTGCAATGCCTTGGGTGTTTTTCCAGCCTCCAGACACCAGTTTTACTGATACTGGTGACATTTGCAGGTGTTAGGCTTCAAAGGGATGAAGGCGCACCTTCTACCCAGGGTTATGGAGCTCCGCGCAGGGTAAGATTTCAGGTTTCACCCCTGGCTGCAGGGGTGAAAACAAAACACTTCACATACTCAGTAAAGTGTATTTAACCCCTGTACAGTATCAGAACAAGGCCTGCAAGGCCTTGGGCCTACTTCCAGCCTCCTGGCACCAGTTTTACTGATACTTGTGACATTTGCAGGTGTTAGGCTTCAAGGGGATGAAGTCGCACCTTCTACCCAGGGTTATGGAGCTCCGCGCAGGGTACAATTTCAGGGTTCACCCCGGGCTGGAGCTGTGAAAATAAAACACTTCACATACTCACGAAAGTGTATTTAACTCCGTTACAGTATCAGAACAGGGCCTGAAAGGCATTGGGTGCGTTTCCAGCCTCCTGGCACCAGTTTTACTGATACTTGTGACATTTGCAGGTGTTAAGTTTCAAGGGGAGGAAGTCGCACCTTCTACCCAGGGTTATGGAGCTCCGGGCAGGGTAAGATTTCAGGTTTCACCCCTGGCTGTAGGGGTGAAAGCCAAACACTTCACATACTCAGTAAAGTGTATTTCATTTCTTTACAGTATCAGAAAAAGGCCTGAAAGCCCTTGGGCCTACTTCCAGCCTCCTGGCACCAGTTTTACTGATACTTGTGACATTTGCAGGTGTTAGGCTTCAAGGGGGTGAAGTCGCACCTTCTACCCAGGGTTATGGAGCTCCTCACAGGGTATGATTTCAGGTTTCACCCATGGCTGCAGGGGTGAAATCAAAACACTTCAAATACTCAGGAAAGTGTATTTAACTCCTTTACAGTATCAGAACAGGGCCTGAAAGGCCTTGGGTGTGTTTCCAGCCTCCTGGTACCAGTTTTAGTGATACTTGTGACATTTGCAGGTGTTAGGCTTCAAGGGGGTGAAGTAGCACCTTCTACCCAGGGTTATGGAGCTCCACGCAGGGTGAGATATCAGGGTTCACCCCTGGCTGGAGGTGTGAAAATAAAACACTTCACATACTCAGGAAAGTGTATTTAACTCCTTTACAGTATCAGAATAGGGCCTGAAAGGCCTTGGGTGTGTTTCCAGCCTCCTGGCACCAGTTTTACTGATACTTGTGACATTTGCAGGTGTTAAGCTTCAAGGGAACAAAGTCAAACTTTCTAACCAGGGTTATGGAGCTCCGCGCAGGGTGAGATTTCAGGGTTCACCCGTGGCTTGAGGTGTGAAAACATAACACTTTACATACTCAGGAAAGTGTATTTAACTCCTTTGCAGCATCAGAACAACTTCTGACAGGCCTTGGGCCTACTCCCAGCCTCCAGGCACCAGTTTTACTCATACTTGTGACATTTGGAGGTGATAGGCATCAAGGGGATGAAGGCGCACCTTCTACCCAGGGTTATGGAGCTCCGCGCAGGGTAAGATTTCTGCTTTCACCCCTGTTTGCAGGGGTGAAAACAAAACACTTCACATACTCAGTAAAGTGTATTTAACCCCTGTACAGAATCAGAACAAGGCCTGCAAGGCCTTGGGCCTACTTCCAGCCTCCTGGCACCAGTTTTACTGATACTTGTGACATTTGCAGGTGTTAGGCTTCAAGGGGATGAAGTCGCACCTTCTACACAGGGTTATGGAGCTCCGCGCAGGGTACGATTTCAGGGTTCACCCCTGGCTGGAGCTGTGAAAATAAAACACTTCACATACTCAGGAAAGTGTATTTAACTCCTTTACAGTATCAGAACAGGGCCTGAAAGGCATTGGTTGCCTTTCCAGCCTCCAGGCACCAGTTTTACTGATACTTGTGACACTTGGAGGTGTCAAGCTTCAAGGGAACAAAGTCAAACCTTCTACCCAGGGTTATGGAGCTCCGCGCAGGGTAAGATTTCAGGTTTAACCCCCGGATGTAGGTGTGAAAATAAAACACTTCACATACTCAGGAAAGTGTATTTAACTCCTTTACAGTATCAGAATAAGGCCTGCAAGGCCTTGGGTGTGTTTCCAGCATCCAGGCACCAGTTTTACTGATGCTGGTGACATTTGCAGGTGTTAGGCTTCAAGGGGATGAAGTCGCACCTTCTACCCAGGGTTATGGAGCTCCGCGCTGGGTGAGAATTTAGGGTTCACCCCTGGCTGGTGGTGTGAAAACAAAACACTTCACATACTCAGTAAAGTGCATTTCACAACTTTACAGTATCAGAATAGGGCCTGCAATGCCTTGGGTGTTTTTCCAGCCTCCAGACACCAGTTTTACTGATACTGGTGACATTTGCAGGTGTTAGGCTTCAAAGGGATGAAGTCGCAACTTCTACCCAGGGTTATGGAGCTCCGCTCAGGGTGAGAATTCAGAGTTCACCCCTGGCTGTTGGTGTGAAAACAAAACCTTTTACATACTCAGTAAAGTGTATTTAACTCCTTCACAGTATTAGAACAAGGCCTTCAAGGCCTTGGGCCTACTTCCAGCCTCCTGGCACCAATTTACTGATACTTGTGACATTTGCAGGTGTTAGGCTTCAAGGGGATGAAGTTGCACCTTCTACCCAAGGTTATGGAGCTCCGCGCAGGGTGAGAATTCAGGGTTCACCCCTGGCTGGAGGTGTGAAAACAAAACACTTCACATACTCAGGAAAGTGTATTTAACTCCTTTACAGTATCAGGATAAGGCCTGCAAGGCCTTGGGTGTGTTTCCAGCATCCAGGCACCAGTTTTACTGATGCTTGTGACATTTGCAGGTGTTAGGCTTCAAGGGGATGAAGTCGCACCTTCTAGCCAGGGTTATGGAGCTCCGCGCAGGGTGAGAATTTAGGGTTCACCCCTGGCTGGTGGTGTGAAAACAAAACACTTCACATACTCAGTAAAGTGTGTTTCACTCCTTTACAGTATCAGAACAAGGCCTGACAGGCCTTTGGGGTGTTTCCAGCCTCCAGGCACCAGTTTTACTGATACTTGTGACACTTGGAGGTGTCAAGCTTCAAGGGAACAAAGTCAAACCTTCTACCCAGGGTTATGGAGCTCCGCGCAGGGTAAGATTTCAGGTTTCTCCCCTCTTTGCAGGGGTGAAAACAAAACACTTCACATACTCAGTAAAGTGTATTTAACCCCTGTACAGAATCAGAACAAGGCCTGCAAGGCCTTGGGCCTACTTCCAGCCTCCTGGCACCAGTTTTACTGATACTTGTGACATTTGCAGGTGTTAGGCTTCAAGGGGATGAAGTCGCACCTTCTACCCAGGGTTATGGAGCTCCGCGCAGGGTACGATTTCAGGGTTCACCCCTGGCTGGAGGTGTGAAAACATAACACTTTACATACTCAGGAAAGTGTATTTAACTCCTTTACAGTATCAGAACAACTCCTGACAGGCCTTGGGCCTACTCCCAGCCTCCAGGCACCAATTTTTCTCATACTTGTGACATTTGGAGGTGATAGGCTTCAAGGGGATGAAGGCGCACCTTCTACCCAGGGTTATGGAGCTCCGCGCAGGGTACGATTTCAGGGTTCACCCCTGGCTGGAGCTGTGAAAATAAAACACTTCACATACTCACGAAAGTGTATTTAACTCCTTTACAGTATCAGAACAGGGCCTGAAAGGCATTGGGTGCGTTTCCAGCCTCCTGGCACCAGTTTTACTGATACTTGTGACATTTGCAGGTGTTAAGTTTCAAGGGGAGGAAGTCGCACCTTCTACCCAGGGTTATGGAGCTCCGGGCAGGGTAAGATTTCAGGTTTCACCCCTGGCTGCAGGGGTGAAAGCCAAACACTTCACATACTCAGTAAAGTGTATTTCATTCCTTTACAGTATCAGAAAAAGGCCTGAAAGCCCTTGGGCCTACTTCCAGCCTCCTGGCACCAGTTTTACTGATACTTGTGACATTTGCAGGTGTTAGGCTTCAAGGGGGTGAAGTCGCACCTTCTACCCAAGGTTATGGAGCTCCTCACAGGGTATGATTTCAGGTTTCACCCATGGCTGCAGGGGTGAAATCAAAACACTTCAAATACTCAGGAAAGTGTATTTAACTCCGTTACAGTATCAGAATAGGGCCTGAAAGGCCTTGGGTGTGTTTCCAGCCTCCTGGTACCAGTTTTACTGATACTTGTGACATTTGCAGGTGTTAGGCTTCAAGGGGGTGAAGTAGCACCTTCTACCCAGGGTTATGGAGCTCCGCGCAGGGTGAGATATCAGGGTTCACCCCTGGCTGGAGGTGTGAAAATAAAACACTTCACATACTCAGGAAAGTGTATTTAACTCCTTTACAGTATCAGAATAGGGCCCGAAAGGCCTTGGGTGTGTTTCCAGCCTCCTGGCACCAGTTTTACTGATACTTGTGACATTTGCAGGTGTTACGCTTCAAGGGGATGAAGTCGCACCTTCTACCCAGGGTTATGGAGCTCCGCGCAGGGTAAGATTTCAGGTTTCACCCGTGGCTGCAGGGGTGAAAACAAAACACTTCACATATTCAGTAAAGTGTATTTCATTCCCTCACAGTATCAGAAAAAGGCCTGCAAGGCCTTGGGCCTACTTCCAGCCTCCTGGCACCAGTTTTACTGATACTTGTGACATTTGCAGGTGTTAAGCTTCAAGGGAACAAAGTCAAACCTTCTACCCGGGGTTATGGAGCTCTGCGCAGGGTGAGATTGCAGGGTTCACCCCTGGCTGGAGGTGTGAAATCAAAATACTTCACAGACTCAGTAAAGTGTTTTTAACTCCTTCACAGTGTCAGAATAGGGCCTGAAAGGCCTTGGGTGTGTTTCCAGCCTCCTGGTACCAGTTTTACTGATACTTGTGACATTTGCAGGTGTTAGGCTTCAAGGGGGTGAAGTAGCACCTTCTACCCAGGGTTATGGAGCTCCGCGCAGGGTGAGATATCAGGGTTCACCCCTGGCTGGAGGTGTGAAAATAAAACACTTCACATACTCAGGAAAGTGTATTTAACTCCTTTACAGTATCAGAATAGGGCCCGAAAGGCCTTGGGTGTGTTTCCAGCCTCCTGGCACCAGTTTTACTGATACTTGTGACATTTGCAGGTGTTACGCTTCAAGGGGATGAAGTCGCACCTTCTACCCAGGGTTATGGAGCTCCGCGCAGGGTAAGATTTCAGGTTTCACCCGTGGCTGCAGGGGTGAAAACAAAACACTTCACATATTCAGTAAAGTGTATTTCATTCCCTCACAGTATCAGAAAAAGGCCTGCAAGGCCTTGGGCCTACTTCCAGCCTCCTGGCACCAGTTTTACTGATACTTGTGACATTTGCAGGTGTTAAGCTTCAAGGGAACAAAGTCAAACCTTCTACCCGGGGTTATGGAGCTCTGCGCAGGGTGAGATTGCAGGGTTCACCCCTGGCTGGAGGTGTGAAATCAAAATACTTCACAGACTCAGTAAAGTGTTTTTAACTCCTTCACAGTGTCAGAACAGGGCCTGCAAGGCCTTGGGTGTGTTTCCAGGCTCCAGGCACCAGTTTTACTGATATTGTGATACATTTTAAGGTGTGAAGCTTCAAGGGGATGAAGTCGCACCTTCTACCCAGGGTTATGGAGCTCTGCGCAGGGTGGGATTGAGGGTTCACCCCTGGCTGGAGGTGTGAAATCAAAATACTTCACAGACTCAGTAAAGTGTATTTCACTCCTTTACAGTATCAGAAAAAGGCCTGCAAAGCCTTGGGCCTACTTCCAGCCTCCTGGCACCAGTTTTACTGATACTTGTGACATTTGCCGGTGTTAGGCTTCAAGGGGATGAAGTTACACCTTCTACCCAGGGTTATGGACCTTCGTGCAGGGTGAGATTTCAGGGTTCACCCGTGGCTTGAGGTGTGAAAACATAACACTTTACATACTCAGGAAAGTGTATTTAACTCCTTTACAGTATCAGAACAACTCCTGACAGGCCTTGGGCCTACTCCCAGCCTTCAGGCACCAATTTTACTCATACTTGTGACATTTGGAGGTGATAGGCTTCAAGGGGATGAAGCTCCGGGCAGGGTAAGATTTCAGGTTTCACCCCTGGCTGTAGGGGTGAAAGCCAAACACTTCACATACTCAGTAAAGTGTATTTCATTCCTTTACAGTATCAGAAAAAGGCCTGAAAGGCATTGGTTGCCTTTCCAGCCTCCAGGCACCAGTTTTACTGATACTTGTGACACTTGGAGGTGTCAAGCTTCAAGGGAACAAAGTCAAACCTTCTACCCAGGGTTATGGAGCTCCGCGCAGGGTAAGATTTCAGGTTTAACCCCCGGATGTAGGTGTGAAAATAAAACACTTCACATACTCACGAAAGTGTATTTAACTCCTTTACAGTATCAGAACAGGGCCTGAAAGGCATTGGGTGCGTTTCCAGCCTCCAGGCACCAGTTTTACTGATGCTTGTGACATATGCAGGTGTTAGGCTTCAAGGGGATGAAGTCGCACCTTCTACCCAGGGTTATGGAGCTCCGCGCAGGGTGAGAATATCAGGGTTCACCCATGGCTGTTTGTGTGTAAACAAAACACTTCACATACTCAGTAAAGAGTATTTATCTCCTTCACAGTAACTGAACAAGGCCTGCAAGGCCTTGGGCCTAATTCCAGCCTCCAGACACCAGTTTTACTGATACTTGTGACATTTGCAGGTGTTAAGTTTCAAGGGGAGGAAGTCGCACCTTCTACCGAGGGTTATGGAGCTCCGCGCAGGGTAAGATTTCAGGTTTCACCCCTGGCTGCAGGGGTGAAAACCAAACACTTCACATACTCAGTAAAGTGTAATTCATTCCTTTACAGTATCAGAAAAAGGCCTGAAAGCCCTTGGGCCTACTTCCAGCCTCCTGGCACCAGTTTTACTGATACTTGTGACATTTGCAGGTGTTAGGCTTCAAGGGGGTGAAGTCGCACCTTCTACCCAGGGTTATGGAGCTCCGCCCAGGGTATGATTTCAGGTTTCACCCCTGGCTGCAGGGGTGAAATCAAAACACTTCACATACTCAGGAAAGTGTATTTAACTCCTTTACAGTATCAGAATAGGGCCTGAAAGGCCTTGGGTGTGTTTCCAGCCTCCTGGTACCAGTTTTACTGATACTTGTGACATTTGCAGGTGTTAGGCTTCAAGGGGATGAAGTCGCACCTTCTACCCAGGGTGATGGAGCTCCGCGCAGGGTACGATTTCAGGGTTCACCCCTGGCTGGAGGTGTGAAAACATAACACTTTACATACTCAGGAAAGTGTATTTAACTCCTTTACAGTATCAGAACAACTCCTGACAGGCCTTGGGCCTACTCCCAGCCTCCAGGCACCAATTTTTCTCATACTTGTGACATTTGGAGGTGATAGGCTTCAAGGGGATGAAGGCGCACCTTCTACCCAGGGTTATGGAGCTCCGCGCAGGGTACGATTTCAGGGTTCACCCCTGGCTGGAGCTGTGAAAATAAAACACTTCACATACTCACGAAAGTGTATTTAACTCCTTTACAGTATCAGAACAGGGCCTGAAAGGCATTGGGTGCGTTTCCAGCCTCCTGGCACCAGTTTTACTGATACTTGTGACATTTGCAGGTGTTAAGTTTCAAGGGGAGGAAGTCGCACCTTCTACCCAGGGTTATGGAGCTCCGGGCAGGGTAAGATTTCAGGTTTCACCCCTGGCTGCAGGGGTGAAAGACAAACACTTCACATACTCAGTAAAGTGTATTTCATTCCTTTACAGTATCAGAAAAAGGCCTGAAAGCCCTTGGGCCTACTTCCAGCCTCCTGGCACCAGTTTTACTGATACTTGTGACATTTGCAGGTGTTAGGCTTCAAGGGGGTGAAGTCGCACCTTCTACCCAAGGTTATGGAGCTCCTCACAGGGTATGATTTCAGGTTTCACCCATGGCTGCAGGGGTGAAATCAAAACACTTCAAATACTCAGGAAAGTTTATTTAACTCCGTTACAGTATCAGAATAGGGCCTGAAAGGCCTTGGGTGTGTTTCCAGCCTCCTGGTACCAGTTTTACTGATACTTGTGACATTTGCAGGTGTTAGGCTTCAAGGGGGTGAAGTAGCACCTTCTACCCAGGGTTATGGAGCTCCGCGCAGGGTGAGATATCAGGGTTCACCCCTGGCTGGAGGTGTGAAAATAAAACACTTCACATACTCAGGAAAGTGTATTTAACTCCTTTACAGTATCAGAATAGGGCCCGAAAGGCCTTGGGTGTGTTTCCAGCCTCCTGGCACCAGTTTTACTGATACTTGTGGCATTTGCAGGTGTTACGCTTCAAGGGGATGAAGTCGCACCTTCTACCCAGGGTTATGGAGCTTCGCGCAGGGTAAGATTTCAGGTTTCACCCGTGGCTGCAGGGGTGAAAACAAAACACTTCACATATTCAGTAAAGTGTATTTCATTCCCTCACAGTATCAGAAAAAGGTCTGCAAGGCCTTGGGCCTACTTCCAGCCTCCTGGCACCAGTTTTACTGATACTTGTGACATTTGCAGGTGTTAAGCTTCAAGGGAACAAAGTCAAACCTTCTACCCGGGGTTATGGAGCTCTGCGCAGGGTGAGATTGCAGGGTTCACCCCTGGCTGGAGGTGTGAAATCAAAATACTTCACAGACTCAGTAAAGTGTATTTCACTCCTTTACAGTATCAGAAAAAGGCCTGCAAAGCCTTGGGCCTACTTCCAGCCTCCTGGCACCAGTTTTACTGATACTTGTGACATTTGCCGGTGTTAGGCTTCAAGGGGATGAAGTTACACCTTCTACCCAGGGTTATGGACCTTCGTGCAGGGTGAGATTTCAGGGTTCACCCGTGGCTTGAGGTGTGAAAACATAACACTTTACATACTCAGGAAAGTGTATTTAACTCCTTTACAGTATCAGAACAACTCCTGACAGGCCTTGGGCCTACTCCCAGCCTCCAGGCACCAATTTTACTCATACTTGTGACATTTGGAGGTGATAGGCTTCAAGGGGATGAAGCTCCGGGCAGGGTAAGATTTCAGGTTTCACCCCTGGCTGTAGGGGTGAAAGCCAAACACTTCACATACTCAGTAAAGTGTATTTCATTCCTTTACAGTATCAGAAAAAGGCCTGAAAGGCATTGGTTGCCTTTCCAGCCTCCAGGCACCAGTTTTACTGATACTTGTGACACTTGGAGGTGTCAAGCTTCAAGGGAACAAAGTCAAACCTTCTACCCAGGGTTATGGAGCTCCGCGCAGGGTAAGATTTCAGGTTTAACCCCCGGATGTAGGTGTGAAAATAAAACACTTCACATACTCACGAAAGTGTATTTAACTCCTTTACAGTATCAGAACAGGGCCTGAAAGGCATTGGGTGCGTTTCCAGCCTCCAGGCACCAGTTTTACTGATGCTTGTGACATATGCAGGTGTTAGGCTTCAAGGGGATGAAGTCGCACCTTCTACCCAGGGTTATGGAGCTCCGCGCAGGGTGAGAATATCAGGGTTCACCCATGGCTGTTTGTGTGTAAACAAAACACTTCACATACTCAGTAAAGAGTATTTATCTCCTTCACAGTAACTGAACAAGGCCTGCAAGGCCTTGGGCCTAATTCCAGCCTCCAGACACCAGTTTTACTGATACTTGTGACATTTGCAGGTGTTAAGTTTCAAGGGGAGGAAGTCGCACCTTCTACCCAGGGTTATGGAGCTCCGCGCAGGGTAAGATTTCAGGTTTCACCCCTGGCTGCAGGGGTGAAAACCAAACACTTCACATACTCAGTAAAGTGTAATTCATTCCTTTACAGTATCAGAAAAAGGCCTGAAAGCCCTTGGGCCTACTTCCAGCCTCCTGGCACCAGTTTTACTGATACTTGTGACATTTGCAGGTGTTAGGCTTCAAGGGGGTGAAGTCGCACCTTCTACCCAGGGTTATGGAGCTCCGCCCAGGGTATGATTTCAGGTTTCACCCCTGGCTGCAGGGGTGAAATCAAAACACTTCACATACTCAGGAAAGTGTATTTAACTCCTTTACAGTATCAGAATAGGGCCTGAAAGGCCTTGGGTGTGTTTCCAGCCTCCTGGCACCAGTTTTACTGATACTTGTGACATTTGCAGGTGTTAGGCTTCAAGGGGGTGAAGTAGCACCTTCTACCCAGGGTTATGGAGCTCCGCGCAGGGTGAGATATCAGGGTTCACCCCTGGCTGGAGGTGTGAAAATAAAACACTTCACATACTCAGGAAAGTGTATTTAACTCCTTTACAGTATCAGAATAGGGTCTGAAAGGCCTTGGGTGTGTTTCCAGCCTCCTGGCACCAGTTTTACTGATACTTGTGACATTTGCAGGTGTTAAGCTTCAAGGGAACAAAGTCAAACCTTCTACCCAGGGTTATGGAGCTCCGCGCAGGGTGAGATTTCAGGGTTCACCCGTGGCTTGAGGTGTGAAAACATAACACTTTACATACTCAGGAAAGTGTATTTAACTCCTTTACAGTATCAGAACAACTCCTGGCAGGCCTTGGGCCTACTCCCAGCCTCCAGGCACCAATTTTACTCATACCTGTGACATTTGGAGGTGATGGGCTTCAAGGGGATGAAGGCGCACCTTCTACCCAGGGTTATGGAGCTCCGCGCAGGGTAAGATTTCAGGTTTCACCCCTGGCTGCAGGGGTGAAAACAAAACACTTCACATACTCCGTAAAGTGTATTTAACCCCTGTACAGTATCAGAACAAGGCCTGCAAGGCCTTGGGCCTACTTCCAGCCTCCTGGCACCAGTTTTACTGATACTTGTGACATTTGCAGGTGTTAGGCTTCAAGGGGATGAAGTCGCACCTTCTACCCAGGGTTATGAAGCTCCGCGCAGGGTACGATTTCAGGGTTCTCCCCTGGCTGGAGCTGTGAAAATAAAACACTTCACATACTCACGAAAGTGTATTTAACTCCTTTACAGTATCAGAACAGGGCCTGAAAGGCATTGGGTGCGTTTCCAGCCTCCTGGCACCAGTTTTACTGATACTTGTGACATTTGCAGGTGTTAAGTTTCAAGGGGAGGAAGTCGCACCTTCTACCAGGGTTATGGAGCTCCGGGCAGGGTAAGATTTCAGGTTTCACCCCTGGCTGTAGGGGTGAAAGCCAAACACTTCACATACTCAGTAAAGTGTATTTCATTTCTTTACAGTATCAGAAAAAGGCCTGAAAGCCCTTGGGCCTACTTCCAGCCTCCTGGCACCAGTTTTACTGATACTTGTGACATTTGCAGGTGTTAGGCTTCAAGGGGGTGAAGTCGCACCTTCTACCCAGGGTTATGGAGCTCCTCACAGGGTATGATTTCAGGTTTCACCCATGGCTGCAGGGGTGAAATCAAAACACTTCAAATACTCAGGAAAGTGTATTTAACTCCTTTACAGTATCAGAACAGGGCCTGAAAGGCCTTGGGTGTGTTTCCAGCCTCCTGGTACCAGTTTTAGTGATACTTGTGACATTTGCAGGTGTTAGGCTTCAAGGGGGTGAAGTAGCACCTTCTACCCAGGGTTATGGAGCTCCACGCAGGGTGAGATATCAGGGTTCACCCCTGGCTGGAGGTGTGAAAATAAAACACTTCACATACTCAGGAAAGTGTATTTAACTCCTTTACAGTATCAGAATAGGGCCTGAAAGGCCTTGGGTGTGTTTCCAGCCTCCTGGCACCAGTTTTACTGATACTTGTGACATTTGCAGGTGTTAAGCTTCAAGGGAACAAAGTCAAACTTTCTAACCAGGGTTATGGAGCTCCGCGCAGGGTGAGATTTCAGGGTTCACCCGTGGCTTGAGGTGTGAAAACATAACACTTTACATACTCAGGAAAGTGTATTTAACTCCTTTGCAGCATCAGAACAACTTCTGACAGGCCTTGGGCCTACTCCCAGCCTCCAGGCACCAGTTTTACTCATACTTGTGACATTTGGAGGTGATAGGCATCAAGGGGATGAAGGCGCACCTTCTACCCAGGGTTATGGAGCTCCGCGCAGGGTAAGATTTCTGCTTTCACCCCTGTTTGCAGGGGTGAAAACAAAACACTTCACATACTCAGTAAAGTGTATTTAACCCCTGTACAGAATCAGAACAAGGCCTGCAAGGCCTTGGGCCTACTTCCAGCCTCCTGGCACCAGTTTTACTGATACTTGTGACATTTGCAGGTGTTAGGCTTCAAGGGGATGAAGTCGCACCTTCTACACAGGGTTATGGAGCTCCGCGCAGGGTACGATTTCAGGGTTCACCCCTGGCTGGAGCTGTGAAAATAAAACACTTCACATACTCAGGAAAGTGTATTTAACTCCTTTACAGTATCAGAACAGGGCCTGAAAGGCATTGGTTGCCTTTCCAGCCTCCAGGCACCAGTTTTACTGATACTTGTGACACTTGGAGGTGTCAAGCTTCAAGGGAACAAAGTCAAACCTTCTACCCAGGGTTATGGAGCTCCGCGCAGGGTAAGATTTCAGGTTTAACCCCCGGATGTAGGTGTGAAAATAAAACACTTCACATACTCAGGAAAGTGTATTTAACTCCTTTACAGTATCAGAATAAGGCCTGCAAGGCCTTGGGTGTGTTTCCAGCATCCAGGCACCAGTTTTACTGATGCTGGTGACATTTGCAGGTGTTAGGCTTCAAGGGGATGAAGTCGCACCTTCTACCCAGGGTTATGGAGCTCCGCGCTGGGTGAGAATTTAGGGTTCACCCCTGGCTGGTGGTGTGAAAACAAAACACTTCACATACTCAGTAAAGTGCATTTCACAACTTTACAGTATCAGAATAGGGCCTGCAATGCCTTGGGTGTTTTTCCAGCCTCCAGACACCAGTTTTACTGATACTGGTGACATTTGCAGGTGTTAGGCTTCAAAGGGATGAAGTCGCAACTTCTACCCAGGGTTATGGAGCTCCGCTCAGGGTGAGAATTCAGAGTTCACCCCTGGCTGTTGGTGTGAAAACAAAACCTTTTACATACTCAGTAAAGTGTATTTAACTCCTTCACAGTATTAGAACAAGGCCTTCAAGGCCTTGGGCCTACTTCCAGCCTCCTGGCACCAATTTACTGATACTTGTGACATTTGCAGGTGTTAGGCTTCAAGGGGATGAAGTTGCACCTTCTACCCAAGGTTATGGAGCTCCGCGCAGGGTGAGAATTCAGGGTTCACCCCTGGCTGGAGGTGTGAAAACAAAACACTTCACATACTCAGGAAAGTGTATTTAACTCCTTTACAGTATCAGGATAAGGCCTGCAAGGCCTTGGGTGTGTTTCCAGCATCCAGGCACCAGTTTTACTGATGCTTGTGACATTTGCAGGTGTTAGGCTTCAAGGGGATGAAGTCGCACCTTCTAGCCAGGGTTATGGAGCTCCGCGCAGGGTGAGAATTTAGGGTTCACCCCTGGCTGGTGGTGTGAAAACAAAACACTTCACATACTCAGTAAAGTGTGTTTCACTCCTTTACAGTATCAGAACAAGGCCTGACAGGCCTTTGGGGTGTTTCCAGCCTCCAGGCACCAGTTTTACTGATACTTGTGACACTTGGAGGTGTCAAGCTTCAAGGGAACAAAGTCAAACCTTCTACCCAGGGTTATGGAGCTCCGCGCAGGGTAAGATTTCAGGTTTCTCCCCTCTTTGCAGGGGTGAAAACAAAACACTTCACATACTCAGTAAAGTGTATTTAACCCCTGTACAGAATCAGAACAAGGCCTGCAAGGCCTTGGGCCTACTTCCAGCCTCCTGGCACCAGTTTTACTGATACTTGTGACATTTGCAGGTGTTAGGCTTCAAGGGGATGAAGTCGCACCTTCTACCCAGGGTTATGGAGCTCCGCGCAGGGTACGATTTCAGGGTTCACCCCTGGCTGGAGGTGTGAAAACATAACACTTTACATACTCAGGAAAGTGTATTTAACTCCTTTACAGTATCAGAACAACTCCTGACAGGCCTTGGGCCTACTCCCAGCCTCCAGGCACCAATTTTTCTCATACTTGTGACATTTGGAGGTGATAGGCTTCAAGGGGATGAAGGCGCACCTTCTACCCAGGGTTATGGAGCTCCGCGCAGGGTACGATTTCAGGGTTCACCCCTGGCTGGAGCTGTGAAAATAAAACACTTCACATACTCACGAAAGTGTATTTAACTCCTTTACAGTATCAGAACAGGGCCTGAAAGGCATTGGGTGCGTTTCCAGCCTCCTGGCACCAGTTTTACTGATACTTGTGACATTTGCAGGTGTTAAGTTTCAAGGGGAGGAAGTCGCACCTTCTACCAGGGTTATGGAGCTCCGGGCAGGGTAAGATTTCAGGTTTCACCCCTGGCTGTAGGGGTGAAAGCCAAACACTTCACATACTCAGTAAAGTGTATTTCATTCCTTTACAGTATCAGAAAAAGGCCTGAAAGCCCTTGGGCCTACTTCCAGCCTCCTGGCACCAGTTTTACTGATACTTGTGACATTTGCAGGTGTTAGGCTTCAAGGGGGTGAAGTCGCACCTTCTACCCAGGGTTATGGAGCTCCTCACAGGGTATGATTTCAGGTTTCACCAATGGCTGCAGGGGTGAAATCAAAACACTTCAACTACTCAGGAAAGTGTATTTAACTCCTTTACAGTATCAGAACAGGGCCTGAAAGGCCTTGGGTGTGTTTCCAGCCTCCTGGTACCAGTTTTACTGATACTTGTGACATTTGCAGGTGTTAGGCTTCAAGGGGGTGAAGTAGCACCTTCTACCCAGGGTTATGGAGCTCCGCGCAGGGTGAGATATCAGGGTTCACCCCTGGCTGGAGGTGTGAAAATAAAACACTTCACATACTCAGGAAAGTGTATTTAACTCCTTTACAGTATCAGAACAGGGCCTGAAAGGCATTGGTTGCCTTTCCAGCCTCCAGGCTCCAGTTTTACTGATACTTGTGACACTTGGAGGTGTCAAGCTTCAAGGGAACAAAGTCAAACCTTCTACCCAGGGTTATGGCGCTCCGCGCAGGGTGAGATTTCAGGGTTCACCCCTGGATGGAGGTGTGATAATAAAACACTTCACATACTCAGGAAAGTGTATTTAACTCCTTTACAGTATCAGAATAAGGCCTGCAAGGCCTTGGGTGTGTTTCCAGCCTCCAGGCACCAGTTTTACTGATACTTGTGACATTTTGAGGTGTTATGCTTCAAGGGGATGAATTCACACCTTCTACCCAGGGTTATGGAGCTCTGCACAGGGTGAGATTGCAGGGTTCACCCCTGGCTGGAGGTGTGAAATCAAAACACTTCACAGACTCAGTAAAGTGTAATTAACTCCTTTACAGTGTCAGAACAAGGCCTGCAACGCCTTGGGTGTGTTTCCAGCCTCCAGGCACCAGTTTTACTGATTCTTGTGACATTTGCAGGTGTTAGGCTTCAAGGGGATGAAGTCGCACCTTCTATCCAGGGTTATGGTGCTCCGCGCAGGGTATGATTTCAGGTTTCACCCCTGGCTGCAGGGGTGAAATCAAAACACTTTACAGACTCAGTAAAGTGTATTTAACTCCTTCACAGTATCAGAACAAGGCCTGCAAGGCCTTGGGTGTGTTTCCAGGGTCCAGGCACCAGTTTTACTGATACTTGTGACATTTGCAGGTGTTAGGCTTCAAGGGGATGCAGTCGCACCTTCTACCCAGGGTTATGGAGCTCCGCGCAGGGTGAGATATCAGCGTTCACCCCTGGCTGGAGGTGTGAAAATAAAACACGTCACATACTCAGGAAAGTGTATTTAACTCCTTTACAGTATCAGAATAGGGCCTGAAAGGCCTTGGGTGTGTTTCCAGCCTCCTGGCACCAGTTTTACTGATACTTGTGACATTTGCAGGTGTTAGGCTTCAAGGGTATGAAGTAGCACCTTCTACCCAGGGTTATGGAGCTCCGCGCAGGATGAGATTTCAGGGTTCACCCCTGGATTGAGGTGTGAAAACATAACACTTTACATACTCAGGAAAGTGTATTCAACTCCTTTACAGTATCAGAACAACTCCTGACAGGCCTAGGGCCTACTTCCAGCCTCCAGGCACCAATTTTACTCATACTTGTGACATTTGGAGTTGATAGGCTTCAAGGGGATGAAGTCGCACCTTCTACACAGGGTTATGGAGCTCCGCGCAGGGTAAGATTTCAGGTTTCACCCCTGGCTGGAGGTGTGAAAACAAAACACTTCACATAATCAGTAAAGTGTATTTAACCCCTGTACAGCATCAGAACAAGGCCTGCAAAGCCTTGGGCCTACTTCCAGCCTCATGGCACCAGTTTTACTGATACTTGTGACATTTGCAGGTGTTAGGCTTCAAGGGGATGAAGTCGTACCTTCTACCCAGGGTTATGGAGCTCTGCGCAGGGTGAGATTGCAGGGTTCACCCCTGGCTGGAGATGTGAAATCAAAACACTTCACAGACTCAGTAAAGTGTATTTTACTCCTTCACAGTGTCAGAACAAGGCCTGCAAGGGCTTGGGCCTACTTCCAGCCTCCTAGCACCAGTTTTACTGATTCTTGTGACACTTGGATGTGTTAAGCTTCAAGGGGGTGAAGTCGCACCTTCTACCCAGGGTTATGGAGCTCGGCGCAGGGTGAGATTTCAGGGTTCACCCCTGGCTGCAGGGGTGAAAACCAAACACTTCACATACTCAGTAAAGTATATTTCATTCCTTTACGGTATCAGAAAAAGGCCTGAAAGCCCTTGGGCCTACTTCCAGCCTCCTTGCACCAGTTTAACTGATACTTGTGACATTTGCAGGTGTTAGGCTTCAAGGGGGTGAAGTCGCACCTTCTACCCAGGGTTATGGAGCTCCGCCCAGGGTATGATTTCAGGTTTCACCCCTGGCTGCAGGGGTGAAATCAAAACACTTCACATACTCAGGAAAGTGTATTTAACTCCTTTACAGTATCAGAATAGGGCCTGAAAGGCCTTGGGTGTGTTTCCAGCCTCCTGGCACCAGTTTTACTGATACTTGTGACATTTGCAGGTGTTAGGCTTCAAGGGGGTGAAGTCGCACCTTCTACCCAGGGTTATGGAGCTCCGCGCAGGGTGAGATATCAGGGTTCACCCCTGGCTGGAGGTGTGAAAATAAAACACTTCACATACTCCGGAAAGTGTATTTAACTCCTTTACAGTATCAGAATAGGGCCTGAAAGGCCTTGGGTGTGTTTCCAGCCTCCTGGCACCAGTTTTACTGATTCTTGTGACACTTGGATGTGTTAAGCTTCAAGGGGGTGAAGTCGCACCTTCTACCCAGGGTTATGGAGCTCGGCACAGGGTGAGATTTCAGGGTTCACCCCTGGCTGGAGGTGTGAAAATAAAACACTTGACATACTCAGTAAAGTGTATTTAACCCCTTTACAGTATCAGAACAAGGCCTGCAACACCTTGGGTGTGTTTCCAGCCTCCAGGCACCAGATTTACTGATACTTTGTGACATTTGGAGGTTTACAGCTTCAAGGGAACAAAGTCAAACCTTCTACCCAGGGTTATTGAGCTCCGCGCAGGGTGAGATTTCAGTGTTCACCCTGGCTTGAGGTGTGAAAACATAACACTTTACACACTCAGGAAAGTGTATTTAACTCCTTTACAGTATCAGAACAACTCCTGACAGGCCTTGGGCCTACTCCCAGCCTCCAGGCACCAATTTTACTCATACTTGTGACATTTGGAGGTGATAGGCTTCAAGGGGATGAAGGCGCACCTTCTACCCAGGGTTATGGAGCTCCGCGCAGGGTAAGATTTCAGGTTTCACCCCTGGCTGCAAGGGTGAAAACAAAACACTTCACAGACTCAGTAAAGTGTATTTAACCCCTGTACAGTATCAGAACAAGGCCTGCAAGGCCTTGGGCCTACTTCCAGCCTCCTGGCACCAGTTTTACTGATACTTGTGACATTTGCAGGTGTTAGGCTTCAAGGGGATGAAGTCGCACCTTCTACCCAGGGTTATGGAGCTCCGCGCAGGGTACGATTTCAGGGTTCACCCCTGGCTGGAGCTGTGAAAATAAAACACTTCACATACTCAGGAATGTGTATTTAACTCCTTTACAGTATCAGAACAGGGCCTGAAAGGCATTGGGTGCGTTTCCAGCCTCCTGGCACCAGTTTTACTGATACTTGTGACATTTGCAGGTGTTAAGTTTCAAGGGGAGGAAGTCGCACCTTCTACCCAGGGTTATGGAGCTCCGCGCAGGGTAAGATTTCAGGTTTCACCCCTGGCTGCAGGGGTGAAAACCAAACACTTCACATACTCAGTAAAGTGTAATTCATTCCTTTACAGTATCAGAAAAAGGCCTGAAAGCCCTTGGGCCTACTTCCAGCCTCCTGGCACCAGTTTTACTGATACTTGTGACATTTGCAGGTGTTAGGCTTCAAGGGGGTGAAGTCGCACCTTCTACCCAGGGTTATGGAGCTCCGCCCAGGGTATGATATCAGGTTTCACCCCTGGCTGCAGGGGTGAAATCAAAACACTTCACATACTCAGGAAAGTGTATTTCACTCCTTTACAGTATCAGAATAGGGCCTGAAAGGCCTTGGGTGTGTTTCCAGCCTCCTGGCACCAGTTTTACTGATACTTGTGACATTTGCAGGTGTTAGGCTTCAAGGGGGTGAAGTCGCACCTTCTACCCAGGGTTATGGAGCTCCGCGCAGGGTGAGATATCAGGGTTCACCCCTGGCTGGAGGTGTGAAAATAAAACACTTCACATACTCCGGAAAGTGTATTTAACTCCTTTGCAGTATCAGAACAACTCCTGACAGGCCTTGGGCCTACTCCCAGCCTCCAGGCACCAATTTTACTCATACTTGTGACATTTGGAGGTGATAGGCATCAAGGGGATGAAGGCGCACCTTCTACCCAGGGTTATGGAGCTCCGCGCAGGGTAAGATTTCTGCTTTCACCCCTGTTTGCAGGGGTGAAAACAAAACACTTCACATACTCAGTAAAGTGTATTTAACCCCTGTACAGAATCAGAACAAGGCCTGCAAGGCCTTGGGCCTACTTCCAGCCTCCTGGCACCACTTTTACTGATACTTGTGACATTTGCAGGTGTTAGGCTTCAAGGGGATGAAGTCGCACCTTCTACCCAGGGTTATGGAGCTCCGCGCAGGGTACGATTTCAGGGTTCACCCCTGGCTGGAGGTGTGAAAACATAACACTTTACATACTCAGGAAAGTGTATTTAACTCCTTTACAGTATCAGAACAACTCCTGACAGGCCTTGGGCCTACTCCCAGCCTCCAGGCACCAATTTTACTCATACTTGTGACATTTGGAGGTGATAGGCTTCAAGGGGATGAAGGCGCACCTTCTACCCAGGGTTATGGAGCTCCGCGCAGGGTACGATTTCAGGGTTCACCCCTGGCTGGAGCTGTGAAAATAAAACACTTCACATACTCACGAAAGTGTATTTAACTCCTTTACAGTATCAGAACAGGGCCTGAAAGGCATTGGGTGCGTTTCCAGCCTCCTGGCACCAGTTTTACTGATACTTGTGACATTTGCAGGTGTTAAGTTTCAAGGGGAGGAAGTCGCACCTTCTACCCAGGGTTATGGAGCTCCGGGCAGGGTAAGATTTCAGGTTTCACCCCTGGCTGCAGGGGTGAAAGCCAAACACTTCACATACTCAGTAAAGTGTATTTCATTCCTTTACAGTATCAGAAAAAGGCCTGAAAGCCCTTGGGCCTACTTCCAGCCTCCTGGCACCAGTTTTACTGATACTTGTGACATTTGCAGGTGTTAGGCTTCAAGGGGGTGAAGTCGCACCTTCTACCCAAGGTTATGGAGCTCCTCACAGGGTATGATTTCAGGTTTCACCCATGGCTGCAGGGGTGAAATCAAAATACTTCAAATACTCAGGAAAGTGTATTTAACTCCTTTACAGTATCAGAATAGGGCCTGAAAGGCCTTGGGTGTGTTTCCAGCCTCCTGGTACCAGTTTTACTGATACTTGTGACATTTGCAGGTGTTAGGCTTCAAGGGGGTGAAGTAGCACCTTCTACCCAGGGTTATGGAGCTCCGCGCAGGGTGAGATATCAGGGTTCACCCCTGGCTGCAGGTGTGAAAATAAAACACTTCACATACTCAGGAAAGTGTATTTAACTCCTTTACAGTATCAGAATAGGGCCCGAAAGGCCTTGGGTGTGTTTCCAGCCTCCTGGCACCAGTTTTACTGATACTTGTGACATTTGCAGGTGTTACGCTTCAAGGGGATGAAGTCGCACCTTCTACCCAGGGTTATGGAGCTCCGCGCAGGGTAAGATTTCAGGTTTCACCCCTGGCTGCAGGGGTGAAAACAAAACACTTCACATATTCAGTAAAGTGTATTTCATTCCCTCACAGTATCAGAAAAAGGCCTGCAAGGCCTTGGGCCTACTTCCAGCCTCCTGGCACCAGTTTTACTGTTACTTGTGACATTTGCAGGTGTTAAGCTTCAAGGGAACAAAGTCAAACCTTCTACCCGGGGTTATGGAGCTCTGCGCAGGGTGAGATTGCAGGGTTCACCCCTGGCTGGAGGTGAGAAATCAAAATACTTCACAGACTCAGTAAAGTGTATTTAACTCCTTCACAGTGTCAGAACAGGGCCTGCAAGGCCTTGGGTGTGTTTCCAGCCTCCAGGCACCAGTTTTACTGATATTGTGATACATTTTAAGGTGTGAAGCTTCAAGGGGATGAAGTCGCACCTTCTACCCAGGGTTATGGAGCTCTGCGCAGGGTGGGATTGCAGGGTTCACCCCTGGCTGGAGGTGTGAAATAAAAATACTTCACAGACTCAGTAAAGTGTATTTCACTCCTTTACAGTATCAGAAACAGGCCTGCAAAGCCTTGGGCCTACTTCCAGCCTCCTGGCACCAGTTTTACTGATACTTGTGACATTTGCCGGTGTTAGGCTTCAAGGGGATGAAGTTACACCTTCTACCCAGGGTTATGGACCTTCGCGCAGGGTGAGATTTCAGGGTTCACCCGTGGCTTGAGGTGTGAAAACATAACACTTTACATACTCAGGAAAGTGTATTTAACTCCTTTACAGTATCAGAACAACTCCTGACAGGCCTTGGGCCTACTCCCAGCCTCCAGGAACCAATTTTACTCATACTTGTGACATTTGGAGGTGATAGGCTTCAAGGGGATGAAGGCGCACCTTCTACCCAGGGTTATGGAGCTCCGCGCAGGGTACGATTTCAGGGTTCACGTCTGGCTGGAGCTGTGAAAATAAAACACTTCACATACTCACGAAAGTGTATTTAACTCCTTTACAGTATCAGAACAGGGCCTGAAAGGCATTGGGTGCGTTTCCAGCCTCCAGGCACCAGTTTTACTGATGCTTGTGACATATGCAGGTGTTAGGCTTCAAGGGGATGAAGTCGCACCTTCTACCCAGGGTTATGGAGCTCCGCGCAGGGTGAGAATATCAGGGTTCACCCCTGGCTGTTTGTGTGTAAACAAAACCCTTCACATACTCAGTAAAGAGTATTTATCTCCTTCACAGTAACTGAACAAGGCCTGCAAGGCCTTGGGCCTAATTCCAGCCTCCAGACACCAGTTTTAATGATCCTTGTGACATTTGCAGGTGTTAGGCTTCAAGGGGAGGAAGTCGCACCTTCTACCCAGGGTCATGGAGCTCAGCACAGGGTTAGATTTCAGGGTTCACCCCTGGCTGGAGGTGTGAAAATAAAACACTTGACATACTCAGTAAAGTGTATTTAAGCCCTTTACAGTATCAGAACAAGGCCTGCAACGCCTTGGGTGTGTTTCCAGCCTCCAGGCACCAGTTTTACTGATACTTTGTGACATTTGGAGGTTTACAGCTTCAAGGGAACAAAGTCAAACCTTCTACCCAGGGTTATTGAGCTCCGCGCAGGGTGAGATTTCAGGGTTCACCCTGGCTTGAGGTGTGAAAACATAACACTTTACAAACTCAGGAAAGTGTATTTAACTCCTTTACAGTATCAGAACAACTCCTGACAGGTCTTGGGCCTACTCCCAGCCTCCAGGCACCAATTTTACTCATACTTGTGACATTTGGAGGTGATAGGCTTCAAGGGGATGAAGGCGCACCTTCTACCCAGGGTTATGGAGCTCCGCGCAGGGTAAGATTTCAGGTTTCACCCCTGGCTGCAAGGGTGAAAACAAAACACTTCACAGACTCAGTAAAGTGTATTTAACCCCTGTACAGTATCAGAACAAGGCCTGCAAGGCCTTGGGCCTACTTCCAGCCTCCTGGCACCAGTTTTACTGATACTTGTGACATTTGCAGGTGTTAGGCTTCAAGGGGATGAAGTCGCACCTTCTACCCAGGGTTATGGAGCTCCGCGCAGGGTACGATTTCAGGGTTCACCCCTGGCTGGAGCTGTGAAAATAAAACACTTCACATACTCAGGAATGTGTATTTAACTCCTTTACAGTATCAGAACAGGGCCTGAAAGGCATTGGGTGCGTTTCCAGCCTCCTGGCACCAGTTTTACTGATACTTGTGACATTTGCAGGTGTTAAGTTTCAAGGGGAGGAAGTCGCACCTTCTACCCAGGGTTATGGAGCTCCGCGCAGAGTAAGATTTCAGGTTTCACCCCTGGCTGCAGGGGTGAAAACCAAACACTTCACATACTCAGTAAAGTGTAATTCATTCCTTTACAGTATCAGAAAAAGGCCTGAAAGCCCTTGGGCCTACTTCCAGCCTCCTGGCACCAGTTTTACTGATACTTGTGACATTTGCAGGTGTTAGGCTTCAAGGGGGTGAAGTCGCACCTTCTACCCAGGGTTATGGAGCTCCGCCCAGGGTATGATTTCAGGTTTCACCCCTGGCTGCAGGGGTGAAATCAAAACACTTCACATACTCAGGAAAGTGTATTTAACTCCTTTACAGTATCATAATAGGGCCTGAAAGGCCTTGGGTGTGTTTCCAGCCTCCTGGCACCAGTTTTACTGATACTTGTGACATTTGCAGGTGTTAGGCTTCAAGGGGGTGAAGTCGCACCTTCTACCCAGGGTTATGGAGCTCCGCGCAGGGTGAGATATCAGGGTTCACCCCTGGCTGGAGGTGTGAAAATAAAACACTTTACATACTCCGGAAAGTGTATTTAACTCCTTTGCAGTATCAGAACAACTCCTGACAGGCCTTGGGCCTACTCCCAGCCTCCAGGCACCAATTTTACTCATACTTGTGACATTTGGAGGTGATAGGCATCAAGGGGATGAAGGCGCACCTTCTACCCAGGGTTATGGAGCTCCGCGCAGGGTAAGATTTCTGCTTTCACCCCTGTTTGCATGGGTGAAAACAAAACACTTCACATACTCAGTAAAGTGTATTTAACCCCTGTACAGAATCAGAACAAGGCCTGCAAGGCCTTGGGCCTACTTCCAGCCTCCTGGCACCAGTTTTACTGATACTTGTGACATTTGCAGGTGTTAGGCTTCAAGGGGATGAAGTCACACCTTCTACCCAGGGTTATGGAGCTCCGCGCAGGGTATTATTTCAGGGTTCACCCCTGGCTGGAGGTGTGAAAACATAACACTTTACATACTCAGGAAAGTGTATTTAACTCCTTTACAGTATCAGAACAACTCCTGACAGGCCTTGGGCCTACTCCCAGCCTCCAGGCACCAATTTTACTCATACTTGTGACATTTGGAGGTGATAGGCTTCAAGGGGATGAAGGCGCACCTTCTACCCAGGGTTATGGAGCTCCGCTCAGGGTACGATTTCAGGGTTCACCCCTGGCTGGAGCTGTGAAAATAAAACACTTCACATACTCAGGAAAGTGTATTTAACTCCTTTACTGTATCAGAACAGGGCCTGAAAGGCATTGGGTGCGTTTCCAGCCTCCTGGCACCAGTTTTACTGATACTTGTGACATTTGCAGGTGTTAAGTTTCAAGGGGAGGAAGTCGCACCTTCTACCCAGGGTTATGGAGCTCCGGGCAGGGTAAGATTTCAGGTTTCACCCCTGGCTGCAGGGGTGAAAGCCAAACACTTCACATACTCAGTAAAGTGTATTTCATTCCTTTACAGTATCAGAAAAAGGCCTGAAAGCCCTTGGGCCTACTTCCAGCCTCCTGGCACCAGTTTTACTGATACTTGTGACATTTGCAGGTGTTAGGCTTCAAGGGGGTGAAGTCGCACCTTCTACCCAAGGTTATGGAGCTCCTCACAGGGTATGATTTCAGGTTTCACCCATGGCTGCAGGGGTGAAATCAAAACACTTCAAATACTCAGGAAAGTGTATTTAACTCCTTTACAGTATCAGAATAGGGCCTGAAAGGCCTTGGGTGTGTTTCCAGCCTCCTGGTACCAGTTTTACTGATACTTGTGACATTTGGAGGTGATAGGCTTCAAGGGGATGAAGGCGCACCTTCTACCCAGGGTTATGGAGCTCCGCGCAGGGTAAGATTTCAGGTTTCACCCCTGGCTGCAAGGGTGAAAACAAAACACTTCACAGACTCAGTAAAGTGTATTTAACCCCTGTACAGTATCAGAACAAGGCCTGCAAGGCCTTGGGCCTACTTCCAGCCTCCTGGCACCAGTTTTACTGATACTTGTGACATTTGCAGGTGTTAGGCTTCAAGGGGATGAAGTCGCACCTTCTACCCAGGGTTATGGAGCTCCGCGCAGGGTACGATTTCAGGGTTCACCCCTGGCTGGAGCTGTGAAAATAAAACACTTCACATACTCAGGAATGTGTATTTAACTCCTTTACAGTATCAGAACAGGGCCTGAAAGGCATTGGGTGCGTTTCCAGCCTCCTGGCACCAGTTTTACTGATACTTGTGACATTTGCAGGTGTTAAGTTTCAAGGGGAGGAAGTCGCACCTTCTACCCAGGGTTATGGAGCTCCGCGCAGAGTAAGATTTCAGGTTTCACCCCTGGCTGCAGGGGTGAAAACCAAACACTTCACATACTCAGTAAAGTGTAATTCATTCCTTTACAGTATCAGAAAAAGGCCTGAAAGCCCTTGGGCCTACTTCCAGCCTCCTGGCACCAGTTTTACTGATACTTGTGACATTTGCAGGTGTTAGGCTTCAAGGGGGTGAAGTCGCACCTTCTACCCAGGGTTATGGAGCTCCGCCCAGGGTATGATTTCAGGTTTCACCCCTGGCTGCAGGGGTGAAATCAAAACACTTCACATACTCAGGAAAGTGTATTTAACTCCTTTACAGTATCATAATAGGGCCTGAAAGGCCTTGGGTGTGTTTCCAGCCTCCTGGCACCAGTTTTACTGATACTTGTGACATTTGCAGGTGTTAGGCTTCAAGGGGGTGAAGTCGCACCTTCTACCCAGGGTTATGGAGCTCCGCGCAGGGTGAGATATCAGGGTTCACCCCTGGCTGGAGGTGTGAAAATAAAACACTTTACATACTCCGGAAAGTGTATTTAACTCCTTTGCAGTATCAGAACAACTCCTGACAGGCCTTGGGCCTACTCCCAGCCTCCAGGCACCAATTTTACTCATACTTGTGACATTTGGAGGTGATAGGCATCAAGGGGATGAAGGCGCACCTTCTACCCAGGGTTATGGAGCTCCGCGCAGGGTAAGATTTCTGCTTTCACCCCTGTTTGCATGGGTGAAAACAAAACACTTCACATACTCAGTAAAGTGTATTTAACCCCTGTACAGAATCAGAACAAGGCCTGCAAGGCCTTGGGCCTACTTCCAGCCTCCTGGCACCAGTTTTACTGATACTTGTGACATTTGCAGGTGTTAGGCTTCAAGGGGATGAAGTCACACCTTCTACCCAGGGTTATGGAGCTCCGCGCAGGGTATTATTTCAGGGTTCACCCCTGGCTGGAGGTGTGAAAACATAACACTTTACATACTCAGGAAAGTGTATTTAACTCCTTTACAGTATCAGAACAACTCCTGACAGGCCTTGGGCCTACTCCCAGCCTCCAGGCACCAATTTTACTCATACTTGTGACATTTGGAGGTGATAGGCTTCAAGGGGATGAAGGCGCACCTTCTACCCAGGGTTATGGAGCTCCGCTCAGGGTACGATTTCAGGGTTCACCCCTGGCTGGAGCTGTGAAAATAAAACACTTCACATACTCAGGAAAGTGTATTTAACTCCTTTACTGTATCAGAACAGGGCCTGAAAGGCATTGGGTGCGTTTCCAGCCTCCTGGCACCAGTTTTACTGATACTTGTGACATTTGCAGGTGTTAAGTTTCAAGGGGAGGAAGTCGCACCTTCTACCCAGGGTTATGGAGCTCCGGGCAGGGTAAGATTTCAGGTTTCACCCCTGGCTGCAGGGGTGAAAGCCAAACACTTCACATACTCAGTAAAGTGTATTTCATTCCTTTACAGTATCAGAAAAAGGCCTGAAAGCCCTTGGGCCTACTTCCAGCCTCCTGGCACCAGTTTTACTGATACTTGTGACATTTGCAGGTGTTAGGCTTCAAGGGGGTGAAGTCGCACCTTCTACCCAAGGTTATGGAGCTCCTCACAGGGTATGATTTCAGGTTTCACCCATGGCTGCAGGGGTGAAATCAAAACACTTCAAATACTCAGGAAAGTGTATTTAACTCCTTTACAGTATCAGAATAGGGCCTGAAAGGCCTTGGGTGTGTTTCCAGCCTCCTGGTACCAGTTTTACTGATACTTGTGACATTTGGAGGTGATAGGCTTCAAGGGGATGAAGGCGCACCTTCTACCCAGGGTTATGGAGCTCCGCGCAGGGTAAGATTTCAGGTTTCACCCCTGGCTGCAAGGGTGAAAACAAAACACTTCACAGACTCAGTAAAGTGTATTTAACCCCTGTACAGTATCAGAACAAGGCCTGCAAGGCCTTGGGCCTACTTCCAGCCTCCTGGCACCAGTTTTACTGATACTTGTGACATTTGCAGGTGTTAGGCTTCAAGGGGATGAAGTCGCACCTTCTACCCAGGGTTATGGAGCTCCGCGCAGGGTACGATTTCAGGGTTCACCCCTGGCTGGAGCTGTGAAAATAAAACACTTCACATACTCAGGAATGTGTATTTAACTCCTTTACAGTATCAGAACAGGGCCTGAAAGGCATTGGGTGCGTTTCCAGCCTCCTGGCACCAGTTTTACTGATACTTGTGACATTTGCAGGTGTTAAGTTTCAAGGGGAGGAAGTCGCACCTTCTACCCAGGGTTATGGAGCTCCGCGCAGAGTAAGATTTCAGGTTTCACCCCTGGCTGCAGGGGTGAAAACCAAACACTTCACATACTCAGTAAAGTGTAATTCATTCCTTTACAGTATCAGAAAAAGGCCTGAAAGCCCTTGGGCCTACTTCCAGCCTCCTGGCACCAGTTTTACTGATACTTGTGACATTTGCAGGTGTTAGGCTTCAAGGGGGTGAAGTCGCACCTTCTACCCAGGGTTATGGAGCTCCGCCCAGGGTATGATTTCAGGTTTCACCCCTGGCTGCAGGGGTGAAATCAAAACACTTCACATACTCAGGAAAGTGTATTTAACTCCTTTACAGTATCAGAATAGGGCCTGAAAGGCCTTGGGTGTGTTTCCAGCCTCCTGGCACCAGTTTTACTGATACTTGTGACATTTGTAGGTGTTAGGCTTCAAGGGGGTGAAGTCGCACCTTCTACCCAGGGTTATGGAGCTCCGCGCAGGGTGAGATATCAGGGTTCACCCCTGGCTGGAGGTGTGAAAATAAAACACTTCACATACTCCGGAAAGTGTATTTAACTCCTTTGCAGTATCAGAACAACTCCTGACAGGCCTTGGGCCTACTCCCAGCCTCCAGGCACCAATTTTACTCATACTTGTGACATTTGGAGGTGATAGGCATCAAGGGGATGAAGGCGCACCTTCTACCCAGGGTTATGGAGCTCCGCGCAGGGTAAGATTTCTGCTTTCACCCCTGTTTGCATGGGTGAAAACAAAACACTTCACATACTCAGTAAAGTGTATTTAACCCCTGTACAGAATCAGAACAAGGCCTGCAAGGCCTTGGGCCTACTTCCAGCCTCCTGGCACCAGTTTTACTGATACTTGTGACATTTGCAGGTGTTAGGCTTCAAGGGGATGAAGTCGCACCTTCTACCCAGGGTTATGGAGCTCCGCGCAGGGTACGATTTCAGGGTTCACCCCTGGCTGGAGGTGTGAAAACATAACACTTTACATACTCAGGAAAGTGTATTTAACTCCTTTACAGTATCAGAACAACTCCTGACAGGCCTTGGGCCTACTCCCAGCCTACAGGCACCAATTTTACTCATACTTGTGACATTTGGAGGTGATAGGCTTCAAGGGGATGAAGGCGCACCTTCTACCCAGGGTTATGGAGCTCCGCGCAGGGTACGATTTCAGGGTTCACCCCTGGCTGGAGCTGTGAAAATAAAACACTTCACATACTCAGGAAAGTGTATTTAACTCCTTTACAGTATCAGAACAGGGCCTGAAAGGCATTGGGTGCGTTTCCAGCCTCCTGGCACCAGTTTTACTGATACTTGTGACATTTGCAGGTGTTAAGTTTCAAGGGGAGGAAGTCGCACCTTCTACCCAGGGTTATGGAGCTCCGGGCAGGGTAAGATTTCAGGTTTCACCCCTGGCTGCAGGGGTGAAAGCCAAACACTTCACATACTCAGTAAAGTGTATTTCATTCCTTTACAGTATCAGAAAAAGGCCTGAAAGCCCTTGGGCCTACTTCCAGCCTCCTGGCACCAGTTTTACTGATACTTGTGACATTTGCAGGTGTTAGGCTTCAAGGGGGTGAAGTCGCACCTTCTACCCAAGGTTATGGAGCTCCTCACAGGGTATGATTTCAGGTTTCACCCTTGGCTGCAGGGGTGAAATCAAAACACTTCAAATACTCAGGAAAGTGTATTTAACTCCTTTACAGTATCAGAATAGGGCCTGAAAGGCCTTGGGTGTGTTTCCAGCCTCCTGGTACCAGTTTTACTGATACTTGTGACATTTGCAGGTGTTAGGCTTCAAGGGGGTGAAGTAGCACCTTCTACCCAGGGTTATGGAGCTCCTCGCAGGGTGAGATATCAGGGTTCACCCCTGGCTGGAGGTGTGAAAATAAAACACTTCACATACTCAGGAAAGTGTATTTAACTCCTTTACAGTATCAGAATAGGGCCCGAAAGGCCTTTGGTGTGTTTCCAGCCTCCTGGCACCAGTTTTACTGATACTTGTGACATTTGCAGGTGTTACGCTTCAAGGGGATGAAGTCGCACCTTCTACCCAGGGTTATGGAGCTCCGCGCAGGGTAAGATTTCAGGTTTCACCCCTGGCTGCAGGGGTGAAAACAAAACACTTCACATATTCAGTAAAGTGTATTTCATTCCCTCACAGTATCAGAAAAAGGCCTGCAAGGCCTTGGGCCTACTTCCAGCCTCCTGGCACCAGTTTTACTGATACTTGTGACATTTGCAGGTGTTAAGCTTCAAGGGAACAAAGTCAAACCTTCTACCCGGGGTTATGGAGCTCTGCGCAGGGTGAGATTGCAGGGTTCACCCCTGGCTGGAGGTGTGAAATCAAAATACTTCACAGACTCAGTAAAGTGTATTTAACTCCTTCACAGTGTCAGAACAGGGCCTGCAAGGCCTTGGGTGTGTTTCCAGCCTCCAGGCATCAGTTTTACTGATATTGTGATACATTTTAAGGTGTGAAGCTTCAAGGGGATGAAGTCGCACCTTCTACCCAGGGTTATGGAGCTCTGCGCAGGGTGGGATTGCAGGGTTCACCCCTGGCTGGAGGTGTGAAATCAAAATACTTCACAGACTCAGTAAAGTGTATTTCACTCCTTTACAGTATCAGAAAAAGGCCTGCAAAGCCTTGGGCCTACTTCCAGCCTCCTGGCACCAGTTTTACTGATACTTGTGACATTTGCCAGTGTTAGGCTTCAAGGGGATGAAGGCGCACCTTCTACCCAGGGTTATGGAGCTCCGCGCAGAGTACGATTTCAGGGTTCACCCCTGGCTGGAGCTGTGAAAATAAAACACTTCACATACTCACGAAAGTGTATTTAACTCCTTTACAGTATCAGAACAGGGCCTGAAAGGCATTGGGTGCGTTTCCAGCCTCCAGGCACCAGTTTTACTGATGCTTGTGACATATGCAGGTGTTAGGCTTCAAGGGGATGAAGTCGCACCTTCTACCCAGGGTTATGGTGCTCCGCGCAGGGTGAGAATATCAGGGTTCACCCCTGGCTGTTTGTGTGTAAACAAAACACTTCACATACTCAGTAAAGAGTATTTATCTCCTTCACAGTAACTGAACAAGGCCTGCAAGGCCTTGGGCCTAATTCCAGCCTCCAGACACCAGTTTTAATGATCCTTGTGACATTTGCAGGTGTTAGGCTTCAAGGGGAGGAAGTCGCACCTTCTACCCAGGGTCATGGAGCTCCGCGCAGGGTTAGATTTCAGGGTTCACCCCTGGCTGGAGGTGTGAAAATAAAACACTTGACATACTCACTAAAGTGTATTTAACCCCTTTACAGTATCAGAACAAGGCCTGCAACGCCTTGGGTGTGTTTCCAGCCTCCAGGCACCAGTTTTACTGATACTTTGTGACATTTGGAGGTTTACAGCTTCAAGGGAACAAGGTCAAACCTTCTACCCAGGGTTATTGAGCTCCGCGCAGGGTGAGATTTCAGGGTTCACCCTGGCTTGAGGTGTGAAAACATAACACTTTACAAACTCAGGAAAGTGTATTTAACTCCTTTACAGTATCAGAACAACTCCTGACAGGCCTTGGGCCTACTCCCAGCCTCCAGGCACCAATTTTACTCATACTTGTGACATTTGGAGGTGATAGGCTTCAAGATGATGAAGGCACACCTTCTACCCAGGGTTATGGAGCTCCGCGCAGGTAAGATTTCAGGTTTCACCCCTGGCTGCAAGGGTGAAAACAAAACACTTCACAGACTCAGTAAAGTGTATTTAACCCCTGTACAGTATCAGAACAAGGCCTGCAAGGCCTTGGGCCTACTTCCAGCCTCCTGGCACCAGTTTTACTGATACTTGTGACATTTGCAGGTGTTAGGCTTCAAGGGGATGAAGTCGCACCTTCTACCCAGGGTTATGGAGCTCCGCGCAGGGTACGATTTCAGGGTTCACCCCTGGCTGGAGCTGTGAAAATAAAACACTTCACATACTCAGGAATGTGTATTTAACTCCTTTACAGTATCAGAACAGGGCCTGAAAGGCACTGGGTGCGTTTCCAGCCTCCTGGCACCAGTTTTACTGATACTTGTGACATTTGCAGGTGTTAGGCTTCAAGGGGGTGAAGTCGCACCTTCTACCCAGGGTTATGGAGCTCCGCGCAGGGTGAGATATCAGGGTTCACCCCTGGCTGGAGGTGTGAAAATAAAACACTTCACATACTCCGGAAAGTGTATTTAACTCCTTTACAGTATCAGAATAGGGCCTGAAAGGCCTTGGGTGTGTTTCCAGCCTCCTGGCACCAGTTTTACTGATTCTTGTGACACTTGGATGTGTTAAGCTTCAAGGGGGTGAAGTCGCACCTTCTACCCAGGGTTATGGAGCTCGGCACAGGGTGAGATTTCAGGGTTCACCCCTAGCTGGAGGTGTGAAAATAAAACACTTGACATACTCAGTAAAGTGTATTTAACCCCTTTACAGTATCAGAACAAGGCCTGCAACGCCTTGGGTGTGTTTCCAGCCTCCAGGCACCAGATTTATTGATACTTTGTGACATTTGGAGGTTTACAGCTTCAAGGGAACAAAGTCAAACCTTCTACCCAGGGTTATTGAGCTCCGCGCAGGGTGTGATTTCAGGGTTCACCCTGGCTTGAGGTGTGAAAACATAACACTTTACACACTCAGGAAAGTGTATTTAACTCCTTTACAGTATCAGAACAACTCCTGACAGGCCTTGGGCCTACTCCCAGCCTCCAGGCACCAATTTTACTCATACTTGTGACATTTGGAGGTGAGAGGCTTCAAGGGGATGAAGGCGCACCTTCTACCCAGGGTTATGGAGCTCCGCGCAGGGTAAGATTTCAGGGTTCACCCCTGGCTGGAGCTGTGAAAATAAAACACTTCACATACTCAGGAATGTGTATTTAACTCCTTTACAGTATCAGAACAGGGCCTGAAAGGCATTGGGTGCGTTTCCAGCCTCCTGGCACCAGTTTTACTGATACTTGTGACATTTGCAGGTGTTAAGTTTCAAGGGGAGGAAGTCGCACCTTCTACCCAGGGTTATGGAGCTCCGCGCAGGGTAAGATTTCAGGTTTCACCCCTGGCTGCAGGGGTGAAAACCAAACACTTCACATACTCAGTAAAGTGTAATTCATTCCTTTACAGTATCAGAAAAAGGCCTGAAAGCCCTTGGGCCTACTTCCAGCCTCCTGGCACCAGTTTTACTGATACTTGTGACATTTGCAGGTGTTAGGCTTCAAGGGGGTGAAGTCGCACCTTCTACCCAGGGTTATGGAGCTCCGCCCAGGGTATGATTTCAGGTTTCACCCCTGGCTGCAGGGGTGAAATCAAAACACTTCACATACTCAGGAAAGTGTATTTAACTCCTTTACAGTATAAGAATAGGGCCTGAAAGGCCTTGGGTGTGTTTCCAGCCTCCTGGCACCAGTTTTACTGATACTTGTGACATTTGCAGGTGTTAGGCTTCAAGGGGGTGAAGTCGCACCTTCTACCCAGGGTTATGGAGCTCCGCGCAGTGTGAGATATCAGGGTTCACCCCTGGCTGGAGGTGTGAAAATAAAACACTTCACATACTCCGGAAAGTGTATTTAACTCCTTTGCAGTATCAGAACAACTCCTGACAGGCCTTGGGCCTACTCCCAGCCTCCAGGCACCAATTTTATTCATACTTGTGACATTTGGAGGTGATAGGCATCAAGGGGATGAAGGCGCACCTTCTACCCAGGGTTATGGAGCTCCGCGCAGGGTAAGATTTCTGCTTTCACCCCTGTTTGCAGGGGTGAAAACAAAACACTTCACATACTCAGTAAAGTGTATTTAACCCCTGTACAGAATCAGAACAAGGCCTGCAAGGCCTTGGGCCTACTTCCAGCCTCCTGGCACCAGTTTTACTGATACTTGTGACATTTGCAGGTGTTAGGCTTCAAGGGGATGAAGTCGCACCTTCTACCCAGGGTTATGGAGCTCCGCGCAGGGTACGATTTCAGGGTTCACCCCTGGCTGGAGGTGTGAAAACATAACACTTTACATACTCAGGAAAGTGTATTTAACTCCTTTACAGTATCAGAACAACTCGTGACAGGCCTTGGGCCTACTCCCAGCCTCCAGGCACCAATTTTACTCATACTTGTGACATTTGGAGGTGATAGGCTTCAAGGGGATGAAGGCGCACCTTCTACCCAGGGTTATGGAGCTCCGCGCAGGGTACGATTTCAGGGTTCACCCCTGGCTGGAGCTGTGAAAATAAAACACTTCACATACTCAGGAAAGTGTATTTAACTCCTTTACAGTATCAGAACAGGGCCTGAAAGGCATTGGGTGCGTTTCCAGCCTCCTGGCACCAGTTTTACTGATACTTGTGACATTTGCAGGTGTTAAGTTTCAAGGGGAGGAAGTCGCACCTTCTACCCAGGGTTATGGAGCTCCGGGCAGGGTAAGATTTCAGGTTTCACCCCTGGCTGCAGGGGTGAAATCAAAACACTTCAAATACTCAGGAAAGTGTATTTAACTCCTTTACAGTATCAGAATAGGGCCTGAAAGGCCTTGGGTGTGTTTACAGCCTCCTGGTACCAGTTTTACTGATACTTGTGACATTTGCAGGTGTTAGGCTTCAAGGGGGTGAAGTAGCACCTTCTACCCAGGGTTATGGAGCTCCGCGCAGGGTGAGATATCAGGGTTCACCCCTGGCTGGAGGTGTGAAAATAAAACACTTCACATACTCAGGAAAGTGTATTTAACTCCTTTACAGTATCAGAATAGGGCCCGAAAGGCCTTGGGTGTGTTTCCAGCCTCCTGGCACCAGTTTTACTGATACTTGTGACATTTGCAGGTGTTACGCTTCAAGGGGATGAAGTCGCACCTTCTACCCAGGGTTATGGAGCTCCGCGCAGGGTAAGATTTCAGGTTTCACCCCTGGCTGCAGGGGTTTAAACAAAACACTTCACATATTCAGTAAAGTGTATTTCATTCCCTCACAGTATCAGAAAAAGGCCTGCAAGGCCTTGGGCCTACTTCCAGCCTCCTGGCACCAGTTTTACTGATACTTGTGACATTTGCAGGTGTTAAGCTTCAAGGGAACAAAGTCAAACCTTCTACCCGGGGTTATGGAGCTCTGCGCAGGGTGAGATTGCAGGGTTCACCCCTGGCTGGAGGTGAGAAATCAAAATACTTCACAGACTCAGTAAAGTGTATTTAACTCCTTCACAGTGTCAGAACAGGGCCTGCAAGGCCTTGGGTGTGTTTCCAGCCTCCAGGCACCAGTTTTACTGATATTGTGATACATTTTAAGGTGTGAAGCTTCAAGGGGATGAAGTCGCACCTTCTACCCAGGGTTATGGAGCTCTGCGCAGGGTGGGATTGCAGGGTTCACCCCTGGCTGGAGGTGTGAAATTAAAATACTTCACAGACTCAGTAAAGTGTATTTCACTCCTTTACAGTATCAGAAAAAGGCCTGCAAAGCCTTGGGCCTACTTCCAGCCTCCTGGCACCAGTTTTACTGATACTTGTGACATTTGCCGGTGTTAGGCTTCAAGGGGATGAAGTTACACCTTCTACCCAGGGTTATGGACCTTCGCGCAGGGTGAGATTTCAGGGTTCACCCGTGGCTTGAGGTGTGAAAACATAACACTTTACATACTCAGGAAAGTGTATTTAACTCCTTTACAGTATCAGAACAACTCCTGACAGGCCTTGGGCCTACTCCCAGCCTCCAGGCACCAATTTTACTCATACTTGTGACATTTGGAGGTGATAGGCTTCAAGGGGATGAAGGCGCACCTTCTACCCAGGGTTATGGAGCTCCGCGCAGGGTACGATTTCAGGGTTCACCCCTGGCTGGAGCTGTGAAAATAAAACACTTCACATACTCACGAAAGTGTATTTAACTCCTTTACAGTATCAGAACAGGGCCTGAAAGGCATTGGGTGCGTTTCCAGCCTCCAGGCACCAGTTTTACTGATGCTTGTGACATATGCAGGTGTTAGGCTTCAAGGGGATGAAGTCGCACCTTCTACCCAGGGTTATGGAGCTCCGCGCAGGGTGAGAATATCAGGGTTCACCCCTGGCTGTTTGTGTGTAAACAAAACACTTCACATACTCAGTAAAGAGTATTTATCTCCTTCACAGTAACTGAACAAGGCCTGCAAGGCCTTGGGCCTAATTCCAGCCTCCAGACACCAGTTTTAATGATCCTTGTGACATTTGCAGGTGTTAGGCTTCAAGGGGAGGAAGTCGCACCTTCTACCCAGGGTCATGGAGCTCCGCGCAGGGTTAGATTTCAGGGTTCACCCCTGGCTGGAGGTGTGAAAATAAAACACTTGACATACTCAGTAAAGTGTATTTAACCCCTTTACAGTATCAGAACAAGGCCTGCAACGCCTTGGGTGTGTTTCCAGCCTCCAGGCACCAGTTTTACTGATACTTTGTGACATTTGGAGGTTTACAGCTTCAAGGGAACAAAGTCAAACCTTCTACCCAGGGTTATTGAGCTCCGCGCAGGGTGAGATTTCAGGGTTCACCCTGGCTTGAGGTGTGAAAACATAACACTTTACAAACTCAGGAAAGTGTATTTAACTCCTTTACAGTATCAGAACAACTCCTGACAGGCCTTGGGCCTACTCCCAGCCTCCAGGCACCAATTTTACTCATACTTGTGACATTTGGAGGTGATAGGCTTCAAGGGGATGAAGGCGCACCTTCTACCCAGGGTTATGGAGCTCCGCGCAGGGTAAGATTTCAGGTTTCACCCCTGGCTGCAAGGGTGAAAACAAAACACTTCACAGACTCAGTAAAGTGTATTTAACCCCTGTACAGTATCAGAACAAGGCCTGCAAGGCCTTGGGCCTACTTCCAGCCTCCTGGCACCAGTTTTACTGATACTTGTGACATTTGCAGGTGTTAGGCTTCAAGGGGATGAAGTCGCACCTTCTACCCAGGGTTATGGAGCTCCGCGCAGGGTACGATTTCAGGGTTCACCCCTGGCTGGAGCTGTGAAAATAAAACACTTCACATACTCAGGAATGTGTATTTAACTCCTTTACAGTATCAGAACAGGGCCTGAAAGGCATTGGGTGCGTTTCCAGCCTCCTGGCACCAGTTTTACTGATACTTGTGACATTTGCAGGTGTTAAGTTTCAAGGGGAGGAAGTTGCACCTTCTACCCAGGGTTATGGAGCTCCGGGCAGGGTAAGATTTCAGGTTTCACCCCTGGCTGCAGGGGTGAAAGCCAAACAGTTCACATACTCAGTAAAGTGTATTTCATTCCTTTACAGTATCAGAAAAAGGCCTGAAAGCCCTTGGGCCTACTTCCAGCCTCCTGGCACCAGTTTTACTGATACTTGTGACATTTGCAGGTGTTAGGCTTCAAGGGGGTGAAGTCGCACCTTCTACCCAGGGTTATGGAGCTCCGCGCAGGGTGAGATATCAGGGTTCACCCCTGGCTGGAGGTGTGAAAATAAAACACTTCACATACTCAGGAAAGTGTATTTAACTCCTTTACAGTATCAGAATAGGGCCTGAAAGGCCTTGGGTGTGTTTCCAGCCTCCTGGCACCAGTTTTACTGATACTTGTGACATTTGCAGGTGTTAAGCTTCAAGGGAACAAAGTCAAACCTTCTACCCAGGGTTATGGAGCTCCGCGCAGGGTGAGATTTTAGGGTTCACCCGTGGCTTGAGGTGTGAAAACATAACACTTTACATACTCAGGAAAGTGTATTTAACTCATTTACAGTATCAGAACAACTCCTGACAGGCCTTGGGCCTACTCCCAGCCTCCAGGCACCAATTTTACTCATACCTGTGACATTTGGAGGTGATGGGCTTCAAGGGGATGAAGGCGCACCTTCTACCCAGGGTTATGGAGCTCCGCGCAGGGTAAGATTTCAGGTTTCACCCCTGGCTGCAGGGGTGAAAACAAAACACTTCACATACTCAGTAAAGTGTATTTAACCCATGTACAGTATCAGAACAAGGCCTGCAAGGCCTTGGGCCTACTTCCAGCCTCCTGGCACCAGTTTTACTGATACTTGTGACATTTGCAGGTGTTAGGCTTCAAGGGGATGAAGTCGCACCTTCTACCCAGGGTTATGGAGCTCCGCGCAGGGTACGATTTCAGGGTTCACCCCTGGCTGGAGCTGTGAAAATAAAACACTTCACATACTCACGAAAGTGTATTTAACTCCTTTACAGTATCAGAACAGGGCCTGAAAGGCATTGGGTGCGTTTCCAGCCTCCTGGCACCAGTTTTACTGATACTTGTGACATTTGCAGGTGTTAAGTTTCAAGGGGAGGAAGTCGCACCTTCTACCCAGGGTTATGGAGCTCCGGGCAGGGTAAGATTTCAGGTTTCACCCCTGGCTGTAGGGGTGAAAGCCAAACACTTCACATACTCAGTAAAGTGTATTTCATTCCTTTACAGTATCAGAAAAAGGCCTGAAAGGCATTGGTTGCCTTTCCAGCCTCCAGGCACCAGTTTTACTGATACTTGTGACACTTGGAGGTGTCAAGCTTCAAGGGAACAAAGTCAAACCTTCTACCCAGGGTTATGGCGCTCGGCGCAGGGTGAGATTTCAGGGTTCACCCCTGGATGGAGGTGTGATAATAAAACACTTCACATACTCAGGAAAGTGTATTTAACTCCTTTACAGTATCAGAATAAGGCCTGCAAGGCCTTGGGTGTGTTTCCAGCCTCCAGGCACCAGTTTTACTGATACCTGTGACATTTTGAGGTGTTATGCTTCAAGGGGAGGAATTCACACCTTCTACCCAGGGTTATGGAGCTCTGCACAGGGTGAGATTGCAGGGTTCACCCCTGGCTGGAGGTGTGAAATCAAAACACTTCACAGACTCAGTAAAGTGTAATTAACTCCTTCACAGTGTCAGAACAAGGCCTGCAACGCCTTGGGTGTGTTTCCAGCCTCCAGGCACCAGTTTTACTGATTCTTGTGACATTTGCAGGTGTTAGGCTTCAAGGGGATGAAGTCGCACCTTCTACCCAGGGTTATGGTGCTCCGCGCAGGGTATGATTTCAGGTTTCACCCCTGGCTGCAGGGGTGAAATCAAAACACTTTACAGACTCAGTAAAGTGTATTTAACTCCTTCACAGTATCAGAACAAGGCCTGCAAGGCCTTGGGTGTGTTTCCAGGGTCCAGGCACCAGTTTTACTGATACTTGTGACATTTGCAGGTGTTAGGCTTCAAGGGGATGCAGTCGCACCTTCTACCCAGGGTTATGGAGCTCCGCGCAGGGTGAGATATCAGCGTTCACCCCTGGCTGGAGGTGTGAAAATAAAACACGTCACATACTCAGGAAAGTGTATTTAACTCCTTTACAGTATCAGAATAGGGCCTGAAAGGCCTTGGGTGTGTTTCCAGCCTCCTGGCACCAGTTTTACTGATACTTGTGACATTTGCAGGTGTTAGGCTTCAAGGGTATGAAGTAGCACCTTCTACCCAGGGTTATGGAGCTCCGCGCAGAATGAGATTTCAGGGTTCACCCCTGGATTGAGGTGTGAAAACATAACACTTTACATACTCAGGAAAGTGTATTCAACTCCTTTACAGTATCAGAACAACTCCTGACAGGCCTTGGGCCTACTTCCAGCCTCCAGGCACCAATTTTACTCATACTTGTGACATTTGGAGTTGATAGGCTTCAAGGGGATGAAGTCACACCTTCTACCCAGGGTTATGGAGCTCCGCGCAGGGTAAGATTTCAGGTTTCACCCCTGGCTGGAGGTGTGAAAACAAGACACTTCACATAATCAGTAAAGTGTATTTAACCCCTGTACAGTATCAGAACAAGGCCTGCAAAGCCTTGGGCCTACTTCCAGCCTCATGGCACCAGTTTTACTGATACTTGTGACATTTGCAGGTGTTAGGCTTCAAGGGGATGAAGTCGTACCTTCTACCCAGGGTTATGGAGCTCTGCGCAGGGTGAGATTGCAGGGTTCACCCCTGGCTGGAGATGTGAAATCAAAACACTTCACAGACTCAGTAAAGTGTATTTTACTCCTTCACAGTGTCAGAACAAGGCCTGCAAGGGCTTGGGCCTACTTCCAGCCTCCTAGCACCAGTTTTACTGATTCTTGTGACACTTGGATGTGTTAAGCTTCAAGGGGGTGAAGTCGCACCTTCTACACAGGGTTATGGAGCTCGGCGCAGGGTGAGATTTCAGGGTTCACCCCTGGCTGCAGGGGTGCAAACCAAACACTTCACATACTCAGTAAAGTATATTTCATTCCTTTACAGTATCAGAAAAAGGCCTGAAAGCCCTTGGGCCTACTTCCAGCCTCCTTGCACCAGTTTAACTGATACTTGTGACATTTGCAGGTGTTAGGCTTCAAGGGGGTGAAGTCGCACCTTCTACCCAGGGTTATGGAGCTCCGCGCAGGGTGAGATATCAGGGTTCACCCCTGACTGGAGGTGTGAAAATAAAACACTTCACATACTCCGGAAAGTGTATTTAACTCCTTTACAGTATCAGAATAGGGCCTGAAAGGCCTTGGGTGTGTTTCCAGCCTCCTGGCACCAGTTTTACTGATTCTTGTGACACTTGGATGTGTTAAGCTTCAAGGGGGTGAAGTCGCACCTTCTACCCAGGGTTATGGAGCTCGGCACAGGGTGAGATTTCAGGGTTCACCCCTGGCTGGAGGTGTGAAAATAAAACACTTGACATACTCAGTAAAGTGTATTTAACCCCTTTACAGTATCAGAACAAGGCCTGTAACGCCTTGGGTGTGTTTCCAGCCTCCAGGCACCAGATTTACTGATACTTTGTGACATTTGGAGGTTTACAGCTTCAAGGGAACAAAGTCAAACCTTCTACCCAGGGTTATTGAGCTCTGCGCAGGGTGAGATTTCAGGGTTCACCCTGGCTTGAGGTGTGAAAACATAACACTTTACACACTCAGGAAAGTGTATTTAACTCCTTTACAGTATCAGAACAACTCCTGACAGGCCTTGGGCCTACTCCCAGCCTCCAGGCACCAATTTTACTCATACTTGTGACATTTGGAGGTGATAGGCTTCAAGGGGATGAAGGCGCACCTTCTACCCAGGGTTATGGAGCTCCGCGCAGGGTACGATTTCAGGGTTCACCCCTGGCTGGAGCTGTGAAAATAAAACACTTCACATACTCAGGAATGTGTATTTAACTCCTTTACAGTATCAGAACAGGGCCTGAAAGGCATTGGGTGCGTTTCCAGCCTCCTGGCACCAGTTTTACTGATACTTGTGACATTTGCAGGTGTTAAGTTTCAAGGGGAGGAAGTCGCTCCTTCTACCCAGGGTTATGGAGCTCCGCGCAGGGTAAGATTTCAGGTTTCACCCCTGGCTGCAGGGGTGAAAACCAAACACTTCACATACTCAGTAAAGTGTAATTCATTCCTTTACAGTATCAGAAAAAGGCCTGAAAGCCCTTGGGCCTACTTCCAGCCTCCTGGCACCAGTTTTACTGATACTTGTGACATTTGCAGGTGTTAGGCTTCAAGGGGGTGAAGTCGCACCTTCTACCCAGGGTTATGGAGCTCCGCCCAGGGTATGATTTCAGGTTTCACCCCTGGCTGCAGGGGTGAAATCAAAACACTTCACATACTCAGGAAAGTGTATTTAACTCCTTTACAGTATCAGAATAGGGCCTGAAAGGCCTTGGGTGTGTTTCCAGCCTCCTGGCACCAGTTTTACTGATACTTGTGACATTTGCAGGTGTTAGGCTTCAAGGGGGTGAAGTCGCACCTTCTACCCAGGGTTATGGAGCTCCGCGCAGGGTGAGATATCAGGGTTCACCCCTGGCTGGAGGTGTGAAAATAAAACACTTCACATACTCCGGAAAGTGTATTTAACTCCTTTGCAGTATCAGAACAACTCCTGACAGGCCTTGGGCCTACTCCCAGCCTCCAGGCACCAATTTTACTCATACTTGTGACATTTGGAGGTGATAGGCATCAAGGGGATGAAGGCGCACCTTCTACCCAGGGTTATGGAGCTCCGCGCAGGGTAAGATTTCTGCTTTCACCCCTGTTTGCAGGGGTGAAAACAAAACACTTCACATACTCAGTAAAGTGTATTTAACCCCTGTACAGAATCAGAACAAGGCCTGCAAGGCCTTGGGCCTACTTCCAGCCTCCTGGCACCAGTTTTACTGATACTTGTGACATTTGCAGGTGTTAGGCTTCAAGGGGATGAAGTCGCACCTTCTACCCAGGGTTATGGAGCTCCGCGCAGGGTACGATTTCAGGGTTCACCCCTGGCTGGACGTGTGAAAACATAACACTTTACATACTCAGGAAAGTGTATTTAACTCCTTTACAGTATCAGAACAACTCCTGACAGGCCTTGGGCCTACTCCCAGCCTCCAGGCACCAATTTTACTCCTACTTGTGACATTTGGAGGTGATAGGCTTCAAGGGGATGAAGGCGCACCTTCTACCCAGGGTTATGGAGCTCAGCGCAGGGTACGATTTCAGGGTTCACCCCTGGCTGGAGCTGTGAAAATAAAACACTTCACATACTCACAAAAGTGTATTTAACTCCTTTACAGTATCAGAACAGGGCCTGAAAGGCATTGGGTGCGTTTCCAGCGCCTGGCACCAGTTTTACTGATACTTGTGACATTTGCAGGTGTTAAGTTTCAAGGGGAGGAAGTCGCACCTTCTACCCAGGGTTATGGAGCTCCGGGCAGGGTAAGATTTCAGGTTTCACCCCTGCCTGCAGGGGTGAAAGCCAAACACTTCACATACTCAGTAAAGTGTATTTCATTCCTTTACAGTATCAGAAAAAGGCCTGAAAGCCCTTGGGCCTACTTCCAGCCTCCTGGCACCAGTTTTACTGATACTTGTGACATTTGCAGGTGTTAGGCTTCAAGGGGGTGAAGTCGCACCTTCTACCCAAGGTTATGGAGCTCCTCACAGGGTATGATTTCAGGTTTCACCCATGGCTGCAGGGGTGAAATCAAAACACTTCAAATAGTCAGGAAAGTGTATTTAACTCCTTTACAGTATCAGAATAGGGCCTGAAAGGCCTTGGGTGTGTTTCCAGCCTCCTGGTACCAGTTTTACTGATACTTGTGACATTTGCAGGTGTTAGGCTTCAAGGGGGTGAAGTAGCACCTTCTACCCAGGGTTATGGAGCTCCGCGCAGGGTGAGATATCAGGGTTCACCCCTGGCTGGAGGTGTGAAAATAAAACACTTCACATACTCAGGAAAGTGTATTTAACTCCTTTACAGTATCAGAATAGGGCCCGAAAGGCCTTGGGTGTGTTTCCAGCCTCCTGGCACCAGTTTTACTGATACTTGTGACATTTGCAGGTGTTACGCTTCAAGGGGATGAAGTCGCACCTTCTACCCAGGGTTATGGAGCTCCGCGCAGGGTAAGATTTCAGGTTTCACCACTGGCTGCAGGGGTGAAAACAAAACACTTCACATATTCAGTAAAGTGTATTTCATTCCCTCACAGTATCAGAAAAAGGCCTGCAAGGCCTTGGGCCTACTTCCAGCCTCCTGGCACCAGTTTTACTGATACTTGTGACATTTGCAGGTGTTAAGCTTCAAGGGAACAAAGTCAATTCTTCTACCCTGGGTTATGGAGCTCTGCGCAGGGTGAGATTGCAGGGTTCACCCCTGGCTGGAGGTGAGAAATCAAAATACTTCACAGACTCAGTAAAGTGTATTTAACTCCTTCACAGTGTCAGAACAGGGCCTGCAAGGCCTTGGGTGTGTTTCCAGCCTCCAGGCACCAGTTTTACTGATATTGTGATACATTTTAAGGTGTGAAGCTTCAAGGGAATGAAGTCGCACCTTCTACCCAGGGTTATGGAGCTCTGCGCAGGGTGGGATTGCAGGGTTCACCCCTGGCTGGAGGTGTGAAATCAAAATACTTCACAGACTCAGTAAAGTGTATTTCACTCCTTTACAGTATCAGAAAAAGGCCTGCAAAGCCTTGGGCCTACTTCCAGCCTCCTGGCACCAGTTTTACTGATACTTGTGACATTTGCCGGTGTTAGGCTTCAAGGGGATGAAGTTACACCTTCTACCCAGGGTTATGGACCTTCGCGCAGGGTGAGATTTCAGGGTTCACCCGTGGCTTGAGGTGTGAAAACATAACACTTTACATACTCAGGAAAGTGTATTTAAGTCCTTTACAGTATCAGAACAACTCCTGACAGGCCTTGGGCCTACTCCCAGCCTCCAGGCACCAATTTTACTCATACTTGTGACATTTGGAGGTGATAGGCTTCAAGGGGATGAAGGCGCACCTTCTACCCAGGGTTATGGAGCTCCGCGCAGGGTACGATTTCAGGCTTCACCCCTGGCTGGAGCTGTGAAAATAAAACACTTCACATACTCACGAAAGTGTATTTAACTCCTTTACAGTATCAGAACAGGGCCTGAAAGGCATTGGGTGATTTTCCAGCCTCCAGGCACCAGTTTTACTCATACTTGTGACATTTGGAGGTGATAGGCTTCAAGGGGATGAAGGCGCACCTTCTACCCAGGGTTATGGAGCTCCGCGCAGGGTACGATTTCAGGGTTCACCCCTGGCTGGAGCTGTGAAAATAAAACACTTCACATACTCAGGAATGTGTATTTAACTCCTTTACAGTATCAGAACAGGGCCTGAAAGGCATTGGGTGCGTTTCCAGCCTCCTGGCACCAGTTTTACTGATACTTGTGACATTTGCAGGTGTTAAGTTTCAAGGGGAGGAAGTCGCTCCTTCTACCCAGGGTTATGGAGCTCCGCGCAGGGTAAGATTTCAGGTTTCACCCCTGGCTGCAGGGGTGAAAACCAAACACTTCACATACTCAGTAAAGTGTAATTCATTCCTTTACAGTATCAGAAAAAGGCCTGAAAGCCCTTGGGCCTACTTCCAGCCTCCTGGCACCAGTTTTACTGATACTTGTGACATTTGCAGGTGTTAGGCTTCAAGGGGGTGAAGTCGCACCTTCTACCCAGGGTTATGGAGCTCCGCCCAGGGTATGATTTCAGGTTTCACCCCTGGCTGCAGGGGTGAAATCAAAACACTTCACATACTCAGGAAAGTGTATTTAACTCCTTTACAGTATCAGAATAGGGCCTGAAAGGCCTTGGGTGTGTTTCCAGCCTCCTGGCACCAGTTTTACTGATACTTGTGACATTTGCAGGTGTTAGGCTTCAAGGGGGTGAAGTCGCACCTTCTACCCAGGGTTATGGAGCTCCGCGCAGGGTGAGATATCAGGGTTCACCCCTGGCTGGAGGTGTGAAAATAAAACACTTCACATACTCCGGAAAGTGTATTTAACTCCTTTGCAGTATCAGAACAACTCCTGACAGGCCTTGGGCCTACTCCCAGCCTCCAGGCACCAATTTTACTCATACTTGTGACATTTGGAGGTGATAGGCATCAAGGGGATGAAGGCGCACCTTCTACCCAGGGTTATGGAGCTCCGCGCAGGGTAAGATTTCTGCTTTCACCCCTGTTTGCAGGGGTGAAAACAAAACACTTCACATACTCAGTAAAGTGTATTTAACCCCTGTACAGAATCAGAACAAGGCCTGCAAGGCCTTGGGCCTACTTCCAGCCTCCTGGCACCAGTTTTACTGATACTTGTGACATTTGCAGGTGTTAGGCTTCAAGGGGATGAAGTCGCACCTTCTACCCAGGGTTATGGAGCTCCGCGCAGGGTACGATTTCAGGGTTCACCCCTGGCTGGACGTGTGAAAACATAACACTTTACATACTCAGGAAAGTGTATTTAACTCCTTTACAGTATCAGAACAACTCCTGACAGGCCTTGGGCCTACTCCCAGCCTCCAGGCACCAATTTTACTCCTACTTGTGACATTTGGAGGTGATAGGCTTCAAGGGGATGAAGGCGCACCTTCTACCCAGGGTTATGGAGCTCAGCGCAGGGTACGATTTCAGGGTTCACCCCTGGCTGGAGCTGTGAAAATAAAACACTTCACATACTCACAAAAGTGTATTTAACTCCTTTACAGTATCAGAACAGGGCCTGAAAGGCATTGGGTGCGTTTCCAGCGCCTGGCACCAGTTTTACTGATACTTGTGACATTTGCAGGTGTTAAGTTTCAAGGGGAGGAAGTCGCACCTTCTACCCAGGGTTATGGAGCTCCGGGCAGGGTAAGATTTCAGGTTTCACCCCTGCCTGCAGGGGTGAAAGCCAAACACTTCACATACTCAGTAAAGTGTATTTCATTCCTTTACAGTATCAGAAAAAGGCCTGAAAGCCCTTGGGCCTACTTCCAGCCTCCTGGCACCAGTTTTACTGATACTTGTGACATTTGCAGGTGTTAGGCTTCAAGGGGGTGAAGTCGCACCTTCTACCCAAGGTTATGGAGCTCCTCACAGGGTATGATTTCAGGTTTCACCCATGGCTGCAGGGGTGAAATCAAAACACTTCAAATAGTCAGGAAAGTGTATTTAACTCCTTTACAGTATCAGAATAGGGCCTGAAAGGCCTTGGGTGTGTTTCCAGCCTCCTGGTACCAGTTTTACTGATACTTGTGACATTTGCAGGTGTTAGGCTTCAAGGGGGTGAAGTAGCACCTTCTACCCAGGGTTATGGAGCTCCGCGCAGGGTGAGATATCAGGGTTCACCCCTGGCTGGAGGTGTGAAAATAAAACACTTCACATACTCAGGAAAGTGTATTTAACTCCTTTACAGTATCAGAATAGGGCCCGAAAGGCCTTGGGTGTGTTTCCAGCCTCCTGGCACCAGTTTTACTGATACTTGTGACATTTGCAGGTGTTACGCTTCAAGGGGATGAAGTCGCACCTTCTACCCAGGGTTATGGAGCTCCGCGCAGGGTAAGATTTCAGGTTTCACCACTGGCTGCAGGGGTGAAAACAAAACACTTCACATATTCAGTAAAGTGTATTTCATTCCCTCACAGTATCAGAAAAAGGCCTGCAAGGCCTTGGGCCTACTTCCAGCCTCCTGGCACCAGTTTTACTGATACTTGTGACATTTGCAGGTGTTAAGCTTCAAGGGAACAAAGTCAATTCTTCTACCCTGGGTTATGGAGCTCTGCGCAGGGTGAGATTGCAGGGTTCACCCCTGGCTGGAGGTGAGAAATCAAAATACTTCACAGACTCAGTAAAGTGTATTTAACTCCTTCACAGTGTCAGAACAGGGCCTGCAAGGCCTTGGGTGTGTTTCCAGCCTCCAGGCACCAGTTTTACTGATATTGTGATACATTTTAAGGTGTGAAGCTTCAAGGGAATGAAGTCGCACCTTCTACCCAGGGTTATGGAGCTCTGCGCAGGGTGGGATTGCAGGGTTCACCCCTGGCTGGAGGTGTGAAATCAAAATACTTCACAGACTCAGTAAAGTGTATTTCACTCCTTTACAGTATCAGAAAAAGGCCTGCAAAGCCTTGGGCCTACTTCCAGCCTCCTGGCACCAGTTTTACTGATACTTGTGACATTTGCCGGTGTTAGGCTTCAAGGGGATGAAGTTACACCTTCTACCCAGGGTTATGGACCTTCGCGCAGGGTGAGATTTCAGGGTTCACCCGTGGCTTGAGGTGTGAAAACATAACACTTTACATACTCAGGAAAGTGTATTTAAGTCCTTTACAGTATCAGAACAACTCCTGACAGGCCTTGGGCCTACTCCCAGCCTCCAGGCACCAATTTTACTCATACTTGTGACATTTGGAGGTGATAGGCTTCAAGGGGATGAAGGCGCACCTTCTACCCAGGGTTATGGAGCTCCGCGCAGGGTACGATTTCAGGCTTCACCCCTGGCTGGAGCTGTGAAAATAAAACACTTCACATACTCACGAAAGTGTATTTAACTCCTTTACAGTATCAGAACAGGGCCTGAAAGGCATTGGGTGATTTTCCAGCCTCCAGGCACCAGTTTTACTGATGCTTGTGACATATGCAGGTGTTAGGCTTCAAGGGGATGAAGTCGCACCTTCTACCCAGGGTTATGGAGCTCCGCGCAGGGTGAGAATATCTGGGTTCACCCCTGGCTGTTTGTGTGTAAACAAAACACTTCACATACTCAGTAAAGAGTATTTATCTCCTTCACAGTAACTGAACAAGGCCTGCAAGGCCTTGGGCCTAATTCCAGCCTCCAGACACCAGTTTTAATGATCCTTGTGACATTTGCAGGTGTTAGGCTTCAAGGGGAGGAAGTCGCACCTTCTACCCAGGGTCATGGAGCTCCACGCAGGGTTAGATTTCAGGGTTCACCCCTGGCTGGAGGTGTGAAAATAAAACACTTGACATACTCAGTAAAGTGTATTTAACCCCTTTACAGTATCAGAACAAGGCCTGCAACGCCTTGGGTGTGTTTCCAGCCTCCAGGCACCAGTTTTACTGATACTTGTGACATTTGCAGGTGTTAGGCTTCAAGGGGATGAAGTCGCACCTTCTACCCAGGGTTATGGAGCTCCGCGCAGGGTACGATTTCAGGGTTCACCCCTGGCTGGAGCTGTGAAAATAAAACACTTCACATACTCAGGAATGTGTATTTAACTCCTTTACAGTATCAGAACAGGGCCTGAAAGGCATTGGGTGCGTTTCCAGCCTCCTGGCACCAGTTTTACTGATACTTGTGACATTTGCAGGTGTTAAGTTTCAAGGGGAGGAAGTCGCACCTTCTACCCAGGGTTATGGAGCTCCGCGCAGGGTAAGATTTCAGGTTTCACCCCTGGCTGCAGGGGTGAAAACCAAACACTTCACATACTCAGTAAAGTGTAATTCATTCCTTTACAGTATCAGAAAAAGGCCTGAAAGCCCTTGGGCCTACTTCCAGCCTCCTGGCACCAGTTTTACTGATACTTGTGACATTTGCAGGTGTTAGGCTTCAAGGGGGGGAAGTCGCACCTTCTACCCAGGGTTATGGAGCTCCGCCCAGGGTATGATTTCAGGTTTCACCCCTGGCTGCAGGGGTGAAATCAAAACACTTCACATACTCAGGAAAGTGTATTTAACTCCTTTACAGTATAAGAATAGGGCCTGAAAGGCCTTGGGTGTGTTTCCAGCCTCCTGGCACCAGTTTTACTGATACTTGTGACATTTGCAGGTGTTAGGCTTCAAGGGGGTGAAGTCGCACCTTCTACCCAGGGTTATGGAGCTCTGCGCAGGGTGAGATATCAGGGTTCACCCCTGGCTGGAGGTGTGAAAATAAAACACTTCACATACTCAGGAAAGTGTATTTAACTCCTTTACAGTATCAGAATAGGGCCTGAAAGGCCTTGGGTGTGTTTCCAGCCTCCTGGCACCAGTTTTACTGATACTTGTGACATTTGCAGGTGTTAAGCTTCAAGGGGGTGAAGTAGCACCTTCTACCCAGGGTTATGGAGCTCCGCGCAGGGTGAGATATCAGGGTTCACCCCTGGCTGGAGGTGTGAAAATAAAACACTTCACATACTCAGGAAAGTGTATTTAACTCCTTTACAGTATCAGAATAGGGCCTGAAAGGCCTTGGGTGTGTTTCCAGCCTTCTGGCACCAGTTTTACTGATACTTGTGATATTTGCAGGTGTTAAGCTTCAAGGGAACAAAGTCAAACCTTCTACCCAGGGTTATGGAGCTCCGCGCAGGGTGAGATTTTAGGGTTCACCCGTGGCTTGAGGTGTGAAAACATAACACTTTACATACTCAGGAAAGTGTATTTAACTCCTTTACAGTATCAGAACAACTCCTGACAGGCCTTGGGCCTACTCCCAGCCTCCAGGCACCAATTTTACTCATACCTGTGACATTTGGAGGTGATGGGCTTCAAGGGGAGGAAGTCGCACCTTCTACCCAGGGTTATGGAGCTCTGCGCAGGGTGAGATTGCAGGGTTCACCCCTGGCTGGAGATGTGAAATCAAAACACTTCACAGACTCAGTAAAGTGTATTTTACTCCTTCACAGTGTCAGAACAAGGCCTGCAAGGGCTTGGGCCTACTTCCAGCCTCCTAGCACCAGTTTTACTGATTCTTGTGACACTTGGATGTGTTAAGCTTCAAGGGGGTGAAGTCGCATCTTCTACCCAGGGTTATGGAGCTCGGCGCAGGGTGAGATTGCAGGGTTCACCCCTGGCTGGAGATGTGAAATCAAAACACTTCACAGACTCAGTAAAGTGTATTTTACTCCTTCACAGTGTCAGAACAAGGCCTGCAAGGGCTTGGGCCTACTTCCAGCCTCCTAGCACCAGTTTTACTGATTCTTGTGACACTTGGATGTGTTAAGCTTCAAGGGGGTGAAGTCGCATCTTCTACCCAGGGTTATGGAGCTCGGCGCAGGGTGAGATTTCAGGGTTCACCCCTGGCTGCAGGGGTGAAAACCAAACACTTCACATACTCAGTAAAGTATATTTCATTCCTTTACAGTATCAGAAAAAGGCATGAAAGCCCTTGGGCCTACTTCCAGCCTCCTTGCACCAGTTTAACTGATACTTGTGACATTTGCAGGTGTTAGGCTTCAAGGGGGTGAAGTCGCACCTTCTACCCAGGGTTATGGAGCTCCGCCCAGGGTATGATTTCAGGTTTCACCCCTGGCTGCAGGGGTGAAATCAAAACACTTCACATACTCAGGAAAGTGTATTTAACTCCTTTACAGTATCAGAATAGGGCCTGAAAGGCCTTGGGTGTGTTTCCAGCCTCCTGGCACCAGTTTTACTGATACTTGTGACATTTGCAGGTGTTAGGCTTCAAGGGGGTGAAGTCGCACCTTCTACCCAGGGTTATGGAGCTCCGCGCAGGGTGAGATATCAGGGTTCACCCCTGGCTGGAGGTGTGAAAATAAAACACTTCACATACTCCGGAAAGTGTATTTAACTCCTTTACAGTAACAGAAAAGGGCCTGAAAGGCCTTGGGTGTGTTTCCAGCCTCCTGGCACCAGTTTTACTGATTCTTGTGACACTTGGATGTGTTAAGCTTTAGGGGGTGAAGTCGCACCTTCTACCCAGGGTTATGGAGCTCGGCACAGGGTGAGATTTCAGGGTTCACCCCTGGCTGGAGGTGTGAAAATAAAACACTTGACATACTCAGTAAAGTGTATTTAACCCCTTTACAGTATCAGAACAAGGCCTGCAACGCCTTGGGTGTGTTTCCAGCCTCCAGGCACCAGATTTACTGATACTTTGTGACATTTGGAGGTTTACAGCTTCAAGGGAACAAAGTCAAACCTTCTACCCAGGGTTATTGAGCTCCGCGCAGGGTGAGATTTCAGGGTTCACCCTGGCTTGAGGTGTGAAAACATAACACTTTACACACTCAGGAAAGTGTATTTAACTCCTTTACAGTATCAGAACAACTCCTGACAGGCCTTGGGCCTACTCCCAGCCTCCAGGCACCAATTTTACTCATACTTGTGACATTTGGAGGTGATAGGCTTCAAGGGGATGAAGGCGCACCTTCTACCCAGGGTTATGGAGCTCCGCGCAGGGTAAGATTTCAGGTTTCACCACTGGCTGCAGGGGTGAAAACAAAACACTTCACATATTCAGTAAAGTGTATTTCATTCCCTCACAGTATCAGAAAAAGGCCTGCAAGGCCTTGGGCCTACTTCCAGCCTCCTGGCACCAGTTTTACTGATACTTGTGACATTTGCAGGTGTTAAGCTTCAAGGGAACAAAGTCAAACCTTCTACCCGGGGTTATGGAGCTCTGCGCAGGGTGAGATTGCAGGGTTCACCCCTGGCTGGAGGTGAGAAATCAAAATACTTCACAGACTCAGTAAAGTGTATTTAACTCCTTCACAGTGTCAGAACAGGGCCTGCAAGGCCTTGGGTGTGTTTCCAGCCTCCAGGCACCAGTTTTACTGATATTGTGATACATTTTAAGGTGTGAAGCTTCAAGGGGATGAAGTCGCACCTTCTACCCAGGGTTATGGAGCTCTGCGCAGGGTGGGATTGCAGGGTTCACCCCTGGCTGGAGGTGTGAAATCAAAATACTTCACAGACTCAGTAAAGTGTATTTCACTCCTTTACAGTATCAGAAAAAGGCCTGCAAAGCCTTGGGCCTACTTCCAGCCTCCTGGCACCAGTTTTACTGATACTTGTGACATTTGCCGGTGTTAGGCTTCAAGGGGATGAAGTTACACCTTCTACCCAGGGTTATGGACCTTCGCGCAGGGTGAGATTTCAGGGTTCACCCGTGGCTTGAGGTGTGAAAACATAACACTTTACATACTCAGGAAAGTGTATTTAAGTCCTTTACAGTATCAGAACAACTCCTGACAGGCCTTGGGCCTACTCCCAGCCTCCAGGCACCAATTTTACTCATACTTGTGACATTTGGAGGTGATAGGCTTCAAGGGGATGAAGGCGCACCTTCTACCCAGGGTTATGGAGCTCCGCGCAGGGTACGATTTCAGGGTTCACCCCTGGCTGGAGCTGTGAAAATAAAACACTTCACATACTCACGAAAGTGTATTTAACTCCTTTACAGTATCAGAACAGGGCCTGAAAGGCATTGGGTGCGTTTCCAGCCTCCAGGCACCAGTTTTACTGATGCTTGTGACATATGCAGGTGTTAGGCTTCAAGGGGATGAAGTCGCACCTTCTACCCAGGGTTATGGAGCTCCGCGCAGGGTGAGAATATCTGGGTTCACCCCTGGCTGTTTGTGTGTAAACAAAACACTTCACATACTCAGTAAAGAGTATTTATCTCCTTCACAGTAACTGAACAAGGCCTGCAAGGCCTTGGGCCTAATTCCAGCCTCCAGACACCAGTTTTAATGATCCTTGTGACATTTGCAGGTGTTAGGCTTCAAGGGGAGGAAGTCGCACCTTCTACCCAGGGTCATGGAGCTCCGCGCAGGGTTAGATTTCAGGGTTCACCCCTGGCTGGAGGTGTGAAAATAAAACACTTGACATACTCAGTAAAGTGTATTTAACCCCTTTACAGTATCAGAACAAGGCCTGCAACGCCTTGGGTGTGTTTCCAGCCTCCAGGCACCAGTTTTACTGATACTTGTGACATTTGCAGGTGTTAGGCTTCAAGGGGATGAAGTCGCACCTTCTACCCAGGGTTATGGAGCTCCGCGCAGGGTACGATTTCAGGGTTCACCCCTGGCTGGAGCTGTGAAAATAAAACACTTCACATACTCAGGAATGTGTATTTAACTCCTTTACAGTATCAGAACAGGGCCTGAAAGGCATTGGGTGCGTTTCCAGCCTCCTGGCACCAGTTTTACTGATACTTGTGACATTTGCAGGTGTTAAGTTTCAAGGGGAGGAAGTCGCACCTTCTACCCAGGGTTATGGAGCTCCGCGCAGGGTAAGATTTCAGGTTTCACCCCTGGCTGCAGGGGTGAAAACCAAACACTTCACATACTCAGTAAAGTGTAATTCATTCCTTTACAGTATCAGAAAAAGGCCTGAAAGCCCTTGGGCCTACTTCCAGCCTCCTGGCACCAGTTTTACTGATACTTGTGACATTTGCAGGTGTTAGGCTTCAAGGGGGTGAAGTCGCACCTTCTACCCAGGGTTATGGAGCTCCGCCCAGGGTATGATTTCAGGTTTCACCCCTGGCTGCAGGGGTGAAATCAAAACACTTCACATACTCAGGAAAGTGTATTTAACTCCTTTACAGTATAAGAATAGGGCCTGAAAGGCCTTGGGTGTGTTTCCAGCCTCCTGGCACCAGTTTTACTGATACTTGTGACATTTGCAGGTGTTAGGCTTCAAGGGGGTGAAGTCGCACCTTCTACCCAGGGTTATGGAGCTCCGCGCAGGGTGAGATATCAGGGTTCACCCCTGGCTGGAGGTGTGAAAATAAAACACTTCACATACTCAGGAAAGTGTATTTAACTCCTTTACAGTATCAGAATAGGGCCTGAAAGGCCTTGGGTGTGTTTCCAGCCTCCTGGCACCAGTTTTACTGATACTTGTGATATTTGCAGGTGTTAAGCTTCAAGGGAACAAAGTCAAACCTTCTACCCAGGGTTATGGAGCTCCGCGCAGGGTGAGATTTTAGGGTTCACCCGTGGCTTGAGGTGTGAAAACATAACACTTTACATACTCAGGAAAGTGTATTTAACTCCTTTACAGTATCAGAACAACTCCTGACAGGCCTTGGGCCTACTCCCAGCCTCCAGGCACCAATTTTACTCATACCTGTGACATTTGGAGGTGATGGGCTTCAAGGGGAGGAAGTCGCACCTTCTACCCAGGGTTATGGTGCTCCGCGCAGGGTAAGATTTCAGGTTTCACCCCTGGCTGGAGGTGTGAAAACAAAACACTTCACATAATCAGTAAAGTGTATTTAACCCCTATACAGTATCAGAACAAGGCCTGCAAAGCCTTGGGCCTACTTCCAGCCTCATGGCACCAGTTTTACTGATACTTGTGACATTTGCAGGTGTTAGGCTTCAAGGGGATGAAGTCGTACCTTCTACCCAGGGTTATGGAGCTCTGCGCAGGGTGAGATTGCAGGGTTCACCCCTGGCTGGAGATGTGAAATCAAAACACTTCACAGACTCAGTAAAGTGTATTTTACTCCTTCACAGTGTCAGAACAAGGCCTGCAAGGGCTTGGGCCTACTTCCAGCCTCCTAGCACCAGTTTTACTGATTCTTGTGACACTTGGATGTGTTAAGCTTCAAGGGGGTGAAGTCGCACCTTCTACCCAGGGTTATGGAGCTCGGCGCAGGGTGAGATTTCAGGGTTCACCCCTGGCTGCAGGGGTGAAAACCAAACACTTCACATACTCAGTAAAGTATATTTAATTCCTTTACAGTATCAGAAAAAGGCCTGAAAGCCCTTGGGCCTACTTCCAGCCTCCTTGCACCAGTTTAACTGATACTTGTGACATTTGCAGGTGTTAGGCTTCAAGGGGGTGAAGTCGCACCTTCTACCCAGGGTTATGGAGCTCCGCCCAGGGTATGATTTCAGGTTTCACCCCTGGCTGCAGGGGTGAAATCAAAACACTTCACATACTCAGGAAAGTGTATTTAACTCCTTTACAGTATCAGAATAGGGCCTGAAAGGCCTTGGGTGTGTTTCCAGCCTCCTGGCACCAGTTTTACTGATACTTGTGACATTTGCAGGTGTTAGGCTTCAAGGGGGTGAAGTCGCACCTTCTACCCAGGGTTATGGAGCTCCGCGCAGGGTGAGATATCAGGGTTCACCCCTGGCTGGAGGTGTGAAAATAAAACACTTCACATACTCCGGAAAGTGTATTTAACTCCTTTACAGTATCAGAAAAGGGCCTGAAAGGCCTTGGGTGTGTTTCCAGCCTCCTGGCACCAGTTTTACTGATTCTTGTGACACTTGGATGTGTTAAGCTTCAAGGGGGTGAAGTCGCACCTTCTACCCAGGGTTATGGAGCTCGGCACAGGGTGAGATTTCAGGGTTCACCCCTGGCTGGAGGTGTGAAAATAAAACACTTGACATACTCAGTAAAGTGTATTTAACCCCTTTACAGTATCAGAACAAGGCCTGCAACGCCTTGGGTGTGTTTCCAGCCTCCAGGCACCAGATTTACTGATACTTTGTGACATTTGGAGGTTTACAGCTTCAAGGGAACAAAGTCAAACCTTCTACCCAGGGTTATTGAGCTCCGCGCAGGGTGAGATTTCAGGGTTCACCCTGGCTTGAGGTGTGAAAACATAACACTTTACACACTCAGGAAAGTGTATTTAACTCCTTTACAGTATCAGAACAACTCCTGACAGGCCTTGGGCCTACTCCCAGCCTCCAGGCACCAATTTTACTCATACTTGTGACATTTGGAGGTGATAGGCTTCAAGGGGATGAAGGCGCACCTTCTACCCAGGGTTATGGAGCTCCGCGCAGGGTAAGATTTCAGGTTTCACCCCTGGCTGCAAGGGTGAAAACAAAACACTTCACAGACTCAGTAAAGTGTATTTAACCCCTGTACAGTATCAGAACAAGGCCTGCAAGGCCTTGGGCCTACTTCCAGCCTCCTGGCACCAGTTTTACTGATACTTGTTACATTTGCAGGTGTTAGGCTTCAAGGGGATGAAGTCGCACCTTCTACCCAGGGTTATGGAGCTCCGCGCAGGGTACGATTTCAGGGTTCACCCCTGGCTGGAGCTGTGAAAATAAAACACTTCACATACTCAGGAATGTGTATTTAACTCCTTTACAGTATCAGAACAGGGCCTGAAAGGCATTGGGTGCGTTTCCAGCCTCCTGGCACCAGTTTTACTGATACTTGTGACATTTGCAGGTGTTAAGTTTCAAGGGGAGGAAGTCGCACCTTCTACCCAGGGTTGTGGAGCTCCGCGCAGGGTAAGATTTCAGGTTTCACCCCTGGCTGCAGGGGTGAAAACCAAACACTTCACATACTCAGTAAAGTGTAATTCATTCCTTTACAGTATCAGAAAAAGGCCTGAAAGCCCTTGGGCCTACTTCCAGCCTCCTGGCACCAGTTTTACTGATACTTGTGACATTTGCAGGATTTAGGCTTCAAGGGGGTGAAGTCGCACCTTCTACCCAGGGTTATGGAGCTCCGCCCAGGGTATGATTTCAGGTTTCACCCCTGGCTGCAGGGGTGAAATCAAAACTCTTCACATACTCAGGAAAGTGTATTTAACTCCTTTACAGTATAAGAATAGGGCCTGAAAGGCCTTGGGTGTGTTTCCAGCCTCCTGGCACCAGTTTTACTGATACTTGTGACATTTGCAGGTGTTAGGCTTCAAGGGGGTGAAGTCGCACCTTCTACCCAGGGTTATGGAGCTCCGCGCAGTGTAAGATTTCTGCTTTCACCCCTGTTTGCAGGGGTGAAAACAAAACACTTCACATACTCAGTAAAGTGTATTTAACCCCTGTACAGAATCAGAACAAGGCCTGCAAGGCCTTGGGCCTACTTCCAGCCTCCTGGCACCAGTTTTACTGATACTTGTGACATTTGCAGGTGTTAGGCTTCAAGGGGATGAAGTCGCACCTTCTACCCAGGGTTATGGAGCTCCGCGCAGGGTACGATTTCAGGGTTCACCCCTGGCTGGAGGTGTGAAAACATAACACTTTACATACTCAGGAAAGTGTATTTAACTCCTTTACAGTATCAGAACAACTCCTGACAGGCCTTGGGCCTACTCCCAGCCTCCAGGCACCAATTTTACTCATACTTGTGACATTTGGAGGTGATAGGCTTCAAGGGGATGAAGGCGCACCTTCTACCCAGGGTTATGGAGCTCCGCGCAGGGTACGATTTCAGGGTTCACCCCTGGCTGGAGCTGTGAAAATAAAACACTTCACATACTCAGGAAAGTGTATTTAACTCCTTTACAGTATCAGAACAGGGCCTGAAAGGCATTGGGTGCGTTTCCAGCCTCCTGGCACCAGTTTTACTGATACTTGTGACATTTGCAGGTGTTAAGTTTCAAGGGGAGGAAGTCGCACCTTCTACCCAGGGTTATGTAGCTCCGGGCAGGGTAAGATTTCAGGTTTCACCCCTGGCTGCAGGGGTGAAAGCCAAACACTTCACATACTCAGTAAAGTGTATTTCATTCCTTTACAGTATCAGAAAAAGGCCTGAAAGCCCTTGGGCCTACTTCCAGCCTCCTGGCACCAGTTTTACTGATACTTGTGACATTTGCAGGTGTTAGGCTTCAAGGGGGTGAAGTCGCACCTTCTACCCAAGGTTATGGAGCTCCTCACAGGGTATGATTTCAGGTTTCACCCATGGCTGCAGGGGTGAAATCAAAACACTTCAAATACTCAGGAAAGTGTATTTAACTCCTTTACAGTATCACAATAGGGCCTGAAAGGCCTTGGGTGTGTTTCCAGCCTCCTGGTACCAGTTTTACTGATACTTGTGACATTTGCAGGTGTTAGGCTTCAAGGGGGTGAAGTAGCACCTTCTACCCAGGGTTATGGAGCTCCGCGCAGGGTGAGATATCAGGGTTCACCCCTGGCTGGAGGTGTGAAAATAAAACACTTCACATACTCAGGAAAGTGTATTTAACTCCTTTACAGTATCAGAATAGGGCCCGAAAGGCCTTGGGTGTGTTTCCAGCCTCCTGGCACCAGTTTTACTGATACTTGTGACATTTGCAGGTGTTACTCTTCAAGGGGATGAAGTCGCACCTTCTACCCAGGGTTATGGAGCTCCGAGCAGGGTAAGATTTCAGGTTTCACCCCTGGCTGCAGGGGTGAAAACAAAACACTTCACATATTCAGTAAAGTGTATTTCATTCCCTCACAGTATCAGAAAAAGGCCTGCAAGGCCTTGGGCCTACTTCCAGCCTCCTGGCACCAGTTTTACTGATACTTGTGACATTTGCAGGTGTTAAGCTTCAAGGGAACAAAGTCAAACCTTCTACCCGGGGTTATGGAGCTCTGCGCAGGGTGAGATTGCAGGGTTCACCCCTGGCTGGAGGTGAGAAATCAAAATACTTCACAGACTCAGTAAAGTGTATTTAACTCCTTCACAGTGTCAGAACAGGGCCTGCAAGGCCTTGGGTGTGTTTCCAGCCTCCAGGCACCAGTTTTACTGATATTGTGATACATTTTAAGGTGTGAAGCTTCAAGGGGATGAAGTCGCACCTTCTACCCAGGGTTATGGAGCTCTGCGCAGGGTGGGATTGCAGGGTTCACCCCTGGCTGGAGGTGTGAAATCAAAATACTTCACAGACTCAGTAAAGTGTATTTCACTCCTTTACAGTATCAGAAAAAGGCCTGCAAAGCCTTGGGCCTACTTCCAGCCTCCTGGCACCAGTTTTACTGATACTTGTGACATTTGCCGGTGTTAGGCTTCAAGGGGATGAAGTTACACCTTCTACCCAGGGTTATGGACCTTCGCGCAGGGTGAGATTTCAGGGTTCACCCGTGGCTTGAGGTGTGAAAACATAACACTTTACATACTCAGGAAAGTGTATTTAACTCCTTTACAGTATCAGAACAACTCCTGACAGGCCTTGGGCCTACTCCCAGCCTCCAGGCACCAATTTTACTCATACTTGTGACATTTGGAGGTGATAGGCTTCAAGGGGATGAAGGCGCACCTTCTACCCAGGGTTATGGAGCTCCGCGCAGGGTACGATTTCAGGGTTCACCCCTGGCTGGAGCTGTGAAAATAAAACACTTCACATACTCACGAAAGTGTATTTAACTCCTTTACAGTATCAGAACAGGGCCTGAAAGGCATTGGGTGCGTTTCCAGCCTCCAGGCACCAGTTTTACTGATGCTTGTGACATATGCAGGTGTTAGGCTTCAAGGGGATGAAGTCGCACCTTCTACCCAGGGTTATGGAGCTCCGCGCAGGGTGAGAATATCAGGGTTCACCCCTGGCTGTTTGTGTGTAAACAAAACACTTCACATACTCAGTAAAGAGTATTTATCTCCTTCACAGTAACTGAACAAGGCCTGCAAGGCCTTGGGCCTAATTCCAGCCTCCAGACACCAGTTTTAATGATCCTTGTGACATTTGCAGGTGTTAGGCTTCAAGGGGAGGAAGTCGCACCTTCTACCCAGGGTCATGGAGCTCCGCGCAGGGTTAGATTTCAGGGTTCACCCCTGGCTGGAGGTGTGAAAATAAAACACTTGACATACTCAGTAAAGTGTATTTAACCCCTTTACAGTATCAGAACAAGGCCTGCAACGCCTTGGGTGTGTTTCCAGCCTCCAGGCACCAGTTTTACTGATACTTTGTGACATTTGGAGGTTTACAGCTTCAAGGGAACAAAGTCAAACCTTCTACCCAGGGTTATTGAGCTCCGCGCAGGGTGAGATTTCAGGGTTCACCCTGGCTTGAGGTGTGAAAACATAACACTTTACAAACTCAGGAAAGTGTATTTAACTCCTTTACAGTATCAGAACAACTCCTGACAGGCCTTGGGCCTACTCCCAGCCTCCAGGCACCAATTTTACTCATACTTGTGACATTTGGAGGTGATAGGCTTCAAGGGGATGAAGGCGCACCTTCTACCCAGGGTTATGGAGCTCCGCGCAGGGTAAGATTTCAGGTTTCACCCCTGGCTGCAAGGGTGAAAACAAAACACTTCTCAGACTCAGTAAAGTGTATTTAACCCCTGTACAGTATCAGAACAAGGCCTGCAAGGCCTTGGGCCTACTTCCAGCCTCCTGGCACCAGTTTTACTGATACTTGTGACATTTGCAGGTGTTAGGCTTCAAGGGGATGAAGTCGCACCTTCTACCCAGGGTTATGGAGCTCCGCGCAGGGTACGATTTCAGGGTTCACCCCTGGCTGGAGCTGTGAAAATAAAACACTTCACATACTCAGGAATGTGTATTTAACTCCTTTACAGTATCAGAACAGGGCCTGAAAGGCATTGGGTGCGTTTCCAGCCTCCTGGCACCAGTTTTACTGATACTTGTGACATTTGCAGGTGTTAAGTTTCAAGGGGAGGAAGTCGCACCTTCTACCCAGGGTTATGGAGCTCCGCGCAGGGTAAGATTTCAGGTTTCACCCCTGGCTGCAGGGGTGAAAACCAAACACTTCACATACTCAGTAAAGTGTAATTCATTCCTTTACAGTATCAGAAAAAGGCCTGAAAGCCCTTGGGCATACTTCCAGCCTCCTGGCACCAGTTTTACTGATACTTGTGACATTTGCAGGTGTTAGGCTTCAAGGGGGTGAAGTCGCACCTTCTACCCAGGGTTATGGAGCTCCGCCCAGGGCATGATTTCAGGTTTCACCCCTGGCTGCAGGGGTGAAATCAAAACACTTAACATACTCAGGAAAGTGTATTTAACTCCTTTACAGTATCAGAATAGGGCCTGAAAGGCCTTGGGTGTGTTTCCAGCCTCCTGGTACCAGTTTTACTGATACTTGTGACATTTGCAGGTGTTAGGCTTCAAGGGGGTGAAGTAGCACCTTCTACCCAGGGTTATGGAGCTCCGCGCAGGGTGAGATATCAGGGTTCACCCTGGCTGGAGGTGTGAAAATAAAACACTTCACATACTCAGGAAAGTGTATTTAACTCCTTTACAGTATCAGAATAGGGCCTGAAAGGCCTTGGGTGTGTTTCCAGCCTCCTGGCACCAGTTTTACTGATACTTGTGACATTTGCAGGTGTTAAGCTTCAAGGGAACAAAGTCAAACCTTCTACCCAGGGTTATGGAGCTCCGCGCAGGGTGAGATTTCAGGGTTCACCCGTGGCTTGAGGTGTGAAAACATAACACTTTACATACTCAGGAAAGTGTATTTAACTCCTTTACAGTATCAGAACAACTCCTGACAGGCCTTGGGCCTACTCCCAGCCTCCAGGCACCAATTTTACTCATACCTGTGACATTTGGAGGTGATGGGCTTCAAGGGGATGAAGGCGCACCTTCTACCCAGGGTTATGGAGCTCCACGCAGGGTAAGATTTCAGGTTTCACCCCTGGCTGCAGGGGTGAAAACAAAACACTTCACATACTCAGTAAAGTGTATTTAACCCCTGTACAGTATCAGAACAAGGCCTGCAAGGCTTTGGGCCTACTTCCAGCCTCCTGGCACCAGTTTTACTGATACTTGTGACATTTGCAGGTGTTAGGCATCAAGGGGATGAAGTCGCACCTTCTACCCAGGGTTATGGAGCTCCGCGCAGGGTACGATTTCAGGGTTCACCCCTGGCTGGAGCTGTGAAAATAAAACACTTCACATACTCACGAAAGTGTATTTAACTCCTTTACAGTATCAGAACAGGGCCTGAAAGGCATTGGGTGCGTTTCCAGCCTCCTGGCACCAGTTTTACTGATACTTGTGACATTTGCAGGTGTTAAGTTTCAAGGGGACGAAGTCGCACCTTCTACCCAGGGTTATGGAGCTCCGGGCAGGGTAAGATTTCAGGTTTCACCCCTGGCTGTAGGGGTGAAAGCCAAACACTTCACATACTCAGTAAAGTGTATTTCATTCCTTTACAGTATCAGAAAAAGGCCTGAAAGCCCTTGGGCCTACTTCCAGCCTCCTGGCACCAGTTTTACTGATACTTGTGACATTTGCAGGTGTTAGGCTTCAAGGGGGTGAAGTCGCACCTTCTACCCAGGGTTATGGAGCTCCTCACAGGGTATGATTTCAGGTTTCACCCATGGCTGCAGGGGTGAAATCAAAACACTTCAAATACTCAGGAAAGTGTATTTAACTCCTTTACAGTATCAGAACAGGGCCTGAAAGGCCTTGGGTGTGTTTCCAGCATCCAGGCACCAGTTTTACTGACGCTTGTGACATTTGCAGGTGTTAGGCTTCAAGGGGATGAAGTTGCACCTTCTACCCAGGGTTATGGAGCTCCGCGCAGGGTGAGAATTTAGGGTTCACCCCTGCCTGGAGGTGTGAAAATAAAACACTTCACATACTCAGGAAAGTGTATTTAACTCCTTTACAGTATCAGAATAGGGCCTGAAAGGCCTTGGGTGTGTTTCCAGCCTCCTGGCACCAGTTTTACTGATACTTGTGACATTTGCAGGTGTTAAGCTTCAAGGGAACAAAGTCAAACCTTCTAACCAGGGTTATGGAGCTCTGCGCAGGGTGAGATTTCAGGGTTAACCCGTGGCTTGAGGTATGAAAACATAACACTTTACATACTCAGGAAAGTGTATTTAACTCCTTTGCAGTATCAGAACAACTCCTGATAGGCCTTGGGCCTACTCCCAGCCTCCAGGCACCAATTTTACTCATACTTGTGACATTTGGAGGTGATAGGCATCAAGGGGATGAAGGCGCACCTTCTACCCAGGGTTATGGAGCTCCGCGCAGGGTAAGATTTCTGCTTTCACCCCTGTTTGCAGGGGTGAAAACAAAACACTTCACATACTCAGTAAAGTGTATTTAACCCCTGTACAGAATCAGAACAAGGCCTGCAAGGCCTTGGGCCTACTTCCAGCCTCCTGGCACCAGTTTTACTGATACTTGTGACATTTGCAGGTGTTAGGCTTCAAGGGGATGAAGTCGCACCTCCTACCCAGGGTTATGGAGCTCCGCGCAGGGTACGATTTCAGGGTTCACCCCTGGCTGGAGCTGTGAAAATAAAACACTTCACATACTCAGGAAAGTGTATTTAACTCCTTTACAGTATCAGAACAGGGCCTGAAAGGCATTGGTTGCCTTTCCAGCCTCCAGGCACCAGTTTTACTGATACTTGTGACACTTGGAGGTGTCAAGCTTCAAGGGAACAAAGTCAAACCTTCTACCCAGGGTTATGGAGCTCCGCGCAGGGTAAGATTGCAGGTTTAACCCCCGGCTGTAGGTAAGAAAATAAAACACTTCACATACTCAGGAAAGTGTATTTAACTCCTTTACAGTATCAGAATAAGGCCTGCAAGGCCTTGGGTGTGTTTCCAGCATCCAGGCACCAGTTTTACTGATGCTGGTGACATTTGCAGGTGTTAGGCTTCAAGGGGATGAAGTCGCACCTTCTACCCAGGGTTATGGAGCTCCGCGCTGGGTGAGAATTTAGGGTTCACCCCTGGCTGGTGGTGTGAAAACAAAACACTTCACATACTCAGTAAAGTGCATTTCACACCTTTACAGTATCAGAATAGGGCCTGCAATGCCTTGGGTGTTTTTCCAGCCTCCAGACACCAGTTTTACTGATACTGGTGACATTTGCAGGTGTTAGGCTTCAAAGGGATGAAGTCGCAACTTCTACCCAGGGTTATGGAGCTCCGCGCAGGGTGAGAATTCAGAGTTCACCCCTGGCTGTTGGTGTGAAAACAAAACCTTTTACATACTCAGTAAAGTGTATTTAACTCCTTCACAGTATTAGAACAAGGCCTTCAAGGCCTTGGGCCTACTTCCAGCCTCCTGGCACCAATTTACTGATACTTGTGACATTTGCAGGTGTTAGGCTTCAAGGGGATGAAGTTGCACCTTCTACCCAAGGTTATGGAGCTCCGCGCAGGGTGAGAATTCAGGGTTCACCCCTGGCTGGAGGTGTGAAAACAAAACACTTCACATACTCAGGAAAGTGTATTTAACTCCTTTACAGTATCAGGATAAGGCCTGCAAGGCCTTGGGTGTGTTTCCAGCATCCAGGCACCAGTTTTACTGACGCTTGTGACATTTGCAGGTGTTAGGCTTCAAGGGGATGAAGTCGCACCTTCTACCCAGGGTTATGGAGCTCCGCGCAGGGTGAGAATTTAGGGTTCACCCCTGGCTGGTGGTGTGAAAACAAAACACTTCACATACTCAGTAAATTGTGTTTCACTCCTTTACAGTATCAGAACAAGGCCTGACAGGCCTTTGGGGTGTTTCCAGCCTCCAGGCACCAGTTTTAATGATCCTTGTGACATTTGCAGGTGTTAGGCTTCAAGGGGAGGAAGTCGCACCTTCTACCCAGGGTCATGGAGCTCCGCGCAGGGTTAGATTTCAGGGTTCACCCCTGGCTCAAGGTGTGAAAACAAAACACTTCACATACTCAGGAAAGTGTATTTAACTTCTTTACAGTATCAGAATAAGGCCTGCAAGGCCATGGGTGTGTTTCCAGCATCCAGGCACCAGTTTTACTGATGCTTGTGACGTTTGCAGGTGTTAGGCTTCAAGGGGATGAAGTCGCACCTTCTACCCAGGGTTATGGAGCTCCGCGCAGGGTGAGAATTCAGGGTTCACCCCTGGCTGGTGGTGTGAAAACAAAACACTTCACATACTCAGTAAAGTGTATTTAACTCCTTTACAGTATCAGAATAGGACCTGCAATGCCTTGGGTGTGTTTCCAGCCTCCAGACACCAGTTTTACTGATACTGGTGACATTTGCAGGTGTTAGGCTTCAAAGGGATGAAGTCGCAACTTCTACCCAGGGTTATGGAGCTCCGCGCAGGGTGAGAATTCAGAGTTCACCCCTGGCTGTTGGTGTGAAAACAAAACCTTTTACATACTCAGTAAAGTGTACTTAATTCCTTCACAGAATCAGAACAAGGCCTGCAAGGCATTGGGCCAACTTCCAGCCTCCTGGCACCAATTTCCTGATACTTGTGACATTTGCAGGTGTTAGGCTTCAAGGGGATGAAGTCGCAACTTCTACCCAGGGTTATGGAGCTCCGCGCAGGGTGAGAATTCAGGGTTCACCCCTGGCTGTTGGTGTGAAAATAAAACACTTTACATACTCAGTAAAGTGTATTTAACTCCTTCACAGTATCAGAATAAGGCCTGACAGGCCTTGGGCCTACTTCCAGCCTCCTAGCACCAATTTACTGATACTTGTGACATTTGCAGGTGTCAGGCTTCAAGGGGATGAAGTTGCACCTTCTACCCAAGGTTATGGAGCTCCGCGCAGGGTGAGAATTCAGGGTTCACCCCTGGCTGTTGGTGTGAAAACAAAACACTTTACATACTCAGTAAAGTGTATTTAACTCCTTCACAGTATCAGAATAAGGCCTGCAATGCCTTGGGTGTGTTTCCAGCCTCCAGACACCAGTTTTACTGATACTGGTGACATTTGCAGGGGTTAGGCTTCAAAGGGACGAAGTCGCACCTTCTACCCAGGGTTATGGAGCTCCGCGCAGGGTGAAAATTCAGGGTTCACCCCTGGCTGTTGGTGTGAAAACAAAACACTCTACATACTCAGTAAAGTGTATTTAACTCCTTCACAGTATCATAACAAGGCCTGCAAGGCCTTGGGTGTGTTTCCAGCCTCCAGACACCAGTTTTACTGATACTGGTGACATTTGCAGGTGTTAGGCTTCAAGGGGATGAAGTCGCAACTTCTACCCAGCGTTATGGAGCTCCGCGCAGGGTGGGAATTCAGGGTTCACCCCTGGCTGTTGGTGTGAAAACAAAACACTTTACATACTCAGTAAAGTGTATTTAACTCCTTCACAGTATCATAACAAGGCCTGCAAGGCCTTGGGCCTAGTTCCAGCCTCCTAGCACCAATTTACTGATACTTGTGACATTTGCAGGTGTTAGGCTTCAAGGGGATGAAGTTGCACCTTCTACCCAAGGTTATGGAGCTCCGCGCAGGGTGAGAATTCAGGGTTCACCCCTGGCTGTTGGTGTGAAAACAAAACACTTTACATACTCAGTAAAGTGTATTTAACTCCTTCACAGTATCAGAACAAGGCCTGCAAGGCCTTGGGCCTAATTCCAGCCTCCTGGCACCAATTTACTGATACTTGTGACATTTGCAGGTGTTAGGCTTCAAGGGGATAAAGTTGCACCTTCTACCCAAGGGTATGGAGCTCCGCGCAGGGTGAGATATCAGGGTTCACCCCTGGCTGGAGGTGTGAAAATAAAACACTTCACATACTCAGGAAAGTGTATTTAACTCCTTTACAGTATCAGAATAAGGCCTGCAAGGCCTTGGGTGTGTTTCCAGCATCCAGGCACCAGTTTTACTGATGCTTGTGACATTTGCAGGTGTTAGGCTTCAAGGGGATGAAGTCGCACCTTCTACCCAGGGTTATGGAGCTCCGCGCAGGGTGAGAATTCAGGGTTCACCCCTGGCTGGAGGTGTGAAAATAAAACACTTCACATACTCAGGAAAGCGTATTTAGCTCCTTTACAGTATCAGAATAAGGCCTGCAAGGCCTTGGGCCTACTTCCAGCCTCCTGGCACCAGTTTTACTGATACTTGTGACATTTGCAGGTGTTAGGCTTCAAGGGGATAAAGTTGCACCTTCTACCCAAGGGTATGGAGCTCCGCGCAGGGTTAGATTTCAGGGTTCACCCTTGGCTCAAGGTGTGAAAACAAAACACTTCACATACTCAGGAAAGTGTATTTAACTCCTTTACAGTATCAGGATACGGCCTGCAAGGCCTTGGGTGTGTTTCCAGCATCCAGGCACCAGTTTAACTGATGCTTGTGACATTTGCAGGTGTCAGGCTTCAAGGGGATGAAGTCGCACCTTCTACCCAGGGTTATGGAGCTTTGCGCAGGGTAAGATTTCAGGGTTCACCGCTGGCTGGAGGTGTGAAAATAAAACACTTCACATACTCAGGAAAGCGTATTTAGCTCCTTTACAGTATCAGAATAAGGCCTACAAGGCCTTGGGTGTGTTTCCAGCCTCCAGGCACCAGTTTTACTGATACTTGAGACATTTGTAGGTGTTAGGCTTCAAGGGGATGAAGTCGCACCTTCTACCCAGGGTTATGGAGCTCCGCGCAGGGTAAGATTTCAGGCTTCACCCCTGGCTGGAGGTGTGAAAATAAAACACTTCAAATACTCAGGAAAGTGTATTTAGCTCCTTTACAGTATCAGAATAAGGCCTGCAAGGCCTTGGGCCTACTTCCAGCCTCCTGGCACCAGTTTTACTGATACTTGTGACATTTGCAGGTGTTAGGCTTCAAGGGGATGAAGTCGCACCTTCTACCCAGGGTCATGGAGCTTCGCGCAGGGTAAGATTTCAGGGTTCACCCCTGGCTGGAGGTGTGAAAATAAAACACTTCACATACTCAGGAAAGTGTATTTAACTGCTTTACAGTATCACAATAAGGCCTGCAAGGCCTTGGGTGTGTTTCCAGCCTCCAGGCACCAGTTTTACTGATACTTGTGACATTTGCAGGTGTTAGGCTTCAAGGGGATGAAGTCGCACCTTCTACCCAGGGTTATGGAGCTCCGCGCAGGGTAAGATTTCAGGGTTCACCCCAGGCTTGAGGTGTGAAAATAAAACACTTCACATACTCAGGAAAGTGTATTTAGCTGCTTTACAGTATCAGAACAAGGCCTACAAGGCCTTGGGCCTACTTTCAGCCTCCTGGCACCAGTTTTACTGATACTTGTGACATTTGCAGGTGTTAGGCTTCAAGGGGATGAAGTCGCACCTTCTACCCAGTGTCATGGAGCTCCGCGCAGGGTGAGATTTCTGGCTTCACCCCAGGCTTGAGGTGTGAAAATAAAACACTTCACATACTCAGGAAAGTGTATTTAACTGCTTTACAGTATCATAATAAGGCCTGCAAGGCCTTGGGTCTGTTTCCAGCCTCCAGACACCAGTTTTACTGATACTGGTGACATTTGCAGGTGTTAGGCTTCAAGGGGATGAAGTTGCACCTTCTACCCAAGGTTATGGAGCTCCGCGCAGGGTGAGAATTCAGGGTTCACCCCTGGCTGTTGGTGTGAAAACAAAACACTTTACATACTCAGTAAAGTGTATTTAACTCCTTCACAGTATCAGAACAAGGCCTGCAAGGCCTTGGGCCTAATTCCAGCCTCCTGGCACCAATTTACTGATACTTGTGACATTTGCAGGTGTTAGGCTTCAAGGGGATAAAGTTGCACCTTCTACCCAAGGGTATGGAGCTCCGCGCAGGGTGAGATATCAGGGTTCACCCCTGGCTGGAGGTGTGAAAATAAAACACTTCACATACTCAGGAAAGTGTATTTAACTCCTTTACAGTATCAGAATAAGGCCTGCAAGGCCTTGGGTGTGTTTCCAGCATCCAGGCACCAGTTTTACTGATGCTTGTGACATTTGCAGGTGTTAGGCTTCAAGGGGATGAAGTCGCACCTTCTACCCAGGGTTATGGAGCTCTGCGCAGGGTGAGAATTCAGGGTTCACCCCTGGCTGTTTGTGTGTAAACAAAACACTTCACATACTCAGTAAAGAGTATCTATCTCCTTCACAGTAACTGAACAAGGCCTGCAAGGCCTTGGGCCTAATTCCAGCCTCCAGACACCAGTTTTAATGATCCTTGTGACATTTGCAGGTGTTAGGCTTCAAGGGGAGGAAGTCGCACCTTCTACCCAGGGTCATGGAGCTCCGCGCAGGGTTAGATTTCAGGGTTCACCCCTGGCTCAAGGTGTGAAAACAAAACACTTCACATTCTCAGTAAAGTGTATTTAACTCCTTTACAGTATCAGAATAGGACCTGCAATGCCTTGGGTGTGTTTCCAGCCTCCAGACACCAGTTTTACTGATACTGGTGACATTTGCAGGTGTTAGGCTTCAAGGGGATGAAGTCGCAACTTCTACCCAGCGTTATGGAGCTCCGCGCAGGGTGAGAATTCAGGGTTCACCCCTGGCTGTTGGTGTGAAAACAAAACACTTTACATACTCAGTAAAGTGTATTTAACTCCTTCACAGTATCATAACAAGGCCTGCAAGGCCTTGGGCCTAGTTCCAGCCTCCTAGCACCAATTTACTGATACTTGCGACATTTGCAGGTGTTAGGCTTCAAGGGGATGAAGTTGCACCTTCTACCCAAGGTTATGGAGCTCCGCGCAGGGTGAGAATTCAGGGTTCACCCCTGGCTGTTGGTGTGAAAACAAAACACTTTACATACTCAGTAAAGTGTATTTAACTCCTTCACAGTATCAGAACAAGGCCTGCAAGGCCTTGGGCCTAATTCCAGCCTCCTGGCACCAATTTACTGATACTTGTGACATTTGCAGGTGTTAGGCTTCAAGGGGATAAAGTTGCACCTTCTACCCAAGGGTATGGAGCTCCGCGCAGGGTGAGATATCAGGGTTCACCCCTGGCTGGAGGTGTGAAAATAAAACACTTCACATACTCAGGAAAGTGTATTTAACTCCTTTACAGTATCAGAATAAGGCCTGCAAGGCCTTGGGTGTGTTTCCAGCATCCAGGCACCAGTTTTACTGATGCTTGTGACATTTGCAGGTGTTAGGCTTCAAGGGGATGAAGTCGCACCTTCTACCCAGGGTTATGGAGCTCCGCGCAGGGTGAGAATTCAGGGTTCACCCCTGGCTGGAGGTGTGAAAATAAAACACTTCACATACTCAGGAAAGCGTATTTAGCTCCTTTACAGTATCAGAATAAGGCCTGCAAGGCCTTGGGCCTACTTCCAGCCTCCTGGCACCAGTTTTACTGATACTTGTGACATTTGCAGGTGTTAGGCTTCAAGGGGATAAAGTTGCACCTTCTACCCAAGGGTATGGAGCTCCGCGCAGGGTTAGATTTCAGGGTTCACCCCTGGCTCAAGGTGTGAAAACAAAACACTTCACATACTCAGGAAAGTGTATTTAACTCCTTTACAGTATCAGGATAAGGCCTGCATGGCCTTGGGTGTGTTTCCAGCATCCAGGCACCAGTTTAACTGATGCTTGTGACATTTGCAGGTGTCAGGCTTCAAGGGGATGAAGTCGCACCTTCTACCCAGGGTTATGGAGCTTTGCGCAGGGTAAGATTTCAGGGTTCACCGCTGGCTGGAGGTGTGAAAATAAAACACTTCACATACTCAGGAAAGCGTATTTAGCTCCTTTACAGTATCAGAATAAGGCCTACAAGGCCTTGGGTGTGTTTCCAGCCTCCAGGCACCAGTTTTACTGATACTTGAGACATTTGTAGGTGTTAGGCTTCAAGGGGATGAAGTCGCACCTTCTACCCAGGGTTATGGAGCTCCGCGCAGGGTAAGATTTCAGGCTTCACCCCTGGCTGGAGGTGTGAAAATAAAACACTTCAAATACTCAGGAAAGTGTATTTAGCTCCTTTACAGTATCAGAATAAGGCCTGCAAGGCCTTGGGCCTACTTCCAGCCTCCTGGCACCAGTTTTACTGATACTTGTGACATTTGCAGGTGTTAGGCTTCAAGGGGATGAAGTCGCACCTTCTACCCAGGGTCATGGAGCTTCGCGCAGGGTAAGATTTCAGGGTTCACCCCTGGCTGGAGGTGTGAAAATAAAACACTTCACATACTCAGGAAAGTGTATTTAACTGCTTTACAGTATCACAATAAGGCCTGCAAGGCCTTGGGTGTGTTTCCAGCCTCCAGGCACCAGTTTTACTGATACTTGTGACATTTGCAGGTGTTAGGCTTCAAGGGGATGAAGTCGCACCTTCTACCCAGGGTTATGGAGCTCCGCGCAGGGTAAGATTTCAGGGTTCACCCCAGGCTTGAGGTGTGAAAATAAAACACTTCACATACTCAGGAAAGTGTATTTAGCTGCTTTACAGTATCAGAACAAGGCCTACAAGTCCTTGGGCCTACTTTCAGCCTCCTGGCACCAGTTTTACTGATACTTGTGACATTTGCAGGTGTTAGGCTTCAAGGGGATGAAGTCGCACCTTCTACCCAGTGTCATGGAGCTCCGCGCAGGGTGAGATTTCTGGCTTCACCCCAGGCTTGAGGTGTGAAAATAAAACACTTCACATACTCAGGAAAGTGTATTTAACTGCTTTACAGTATCATAATAAGGCCTGCAAGGCCTTGGGTGTGTTTCCAGCCTCCAGACACCAGTTTTACTGATACTGGTGACATTTGCAGGTGTTAGGCTTCAAGGGGATGAAGTTGCACCTTCTACCCAAGGTTATGGAGCTCCGCGCAGGGTGAGAATTCAGGGTTCACCCCTGGCTGTTGGTGTGAAAACAAAACACTTTACATACTCAGTAAAGTGTATTTAACTCCTTCACAGTATCAGAACAAGGCCTGCAAGGCCTTGGGCCTAATTCCAGCCTCCTGGCACCAATTTACTGATACTTGTGACATTTGCAGGTGTTAGGCTTCAAGGGGATAAAGTTGCACCTTCTACCCAAGGGTATGGAGCTCCGCGCAGGGTGAGATATCAGGGTTCACCCCTGGCTGGAGGTGTGAAAATAAAACACTTCACATACTCAGGAAAGTGTATTTAACTCCTTTACAGTATCAGAATAAGGCCTGCAAGGCCTTGGGTGTGTTTCCAGCATCCAGGCACCAGTTTTACTGATGCTTGTGACATTTGCAGGTGTTAGGCTTCAAGGGGATGAAGTCGCACCTTCTACCCAGGGTTATGGAGCTCTGCGCAGGGTGAGAATTCAGGGTTCACCCCTGGCTGTTTGTGTGTAAACAAAACACTTCACATACTCAGTAAAGAGTATCTATCTCCTTCACAGTAACTGAACAAGGCCTGCAAGGCCTTGGGCCTAATTCCAGCCTCCAGACACCAGTTTTAATGATCCTTGTGACATTTGCAGGTGTTAGGCTTCAAGGGGAGGAAGTCGCACCTTCTACCCAGGGTCATGGAGCTCCGCGCAGGGTTAGATTTCAGGGTTCACCCCTGGCTCAAGGTGTGAAAACAAAACACTTCACATTCTCAGTAAAGTGTATTTAACTCCTTTACAGTATCAGAATAGGACCTGCAATGCCTTGGGTGTGTTTCCAGCCTCCAGACACCAGTTTTACTGATACTGGTGACATTTGCAGGTGTTAGGCTTCAAGGGGATGAAGTCGCAACTTCTACCCAGCGTTATGGAGCTCCGCGCAGGGTGAGAATTCAGGGTTCACCCCTGGCTGTTGGTGTGAAAACAAAACACTTTACATACTCAGTAAAGTGTATTTAACTCCTTCACAGTATCATAACAAGGCCTGCAAGGCCTTGGGCCTAGTTCCAGCCTCCTAGCACCAATTTACTGATACTTGTGACATTTGCAGGTGTTAGGCTTCAAGGGGATGAAGTTGCACCTTCTACCCAAGGTTATGGAGCTCCGCGCAGGGTGAGAATTCAGGGTTCACCCCTGGCTGTTGGTGTGAAAACAAAACACTTTACATACTCAGTAAAGTGTATTTAACTCCTTCACAGTATCAGAACAAGGCCTGCAAGGCCTTGGGCCTAATTCCAGCCTCCTGGCACCAATTTACTGATACTTGTGACATTTGCAGGTGTTAGGCTTGAAGGGGATAAAGTTGCACCTTCTACCCAAGGGTATGGAGCTCCGCGCAGGGTGAGATATCAGGGTTCACCCCTGGCTGGAGGTGTGAAAATAAAACACTTCACATACTCAGGAAAGTGTATTTAACTCCTTTACAGTATCAGAATAAGGCCTGCAAGGCCTTGGGTGTGTTTCCAGCATCCAGGCACCAGTTTTACTGATGCTTGTGACATTTGCAGGTGTTAGGCTTCAAGGGGATGAAGTCGCACCTTCTACCCAGGGTTATGGAGCTCCGCGCAGGGTGAGAATTCAGGGTTCACCCCTGGCTGGAGGTGTGAAAATAAAACACTTCACATACTCAGGAAAGCGTATTTAGCTCCTTTACAGTATCAGAATAAGGCCTGCAAGGCCTTGGGCCTACTTCCAGCCTCCTGGCACCAGTTTTACTGATACTTGTGACATTTGCAGGTGTTAGGCTTCAAGGGGATAAAGTTGCACCTTCTACCCAAGGGTATGGAGTTCCGCGCAGGGTTAGATTTCAGGGTTCACCCCTGGCTCAAGGTGTGAAAACAAAACACTTCACATACTCAGGAAAGTGTATTTAACTCCTTTACAGTATCAGGATAAGGCCTGCAAGGCCTTGGGTGTGTTTCCAGCATCCAGGCACCAGTTTAACTGATGCTTGTGACATTTGCAGGTGTCAGGCTTCAAGGGGATGAAGTCGCACCTTCTACCCAGGGTTATGGAGCTTTGCGCAGGGTAAGATTTCAGGCTTCACCCCTGGCTGGAGGTGTGAAAATAAAACACTTCAAATACTCAGGAAAGTGTATTTAGCTCCTTTACAGTATCACAATAAGGCCTGCAAGGCCTTGGGTGTGTTTCCAGCCTCCAGGCACCAGTTTTACTGATACTTGTGACATTTGCAGGTGTTAGGCTTCAAGGGGATGAAGTCGCACCTTCTACCCAGGGTTATGGAGCTCCGCGCAGGGTGAGATTTCAGGGTTCACCCCTGGATGGAAGTGTGAAAATAAAACACTTCACTTACTCAGGAAAGTGTATTTAACTCCTTTACAGTATCAGAACAAGGCCTGCAAGGCCTTGGGTTTGTTTCCAGCCTCCAGGCACCAGTTGTACTGATACTTGTGACACTTGGAGGTGTTATGCTTCAAGGGGATGAAGTCGCACCTTCTACCCAGGGTCATGGAGCTCCGCGCAGGGTAAGATTTCAGGGTTCACCCCTGGCTGGAGGTGTGAAAATAAAACACTTCACATACTCAGGAAAGTGTATTTAGCTGCTTTACAGTATCAGAATAAGGCCTGCAAGGCCTTGGGCCTACTTCCAGCCTCCTGGCACCAGTTTTACTGATACTTGTGACATTTGTAGGTGTTAGGCTTCAAGGGGATGAAGTTGCACCTTCTACCCAGGGTTATGGACATTCGCGCAGGGTATGATTTCGGGTTTCAACCCTGGCTGGAGATGTGAAATCAAAACACTTCACAGACTCAGTAAAGAGTATTTAAGTCCTTCACAGTAACAGAACAAGGCCTGCAAGGCCTTTGGCCTGATTCCAGCCTCCTGGCACCAATTTACTGATACTTGTGACATTTGCAGGCGTTAGGCTTCAAGGGGACAAAGTCGCACCTTCTACCCGGGCTTATGGAGCTCCGCGCAGGGTGAGATATCAGGGTTCACCCCTGGCTGGAGGTGTGAAAATAAAGCACTTCACATACTCAGGAAAGTGTATTTAACTCCTTCACAGTATCAGAACAAGGCCTGCAAGGCCTTGGGCCTAATTCCAGCCTCCTGGCACCAATTTACTGATACTTGTGACATTTGCAGGTGTTAGGCTTCAAGGGGATAAAGTTGCACCTTCTACCCAAGGGTATGGAGCTCCGCGCAGGGTGAGATATCAGGGTTCACCCCTGGCTGGAGGTGTGAAAATAAAACACTTCACATACTCAGGAAAGTGTATTTAACTCCTTTACAGTATCAGAATAAGGCCTGCAAGGCCTTGGGTGTGTTTCCAGCATCCAGGCACCAGTTTTACTGATGCTTGTGACATTTGCAGGTGTTAGGCTTCAAGGGGATGAAGTCGCACCTTCTACCCAGGGTTATGGAGCTCTGCGCAGGGTGAGAATTCAGGGTTCACCCCTGGCTGTTTGTGTGTAAACAAAACACTTCACATACTCAGTAAAGAGTATCTATCTCCTTCACAGTAACTGAACAAGGCCTGCAAGGCCTTGGGCCTAATTCCAGCCTCCAGACACCAGTTTTAATGATCCTTGTGACATTTGCAGGTGTTAGGCTTCAAGGGGAGGAAGTCGCACCTTCTACCCAGGGTCATGGAGCTCCGCGCAGGGTTAGATTTCAGGGTTCACCCCTGGCTCAAGGTGTGAAAACAAAACACTTCACATTCTCAGTAAAGTGTATTTAACTCCTTTACAGTATCAGAATAGGACCTGCAATGCCTTGGGTGTGTTTCCAGCCTCCAGACACCAGTTTTACTGATACTGGTGACATTTGCAGGTGTTAGGCTTCAAGGGGATGAAGTCGCAACTTCTACCCAGCGTTATGGAGCTCCGCGCAGGGTGAGAATTCAGGGTTCACCCCTGGCTGTTGGTGTGAAAACAAAACACTTTACATACTCAGTAAAGTGTATTTAACTCCTTCACAGTATCATAACAAGGCCTGCAAGGCCTTGGGCCTAGTTCCAGCCTCCTAGCACCAATTTACTGATACTTGCGACATTTGCAGGTGTTAGGCTTCAAGGGGATGAAGTTGCACCTTCTACCCAAGGTTATGGAGCTCCGCGCAGGGTGAGAATTCAGGGTTCACCCCTGGCTGTTGGTGTGAAAACAAAACACTTTACATACTCAGTAAAGTGTATTTAACTCCTTCACAGTATCAGAACAAGGCCTGCAAGGCCTTGGGCCTAATTCCAGCCTCCTGGCACCAATTTACTGATACTTGTGACATTTGCAGGTGTTAGGCTTCAAGGGGATAAAGTTAAATCTTCTACCCAAGGGTATGGAGCTCCGCGCAGGGTGAGATATCAGGGTTCACCCCTGGCTGGAGGTGTGAAAATAAAACACTTCACATACTCAGGAAAGTGTATTTAACTCCTTTACAGTATCAGAATAAGGCCTGCAAGGCCTTGGGTGTGTTTCCAGCATCCAGGCACCAGTTTTACTGATGCTTGTGACATTTGCAGGTGTTAGGCTTCAAGGGGATGAAGTCGCACCTTCTACCCAGGGTTATGGAGCTCCGCGCAGGGTGAGAATTCAGGGTTCACCCCTGGCTGGAGGTGTGAAAATAAAACACTTCACATACTCAGGAAAGCGTATTTAGCTCCTTTACAGTATCAGAATAAGGCCTGCAAGGCCTTGGGCCTACTTCCAGCCTCCTGGCACCAGTTTTACTGATACTTGTGACATTTGCAGGTGTTAGGCTTCAAGGGGATACAGTTGCACCTTCTACCCAAGGGTATGGAGCTCCGCGCAGGGTTAGATTTCAGGGTTCACCCCTGGCTCAAGGTGTGAAAACAAAACACTTCACATACTCAGGAAAGTGTATTTAACTCCTTTACAGTATCAGGATAAGGCCTGCATGGCCTTGGGTGTGTTTCCAGCATCCAGGCACCAGTTTAACTGATGCTTGTGACATTTGCAGGTGTCAGGCTTCAAGGGGATGAAGTCGCACCTTCTACCCAGGGTTATGGAGCTTTGCGCAGGGTAAGATTTCAGGGTTCACCGCTGGCTGGAGGTGTGAAAATAAAACACTTCACATACTCAGGAAAGCGTATTTAGCTCCTTTACAGTATCAGAATAAGGCCTACAAGGCCTTGGGTGTGTTTCCAGCCTCCAGGCACCAGTTTTACTGATACTTGAGACATTTGTAGGTGTTAGGCTTCAAGGGGATGAAGTCGCACCTTCTACCCAGGGTTATGGAGCTCCGCGCAGGGTAAGATTTCAGGCTTCACCCCTGGCTGGAGGTGTGAAAATAAAACACTTCAAATACTCAGGAAAGTGTATTTAGCTCCTTTACAGTATCAGAATAAGGCCTGCAAGGCCTTGGGCCTACTTCCAGCCTCCTGGCACCAGTTTTACTGATACTTGTGACATTTGCAGGTGTTAGGCTTCAAGGGGATGAAGTCGCACCTTCTACCCAGGGTCATGGAGCTTCGCGCAGGGTAAGATTTCAGGGTTCACCCCTGGCTGGAGGTGTGAAAATAAAACACTTCACATACTCAGGAAAGTGTATTTAACTGCTTTACAGTATCACAATAAGGCCTGCAAGGCCTTGGGTGTGTTTCCAGCCTCCAGGCACCAGTTTTACTGATACTTGTGACATTTGCAGGTGTTAGGCTTCAAGGGGATGAAGTCGCACCTTCTACCCAGGGTTATGGAGCTCCGCGCAGGGTAAGATTTCAGGGTTCACCCCAGGATTGAGGTGTGAAAATAAAACACTTCACATACTCAGGAAAGTGTATTTAGCTGCTTTACAGTATCAGAACAAGGCCTACAAGTCCTTGGGCCTACTTTCAGCCTCCTGGCACCAGTTTTACTGATACTTGTGACATTTGCAGGTGTTAGGCTTCAAGGGGATGAAGTCGCACCTTCTACCCAGTGTCATGGAGCTCCGCGCAGGGTGAGATTTCTGGCTTCACCCCAGGCTTGAGGTGTGAAAATAAAACACTTCACATACTCAGGAAAGTGTATTTAACTGCTTTACAGTATCATAATAAGGCCTGCAAGGCCTTGGGTGTGTTTCCAGCCTCCAGACACCAGTTTTACTGATACTGGTGACATTTGCAGGTGTTAGGCTTCAAGGGGATGAAGTTGCACCTTCTACCCAAGGTTATGGAGCTCCGCGCAGGGTGAGAATTCAGGGTTCACCCCTGGCTGTTGGTGTGAAAACAAAACACTTTACATACTCAGTAAAGTGTATTTAACTCCTTCACAGTATCAGAACAAGGCCTGCAAGGCCTTGGGCCTAATTCCAGCCTCCTGGCACCAATTTACTGATACTTGTGACATTTGCAGGTGTTAGGCTTCAAGGGGATAAAGTTGCACCTTCTACCCAAGGGTATGGAGCTCCGCGCAGGGTGAGATATCAGGGTTCACCCCTGGCTGGAGGTGTGAAAATAAAACACTTCACATACTCAGGAAAGTGTATTTAACTCCTTTACAGTATCAGAATAAGGCCTGCAAGGCCTTGGGTGTGTTTCCAGCATCCAGGCACCAGTTTTACTGATGCTTGTGACATTTGCAGGTGTTAGGCTTCAAGGGGATGAAGTCGCACCTTCTACCCAGGGTTATGGAGCTCTGCGCAGGGTGAGAATTCAGGGTTCACCCCTGGCTGTTTGTGTGTAAACAAAACACTTCACATACTCAGTAAAGAGTATCTATCTCCTTCACAGTAACTGAACAAGGCCTGCAAGGCCTTGGGCCTAATTCCAGCCTCCAGACACCAGTTTTAATGATCCTTGTGACATTTGCAGGTGTTAGGCTTCAAGGGGAGGAAGTCGCACCTTCTACCCAGGGTCATGGAGCTCCGCGCAGGGTTAGATTTCAGGGTTCACCCCTGGCTCAAGGTGTGAAAACAAAACACTTCACATTCTCAGTAAAGTGTATTTAACTCCTTTACAGTATCAGAATAGGACCTGCAATGCCTTGGGTGTGTTTCCAGCCTCCAGACACCAGTTTTACTGATACTGGTGACATTTGCAGGTGTTAGGCTTCAAGGGGATGAAGTCGCAACTTCTACCCAGCGTTATGGAGCTCCGCGCAGGGTGAGAATTCAGGGTTCACCCCTGGCTGTTGGTGTGAAAACAAAACACTTTACATACTCAGTAAAGTGTATTTAACTCCTTCACAGTATCATAACAAGGCCTGCAAGGCCTTGGGCCTAGTTCCAGCCTCCTAGCACCAATTTACTGATACTTGTGACATTTGCAGGTGTTAGGCTTCAAGGGGATGAAGTTGCACCTTCTACCCAAGGTTATGGAGCTCCGCGGAGGGTGAGAATTCAGGGTTCACCCCTGGCTGTTGGTGTGAAAACAAAACACTTTACATACTCAGTAAAGTGTATTTAACTCCTTCACAGTATCAGAACAAGGCCTGCAAGGCCTTGGGCCTAATTCCAGCCTCCTGGCACCAATTTACTGATACTTGTGACATTTGCAGGTGTTAGGCTTGAAGGGGATAAAGTTGCACCTTCTACCCAAGGGTATGGAGCTCCGCGCAGGGTGAGATATCAGGGTTCACCCCTGGCTGGAGGTGTGAAAATAAAACACTTCACATACTCAGGAAAGTGTATTTAACTCCTTTACAGTATCAGAATAAGGCCTGCAAGGCCTTGGGTGTGTTTCCAGCATCCAGGCACCAGTTTTACTGATGCTTGTGACATTTGCAGGTGTTAGGCTTCAAGGGGATGAAGTCGCACCTTCTACCCAGGGTTATGGAGCTCCGCGCAGGGTGAGAATTCAGGGTTCACCCCTGGCTGGAGGTGTGAAAATAAAACACTTCACATACTCAGGAAAGCGTATTTAGCTCCTTTACAGTATCAGAATAAGGCCTGCAAGGCCTTGGGCCTACTTCCAGCCTCCTGGCACCAGTTTTACTGATACTTGTGACATTTGCAGGTGTTAGGCTTCAAGGGGATAAAGTTGCACCTTCTACCCAAGGGTATGGAGCTCCGCGCAGGGTTAGATTTCAGGGTTCACCCCTGGCTCAAGGTGTGAAAACAAAACACTTCACATACTCAGGAAAGTGTATTTAACTCCTTTACAGTATCAGGATAAGGCCTGCAAGGCCTTGGGTGTGTTTCCAGCATCCAGGCACCAGTTTAACTGATGCTTGTGACATTTGCAGGTGTCAGGCTTCAAGGGGATGAAGTCGCACCTTCTACCCAGGGTTATGGAGCTTTGCGCAGGGTAAGATTTCAGGCTTCACCCCTGGCTGGAGGTGTGAAAATAAAACACTTCAAATACTCAGGAAAGTGTATTTAGCTCCTTTACAGTATCACAATAAGGCCTGCAAGGCCTTGGGTGTGTTTCCAGCCTCCAGGCACCAGTTTTACTGATACTTGTGACATTTGCAGGTGTTAGGCTTCAAGGGGATGAAGTCGCACCTTCTACCCAGGGTTATGGAGCTCCGCGCAGGGTGAGATTTCAGGGTTCACCCCTGGATGGAAGTGTGAAAATAAAACACTTCACTTACTCAGGAAAGTGTATTTAACTCCTTTACAGTATCAGAACAAGGCCTGCAAGGCCTTGGGTTTGTTTCCAGCCTCCAGGCACCAGTTGTACTGATACTTGTGACACTTGGAGGTGTTATGCTTCAAGGGGATGAAGTCGCACCTTCTACCCAGGGTCATGGAGCTCCGCGCAGGGTAAGATTTCAGGGTTCACCCCTGGCTGGAGGTGTGAAAATAAAACACTTCACATACTCAGGAAAGTGTATTTAGCTGCTTTACAGTATCAGAATAAGGCCTGCAAGGCCTTGGGCCTACTTCCAGCCTCCTGGCACCAGTTTTACTGATACTTGTGACATTTGTAGGTGTTAGGCTTCAAGGGGATGAAGTTGCACCTTCTACCCAGGGTTATGGACATTCGCGCAGGGTATGATTTCGGGTTTCAACCCTGGCTGGAGATGTGAAATCAAAACACTTCACAGACTCAGTAAAGAGTATTTAAGTCCTTCACAGTAACAGAACAAGGCCTGCAAGGCCTTTGGCCTGATTCCAGCCTCCTGGCACCAATTTACTGATACTTGTGACATTTGCAGGCGTTAGGCTTCAAGGGGACAAAGTCGCACCTTCTACCCGGGCTTATGGAGCTCCGCGCAGGGTGAGATATCAGGGTTCACCCCTGGCTGGAGGTGTGAAAATACAGCACTTCACATACTCAGGAAAGTGTATTTAACTCCTTTAAAGTATCAGAATAATGCCTGCAAGGCCTTGGGTGTGTTTCCAGCCTCCAGGCACCAGTTTTACTGATAATTGTGACATTTGCCGGTGTTAGGCTTCATGGGGATGAAGTCGCACCTTCTACCCAGGGTTATGGAGCTCCGCGCAGGGTGAGAAGTCAGGGTTCACCCCTGGCTGGAGGTGTGAAAATAAAACACTTCACATACTCAGGAAAGTGTATTTAACTCCTTTACAGTATCAGAATAAGGCCTGCAAGGCCTTGGGTGTGTTTCCAGCATCCAGGCACCAGTTTTACTGATGCTTGTGACCTTTGCAGGTGTTAGGCTTCAAGGGGAGGAAGTCGCACCTTCTACCCAGGGTCATGGAGCTCCGCGCAGGGTTAGATTTCAGGGTTCACCCCTGGCTCAAGGTGTGAAAACAAATCACTTCACATACTCAGTAAAGTGTATTTCACTCCTTTACAGTATCAGAATAGGGCCTGCAATGCCTTGGGTGTGTTTCCAGCCTCCAGACACCAGTTTTACTGATACTGGTGACATTTGCAGGTGTTAGGCTTCAAGGGGAAGAAGTCGCACCTTCTACCCAGGGTCATGGAGCTCCGCGCAGGGTTAGATTTCAGGGTTCACCCCTGGCTCAAGGTGTGAAAACAAAACACTTCACATACTCAGGAAAGTGTATTTAACTCCTTTACAGTATCAGGATAAGGCCTGCAAGGCCTTGGGTGTGTTTCCAGCACCCAGGCACCAGTTTTACTGATGCTTGTGACGTTTGCAGGTGTTAGGCTTCAAGGGGATAAAGTTGCACCTTCTACCCAAGGGTATGGAGCTCCGCGCAGGGTGAGATATCAGGGTTCACCCCTGGCTGGAGGTGTGAAAATAAAACACTTCACATACTCAGGAAAGTGTATTTAACTCCTTTACAGTATCAGAATAAGGCCTGCAAGGCCTTGGGTGTGTTTCCAGCATCCAGGCACCAGTTTTACTGATGCTTGTGACATTTGCAGGTGTTAGGCTTCAAGGGGATGAAGTCGCACCTTCTACCCAGGGTTATGGAGCTCCGCGCAGGGTGAGAATTCAGGGTTCACCCCTGGCTGGAGGTGTGAAAATAAAACACTTCACATACTCAGGAAAGCGTATTTAGCTCCTTTACAGTATCAGAATAAGGCCTGCAAGGCCTTGGGCCTACTTCCAGCCTCCTGGCACCAGTTTTACTGATACTTGTGACATTTGCAGGTGTTAGGCTTCAAGGGGATAAAGTTGCACCTTCTACCCAAGGGTATGGAGCTCCGCGCAGGGTTAGATTTCAGGGTTCACCCCTGGCTCAAGGTGTGAAAACAAAACACTTCACATACTCAGGAAAGTGTATTTAACTCCTTTACAGTATCAGGATAAGGCCTGCAAGGCCTTGGGTGTGTTTCCAGCATCCAGGCACCAGTTTAACTGATGCTTGTGACATTTGCAGGTGTCAGGCTTCAAGGGGATGAAGTCGCACCTTCTACCCAGGGTTATGGAGCTTTGCGCAGGGTAAGATTTCAGGGTTCACCGCTGGCTGGAGGTGTGAAAATAAAACACTTCACATACTCAGGAAAGCGTATTTAGCTCCTTTACAGTATCAGAATAAGGCCTACAAGGCCTTGGGTGTGTTTCCAGCCTCCAGGCACCAGTTTTACTGATACTTGAGACATTTGTAGGTGTTAGGCTTCAAGGGGATGAAGTCGCACCTTCTACCCAGGGTTATGGAGCTCCGCGCAGGGTAAGATTTCAGGCTTCACCCCTGGCTGGAGGTGTGAAAATAAAACACTTCAAATACTCAGGAAAGTGTATTTAGCTCCTTTACAGTATCAGAATAAGGCCTGCAAGGTCTTGGGCCTACTTCCAGCCTCCTGGCACCAGATTTACTGATACTTGTGACATTTGTAGGTGTTAGGCTTCAAGGGGATGAAGTCGCACCTTCTACCCAGGGTCATGGAGCTCCGCGCAGGGTGAGATTTCAGGGTTCACCCCAGGCTGGAGGTGTGAAAATAAAACACTTCACATACTCAGGAAAGTGTATTTAACTCCTTTACAGTATCAGAATAAGGCCTGCAAGGCCTTGGGCCTACATCCAGCCTACTGGCACCAGTTTTACTGATACTTGTGACATTTGCAGGTGTTGGGCTTCAAGGGGATCAAGTCGCACCTTCTACCCAGGGTTATGGAGCTCCGCGCAGGGTGAGATTTCAGGGTTCACCCCATGCTTGAGGTGTGAAAATAAAAGCTTCACATACTCAGGAAAGTATATTTAGCTCCTTTACAGTATCAGAATAAGGCCTGCAAGGCCTTGGGCCTACTTCCAGCCTCCTGGCACCAGTTTTACTGATACTTGTGACATTTGCAGGTGTTAGGCTTCAAGGGGATGAAGTCGCACCTTCTACCCAGGGTCATGGAGCTCCGCGCAGGGTGAGATTTCAGGCTTCACCCCTGGCTGGAGGTGTGAAAATAAAACACTTCACATACTCAGGAAATTGTATTTAGCTGCTTTACAGTATCAGAATAAGGCCTGCAAGGCCTTGGGCCTACTTCCAGCGTCCTGGCACCAGTTTTACTGATACTTGTGACATTTGCAGGTGTTAGGCTTCAAGGGGATGAAGTCGCACCTTCTACCCAGTGTCATGGAGCTCCGCGCAGGGTGAGATTTCTGGCTTCACCCCAGGCTTGAGGTGTGAAAATAAAACACTTCACATCCTCAGGAAAGTGTATTTAACTGCTTTACAGTATCATAATAAGGCCTGCAAGGCCTTGGGTGTGTTTCCAGCCTCCAGGCACCAGTTTTACTGATACTTGTGACATTTGCAGGTGTTAGGCTTCAAGGGGATGAAGTCGCACCTTCTACCCAGGGTCATGGAGCTCCGCGCAGGGTGAGATTTCAGGGTTCACCCCTGGATGGAAGTGTGAAAATAAAACACTTCACATACTCAGGAAAGTGTATTTAACTCCTTTACAGTATCAGAACAAGGCCTGCAAGGCCTTGGGCCTACTTCCAGCCTCCTGGCACCAGTTTTACTGATACTTGTGACATTTGTAGGTGTTAGGCTTCAAGGGGATGAAGTCGCACCTTCTACCCAGGGTCATGGAGCTCCGCGCAGGGTGAGATTTCAGGGTTCACCCCAGGCTTGAGGTGTGAAAAATATACACTTCACATACTCAGGAAAGTGTATTTAGCTGCTTTACAGTATCAGAATAAGGCCTGCAAGGCCTTGGGCCTACTTCCAGCCTCCTGGCACCAGTTTTACTGATACTTGTGACATTTGTAGGTGTTAGGCTTCAAGGGGATGAAGTCGCACCTTCTACCCAGGGTTATGGAGCTCCGCGCAGGGTGAGATTTCAGGGTTCACCCCTGGATGGAAGTGTGAAAATAAAACACTTCACATACTCAGGAAAGCGTATTTAGCTGCTTTACAGTATCAGAATAAGGCCTGCAAGGCCTTGGGCCTACTTCCAGCCTCCTGGCACCAGATTTACTGATACTTGTGACATTTGCAGGTGTTAGGCTTCAAGGGGATGAAGCCGCACCTTCTACCCAGGGTTATGGAGCTCCGCGCAGGGTGAGATTTCAGGCTTCACCCCTGGCTGGAGGTGTGAAAATAAAACACTTCACATACTCAGGAAAGCGTATTTAGCTGCTTTACAGTATCAGAATAAGGCCTGCAAGGCCTTGGGCCTATTTCCAGCCTCCTGGCACCAGTTTTACTGATACTTGTGACATTTGTAGGTGTTAGGCTTCAAGGGGATGAAGTCGCACCTTCTACCCAGGGTCATGGAGCTCCGCGCAGGGTGAGATTTCAGGCTTCACCCCTGGCTGGAGGTGTGAAAATAAAACACTTCACACACTCAGGAAAGTGTATTTAGCTCCTTTACAGTATCAGAATAAGGCCTGCAAGGCCTTGGGCCTACTTCCAGCCTCCTGGCACCAGTTTTACTGATACTTGTGACATTTGCAGGTGTTAGGCTTCAAGGGGATGAAGTCGCACCTTCTACCCAGGGTCATGGAGCTTCGCGCAGGGTGAGATTTCAGGGTTCACCCCTGGATGGAAGTGTGAAAATAAAACACTTCACTTACTCAGGAAAGTGTATTTAACTCATTTACAGTATCAGAACAAGGCCTGCAAGGCCTTGGGTTTGTTTCCAGCCTCCAGGCACCAGTTGTACTGATACTTGTGACACTTGGAGGTGTTATGCTTCAAGGGGATGAAGTCGCACCTTCTACCCAGGGTCATGGAGCTTCGCGCAGGGTAAGATTTCAGGGTTCACCCCTGGCTGGAGGTGTGAAAATAAAACACTTCACATACTCAGGAAAGTGTATTTAACTGCTTTACAGTATCACAATAAGGCCTGCAAGGCCTTGGGTGTGTTTCCAGCCTCCAGGCACCAGTTTTACTGATACTTGTGACGTTTGCAGGTGTTAGGCTTCAAGGGGATGAAGTCGCACCTTCTACCCAGGGTTATGGAGCTCCGCGCAGGGTGAGATTTCAGGGTTCACCCCTGGATGGAAGTGTGAAAATAAAACACTTCACTTACTCAGGAAAGTGTATTTAACTCCTTTACAGTATCAGAACAAGGCCTGCAAGGCCTTGGGTTTGTTTCCAGCCTCCAGGCACCAGTTGTACTGATACTTGTGACACTTGGAGGTGTTATGCTTCAAGGGGATGAAGTCGCACCTTCTACCCAGGGTCATGGAGCTCCGCGCAGGGTAAGATTTCAGGGTTCACCCCTGGCTGGAGGTGTGAAAATAAAACACTTCACATACTCAGGAAAGTGTATTTAGCTGCTTTACAGTATCAGAATAAGGCCTGCAAGGCCTTGGGCCTACTTCCAGCCTCCTGGCACCAGTTTTACTGATACTTGTGACATTTGTAGGTGTTAGGCTTCAAGGGGATGAAGTTGCACCTTCTACCCAGGGTTATGGACCTTCGCGCAGGGTATGATTTCGGGTTTCAACCCTGGCTGGAGATGTGAAATCAAAACACTTCACAGACTCAGTAAAGAGTATTTAAGTCCTTCACAGTAACAGAACAAGGCCTGCAAGGCCTTTGGCCTGATTCCAGCCTCCTGGCACCAATTTACTGATACTTGTGACATTTGCAGGCGTTAGGCTTCAAGGGGACAAAGTCGCACCTTCTACCCGGGCTTATGGAGCTCCGCGCAGGGTGAGATATCAGGGTTCACCCCTGGCTGGAGGTGTGAAAATAAAGCACTTCACATACTCAGGAAAGTGTATTTAACTCCTTTAAAGTATCAGAATAATGCCTGCAAGGCCTTGGGTGTGTTTCCAGCCTCCAGGCACCAGTTTTACTGATAATTGTGACATTTGCCGGTGTTAGGCTTCATGGGGATGAAGTCGCACCTTCTACCCAGGGTTATGGAGCTCCGCGCAGGGTGAGAAGTCAGGGTTCACCCCTGGCTGGAGGTGTGAAAATAAAACACTTCACATACTCAGGAAAGTGTATTTAACTCCTTTACAGTATCAGAATAAGGCCTGCAAGGCCTTGGGTGTGTTTCCAGCATCCAGGCACCAGTTTTACTGATGCTTGTGACCTTTGCAGGTGTTAGGCTTCAAGGGGAGGAAGTCGCACCTTCTACCCAGGGTCATGGAGCTCCGCGCAGGGTTAGATTTCAGGGTTCACCCCTGGCTCAAGGTGTGAAAACAAATCACTTCACATACTCAGTAAAGTGTATTTCACTCCTTTACAGTATCAGAATAGGGCCTGCAATGCCTTGGGTGTGTTTCCAGCCTCCAGACACCAGTTTTACTGATACTGGTGACATTTGCAGGTGTTAGGCTTCAAGGGGAAGAAGTCGCACCTTCTACCCAGGGTCATGGAGCTCCGCGCAGGGTTAGATTTCAGGGTTCACCCCTGGCTCAAGGTGTGAAAACAAAACACTTCACATACTCAGGAAAGTGTATTTAACTCCTTTACAGTATCAGGATAAGGCCTGCAAGGCCTTGGGTGTGTTTCCAGCACCCAGGCACCAGTTTTACTGATGCTTGTGACGTTTGCAGGTGTTAGGCTTCAAGGGGATGAAGTCGCACCTTCTACCCAGGGTTATGGAGCTCCGCTCAGGGTGAGAATTCAGGGTTCACCCCTGGCTGGTGGTGTGAAAACAAAACACTTCACATACTCATTAAAGTGTATTTAACTCCTTTACAGTATCAGAATAGGACCTGCAATGCCTTGGGTGTGTTTCCAGCCTCCAGACTCCAGTTTTACTGATACTGGTGACATTTGCAGGTGTTAGGCTTCAAGGGGATGAAGTCGCAACTTCTACCCAGGGTTATGGAGCTCTGCGCAGGGTGAGAATTCAGGGTTCACCCCTGGCTGTTTGTGTGTAAACAAAACACTTCACATACTCAGTAAAGAGTATCTATCTCCTTCACAGTAACTGAACAAGGCCTGCAAGGCCTTGGGCCTAATTCCAGCCTCCAGACACCAGTTTTAATGATCCTTGTGACATTTGCAGGTGTTAGGCTTCAAGGGGAGGAAGTCGCACCTTCTACCCAGGGTCATGGAGCTCCGCGCAGGGTTAGATTTCAGGGTTCACCCCTGGCTCAAGGTGTGAAAACAAAACACTTCACATTCTCAGTAAAGTGTATTTAACTCCTTTACAGTATCAGAATAAGGCCTGCAAGGCCTTGGGTGTGTTTCCAGCATCCAGGAACCAGTTTTACTGATGCTTGTGACATTTGCAGGTGTTAGGCTTCAAGGGGATGAAGTCGCACCTTCTACCCAGGGTTATGGAGCTCCGCGCAGGGTGAGAATTCAGGGTTCACCCCTGGCTGTTGGTGTGAAAACAAAACACTTTACATACTCAGTAAAGTGTATTTAACTCCTTCACAGTATCAGAACAAGGCCTGCAAGGCCTTGGGCCTACTTCCAGCCTCCTAGCACCAATTTACTGATACTTGTGACATTTGCAGGTGTTAGGCTTCAAGGGGATGAAGTTGCACCTTCTACCCAAGGTTATGGAGCTCCGCGCAGGGTGAGAATTCAGGGTTCACCCCTGGCTGTTGGTGTGAAAACAAAACACTTTACATACTCAGTAAAGTGTATTTAACTCCTTCACAGTATCAGAACAAGGCCTGCAAGGCCTTGGGCCTAATTCCAGCCTCCTGGCACCAATTTACTGATACTTGTGACATTTGCAGGTGTTAGGCTTCAAGGGGATAAAGTTGCACCTTCTACCCAAGGGTATGGAGCTCCGCGCAGGGTGAGATATCAGGGTTCACCCCTGGCTGGAGGTGTGAAAATAAAACACTTCACATACTCAGGAAAGTGTATTTAACTCCTTTACAGTATCAGAATAAGGCCTGCAAGGCCTTGGGTGTGTTTCCAGCATCCAGGCACCAGTTTTACTGATGCTTGTGACATTTGCAGGTGTTAGGCTTCAAGGGGATGAAGTCGCACCTTCTACCCAGGGTTATGGAGCTCTGCGCAGGGTGAGAATTCAGGGTTCACCCCTGGCTGTTTGTGTGTAAACAAAACACTTCACATACTCAGTAAAGAGTATCTATCTCCTTCACAGTAACTGAACAAGGCCTGCAAGGCCTTGGGCCTAATTCCAGCCTCCAGACACCAGTTTTAATGATCCTTGTGACATTTGCAGGTGTTAGGCTTCAAGGGGAGGAAGTCGCACCTTCTACCCAGGGTCATGGAGCTCCGCGCAGGGTTAGATTTCAGGGTTCACCCCTGGCTCAAGGTGTGAAAACAAAACACTTCACATTCTCAGTAAAGTGTATTTAACTCCTTTACAGTATCAGAATAGGACCTGCAATGCCTTGGGTGTGTTTCCAGCCTCCAGACACCAGTTTTACTGATACTGGTGACATTTGCAGGTGTTAGGCTTCAAGGGGATGAAGTCGCAACTTCTACCCAGCGTTATGGAGCTCCGCGCAGGGTGAGAATTCAGGGTTCACCCCTGGCTGTTGGTGTGAAAACAAAACACTTTACATACTCAGTAAAGTGTATTTAACTCCTTCACAGTATCATAACAAGGCCTGCAAGGCCTTGGGCCTAGTTCCAGCCTCCTAGCACCAATTTACTGATACTTGTGACATTTGCAGGTGTTAGGCTTCAAGGGGATGAAGTTGCACCTTCTACCCAAGGTTATGGAGCTCCGCGCAGGGTGAGAATTCAGGGTTCACCCCTGGCTGTTGGTGTGAAAACAAAACACTTTACATACTCAGTAAAGTGTATTTAACTCCTTCACAGTATCAGAACAAGGCCTGCAAGGCCTTGGGCCTAATTCCAGCCTCCTGGCACCAATTTACTGATACTTGTGACATTTGCAGGTGTTAGGCTTGAAGGGGATAAAGTTGCACCTTCTACCCAAGGGTATGGAGCTCCGCGCAGGGTGAGATATCAGGGTTCACCCCTGGCTGGAGGTGTGAAAATAAAGCACTTCACATACTCAGGAAAGTGTATTTAACTCCTTTACAGTATCAGAATAAGGCCTGCAAGGCCTTGGGTGTGTTTCCAGCATCCAGGCACCAGTTTTACTGATGCTTGTGACCTTTGCAGGTGTTAGGCTTCAAGGGGAGGAAGTCGCACCTTCTACCCAGGGTCATGGAGCTCCGCGCAGGGTTAGATTTCAGGGTTCACCCCTGGCTCAAGGTGTGAAAACAAATCACTTCACATACTCAGTAAAGTGTATTTCACTCCTTTACAGTATCAGAATAGGGCCTGCAATGCCTTGGGTGTGTTTCCAGCCTCCAGACACCAGTTTTACTGATACTGGTGACATTTGCAGGTGTTAGGCTTCAAGGGGAAGAAGTCACACCTTCTACCCAGGGTCATGGAGCTCCGCGCAGGGTTAGATTTCAGGGTTCACCCCTGGCTCAAGGTGTGAAAACAAAACACTTCACATACTCAGGAAAGTGTATTTAACTCCTTTACAGTATCAGGATAAGGCCTGCAAGGCCTTGGGTGTGTTTCCAGCACCCAGGCACCAGTTTTACTGATGCTTGTGACGTTTGCAGGTGTTAGGCTTCAAGGGGATGAAGTCGCACCTTCTACCCAGGGTTATGGAGCTCCGCTCAGGGTGAGAATTCAGGGTTCACCCCTGGCTGGTGGTGTGAAAACAAAACACTTCACATACTCAGTAAAGTGTATTTAACTCCTTTACAGTATCAGAATAGGACCTGCAATGCCTTGGGTGTGTTTCCAGCCTCCAGACTCCAGTTTTACTGATGCTTGTGACATTTGCAGGTGTTAGGCTTCAAGGGGATGAAGTCGCAACTTCTACCCAGGGTTATGGAGCTCCGCGCAGGGTGAGAATTCAGGGTTCACCCCTGGCTGTTGGTGTGAAAACAAAACACTTTACATACTCAGTAAAGTGTATTTAACTCCTTCACAGTATCAGAACAAGGCCTGCAAGGCCTTGGGCCTACTTCCAGCCTCCTAGCACCAATTTACTGATACTTGTGACATTTGCAGGTGTTAGGCTTCAAGGGGATGAAGTTGCACCTTCTACCCAAGGTTATGGAGCTCCGCGCAGGGTGAGAATTCAGGGTTCACCCCTGGCTGTTGGTGTGAAAACAAAACACTTTACATACTCAGTAAAGTGTATTTAACTCCTTCACAGTATCAGAACAAGGCCTGCAAGGCCTTGGGCCTAATTCCAGCCTCCTGGCACCAATTTACTGATACTTGTGACATTTGCAGGTGTTAGGCTTCAAGGGGATAAAGTTGCACCTTCTACCCAAGGGTATGGAGCTCCGCGCAGGGTGAGATATCAGGGTTCAACCCTGGCTGGAGTTGTGAAAATAAAACACTTCACATACTCAGCAAAGTGTATTTAACTCCTTTACAGTATCAGAATAAGGCCTGCAAGGCCTTGGGTGTGTTTCCAGCATCCAGGAACCAGTTTTACTGATGCTTGTGACATTTGCAGGTGTTAGGCTTCAAGGGGATGAAGTCGCACCTTCTACCCAGGGTTATGGAGCTCCGCGCAGGGTGAGAATTCAGGGTTCACCCCTGGCTGTTGGTGTGAAAACAAAACACTTTACATACTCAGTAAAGTGTATTTAACTCCTTCACAGTATCAGAACAAGGCCTGCAAGGCCTTGGGCCTACTTCCAGCCTCCTAGCACCAATTTACTGATACTTGTGACATTTGCAGGTGTTAGGCTTCAAGGGGATGAAGTTGCACCTTCTACCCAAGGTTATGGTGCTCCGCGCAGGGTGAGAATTCAGGGTTCACCCCTGGCTGTTGGTGTGAAAACAAAACACTTTACATACTCAGTAAAGTGTATTTAACTCCTTCACAGTATCAGAACAAGGCCTGCAAGGCCTTGGGCCTAATTCCAGCCTCCTGGCACCAATTTACTGATACTTGTGACATTTGCAGGTGTTAGGCTTCAAGGGGATAAAGTTGCACCTTCTACCCAAGGGTATGGAGCTCCGCGCAGGGTGAGATATCAGGGTTCACCCCTGGCTGGAGGTGTGAAAATAAAACACTTCACATACTCAGGAAAGTGTATTTAACTCCTTTACAGTATCAGAATAAGGCCTGCAAGGCCTTGGGTGTGTTTCCAGCATCCAGGCACCAGTTTTACTGATGCTTGTGACATTTGCAGGTGTTAGGCTTCAAGGGGATGAAGTCGCACCTTCTACCCAGGGTTATGGAGCTCTGCGCAGGGTGAGAATTCAGGGTTCACCCCTGGCTGTTTGTGTGTAAACAAAACACTTCACATACTCAGTAAAGAGTATCTATCTCCTTCACAGTAACTGAACAAGGCCTGCAAGGCCTTGGGCCTAATTCCAGCCTCCAGACACCAGTTTTAATGATCCTTGTGACATTTGCAGGTGTTAGGCTTCAAGGGGAGGAAGTCGCACCTTCTACCCAGGGTCATGGAGCTCCGCGCAGGGTTAGATTTCAGGGTTCACCCCTGGCTCAAGGTGTGAAAACAAAACACTTCACATTCTCAGTAAAGTGTATTTAACTCCTTTAAAGTATCAGAATAAGGCCTGCAAGGCCTTGGGTGTGTTTCCAGCATCCAGGAACCAGTTTTACTGATGCTTGTGACATTTGCAGGTGTTAGGCTTCAAGGGGATGAAGTCGCACCTTCTACCCAGGGTTATGGAGCTCCGCGCAGGGTGAGAATTCAGGGTTCACCCCTGGCTGTTGGTGTGAAAACAAAACACTTTACATACTCAGTAAAGTGTATTTAACTCCTTCACAGTATCAGAACAAGGCCTGCAAGGCCTTGGGCCTACTTCCAGCCTCCTAGCACCAATTTACTGATACTTGTGACATTTGCAGGTGTTAGGCTTCAAGGGGATGAAGTTGCACCTTCTACCCAAGGTTATGGAGCTCCGCGCAGGGTCAGAATTCAGGGTTCACCCCTGGCTGTTGGTGTGAAAACAAAACACTTTACATACTCAGTAAAGTGTATTTAACTCCTTCACAGTATCAGAACAAGGCCTGCAAGGCCTTGGGCCTAATTCCAGCCTCCTGGCACCAATTTACTGATACTTGTGACATTTGCAGGTGTTAGGCTTCAAGGGGATAACGTTGCACCTTCTACCCAAGGGTATGGAGCTCCGCGCAGGGTGAGATATCAGGGTTCACCCCTGGCTGGAGGTGTGAAAATAAAACACTTCACATACTCAGGAAAGTGTATTTAACTCCTTTACAGTATCAGAATAAGGCCTGCAAGGCCTTGGGTGTGTTTCCAGCATCCAGGCACCAGTTTTACTGATGCTTGTGACATTTGCAGGTGTTAGGCTTCAAGGGGATGAAGTCGCACCTTCTACCCAGGGTTATGGAGCTCTGCGCAGGGTGAGAATTCAGGGTTCACCCCTGGCTGTTTGTGTGTAAACAAAACACTTCACATACTCAGTAAAGAGTATCTATCTCCTTCACAGTAACTGAACAAGGCCTGCAAGGCCTTGGGCCTAATTCCAGCCTCCAGACACCAGTTTTAATGATCCTTGTGACATTTGCAGGTGTTAGGCTTCAAGGGGAGGAAGTCGCACCTTCTACCCAGGGTCATGGAGCTCCGCGCAGGGTTAGATTTCAGGGTTCACCCCTGGCTCAAGGTGTGAAAACAAAACACTTCACATTCTCAGTAAAGTGTATTTAACTCCTTTACAGTATCAGAATAGGACCTGCAATGCCTTGGGTGTGTTTCCAGCCTCCAGACACCAGTTTTACTGATACTGGTGACATTTGCAGGTGTTAGGCTTCAAGGGGATGAAGTCGCAACTTCTACCCAGCGTTATGGAGCTCCGCGCAGGGTGAGAATTCAGGGTTCACCCCTGGCTGTTGGTGTGAAAACAAAACACTTTACATACTCAGTAAAGTGTATTTAACTCCTTCACAGTATCATAACAAGGCCTGCAAGGCCTTGGGCCTAGTTCCAGCCTCCTAGCACCAATTTACTGATACTTGTGACATTTGCAGGTGTTAGGCTTCAAGGGGATGAAGTTGCACCTTCTACCCAAGGTTATGGAGCTCCGCGCAGGGTGAGAATTCAGGGTTCACCCCTGGCTGTTGGTGTGAAAACAAAACACTTTACATACTCAGTAAAGTGTATTTAACTCCTTCACAGTATCAGAACAAGGCCTGCAAGGCCTTGGGCCTAATTCCAGCCTCCTGGCACCAATTTACTGATACTTGTGACATTTGCAGGTGTTAGGCTTCAAGGGGATAAAGTTGCACCTTCTACCCAAGGGTATGGAGCTCCGCGCAGGGTGAGATATCAGGGTTCACCCCTGGCTGGAGGTGTGAAAATAAAACACTTCACATACTCAGGAAAGTGTATTTAACTCCTTTACAGTTTTAGAATAAGGCCTGCAAGGCCTTGGGTGTGTTTCCAGCATCCAGGCACCAGTTTTACTGATGCTTGTGACATTTGCAGGTGTTAGGCTTCAAGGGGATGAAGTCGCACCTTCTACCCAGGGTTATGGAGCTCCGCGCAGGGTGAGAATTCAGGGTTCACCCCTGGCTGGAGGTGTGAAAATAAAACACTTCACATACTCAGGAAAGCGTATTTAGCTCCTTTACAGTATCAGAATAAGGCCTGCAAGGCCTTGGGCCTACTTCCAGCCTCCTGGCACCAGTTTTACTGATACTTGTGACATTTGCAGGTGTTAGGCTTCAAGGGGATAAAGTTGCACCTTCTACCCAAGGGTATGGAGCTCCGCGCAGGGTTAGATTTCAGGGTTCACCCCTGGCTCAAGGTGTGAAAACAAAACACTTCACATACTCAGGAAAGTGTATTTAACTCCTTTACAGTATCAGGATAAGGCCTGCAAGGCCTTGGGTGTGTTTCCAGCATCCAGGCACCAGTTTAACTGATGCTTGTGACATTTGCAGGTGTCAGGCTTCAAGGGGATGAAGTCGCACCTTCTACCCAGGGTTATGGAGCTTTGCGCAGGGTAAGATTTCAGGGTTCACCGCTGGCTGGAGGTGTGAAAATAAAACACTTCACATACTCAGGAAAGCGTATTTAGCTCCTTTACAGTATCAGAATAAGGCCTACAAGGCCTTGGGTGTGTTTCCAGCCTCCAGGCACCAGTTTTACTGATACTTGAGACATTTGTAGGTGTTAGGCTTCAAGGGGATGAAGTCGCACCTTCTACCCAGGGTTATGGAGCTCCGCGCAGGGTAAGATTTCAGGCTTCACCCCTGGCTGGAGGTGTGAAAATAAAACACTTCAAATACTCAGGAAAGTGTATTTAGCTCCTTTACAGTATCAGAATAAGGCCTGCAAGGCCTTGGGCCTACTTCCAGCCTCCTGGCACCAGTTTTACTGATACTTGTGACATTTGCAGGTGTTAGGCTTCAAGGGGATGAAGTCGCACCTTCTACCCAGGGTCATGGAGCTTCGCGCAGGGTAAGATTTCAGGGTTCACCCCTGGCTGGAGGTGTGAAAATAAAACACTTCACATACTCAGGAAAGTGTATTTAACTGCTTTACAGTATCACAATAAGGCCTGCAAGGCCTTGGGTGTGTTTCCAGCCTCCAGGCACCAGTTTTACTGATACTTGTGACATTTGCAGGTGTTAGGCTTCAAGGGGATGAAGTCGCACCTTCTACCCAGGGTTATGGAGCTCCGCGCAGGGTAAGATTTCAGGGTTCACCCCAGGCTTGAGGTGTGAAAATAAAACACTTCACATACTCAGGAAAGTGTATTTAGCTGCTTTACAGTATCAGAACAAGGCCTACAAGGCCGTGGGCCTACTTTCAGCCTCCTGGCACCAGTTTTACTGATACTTGTGACATTTGCAGGTGTTAGGCTTCAAGGGGATGAAGTCGCACCTTCTACCCAGTGTCATGGAGCTCCGCGCAGGGTGAGATTTCTGGCTTCACCCCAGGCTTGAGGTGTGAAAATAAAACACTTCACATACTCAGGAAAGTGTATTTCACTCCTTTACAGTATCAGAATAGGGCCTGCAATGCCTTGGGTGTGTTTCCAGCCTCCAGACACCAGTTTTACTGATACTGGTGACATTTGCAGGTGTTAGGCTTCAAGGGGATGAAGTCGCACCTTCTACCCAGGGTCATGGAGCTCCGCGCAGGGTGAGATTTCAGGCTTCACCCCTGGCTGGAGGTGTGAAAATAAAACACTTCACATACTCAGGAAAGTGTATTTAGCTCCTTTACAGTATCAGAATAAGGCCTGCAAGGCCTTGGGCCTACTTCCAGCCTCCTGGCACCAGATTTACTGATACTTGTGACATTTGTAGGTGTTAGGCTTCAAGGGGATGAAGTCGCACCTTCTACCCAGTGTCATGGAGCTCCGTGCAGGGTGAGATTTCAGGCTTCACCCCTGGCTCAAGGTGTGAAAACAAAACACTTCACATACTCAGTAAAGTGTATTTCACTCCTTTACAGTATCAGAATAGGGCCTGCAATGCCTTGGGTGTGTTTCCAGCCTCCAGACACCAGTTTTACTGATACTGGTGACATTTGCAGGTGTTAGGCTTCAAGGGGATGAAGTCGCACCTTCTACCCAGGGTCATGGAGCTCCGCGCAGGGTGAGATTTCAGGGTTCACCCCAGGCTTGAGGTGTGAAAATAAAACACTTCACATACTCAGGAAAGTGTATTTAGCTCCTTTACAGTATCAGAATAAGGCCTGCAAGGCCTTGGGCCTACATCCAGCCTACTGGCACCAGTTTTACTGATACTTGTGACATTTGCAGGTGTTGGGCTTCAAGGGGATCAAGTCGCACCTTCTACCCAGGGTTATGGAGCTCCGCGCAGGGTGAGATTTCAGGGTTCACCCCATGCTTGAGGTGTGAAAATAAAAGCTTCACATACTCAGGAAAGTACATTTAGCTCCTTTACAGTATCAGAATAAGGCCTGCAAGGCCTTGGGCCTACTTCCAGCCTCCTGGCACCAGATTTACTGATACTTGTGACATTTGCAGGTGTTAGGCTTCAAGGGGATGAAGCCGCACCTTCTACCCAGGGTTATGGAGCTCCGCGCAGGGTGAGATTTCAGGCTTCACCCCTGGCTGGAGGTGTGAAAATAAAACACTTCACATACTCAGGAAAGCGTATTTAGCCTCTTTACAGTATCAGAATAAGGCCTGCAAGGCCTTGGGCCTACTTCCAGCCTCCTGGCACCAGTTTTACTGATACTTGTGACATTTGTAGTTGTTAGGCTTCAAGGGGATGAAGTCGCACCTTCTACCCAGGGTCATGGAGCTCCGCGCAGGGTGAGATTTCAGGCTTCACCCCTGGCTGGAGGTGTGAAAATAAAACACTTCACATACTCAGGAAAGTGTATTTAGCTCCTTTACAGTATCAGAATAAGGCCTGCAAGGCCTTGGGCCTACTTCCAGCCTCCTGGCACCAGTTTTACTGATACTGGTGACATTTGCAGGTGTTAGGCTTCAAGGGGATGAAGTTGCACCTTCTACCCAAGGTTATGGAGCTCCGCGCAGGGTGAGAATTCAGGGTTCACCCCTGGCTGTTGGTGTGAAAACAAAACACTTTACATACTCAGTAAAGTGTATTTAACTCCTTCACAGTATCAGAACAAGGCCTGCAAGGCCTTGGGCCTAATTCCAGCCTCCTGGCACCAATTTACTGATACTTGTGACATTTGCAGGTGTTAGGCTTCAAGGGGATAAAGTTGCACCTTCTACCCAGGGTTATGGAGCTCCGCGCAGGGTGAGATTTCAGGGTTCACCCCAGGCTTGAGGTGTGAAAATAAAACACTTCACATACTCAGGAAAGTGTATTTAGCTCCTTTACAGTATCAGAATAAGGCCTGCAAGGCCTTGGGCCTACATCCAGCCTACTGGCACCAGTTTTACTGATACTTGTGACATTTGCAGGTGTTGGGCTTCAAGGGGATCAAGTCGCACCTTCTACCCAGGGTTATGGAGCTCCGCGCAGGGTGAGATTTCAGGGTTCACCCCATGCTTGAGGTGTGAAAATAAAAGCTTCACATACTCAGGAATGTATATTTAGCTCCTTTACAGTATCAGAATAAGGCCTGCAAGGCCTTGGGCCTACTTCCAGCGTCCTGGCACCAGTTTTACTGATACTTGTGACATTTGCAGGTGTTAGGCTTCAAGGGGATGAAGTCGCACCTTCTACCCAGTGTCATGGAGCTCCGCGCAGGGTGAGATTTCTGGCTTCACCCCAGGCTTGAGATGTGAAAATAAAACACTTCACATCCTCGTGGAAAATGTATTTAACTTCTTTACAGTATCATAATAAGGCCTGCAAGGCTTTGGGTGTGTTTCCAGCCTCCAGGCACCAGTTTTACTGATACTTGTGACATTTGCAGGTGTTAGGCTTCAAGGGGATGAAGTCGCACCTTCTACCCAGGGTTATGGAGCTCCGCGCAGGGTGAGATTTCAGGGTTCACCCCTGGATGGAAGTGTGAAAATAAAACACTTCACTTACTCAGGAAAGTGTATTTAACTCCTTTACAGTATCAGAACAAGGCCTGCAAGGCCTTGGGTTTGTTTCCAGCCTCCAGGCACCAGTTGTACTGATACTTGTGACACTTGGAGGTGTTATGCTTCAAGGGGATGAAGTCGCACCTTCTACCCAGGGTCATGGAGCTCCGCGCAGGGTAAGATTTCAGGGTTCACCCCTGGCTGGAGGTGTGAAAACAAATCACTTCACATACTCATTAAAGTGTATTTCACTCCTTTACAGTATCAGAATAGGGCCTGCAATGCCTTGGGTGTGTTTCCAGCCTCCAGTCTCCAGTTTTACTGATACTGGTGACATTTGCAGGTGTTAGGCTTCAAGGGGATGAAGTCGCACCTTCTACCCAGGGTCATGGAGCTCCGCGCAGGGTGAGATTTCAGGGTTCACCCCTGGATGGAGGTGTGAAAATAAAACACTTCACATACTCAGGAAAGCGTATTTAGCTGCTTTACAGTATCAGAATAAGGCCTGCAAGGCCTTGGGCCTACTTCCAGCCTCCTGGCACCAGTTTTACTGATACTTGTGACATTTGTAGGTGTTAGGCTTCAAGGGGATGAAGTCGCACCTTCTACCCAGGGTCATGGAGCTCCGCGCAGGGTGAGATTTCAGGCTTCACCCCTGGCTGGAGGTGTGAAAATAAAACACTTCACACACTCAGGAAAGTGTATTTAGCTCCTTTACAGTATCAGAATAAGGCCTGCAAGGCCTTGGGCCTACTTCCAGCCTCCTGGCACCAGTTTTACTGATACTTGTGACATTTGCAGGTGTTAGGCTTCAAGGGGATGAAGTCGCACCTTCTACCCAGGGTCATGGAGCTTCGCGCAGGGTGAGATTTCAGGGTTCACCCCTGGATGGAAGTGTGAAAATAAAACACTTCACTTACTCAGGAAAGTGTATTTCACTCCTTTACAGTATCAGAATAGGGCCTGCAATGCCTTGGGTGTGTTTCCAGCCTCCAGACACCAGTTTTACTGATACTGGTGACATTTGCAGGTGTTAGGCTTCAAGGGGAAGAAGCCGCACCTTCTACCCAGGGTCATGGAGCTCCGCGCAGGGTTAGATTTCAGGGTTCACCCCTGGCTCAAGGTGTGAAAACAAAACACTTCACATACTCAGGAAAGTGTATTTAACTCCTTTACAGTATCAGGATAAGGCCTGCAAGTCCTTGGGTGTGTTTCCAGCACCCAGGCACCAGTTTTACTGATGCTTGTGACGTTTGCAGGTGTTAGGCTTCAAGGGGATGAAGTCGCACCTTCTACCCAGGGTTATGGAGCTCCGCTCAGGGTGAGAATTCAGGGTTCACCCCTGGCTGGTGGTGTGAAAACAAAACACTTCACATACTCATTAAAGTGTATTTAACTCCTTTACAGTATCAGAATAGGACCTGCAATGCCTTGGGTGTGTTTCCAGCCTCCAGACTCCAGTTTTACTGATACTGGTGACATTTGCAGGTGTTAGGCTTCAAGGGGATGAAGTCGCAACTTCTACCCAGGGTTATGGAGCTCCGCGCAGGGTGAGATATCAGGGTTCACCCCTGGATGGAAGTGTGAAAATAAAACACTTCACTTACTCAGGAAAGTGTATTTAACTCATTTACAGTATCAGAACAAGGCCTGCAAGGCCTTGGGTTTGTTTCCAGCCTCCAGGCACCAGTTGTACTGATACTTGTGACACTTGGAGGTGTTATGCTTCAAGGGGATGAAGTCACACCTTCTACCCAGGGTCATGGAGCTTTGCGCAGGGTAAGATTTCAGGGTTCACCCCTGGCTGGAGGTGTGAAAATAAAACACTTCACATACTCAGGAAAGTGTATTTAACTGCTTTACAGTATCACAATAAGGCCTGCAAGGCCTTGGGTGTGTTTCCAGCCTCCAGGCACCAGTTTTACTGATACTTGTGACATTTGCAGGTGTTAGGCTTCAAGGGGATGAAGTCGCACCTTCTACCCAGGGTTATGGAGCTCCGCGCAGGGTGAGATTTCAGGGTTCACCCCTGGATGGAAGTGTGAAAATAAAACACTTCACTTACTCAGGAAAGTGTATTTAACTCCTTTACAGTATCAGAACAAGGCCTGCAAGGCCTTGGGTTTGTTTCCAGCCTCCAGGCACCAGTTGTACTGATACTTGTGACACTTGGAGGTGTTATGCTTCAAGGGGATGAAGTCGCACCTTCTACCCAGGGTCATGGAGCTCCGCGCAGGGTGAGATTTCAGGCTTCACCCCTGGCTGGAGGTGTGAAAATAAAACACTTCACATACTCAGGAAAGTGTATTTAGCTGCTTTACAGTATCAGAATAAGGCCTGCAAGGCCTTGGGCCTACTTCCAGCCTCCTGGCACCAGTTTTACTGATACTTGTGACATTTGTAGGTGTTAGGCTTCAAGGGGATGAAGTTGCACCTTCTACCCAGGGTTATGGACCTTCGCGCAGGGTATGATTTTGGGTTTCAACCCTGGCTGGAGATGTGAAATCAAAACACTTCACAGACTCAGTAAAGAGTATTTAAGTCCTTCACAGTAACAGAACAAGGCCTGCAAGGCCTTTGGCCTGATTCCAGCCTCCTGGCACTAATTTACTGATACTTGTGACATTTGCAGGCGTTAGGCTTCAAGGGGACAAAGTCGCACCTTCTACCCGGGCTTATGGAGCTCCGCGCAGGGTGAGATATCAGGGTTCACCCCTGGCTGGAGGTGTGAAAATAAAGCACTTCACATACTCAGGAAAGTGTATTTAACTCCTTTAAAGTATCAGAATAATGCCTGCAAGGCCTTGGGTGTGTTTCCAGCCTCCAGGCACCAGTTTTACTGATAATTGTGACATTTGCAGGTGTTAGGCTTCATGGGGATGAAGTCGCACCTTCTACCCAGGGTTATGGAGCTCCGCGCAGGGTGAGAAGTCAGGGTTCACCCCTGGCTGGAGGTGTGAAAATAAAACACTTCACATACTCAGGAAAGTGTATTTAACTCCTTTACAGTATCAGAATAAGGCCTGCAAGGCCTTGGGTATGTTTCCAGCATCCAGGCACCAGTTTTACTGATGCTTGTGACCTTTGCAGGTGTTAGGCTTCAAGGGGAGGAAGTCGCACCTTCTACCCAGGGTCATGGAGCTCCGCGCAGGGTTAGATTTCAGGGTTCACCCCTGGCTCAAGGTGTGAAAACAAATCACTTCACATACTTAGTAAAGTGTATTTCACTCCTTTACAGTATCAGAATAGGGCCTGCAATGCCTTGGGTGTGTTTCCAGCCTCCAGACACCAGTTTTACTGATACTGGTGACATTTGCAGGTGTTAGGCTTCAAGGGGAAGAAGTCACACCTTCTACCCAGGGTCATGGAGCTCCGCGCAGGGTTAGATTTCAGGGTTCACCCCTGGCTCAAGGTGTGAAAACAAAACACTTCACATACTCAGGAAAGTGTATTTAACTCCTTTACAGTATCAGGATAAGGCCTGCAAGGCCTTGGGTGTGTTTCCAGCACCCAGGCACCAGTTCTACTGATGCTTGTGACGTTTGCAGGTGTTAGGCTTCAAGGGGATGAAGTCGCACCTTCTACCCAGGGTTATGGAGCTCCGCTCAGGGTGAGAATTCAGGGTTCACCCCTGGCTGGTGGTGTGAAAACAAAACACTTCACATACTCAGTAAAGTGTATTTAACTCCTTTACAGTATCAGAATAGGACCTGCAATGCCTTGGGTGTGTTTCCAGCCTCCAGACTCCAGTTTTACTGATGCTTGTGACATTTGCAGGTGTTAGGCTTCAAGGGGATGAAGTCGCAACTTCTACCCAGGGTTATGGAGCTCCGCGCAGGGTGAGAATTCAGGGTTCACCCCTGGCTGTTGGTGTGAAAACAAAACACTTTACATACTCAGTAAAGTGTATTTAACTCCTTCACAGTATCAGAACAAGGCCTGCAAGGCCTTGGGCCTACTTCCAGCCTCCTAGCACCAATTTACTGATACTTGTGACATTTGCAGGTGTTAGGCTTCAAGGGGATGAAGTTGCACCTTCTACCCAAGGTTATGGAGCTCCGCGCAGGGTGAGAATTCAGGGTTCACCCCTGGCTGTTGGTGTGAAAACAAAACACTTTACATACTCAGTAAAGTGTATTTAACTCCTTCACAGTATCAGAACAAGGCCTGCAAGGCCTTGGGCCTAATTCCAGCCTCCTGGCACCAATTTACTGATACTTGTGACATTTGCAGGTGTTAGGCTTCAAGGGGATAAAGTTGCACCTTCTACCCAAGGGTATGGAGCTCCGCGCAGGGTGAGATATCAGGGTTCAACCCTGGCTGGAGGTGTGAAAATAAAACACTTCACATACTCAGCAAAGTGTATTTAACTCCTTCACAGTATCAGAACAAGGCCTGCAAGGCCTTGGGCCTACTTCCAGCCTCCTAGCACCAATTTACTGATACTTGTGACATTTGCAGGTGTTAGGCTTCAAGGGGATGAAGTTGCACCTTCTACCCAAGGTTATGGAGCTCCGCGCAGGGTGAGAATTCAGGGTTCACCCCTGGCTGTTGGTGTGAAAACAAAACACTTTACATACTCAGTAAAGTGTATTTAACTCCTTCACAGTATCAGAACAAGGCCTGCAAGGCCTTGGGCCTAATTCCAGCCTCCTGGCACCAATTTACTGATACTTGTGACATTTGCAGGTGTTAGGCTTCAAGGGGATAAAGTTGCACCTTCTACCCAAGGGTATGGAGCTCCGCGCAGGGTGAGATATCAGGGTTCACCCCTGGCTGGAGGTGTGAAAATAAAACACTTCACATACTCAGGAAAGTGTATTTAACTCCTTTACAGTATCAGAATAAGGCCTGCAAGGCCTTGGGTGTGTTTCCAGCATCCAGGCACCAGTTTTACTGATGCTTGTGACATTTGCAGGTGTTAGGCTTCAAGGGGATGAAGTCGCACCTTCTACCCAGGGTTATGGAGCTCCGCGCAGGGTGAGAATTCAGGGTTCACCCCTGGCTGTTTGTGTGTAAACAAAACACTTCACATACTCAGTAAAGAGTATTTATCTCCTTCACAGTAACTGAACAAGGCCTGCAAGGCCTTGGGCCTAATTCCAGCCTCCAGACACCAGTTTTACTGATGCTTGTGACATTTGCAGATGTTAGGCTTCAAGGGGAAGAAGTCGCACCTTCTACCCAGGGTTATGGAGCTCCGCGCAGGGTGAGAATTCAGGGTTCACCCTTGGCTGTTGGTGTGAAAACAAAACACTTTACATACTCAGTAAAGTGTATTTAACTCCTTCACAGTATCAGAACAAGGCCTGCAAGGCCTTGGGCCTACTTCCAGCCTCCTAGCACCAATTTACTGATACTTGTGACATTTGCAGGTGTTAGGCTTCAAGGGGATGAAGTTGCACCTTCTACCCAAGGTTATGGAGCTCCGCGCAGGGTGAGAATTCAGGGTTCACCCCTGGCTGTTGGTGTGAAAACAAAACACTTTACATACTCAGTAAAGTGTATTTAACTCCTTCACAGTATCAGAACAAGGCCTGCAAGGCCTTGGGCCTAATTCCAGCCTCCTGGCACCAATTTACTGATACTTGTGACATTTGCAGGTGTTAGGCTTCAAGGGGATAAAGTTGCACCTTCTACCCAAGGGTATGGAGCTCCGCGCAGGGTGAGATATCAGGGTTCACCCCTGGCTGGAGGTGTGAAAATAAAACACTTCACATACTCAGGAAAGTGTATTTAACTCCTTTACAGTATCAGAATAAGGCCTGCAAGGCCTTGGGTGTGTTTCCAGCATCCAGGCACCAGTTTTACTGATGCTTGTGACATTTGCAGGTGTTAGGCTTCAAGGGGATGAAGTCGCACCTTCTACCCAGGGTTATGGAGCTCCGCGCAGGGTGAGAATTCAGGGTTCACCCCTGGCTGTTTGTGTGTAAACAAAACACTTCACATACTCAGTAAAGGGTATTTATCTCCTTCACAGTAACTGAACAAGGCCTGCAAGGCCTTGGGCCTACTTCCAGCCTCCAGACACCAGTTTTACTGATGCTTGTGACATTTGCAGATGTTAGGCTTCAAGGGGAAGAAGTCGCACCTTCTACCCAGGGTTATGGAGCTCCGCGCAGGGTGAGAAGTCAGGGTTCACCTCTGGCTGGAGGTGTGAAAATAAAACACTTTACATACTCAGGAAAGTGTATTTAACTCCTTTACAGTATCAGAATAAGGCCTGCAAGGCCTTGGGTGTGTTTCCAGCATCCAGGCACCAGTTTTACTGATGCTTGTGACCTTTGCAGGTGTTAGGCTTCAAGGGGAGGAAGTCGCACCTTCTACCCAGGGTCATGGAGCTCCGCGCAGGGTTAGATTTCAGGGTTCACCCCTGGCTCAAGGTGTGAAAACAAAACACTTCACATACTCAGGAAAGTGTATTTAACTCCTTTACAGTATCAGGATAAGGCCTGCAAGGCCTTGGGTGTGTTTCCAGCACCCAGGCACCAGTTTTACTGATGCTTGTGACGTTTGCAGGTGTTAGGCTTCAAGGGGATGAAGTCGCACCTTCTACCCAGGGTTATGGAGCTCCGCTCAGGGTGAGAATTCAGGGTTCACCCCTGGCTGGTGGTGTGAAAACAAAACACTTCACATACTCAGTAAAGTGTATTTAACTCCTTTACAGTATCAGAATAGGACCTGCAATGCCTTGGGTGTGTTTCCAGCCTCCAGACACCAGTTTTACTGATGCTTGTGACATTTGCAGGTGTTAGGCTTCAAGGGGATGAAGTCGCAACTTCTACCCAGGGTTATGGAGCTCCGCGCAGGGTGAGAATTCAGGGTTCACCCCTGGCTGTTGGTGTGAAAACAAAACACTTTACATACTCAGTAAAGTGTATTTAACTCCTTCACAGTATCAGAACAAGGCCTGCAAGGCCTTGGGCCTACTTCCAGCCTCCTAGCACCAATTTACTGATACTTGTGACATTTGCAGGTGTTAGGCTTCAAGGGGATGAAGTTGCACCTTCTACCCAAGGTTATGGAGCTCCGCGCAGGGTGAGAATTCAGGGTTCACCCCTGGCTGTTGGTGTGAAAACAAAACACTTTACATACTCAGTAAAGTGTATTTAACTCCTTCACAGTATCAGAACAAGGCCTGCAAGGCCTTGGGCCTAATTCCAGCCTCCTGGCACCAATTTACTGATACTTGTGACATTTGCAGGTGTTAGGCTTCAAGGGGATAAAGTTGCACCTTCTACCCAAGGGTATGGAGCTCCGCGCAGGGTGAGAATTCAGGGTTCACCCCTGGCTGTTGGTGTGAAAACAAAACACTTTACATACTCAGTAAAGTGTATTTAACTCCTTCACAGTATCAGAACAAGGCCTGCAAGGCCTTGGGCCTAATTCCAGCCTCCTGGCACCAATTTACTGATACTTGTGACATTTGCAGGTGTTAGGCTTCAAGGGGATAAAGTTGCACCTTCTACCCAAGGGTATGGAGCTCCGCGCAGGGTGAGATATCAGGGTTCACCCCTGGCTGGAGGTGTGAAAATAAAACACTTCACATACTCAGGAAAGTGTATTTAACTCCTTTACAGTATCAGAATAAGGCCTGCAAGGCCTTGGGTGTGTTTCCAGCATCCAGGCACCAGTTTTACAGATGCTTGTGACATTTGCAGGTGTTAGGCTTCAAGGGGATGAAGTCGCACCTTCTACCCAGGGTTATGGAGCTCTGCGCAGGGTGAGAATTCAGGGTTCACCCCTGGCTGTTTGTGTGTAAACAAAACACTTCACATACTCAGTAAAGAGTATCTATCTCCTTCACAGTAACTGAACAAGGCCTGCAAGGCCTTGGGCCTAATTCCAGCCTCCAGACACCAGTTTTAATGATCCTTGTGACATTTGCAGGTGTTAGGCTTCAAGGGGAGGAAGTCGCACCTTCTACCCAGGGTCATGGAGCTCCGCGCAGGGTTAGATTTCAGGGTTCACCCCTGGCTCAAGGTGTGAAAACAAAACACTTCACATTCTCAGTAAAGTGTATTTAACTCCTTTACAGTATCAGAATAAGGCCTGCAAGGCCTTGGGTGTGTTTCCAGCATCCAGGAACCAGTTTTACTGATGCTTGTGACATTTGCAGGTGTTAGGCTTCAAGGGGATGAAGTCGCACCTTCTACCCAGGGTTATGGAGCTCCGCGCAGGGTGAGAATTCAGGGTTCACCCCTGGCTGTTGGTGTGAAAACAAAACACTTTACATACTCAGTAAAGTGTATTTAACTCCTTCACAGTATCAGAACAAGGCCTGCAAGGCCTTGGGCCTACTTCCAGCCTCCTAGCACCAATTTACTGATACTTGTGACATTTGCAGGTGTTAGGCTTCAAGGGGATGAAGTTGCACCTTCTACCCAAGGTTATGGAGCTCCGCGCAGGGTGAGAATTCAGGGTTCACCCCTGGCTGTTGGTGTGAAAACAAAACACTTTACATACTCAGTAAAGTGTATTTAACTCCTTCACAGTATCAGAACAAGGCCTGCAAGGCCTTGGGCCTAATTCCAGCCTCCTGGCACCAATTTACTGATACTTGTGACATTTGCAGGTGTTAGGCTTCAAGGGGATAAAGTTGCACCTTCTACCCAAGGGTATGGAGCTCCGCGCAGGGTGAGATATCAGGGTTCACCCCTGGCTGGAGGTGTGAAAATAAAACACTTCACATACTCAGGAAAGTGTATTTAACTCCTTTACAGTATCAGAATAAGGCCTGCAAGGCCTTGGGTGTGTTTCCAGCATCCAGGCACCAGTTTTACTGATGCTTGTGACATTTACAGGTGTTAGGCTTCAAGGGGATGAAGTCGCACCTTCTACCCAGGGTTATGGAGCTCCGCGCAGGGTGAGAATTCAGGGTTCACCCCTGGCTGGAGGTGTGAAAATAAAACACTTCACATACTCAGGAAAGCGTATTTAGCTCCTTTACAGTATCAGAATAAGGCCTGCAAGGCCTTGGGCCTACTTCCAGCCTCCTGGCACCAGATTTACTGATACTTGTGACATTTGCAGGTGTTAGGCTTCAAGGGGATGAAGCCGCACCTTCTACCCAGGGTTATGGAGCTCCGCGCAGGGTGAGATTTCAGGCTTCACCCCTGGCTGGAGGTGTGAAAATAAAACACTTCACATACTCAGGAAAGCGTATTTAGCTGCTTTACAGTATCAGAATAAGGCCTGCAAGGCCTTGGGCCTACTTCCAGCCTCCTGGCACCAGTTTTACTGATACTTGTGACATTTGTAGGTGTTAGGCTTCAAGGGGATGAAGTCGCACCTTCTACCCAGGGTCATGGAGCTCCGCGCAGGGTGAGATTTCAGGGTTCACCCCAGGCTTGAGGTGTGAAAAATATACACTTCACATACTCAGGAAAGTGTATTTAGCTGCTTTACAATATCAGAATAAGGCCTGCAAGGCCTTGGGCCTACTTCCAGCCTCCTGGCACCAGTTTTACTGATACTTGTGACATTTGTAGGTGTTAGGCTTCAAGGGGATGAAGTCGCACCTTCTACCCAGGGTTATGGAGCTCCGCGCAGGGTGAGATTTCAGGGTTCACCCCTGGATGGAAGTGTGAAAATAAAACACTTCACATACTCAGGAAAGTGTATTTAGCTGCTTTACAGTATCAGAATAAGGCCTGCAAGGCCTTGGGCCTACTTCCAGCCTCCTGGCACCAGATTTACTGATACTTGTGACATTTGCAGGTGTTAGGCTTCAAGGGGATGAAGCCGCACCTTCTACCCAGGGTTATGGAGCTCCGCGCAGGGTGAGATTTCAGGCTTCACCCCTGGCTGGAGGTGTGAAAATAAAACACTTCACATACTCAGGAAAGCGTATTTAGCTGCTTTACAGTATCAGAATAAGGCCTGCAAGGCCTTGGGCCTACTTCCAGCCTCCTGGCACCAGTTTTACTGATACTTGTGACACTTGGAGGTGTTATGCTTCAAGGGGATGAAGTCGCACCTTCTACCCAGGGTCATGGAGCTCCGCGCAGGGTGAGATTTCAGGCTTCACCCCTGGCTGGAGGTGTGAAAATAAAACACTTCACATACACAGGAAAGTGTATTTAGCTGCTTTACAGTATCGGAATAAGGCCTGCAAGGCCTTGGGCCTACTTCCAGCCTCCTGGCACCAGTTTTACTGATACTTGTGACATTTGTAGGTGTTAGGCTTCAAGGGGATGAAGTCGCACCTTCTACCCAGGGTCATGGAGCTCCGCGCAGGGTGAGATTTCAGGCTTCACCCCTGGCTGGAGGTGTGAAAATAAAACACTTCACATACTCAGGAAAGTGTATTTAGCTCCTTTACAGTATCAGAATAAGGCCTGCAAGGCCTTGGGCCTACTTCCAGCCTCCTGGCACCAGTTTTACTGATACTTGTGACATTTGCAGGTGTTAGGCTTCAAGGGGGTGAAGTCGCACCTTCTACCCAAGGGTATGGAGCTCCGCGCAGGGTGAGATATCAGGGTTCAACCCTGGCTGGAGGTGTGAAAATAAAACACTTCACATACTCAGCAAAGTGTATTTAACTCCTTCACAGTATCAGAACAAGGCCTGCAAGGCCTTGGGCCTACTTCCAGCCTCCTAGCACCAATTTACTGATACTTGTGACATTTGCAGGTGTTAGGCTTCAAGGGGATGAAGTTGCACCTTCTACCCAAGGTTATGGAGCTCCGCGCAGGGTGAGAATTCAGGGTTCACCCCTGGCTGTTGGTGTGAAAACAAAACACTTTACATACTCAGTAAAGTGTATTTAACTCCTTCACAGTATCAGAACAAGGCCTGCAAGGCCTTGGGCCTAATTCCAGCCTCCTGGCACCAATTTACTGATACTTGTGACATTTGCAGGTGTTAGGCTTCAAGGGGATAAAGTTGCACCTTCTACCCAAGGGTATGGAGCTCCGCGCAGGGTGAGATATCAGGGTTCACCCCTGGCTGGAGGTGTGAAAATAAAACACTTCACATACTCAGGAAAGTGTATTTAACTCCTTTACAGTATCAGAATAAGGCCTGCAAGGCCTTGGGTGTGTTTCCAGCATCCAGGCACCAGTTTTACTGATGCTTGTGACATTTGCAGGTGTTAGGCTTCAAGGGGATGAAGTCGCACCTTCTACCCAGGGTTATGGAGCTCCGCGCAGGGTGAGAATTCAGGGTTCACCCCTGGCTGTTTGTGTGTAAACAAAACACTTCACATACTCAGTAAAGAGTATTTATCTCCTTCACAGTAACTGAACAAGGCCTGCAAGGCCTTGGGCCTAATTCCAGCCTCCAGACACCAGTTTTACTGATGCTTGTGACATTTGCAGATGTTAGGCTTCAAGGGGAAGAAGTCGCACCTTCTACCCAGGGTTATGGAGCTCCGCGCAGGGTGAGAATTCAGGGTTCACCCTTGGCTGTTGGTGTGAAAACAAAACACTTTACATACTCAGTAAAGTGTATTTAACTCCTTCACAGTATCAGAACAAGGCCTGCAAGGCCTTGGGCCTACTTCCAGCCTCCTAGCACCAATTTACTGATACTTGTGACATTTGCAGGTGTTAGGCTTCAAGGGGATGAAGTTGCACCTTCTACCCAAGGTTATGGAGCTCCGCGCAGGGTGAGAATTCAGGGTTCACCCCTGGCTGTTGGTGTGAAAACAAAACACTTTACATACTCAGTAAAGTGTATTTAACTCCTTCACAGTATCAGAACAAGGCCTGCAAGGCCTTGGGCCTAATTCCAGCCTCCTGGCACCAATTTACTGATACTTGTGACATTTGCAGGTGTTAGGCTTCAAGGGGATAAAGTTGCACCTTCTACCCAAGGGTATGGAGCTCCGCGCAGGGTGAGATATCAGGGTTCACCCCTGGCTGGAGGTGTGAAAATAAAACACTTCACATACTCAGGAAAGTGTATTTAACTCCTTTACAGTATCAGAATAAGGCCTGCAAGGCCTTGGGTGTGTTTCCAGCATCCAGGCACCAGTTTTACTGATGCTTGTGACATTTGCAGGTGTTAGGCTTCAAGGGGATGAAGTCGCACCTTCTACCCAGGGTTATGGAGCTCCGCGCAGGGTGAGAATTCAGGGTTCACCCCTGGCTGTTTGTGTGTAAACAAAACACTTCACATACTCAGTAAAGGGTATTTATCTCCTTCACAGTAACTGAACAAGGCCTGCAAGGCCTTGGGCCTACTTCCAGCCTCCAGACACCAGTTTTACTGATGCTTGTGACATTTGCAGATGTTAGGCTTCAAGGGGAAGAAGTCGCACCTTCTACCCAGGGTTATGGAGCTCCGCGCAGGGTGAGAAGTCAGGGTTCACCTCTGGCTGGAGGTGTGAAAATAAAACACTTTACATACTCAGGAAAGTGTATTTAACTCCTTTACAGTATCAGAATAAGGCCTGCAAGGCCTTGGGTGTGTTTCCAGCATCCAGGCACCAGTTTTACTGATGCTTGTGACCTTTGCAGGTGTTAGGCTTCAAGGGGAGGAAGTCGCACCTTCTACCCAGGGTCATGGAGCTCCGCGCAGGGTTAGATTTCAGGGTTCACCCCTGGCTCAAGGTGTGAAAACAAAACACTTCACATACTCAGGAAAGTGTATTTAACTCCTTTACAGTATCAGGATAAGGCCTGCAAGGCCTTGGGTGTGTTTCCAGCACCCAGGCACCAGTTTTACTGATGCTTGTGACGTTTGCAGGTGTTAGGCTTCAAGGGGATGAAGTCGCACCTTCTACCCAGGGTTATGGAGCTCCGCTCAGGGTGAGAATTCAGGGTTCACCCCTGGCTGGTGGTGTGAAAACAAAACACTTCACATACTCAGTAAAGTGTATTTAACTCCTTTACAGTATCAGAATAGGACCTGCAATGCCTTGGGTGTGTTTCCAGCCTCCAGACACCAGTTTTACTGATGCTTGTGACATTTGCAGGTGTTAGGCTTCAAGGGGATGAAGTCGCAACTTCTACCCAGGGTTATGGAGCTCCGCGCAGGGTGAGAATTCAGGGTTCACCCCTGGCTGTTGGTGTGAAAACAAAACACTTTACATACTCAGTAAAGTGTATTTAACTCCTTCACAGTATCAGAACAAGGCCTGCAAGGCCTTGGGCCTACTTCCAGCCTCCTAGCACCAATTTACTGATACTTGTGACATTTGCAGGTGTTAGGCTTCAAGGGGATGAAGTTGCACCTTCTACCCAAGGTTATGGAGCTCCGCGCAGGGTGAGAATTCAGGGTTCACCCCTGGCTGTTGGTGTGAAAACAAAACACTTTACATACTCAGTAAAGTGTATTTAACTCCTTCACAGTATCAGAACAAGGCCTGCAAGGCCTTGGGCCTAATTCCAGCCTCCTGGCACCAATTTACTGATACTTGTGACATTTGCAGGTGTTAGGCTTCAAGGGGATAAAGTTGCACCTTCTACCCAAGGGTATGGAGCTCCGCGCAGGGTGAGAATTCAGGGTTCACCCCTGGCTGTTGGTGTGAAAACAAAACACTTTACATACTCAGTAAAGTGTATTTAACTCCTTCACAGTATCAGAACAAGGCCTGCAAGGCCTTGGGCCTAATTCCAGCCTCCTGGCACCAATTTACTGATACTTGTGACATTTGCAGGTGTTAGGCTTCAAGGGGATAAAGTTGCACCTTCTACCCAAGGGTATGGAGCTCCGCGCAGGGTGAGATATCAGGGTTCACCCCTGGCTGGAGGTGTGAAAATAAAACACTTCACATACTCAGGAAAGTGTATTTAACTCCTTTACAGTATCAGAATAAGGCCTGCAAGGCCTTGGGTGTGTTTCCAGCATCCAGGCACCAGTTTTACAGATGCTTGTGACATTTGCAGGTGTTAGGCTTCAAGGGGATGAAGTCGCACCTTCTACCCAGGGTTATGGAGCTCTGCGCAGGGTGAGAATTCAGGGTTCACCCCTGGCTGTTTGTGTGTAAACAAAACACTTCACATACTCAGTAAAGAGTATCTATCTCCTTCACAGTAACTGAACAAGGCCTGCAAGGCCTTGGGCCTAATTCCAGCCTCCAGACACCAGTTTTAATGATCCTTGTGACATTTGCAGGTGTTAGGCTTCAAGGGGAGGAAGTCGCACCTTCTACCCAGGGTCATGGAGCTCCGCGCAGGGTTAGATTTCAGGGTTCACCCCTGGCTCAAGGTGTGAAAACAAAACACTTCACATTCTCAGTAAAGTGTATTTAACTCCTTTACAGTATCAGAATAAGGCCTGCAAGGCCTTGGGTGTGTTTCCAGCATCCAGGAACCAGTTTTACTGATGCTTGTGACATTTGCAGGTGTTAGGCTTCAAGGGGATGAAGTCGCACCTTCTACCCAGGGTTATGGAGCTCCGCGCAGGGTGAGAATTCAGGGTTCACCCCTGGCTGTTGGTGTGAAAACAAAACACTTTACATACTCAGTAAAGTGTATTTAACTCCTTCACAGTATCAGAACAAGGCCTGCAAGGCCTTGGGCCTACTTCCAGCCTCCTAGCACCAATTTACTGATACTTGTGACATTTGCAGGTGTTAGGCTTCAAGGGGATGAAGTTGCACCTTCTACCCAAGGTTATGGAGCTCCGCGCAGGGTGAGAATTCAGGGTTCACCCCTGGCTGTTGGTGTGAAAACAAAACACTTTACATACTCAGTAAAGTGTATTTAACTCCTTCACAGTATCAGAACAAGGCCTGCAAGGCCTTGGGCCTAATTCCAGCCTCCTGGCACCAATTTACTGATACTTGTGACATTTGCAGGTGTTAGGCTTCAAGGGGATAAAGTTGCACCTTCTACCCAAGGGTATGGAGCTCCGCGCAGGGTGAGATATCAGGGTTCACCCCTGGCTGGAGGTGTGAAAATAAAACACTTCACATACTCAGGAAAGTGTATTTAACTCCTTTACAGTATCAGAATAAGGCCTGCAAGGCCTTGGGTGTGTTTCCAGCATCCAGGCACCAGTTTTACTGATGCTTGTGACATTTACAGGTGTTAGGCTTCAAGGGGATGAAGTCGCACCTTCTACCCAGGGTTATGGAGCTCCGCGCAGGGTGAGAATTCAGGGTTCACCCCTGGCTGGAGGTGTGAAAATAAAACACTTCACATACTCAGGAAAGCGTATTTAGCTCCTTTACAGTATCAGAATAAGGCCTGCAAGGCCTTGGGCCTACTTCCAGCCTCCTGGCACCAGATTTACTGATACTTGTGACATTTGCAGGTGTTAGGCTTCAAGGGGATGAAGCCGCACCTTCTACCCAGGGTTATGGAGCTCCGCGCAGGGTGAGATTTCAGGCTTCACCCCTGGCTGGAGGTGTGAAAATAAAACACTTCACATACTCAGGAAAGCGTATTTAGCTGCTTTACAGTATCAGAATAAGGCCTGCAAGGCCTTGGGCCTACTTCCAGCCTCCTGGCACCAGTTTTACTGATACTTGTGACATTTGTAGGTGTTAGGCTTCAAGGGGATGAAGTCGCACCTTCTACCCAGGGTCATGGAGCTCCGCGCAGGGTGAGATTTCAGGGTTCACCCCAGGCTTGAGGTGTGAAAAATATACACTTCACATACTCAGGAAAGTGTATTTAGCTGCTTTACAATATCAGAATAAGGCCTGCAAGGCCTTGGGCCTACTTCCAGCCTCCTGGCACCAGTTTTACTGATACTTGTGACATTTGTAGGTGTTAGGCTTCAAGGGGATGAAGTCGCACCTTCTACCCAGGGTTATGGAGCTCCGCGCAGGGTGAGATTTCAGGGTTCACCCCTGGATGGAAGTGTGAAAATAAAACACTTCACATACTCAGGAAAGTGTATTTAGCTGCTTTACAGTATCAGAATAAGGCCTGCAAGGCCTTGGGCCTACTTCCAGCCTCCTGGCACCAGATTTACTGATACTTGTGACATTTGCAGGTGTTAGGCTTCAAGGGGATGAAGCCGCACCTTCTACCCAGGGTTATGGAGCTCCGCGCAGGGTGAGATTTCAGGCTTCACCCCTGGCTGGAGGTGTGAAAATAAAACACTTCACATACTCAGGAAAGCGTATTTAGCTGCTTTACAGTATCAGAATAAGGCCTGCAAGGCCTTGGGCCTACTTCCAGCCTCCTGGCACCAGTTTTACTGATACTTGTGACACTTGGAGGTGTTATGCTTCAAGGGGATGAAGTCGCACCTTCTACCCAGGGTCATGGAGCTCCGCGCAGGGTGAGATTTCAGGCTTCACCCCTGGCTGGAGGTGTGAAAATAAAACACTTCACATACACAGGAAAGTGTATTTAGCTGCTTTACAGTATCGGAATAAGGCCTGCAAGGCCTTGGGCCTACTTCCAGCCTCCTGGCACCAGTTTTACTGATACTTGTGACATTTGTAGGTGTTAGGCTTCAAGGGGATGAAGTCGCACCTTCTACCCAGGGTCATGGAGCTCCGCGCAGGGTGAGATTTCAGGCTTCACCCCTGGCTGGAGGTGTGAAAATAAAACACTTCACATACTCAGGAAAGTGTATTTAGCTCCTTTACAGTATCAGAATAAGGCCTGCAAGGCCTTGGGCCTACTTCCAGCCTCCTGGCACCAGTTTTACTGATACTTGTGACATTTGCAGGTGTTAGGCTTCAAGGGGGTGAAGTCGCACCTTCTACCCAGGGTCATGGAGCTCCGCGCAGGGTGAGATTTCAGGGTTCACCCCAGGCTTGAGGTGTGAAAATAAAACACTTCACATACTCAGGAAAGTGTATTTAGCTCCTTTACAGTATCAGAATAAGGCCTGCAAGGCCTTGGGCCTACATCCAGCCTACTGGCACCAGTTTTACTGATACTTGTGACATTTGCAGGTGTTGGGCTTCAAGGGGATCAAGTCGCACCTTCTACCCAGGGTTATGGAGCTCCGCGCAGGGTGAGATTTCAGGGTTCACCCCATGCTTGAGGTGTGAAAATAAAAGCTTCACATACTCAGGAAAGTATATTTAGCTCCTTTACAGTATCAGAATAAGGCCTGCAAGGCCTTGGGCCTACTTCCAGCCTCCTGGCACCAGTTTTACTGATACTTGTGACATTTGCAGGTGTTAGGCTTCAAGGGGATGAAGTCGCACCTTCTACCCAGGGTCATGGAGCTCCGCGCAGGGTGAGATTTCAGGCTTCACCCCTGGCTGGAGGTGTGAAAATAAAACACTTCACATACTCAGGAAATTGTATTTAGCTGCTTTACAGTATCAGAATAAGGCCTGCAAGGCCTTGGGCCTACTTCCAGCGTCCTGGCACCAGTTTTACTGATACTTGTGACATTTGCAGGTGTTAGGCTTCAAGGGGATGAAGTCGCACCTTCTACCCAGTGTCATTGAGCTCCGCGCAGGGTGAGATTTCTGGCTTCACCCCAGGCTTGAGGTGTGAAAATAAAACACTTCACATCCTCAGGAAAGTGTATTTAACTGCTTTACAGTATCATAATAAGGCCTGCAAGGCCTTGGGTGTGTTTCCAGCCTCCTGGCACCAGTTTTACTGATACTTGTGACATTTGCAGGTGTTAGGCTTCAAGGGGATGAAGCCGCACCTTCTACCCAGGGTTATGGAGCTCCGCGCAGGGTGAGATTTCAGGCTTCACCCCTGGCTGGAGGTGTGAAAATAAAACACTTCACATACTCAGGAAAGCGTATTTAGCTGCTTTACAGTATCAGAATAAGGCCTGCAAGGCCTTGGGCCTACTTCCAGCCTCCTGGCACCAGTTTTACTGATACTTGTGACATTTGTAGGTGTTAGGCTTCAAGGGGATGAAGTCGCACCTTCTACCCAGGGTCATGGAGCTCCGCGCAGGGTGAGATTTCAGGCTTCACCCCTGGCTGGAGGTGTGAAAATAAAACACTTCACACACTCAGGAAAGTGTATTTAGCTCCTTTACAGTATCAGAATAAGGCCTGCAAGGCCTTGGGCCTACTTCCAGCCTCCTGGCACCAGTTTTACTGATACTTGTGACATTTGCAGGTGTTAGGCTTCAAGGGGATGAAGTCGCACCTTCTACCCAGGGTCATGGAGCTTCGCGCAGGGTGAGATTTCAGGGTTCACCCCTGGATGGAAGTGTGAAAATAAAACACTTCACTTACTCAGGAAAGTGTATTTAACTCATTTACAGTATCAGAACAAGGCCTGCAAGGCCTTGGGTTTGTTTCCAGCCTCCAGGCACCAGTTGTACTGATACTTGTGACACTTGGAGGTGTTATGCTTCAAGGGGATGAAGTCGCACCTTCTACCCAGGGTCATGGAGCTTCGCGCAGGGTAAGATTTCAGGATTCACCCCTGGCTGGAGGTGTGAAAATAAAACACTTCACATACTCAGGAAAGTGTATTTAACTGCTTTACAGTATCACAATAAGGCCTGCAAGGCCTTGGGTGTGTTTCCAGCCTCCAGGCACCAGTTTTACTGATACTTGTGACATTTGCAGGTGTTAGGCTTCAAGGGGATGAAGTCGCACCTTCTACCCAGGGTTATGGAGCTCCGCGCAGGGTGAGATTTCAGGGTTCACCCCTGGATGGAAGTGTGAAAATAAAACACTTCACTTACTCAGGAAAGTGTATTTAACTCCTTTACAGTATCAGAACAAGGCCTGCAAGGCCTTGGGTTTGTTTCCAGCCTCCAGGCACCAGTTGTACTGATACTTGTGACACTTGGAGGTGTTATGCTTCAAGGGGATGAAGTCGCACCTTCTACCCAGGGTCATGGAGCTCCGCGCAGGGTAAGATTTCAGGGTTCACCCCTGGCTGGAGGTGTGAAAACAAATCACTTCACATACTCATTAAAGTGTATTTCACTCCTTTACAGTATCAGAATAGGGCCTGCAATGCCTTGGGTGTGTTTCCAGCCTCCAGTCACCAGTTTTACTGATACTGGTGACATTTGCAGGTGTTAGGCTTCAAGGGGAAGAAGTCGCACCTTCTACCCAGGGTCATGGAGCTCCGCGCAGGGTTAGATTTCAGGGTTCACCCCTGGCTCAAGGTGTGAAAACAAAACACTTCACATACTCAGGAAAGTGTATTTAACTCCTTTACAGTATCAGGATAAGGCCTGCAAGGCCTTGGGTGTGTTTCCAGCACCCAGGCACCAGTTTTACTGATGCTTGTGACGTTTGCAGGTGTTAGGCTTCAAGGGGATGAAGTCGCACCTTCTACCCAGGGTTATGGAGCTCCGCTCAGGGTGAGAATTCAGGGTTCACCCCTGGCTGGTGGTGTGAAAACAAAACACTTCACATACTCATTAAAGTGTATTTAACTCCTTTACAGTATCAGAATAGGACCTGCAATGCCTTGGGTGTGTTTCCAGCCTCCAGACTCCAGTTTTACTGATACTGGTGACATTTGCAGGTGTTAGGCTTCAAGGGGATGAAGTCGCAACTTCTACCCAGGGTTATGGAGCTCCGCGCAGGGTGAGATATCAGGGTTCACCCCTGGATGAAAGTGTGAAAATAAAACACTTCACTTACTCAGGAAAGTGTATTTAACTCATTTACAGTATCAGAACAAGGCCTGCAAGGCCTTGGGTTTGTTTCCAGCCTCCAGGCACCAGTTTTACTGATACTGGTGACATTTGCAGGTGTTATGCTTCAAGGGGATGAAGTCGCACCTTCTACCCAGGGTCATGGAGCTTCGCGCAGGGTAAGATTTCAGGGTTCACCCCTGGCTGGAGGTGTGAAAATAAAACACTTCACATACTCAGGAAAGTGTATTTAACTGCTTTACAGTATCACAATAAGGCCTGCAAGGCCTTGGGTGTGTTTCCAGCCTCCAGGCACCAGTTTTACTGATACTTGTGACATTTGCAGGTGTTAGGCTTCAAGGGGATGAAGTCGCACCTTCTACCCAGGGTTATGGAGCTCCGCGCAGGGTGAGATTTCAGGGTTCACCCCTGGATGGAAGTGTGAAAATAAAACACTTCACTTACTCAGGAAAGTGTATTTAACTCCTTTACAGTATCAGAACAAGGCCTGCAAGGCCTTGGGTTTGTTTCCAGCCTCCAGGCACCAGTTGTACTGATACTTGTGACACTTGGAGGTGTTATGCTTCAAGGGGATGAAGTCGCACCTTCTACCCAGGGTCATGGAGCTCCGCGCAGGGTGAGATTTCAGGCTTCACCCCTGGCTGGAGGTGTGAAAATAAAACACTTCACATACTCAGGAAAGTGTATTTAGCTGCTTTACAGTATCAGAATAAGGCCTGCAAGGCCTTGGGCCTACTTCCAGCCTCCTGGCACCAGTTTTACTGATACTTGTGACATTTGTAGGTGTTAGGCTTAAAGGGGATGAAGTTGCACCTTCTACCCAGGGTTATGGACCTTCGCGCAGGGTATGATTTCGGGTTTCAACCCTGGCTGGAGATGTGAAATCAAAACACTTCACAGACTCAGTAAAGAGTATTTAAGTCCTTCACAGTAACAGAACAAGGCCTGCAAGGCCTTTGGCCTGATTCCAGCCTCCTGGCACTAATTTACTGATACTTGTGACATTTGCAGGCGTTAGGCTTCAAGGGGACAAAGTCGCACCTTCTACCCGGGCTTATGGAGCTCCGCGCAGGGTGAGATATCAGGGTTCACCCCTGGCTGGAGGTGTGAAAATAAAGCACTTCGCATACTCAGGAAAGTGTATTTAACTCCTTTAACGTATCAGAATAATGCCTGCAAGGCCTTGGGTGTGTTTCCAGCCTCCAGGCACCAGTTTTACTGATAATTGTGACATTTGCCGGTGTTAGGCTTCATGGGGATGAAGTCGCACCTTCTACCCAGGGTTATGGAGCTCCGCGCAGGGTGAGAAGTCAGGGTTCACCCCTGGCTGGAGGTGTGAAAATAAAACACTTCACATACTCAGGAAAGTGTATTTAACTCCTTTACAGTATCAGAATAAGGCCTGCAAGGCCTTGGGTGTGTTTCCAGCATCCAGGCACCAGTTTTACTGATGCTTGTGACCTTTGCAGGTGTTAGGCTTCAAGGGGAGGAAGTCGCACCTTCTACCCAGGGTCATGGAGCTCCGCGCAGGGTTAGATTTCAGGGTTCACCCCTGGCTCAAGGTGTGAAAACAAATCACTTCACATACTCAGTAAAGTGTATTTCACTCCTTTACAGTATCAGAATAGGGCATGCAATGCCTTGGGTGTGTTTCCAGCCTCCAGACACCAGTTTTACTGATACTGGTGACGTTTGCAGGTGTTAGGCTTCAAGGGGAAGAAGTCGCACCTTCTACCCAGGGTCATGGAGCTCCGCGCAGGGTTAGATTTCAGGGTTCACCCCTGGCTCAAGGTGTGAAAACAAAACACTTCACATACTCAGGAAAGTGTATTTAACTCCTTTACAGTATCAGGATAAGGCCTGCAAGGCCTTGGGTGTGTTTCCAGCACCCAGGCACCAGTTTTACTGATGCTTGTGACGTTTGCAGGTGTTAGGCTTCAAGGGGATGAAGTCGCACCTTCTACCCAGGGTTATGGAGCTCCGCTCAGGGTGAGAATTCAGGGTTCACCCCTGGCTGGTGGTGTGAAAACAAAACACTTCACATACTCAGTAAAGTGTATTTAACTCCTTTACAGTATCAGAATAGGACCTGCAATGCCTTGGGTGTGTTTCCAGCCTCCAGACTCCAGTTTTACTGATGCTTGTGACATTTGCAGGTGTTAGGCTTCAAGGGGATGAAGTCGCAACTTCTACCCAGGGTTATGGAGCTCCGCGCAGGGTGAGATTTCAGGGTTCACCCCTGGATGGAAGTGTGAAAATAAAACACTTCACTTACTCAGGAAAGTGTATTTAACTCCTTTACAGTATCAGGATAAGGCCTGCAAGGCCTTGGGTGTGTTTCCAGCACCCAGGCACCAGTTTTACTGATGCTTGTGACGTTTGCAGGTGTTAGGCTTCAAGGGGATGAAGTCGCACCTTCTACCCAGGGTTATGGAGCTCCGCTCAGGGTGAGAATTCAGGGTTCACCCCTGGCTGGTGGTGTGAAAACAAAACACTTCACATACTCATTAAAGTGTATTTAACTCCTTTACAGTATCAGAATAGGACCTGCAATGCCTTGGGTGTGTTTCCAGCCTCCAGACTCCAGTTTTACTGATACTGGTGACATTTGCAGGTGTTAGGCTTCAAGGGGATGAAGTCGCAACTTCTACCCAGGGTTATGGAGCTCCGCGCAGGGTGAGATATCAGGGTTCACCCCTGGATGGAAGTGTGAAAATAAAACACTTCACTTACTCAGGAAAGTGTATTTAACTCATTTACAGTATCAGAACAAGGCCTGCAAGGCCTTGGGTTTGTTTCCAGCCTCCAGGCACCAGTTGTACTGATACTTGTGACACTTGGAGGTGTTATGCTTCAAGGGGATGAAGTCGCACCTTCTACCCAGGGTCATGGAGCTTCGCGCAGGGTAAGATTTCAGGGTTCACCCCTGGCTGGAGGTGTGAAAATAAAACACTTCACATACTCAGGAAAGTGTATTTAACTGCTTTACAGTATCATAATAAGGCCTGCAAGGCCTTGGGTGTGTTTCCAGCCTCCAGGCACCAGTTTTACTGATACTTGTGACATTTGCAGGTGTTAGGCTTCAAGGGGATGAAGTCGCACCTTCTACCCAGGGTTATGGAGCTCCGCGCAGGGTGAGATTTCAGGGTTCACCCCTGGATGGAAGTGTGAAAATAAAACACTTCACTTACTCAGGAAAGTGTATTTAACTCCTTTACAGTATCAGAACAAGGCCTGCAAGGCCTTGGGTTTGTTTCCAGCCTCCAGGCACCAGTTGTACTGATACTTGTGACACTTGGAGGTGTTATGCTTCAAGGGGATGAAGTCGCACCTTCTACCCAGGGTCATGGAGCTCCGCGCAGGGTGAGATTTCAGGCTTCACCCCTGGCTGGAGGTGTGAAAATAAAACACTTCACATACTCAGGAAAGTGTATTTAGCTGCTTTACAGTATCAGAATAAGGCCTGCAAGGCCTTGGTCCTACTTCCAGCCTCCTGGCACCAGTTTTACTGATACTTGTGACATTTGTAGGTGTTAGGCTTAAAGGGGATGAAGTTGCACCTTCTACCCAGGGTTATGGACCTTCGCGCAGGGTATGATTTCGGGTTTCAACCCTGGCTGGAGATGTGAAATCAAAACACTTCACAGACTCAGTAAAGAGTATTTAAGTCCTTCACAGTAACAGAACAAGGCCTGCAAGGCCTTTGGCCTGATTCCAGCCTCCTGGCACTAATTTACTGATACTTGTGACATTTGCAGGCGTTAGGCTTCAAGGGGACAAAGTCGCACCTTCTACCCGGGCTTATGGAGCTCCGCGCAGGGTGAGATATCAGGGTTCACCCCTGGCTGGAGGTGTGAAAATAAAGCACTTCGCATACTCAGGAAAGTGTATTTAACTCCTTTAACGTATCAGAATAATGCCTGCAAGGCCTTGGGTGTGTTTCCAGCCTCCAGGCACCAGTTTTACTGATAATTGTGACATTTGCCGGTGTTAGGCTTCATGGGGATGAAGTCGCACCTTCTACCCAGGGTTATGGAGCTCCGCGCAGGGTGAGAAGTCAGGGTTCACCCCTGGCTGGAGGTGTGAAAATAAAACACTTCACATACTCAGGAAAGTGTATTTAACTCCTTTACAGTATCAGAATAAGGCCTGCAAGGCCTTGGGTGTGTTTCCAGCATCCAGGCACCAGTTTTACTGATGCTTGTGACCTTTGCAGGTGTTAGGCTTCAAGGGGAGGAAGTCGCACCTTCTACCCAGGGTCATGGAGCTCCGCGCAGGGTTAGATTTCAGGGTTCACCCCTGGCTCAAGGTGTGAAAACAAATCACTTCACATACTCAGTAAAGTGTATTTCACTCCTTTACAGTATCAGAATAGGGCCTGCAATGCCTTGGGTGTGTTTCCAGCCTCCAGACACCAGTTTTACTGATACTGGTGACATTTGCAGGTGTTAGGCTTCAAGGGGAAGAAGTCGCACCTTCTACCCAGGGTCATGGAGCTCCGCGCAGGGTTAGATTTCAGGGTTCACCCCTGGCTCAAGGTGTGAAAACAAAACACTTCACATACTCAGGAAAGTGTATTTAACTCCTTTACAGTATCAGGATAAGGCCTGCAAGGCCTTGGGTGTGTTTCCAGCACCCAGGCACCAGTTTTACTGATGCTTGTGACGTTTGCAGGTGTTAGGCTTCAAGGGGATGAAGTCGCACCTTCTACCCAGGGTTATGGAGCTCCGCTCAGGGTGAGAATTCAGGGTTCACCCCTGGCTGGTGGTGTGAAAACAAAACACTTCACATACTCAGTAAAGTGTATTTAACTCCTTTACAGTATCAGAATAGGACCTGCAATGCCTTGGGTGTGTTTCCAGCCTCCAGACTCCAGTTTTACTGATGCTTGTGACATTTGCAGGTGTTAGGCTTCAAGGGGATGAAGTCGCAACTTCTACCCAGGGTTATGGAGCTCCGCGCAGGGTGAGATTTCAGGGTTCACCCCTGGATGGAAGTGTGAAAATAAAACACTTCACTTACTCAGGAAAGTGTATTTACCTCCTTTACAGTATCAGGATAAGGCCTGCAAGGCCTTGGGTGTGTTTCCAGCACCCAGGCACCAGTTTTACTGATGCTTGTGACGTTTGCAGGTGTTAGGCTTCAAGGGGATGAAGTCGCACCTTCTACCCAGGGTTATGGAGCTCCGCTCAGGGTGAGAATTCAGGGTTCACCCCTGGCTGGTGGTGTGAAAACAAAACACTTCACATACTCATTAAAGTGTATTTAACTCCTTTACAGTATCAGAATAGGACCTGCAATGCCTTGGGTGTGTTTCCAGCCTCCAGACTCCAGTTTTACTGATACTGGTGACATTTGCAGGTGTTAGGCTTCAAGGGGATGAAGTCGCAACTTCTACCCAGGGTTATGGAGCTCCGCGCAGGGTGAGATATCAGGGTTCACCCCTGGATGGAAATGTGAAAATAAAACACTTCACTTACTCAGGAAAGTGTATTTAACTCATTTACAGTATCAGAACAAGGCCTGCAAGGCCTTGGGTTTGTTTCCAGCCTCCAGGCACCAGTTGTACTGATACTTGTGACACTTGGAGGTGTTATGCTTCAAGGGGATGAAGTCGCACCTTCTACCCAGGGTCATGGAGCTTCGCGCAGGGTAAGATTTCAGGGTTCACCCCTGGCTGGAGGTGTGAAAATAAAACACTTCACATACTCAGGAAAGTGTATTTAACTGCTTTACAGTATCATAATAAGGCCTGCAAGGCCTTGGGTGTGTTTCCAGCCTCCAGGCACCAGTTTTACTGATACTTGTGACATTTGCAGGTGTTAGGCTTCAAGGGGATGAAGTCGCACCTTCTACCCAGGGTTATGGAGCTCCGCGCAGGGTGAGATTTCAGGGTTCACCCCTGGATGGAAGTGTGAAAATAAAACACTTCACTTACTCAGGAAAGTGTATTTAACTCCTTTACAGTATCAGAACAAGGCCTGCAAGGCCTTGGGTTTGTTTCCAGCCTCCAGGCACCAGTTGTACTGATACTTGTGACACTTGGAGGTGTTATGCTTCAAGGGGATGAAGTCGCACCTTCTACCCAGGGTCATGGAGCTCCGCGCAGGGTGAGATTTCAGGCTTCACCCCTGGCTGGAGGTGTGAAAATAAAACACTTCACATACTCAGGAAAGTGTATTTAGCTGCTTTACAGTATCAGAATAAGGCCTGCAAGGCCTTGGTCCTACTTCCAGCCTCCTGGCACCAGTTTTACTGATACTTGTGACATTTGTAGGTGTTAGGCTTAAAGGGGATGAAGTTGCACCTTCTACCCAGGGTTATGGACCTTCGCGCAGGGTATGATTTCGGGTTTCAACCCTGGCTGGAGATGTGAAATCAAAACACTTCACAGACTCAGTAAAGAGTATTTAAGTCCTTCACAGTAACAGAACAAGGCCTGCAAGGCCTTTGGCCTGATTCCAGCCTCCTGGCACTAATTTACTGATACTTGTGACATTTGCAGGCGTTAGGCTTCAAGGGGACAAAGTCGCACCTTCTACCCGGGCTTATGGAGCTCCGCGCAGGGTGAGATATCAGGGTTCACCCCTGGCTGGAGGTGTGAAAATAAAGCACTTCGCATACTCAGGAAAGTGTATTTAACTCCTTTAACGAATCAGAATAATGCCTGCAAGGCCTTGGGTGTGTTTCCAGCCTCCAGGCACCAGTTTTACTGATAATTGTGACATTTGCCGGTGTTAGGCTTCATGGGGATGCAGTCGCACCTTCTACCCAGGGTTATGGAGCTCCGCGCAGGGTGAGAAGTCAGGGTTCACCCCTGGCTGGAGGTGTGAAAATAAAACACTTCACATACTCAGGAAAGTGTATTTAACTCCTTTACAGTATCAGAATAAGGCCTGCAAGGCCTTGGGTGTGTTTCCAGCATCCAGGCACCAGTTTTACTGATGCTTGTGACCTTTGCAGGTGTTAGGCTTCAAGGGGAGGAAGTCGCACCTTCTACCCAGGGTCATGGAGCTCCGCGCAGGGTTAGATTTCAGGGTTCACCCCTGGCTCAAGGTGTGAAAACAAATCACTTCACATACTCAGTAAAGTGTATTTCACTCCTTTACAGTATCAGAATAGGGCCTGCAATGCCTTGGGTGTGTTTCCAGCCTCCAGACACCAGTTTTACTGATACTGGTGACATTTGCAGGTGTTAGGCTTCAAGGGGAAGAAGTCGCACCTTCTACCCAGGGTCATGGAGCTCCGCGCAGGGTTAGATTTCAGGGTTCACCCCTGGCTCAAGGTGTGAAAACAAAACACTTCACATACTCAGGAAAGTGTATTTAACTCCTTTACAGTATCAGGATAAGGCCTGCAAGGCCTTGGGTGTGTTTCCAGCACCCAGGCACCAGTTTTACTGATGCTTGTGACGTTTGCAGGTGTTAGGCTTCAAGGGGATGAAGTCGCACCTTCTACCCAGGGTTATGGAGCTCCGCTCAGGGTGAGAATTCAGGGTTCACCCCTGGCTGGTGGTGTGAAAACAAAACACTTCACATACTCAGTAAAGTGTATTTAACTCCTTTACAGTATCAGAATAGGACCTGCAATGCCTTGGGTGTGTTTCCAGCCTCCAGACTCCAGTTTTACTGATGCTTGTGACATTTGCAGGTGTTAGGCTTCAAGGGGATGAAGTCGCAACTTCTACCCAGGGTTATGGAGCTCCGCGCAGGGTGAGAATTCAGGGTTCACCCCTGGCTGTTGGTGTGAAAACAAAACACTTTACATACTCAGTAAAGTGTATTTAACTCCTTCACAGTATCAGAACAAGGCCTGCAAGGCCTTGGGCCTACTTCCAGCCTCCTAGCACCAATTTACTGATACTTGTGACATTTGCAGGTGTTAGGCTTCAAGGGGATGAAGTTGCACCTTCTACCCAAGGTTATGGAGCTCCGCGCAGGGTGAGAATTCAGGGTTCACCCCTGGCTGTTGGTGTGAAAACAAAACACTTTACATACTCAGTAAAGTGTATTTAACTCCTTCACAGTATCAGAACAAGGCCTGCAAGGCCTTGGGCCTAATTCCAGCCTCCTGGCACCAATTTACTGATACTTGTGACATTTGCAGGTGTTAGGCTTCAAGGGGATAAAGTTGCACCTTCTACCCAAGGGTATGGTGCTCCGCGCAGGGTGAGATATCAGGGTTCAACCCTGGCTGGAGGTGTGAAAATAAAACACTTCACATACTCAGCAAAGTGTATTTAACTCCTTTACAGTATCAGAATAAGGCCTGCAAGGCCTTGGGTGTGTTTCCAGCATCCAGGAACCAGTTTTACTGATGCTTGTGACATTTGCAGGTGTTAGGCTTCAAGGGGATGAAGTCGCACCTTCTACCCAGGGTTATGGAGCTCCGCGCAGGGTGAGAATTCAGGGTTCACCCCTGGCTGTTGGTGTGAAAACAAAACACTTTACATACTCAGTAAAGTGTATTTAACTCCTTCACAGTATCAGAACAAGGCCTGCAAGGCCTTGGGCCTACTTCCAGCCTCCTAGCACCAATTTACTGATACTTGTGACATTTGCAGGTGTTAGGCTTCAAGGGGATGAAGTTGCACCTTCTACCCAAGGTTATGGAGCTCCGCGCAGGGTGAGAATTCAGGGTTCACCCCTGGCTGTTGGTGTGAAAACAAAACACTTTACATACTCAGTAAAGTGTATTTAACTCCTTCACAGTATCAGAACAAGGCCTGCAAGGCCTTGGGCCTAATTCCAGCCTCCTGGCACCAATTTACTGATACTTGTGACATTTGCAGGTGTTAGGCTTCAAGGGGATAAAGTTGCACCTTCTACCCAAGGGTATGGAGCTCCGCGCAGGGTGAGATATCAGGGTTCACGCCTGGCTGGAGGTGTGAAAATAAAACACTTCACATACTCAGGAAAGTGTATTTAACTCCTTTACAGTATCAGAATAAGGCCTGCAAGGCCTTGGGTGTGTTTCCAGCATCCAGGCACCAGTTTTACTGATGCTTGTGACATTTGCAGGTGTTAGGCTTCAAGGGGATGAAGTCGCACCTTCTACCCAGGGTTATGGAGCTCTGCGCAGGGTGAGAATTCAGGGTTCACCCCTGGCTGTTTGTGTGTAAACAAAACACTTCACATACTCAGTAAAGAGTATCTATCTCCTTCACAGTAACTGAACAAGGCCTGCAAGGCCTTGGGCCTAATTCCAGCCTCCAGACACCAGTTTTAATGATCCTTGTGACATTTGCAGGTGTTAGGCTTCAAGGGGAGGAAGTCGCACCTTCTACCCAGGGTCATGGAGCTCCGCGCAGGGTTAGATTTCAGGGTTCACCCCTGGCTCAAGGTGTGAAAACAAAACACTTCACATTCTCAGTAAAGTGTATTTAACTCCTTTACAGTATCAGAATAAGGCCTGCAAGGCCTTGGGTGTGTTTCCAGCATCCAGGAACCAGTTTTACTGATGCTTGTGACATTTGCAGGTGTTAGGCTTCAAGGGGATGAAGTCGCACCTTCTACCCAGGGTTATGGAGCTCCGCGCAGGGTGAGAATTCAGGGTTCACCCCTGTCTGTTGGTGTGAAAACAAAACACTTTATATACTCAGTAAAGTGTATTTAACTCCTTCACAGTATCAGAACAAGGCCTGCAAGGCCTTGGGCCTACTTCCAGCCTCCTAGCACCAATTTACTGATACTTGTGACATTTGCAGGTGTTAGGCTTCAAGGGGATGAAGTTGCACCTTCTACCCAAGGTTATGGAGCTCCGCGCAGGGTGAGAATTCAGGGTTCACCCCTGGCTGTTGGTGTGAAAACAAAACACTTTACATACTCAGTAAAGTGTATTTAACTCCTTCACAGTATCAGAACAAGGCCTGCCAGGCCTTGGGCCTAATTCCAGCCTCCTGGCACCAATTTACTGATACTTGTGACATTTGCAGGTGTTAGGCTTCAAGGGGATAAAGTTGCACCTTCTACCCAAGGGTATGGAGCTCCGCGCAGGGTGAGATATCAGGGTTCACCCCTGGCTGGAGGTGTGAAAATAAAACACTTCACATACTCAGGAAAGTGTATTTAACTCCTTTACAGTATCAGAATAAGGCCTGCAAGGCCTTGGGTGTGTTTCCAGCATCCAGGCACCAGTTTTACTGATGCTTGTGACATTTGCAGGTGTTAGGCTTCAAGGGGATGAAGTCGCACCTTCTACCCAGGGTCATGGAGCTCCGCGCAGGGTTATGTTTCAGGGTTCACCCCTGGCTCAAGGTGTGAAAACAAAACACTTCACATACTCAGGAAAGTGTATTTAGCTGCTTTACAGTATCAGAACAAGGCCTACAAGGCCTTGGGCCTACTTTCAGCCTCCTGGCACCAGTTTTACTGATACTGGTGACATTTGCAGGTGTTAGGCTTCAAGGGGGTGAAGTCGCACCTTCTACCCAGGGTTATGGAGCTCCGCGCAGGGTGAGAATTCAGGGTTCACCCCTGGCTGTTGGTGTGAAAACAAAACACTTTACATACTCAGTAAAGTGTATTTAACTCCTTCACAGTATCAGAACAAGGCCTGCAAGGCCTTGGGCCTACTTCCAGCCTCCTAGCACCAATTTACTGATACTTGTGACATTTGCAGGTGTTAGGCTTCAAGGGGATGAAGTTGCACCTTCTACCCAAGGTTATGGAGCTCCGCGCAGGGTGAGAATTCAGGGTTCACCCCTGGCTGGTGGTGTGAAAACAAAACACTTTACATACTCAGTAAAGTGTATTTAACTCCTTCACAGTATCAGAACAAGGCCTGCAAGGCCTTGGGTGTGTTTCCAGCCTCCAGGTACCAGTTTTACTGATACTTTGTGACATTTTAAGGTGTTAAGCTTCAAGGGGATGAAGTCTCACCTTCTACCCAGGGTTATAGAGCTCCGCGCAGGGTGAGATTTCAGGGTTCACTCCAGGTTGGAGGTGTGAAAATAAAACACCTCACATTCTCAGGAAAGTGTATTTAGCTCCTTTACAGTATCAGAATATGGCCTGCAAGGCCTTGGGCCTACTTCCAGCCTCCTGGCACCAGTTGTACTGATACTTGTGACATTTGTAGGTGTTAGGCTTCAAGGGGATGAAGTCGCACCTTCTACCCAGGGTCATGGAGCTCCGCGCAGGGTGAGATTTCAGGCTTCACCCCTGGCTGGAGGTGTGAAAATAAAACACTTCACATACTCAGGAAAGCGTATTTAGCTGCTTTACAGTATCAGAATAAGGCCTGCAAGGCCTTGGGCCTACTTCCAGCCTCCTGGCACCAGTTTTACTGATACTTGTGACATTTGTAGGTGTTAGGCTTCAAGGGGATGAAGTCGCACCTTCTACCCAGGGTCATGGAGCTCAGCGCAGGGTGAGATTTCAGGGTTCACCCCAGGCTTGAGGTGTGAAAAATATACACTTCACATACTCAGGAAAGTGTATTTAGCTGCTTTACAATATCAGAATAAGGCCTGCAAGGCCTTGGGCCTACTTCCAGCCTCCTGGCACCAGTTTTACTGATACTTGTGACATTTGTAGGTGTTAGGCTTCAAGGGGATGAAGTCGCACCTTCTACCCAGGGTTATGGAGCTCCGCGCAGGGTGAGATTTCAGGGTTCACCCCTGGATGGAAGTGTGAAAATAAAACACTTCACATACTCAGGAAAGTGTATTTAGCTGCTTTACAGTATCAGAATAAGGCCTGCAAGGCCTTGGGCCTACTTCCAGCCTCCTGGCACCAGATTTACTGATACTTGTGACATTTGCAGGTGTTAGGCTTCAAGGGGATGAAGCCGCACCTTCTACCCAGGGTTATGGAGCTCCGCGCAGGGTGAGATTTCAGGCTTCACCCCTGGCTGGAGGTGTGAAAATAAAACACTTCACATACTCAGGAAAGTGTATTTAGCTCCTTTACAGTATCAGAATAAGGCCTGCAAGGCCTTGGGCCTACTTCCAGCCTCCTGGCACCAGTTTTACTGATACTTGTGACATTTGCAGGTGTTAGGCTTCAAGGGGATGAAGTCGCACCTTCTACCCAGGGTCATGGAGCTCCGCGCAGGGTAAGGTTTCAGGCTTCACCCCAGGCTGGAGGTGTGAAAATAAAACACTTCACATACTCAGGAAAGTGTATTTAGCTGCTTTACTGTATCAGAATAAGGCCTGCAAGGCCTTGGGCCTACTTCCAGCCTCCTGGCACCAGATTTACTGATACTTGTGACATTTGTAGGTGTTAGGCTTCAAGGGGATGAAGTCGCACCGTCTACCCAGGGTCATGGAGCTCCGCGCAGGGTGAGATTTCAGGGTTCAACCCAGGCTTGAGGTGTGAAAATAAAACACTTCACATACTCAGGAAAGTGTATTTAGCTCCTTTACAGTATCAGAATAAGGCCTGCAAGGCCTTGGGCCTACTTCCAGCCTCCTGGCACCAGTTTTACTGATACTTGTGACATTTGCAGGTGTTAGGCTTCAAGGGGATGAAGTCGCACCTTCTACCCAGGGTCATGGAGCTCCGCGCAGGGTGAGATTTCAGGCTTCACCCCTGGCTGGAGGTGTGAAAATAAAACACTTCACATACTCAGGAAATTGTATTTAGCTGCTTTACAGTATCAGAATAAGGCCTGCAAGGCCTTGGGCCTACTTCCAGCGTCCTGGCACCAGTTTTACTGATACTTGTGACATTTGCAGGTGTTAGGCTTCAAGGGGATGAAGTCGCACCTTCTACCCAGTGTCATGGAGCTCCGCGCAGGGTGAGATTTCTGGCTTCACCCCAGGCTTGAGGTGTGAAAATAAAACACTTCACATCCTCAGGAAAGTGTATTTAACTGCTTTACAGTATCATAATAAGGCCTGCAAGGCCTTGGGTGTGTTTCCAGCCTCCAGGCACCAGTTTTACTGATACTTGTGACATTTGCAGGTGTTAGGCTTCAAGGGGATGAAGTCGCACCTTCTACCCAGGGTCATGGAGCTCCGCGCAGGGTGAGATTTCAGGGTTCACCCCTGGATGGAAGTGTGAAAATAAAACACTTCACATACTCAGGAAAGTGTATTTAACTCCTTTACAGTATCAGAACAAGGCCTGCAAGGCCTTGGGCCTACTTCCAGCCTCCTGGCACCAGTTTTACTGATACTTGTGACATTTGTAGGTGTTAGGCTTCAAGGGGATGAAGTCGCACCTTCTACCCAGGGTCATGGAGCTTCGCGCAGGGTAAGATTTCAGGGTTCACCCCTGGCTGGAGGTGTGAAAATAAAACACTTCACATACTCAGGAAAGTGTATTTAACTGCTTTACAGTATCACAATAAGGCCTGCAAGGCCTTGGGTGTGTTTCCAGCCTCCAGGCACCAGTTTTACTGATACTTGTGACATTTGCAGGTGTTAGGCTTCAAGGGGATGAAGTCGCACCTTCTACCCAGGGTTATGGAGCTCCGCGCAGGGTGAGATTTCAGGGTTCACCCCTGGATGGAAGTGTGAAAATAAAACACTTCACTTACTCAGGAAAGTGTATTTAACTCCTTTACAGTATCAGAACAAGGCCTGCAAGGCCTTGGGTTTGTTTCCAGCCTCCAGGCACCAGTTGTACTGATACTTGTGACACTTGGAGGTGTTATGCTTCAAGGGGATGAAGTCGCACCTTCTACCCAGGGTTATGGAGCTCCGCGCAGGGTGAGATTTCAGGGTTCACCCCTGGATGGAAGTGTGAAAATAAAACACTTCACATACTCAGGAAAGCGTATTTAGCTGCTTTACAGTATCAGAATAAGGCCTGCAAGGCCTTGGGCCTACTTCCAGCCTCCTGGCACCAGATTTACTGATACTTGTGACATTTGCAGGTGTTAGGCTTCAAGGGGATGAAGCCGCACCTTCTACCCAGGGTTATGGAGCTCCGCGCAGGGTGAGATTTCAGGCTTCACCCCTGGCTGGAGGTGTGAAAATAAAACACTTCACATACTCAGGAAAGCGTATTTAGCTGCTTTACAGTATCAGAATAAGGCCTGCAAGGCCTTGGGCCTACTTCCAGCCTCCTGGCACCAGTTTTACTGATACTTGTGACATTTGTAGGTGTTAGGCTTCAAGGGGATGAAGTCGCACCTTCTACCCAGGGTCATGGAGCTCCGCGCAGGGTGAGATTTCAAGGTTCACCCCAGGCTTGAGGTGTGAAAAATATACACTTCACATACTCAGGAAAGTGTATTTAGCTGCTTTACAATATCAGAATAAGGCCTGCAAGGCCTTGGGCCTACTTCCAGCCTCCTGGCACCAGTTTTACTGATACTTGTGACATTTGTAGGTGTTAGGCTTCAAGGGGATGAAGTCGCACCTTCTACCCAGGGTTATGGAGCTCCGCGCAGGGTGAGATTTCAGGGTTCACCCCTGGATGGAAGTGTGAAAATAAAACACTTCACATACTCAGGAAAGTGTATTTAGCTGCTTTACAGTATCAGAATAAGGCCTGCAAGGCCTTGGGCCTACTTCCAGCCTCCTGGCACCAGATTTACTGATACTTGTGACATTTGCAGGTGTTAGGCTTCAAGGGGATGAAGCCGCACCTTCTACCCAGGGTTATGGAGCTCCGCGCAGGGTGAGATTTCAGGCTTCACCCCTGGCTGGAGGTGTGAAAATAAAACACTTCACATACTCAGGAAAGCGTATTTAGCTGCTTTACAGTATCAGAATAAGGCCTGCAAGGCCTTGGGCCTACTTCCAGCCTCCTGGCACCAGTTTTACTGATACTTGTGACACTTGGAGGTGTTATGCTTCAAGGGGATGAAGTCGCACCTTCTACCCAGGGTCATGGAGCTCCGCGCAGGGTGAGATTTCAGGCTTCACCCCTGGCTGGAGGTGTGAAAATAAAACACTTCACATACTCAGGAAAGTGTATTTAGCTGCTTTACAGTATCGGAATAAGGCCTGCAAGGCCTTGGGCCTACTTCCAGCCTCCTGGCACCAGTTTTACTGATACTTGTGACATTTGTAGGTGTTAGGCTTCAAGGGGATGAAGTCGCACCTTCTACCCAGGGTCATGGAGCTCCGCGCAGGGTGAGATTTCAGGCTTCACCCCTGGCTGGAGGTGTGAAAATAAAACACTTCACATACTCAGGAAAGTGTATTTAGCTCCTTTACAGTATCAGAATAAGGCCTGCAAGGCCTTGGGCCTACTTCCAGCCTCCTGGCACCAGTTTTACTGATACTTGTGACATTTGCAGGTGTTAGGCTTCAAGGGGATGAAGTCGCACCTTCTACCCAGGGTCATGGAGCTCCGCGCAGGGTAAGGTTTCAGGCTTCACCCTAGGCTGGAGGTGTGAAAATAAAACACTTCACATACTCAGGAAAGTGTATTTAGCTGCTTTACTGTATCAGAATAAGGCCTGCAAGGCCTTGGGCCTACTTCCAGCCTCCTGGCACCAGATTTACTGATACTTGTGACATTTGTAGGTGTTAGGCTTCAAGGGGGTGAAGTCGCACCTTCTACCCAGGGTCATGGAGCTCCGCGCAGGGTGAGATTTCAGGGTTCACCCCAGGCTTGAGGTGTGAAAATAAAACACTTCACATACTCAGGAAAGTGTATTTAGCTCCTTTACAGTATCAGAATAAGGCCTGCAAGGCCTTGGGCCTACATCCAGCCTACTGGCACCAGTTTTACTGATACTTGTGACATTTGCAGGTGTTGGGCTTCAAGGGGATCAAGTCGCACCTTCTACCCAGGGTTATGGAGCTCCGCGCAGGGTGAGATTTCAGGGTTCACCCCATGCTTGAGGTGTGAAAATAAAAGCTTCACATACTCAGGAAAGTATATTTAGCTCCTTTACAGTATCAGAATAAGGCCTGCAAGGCCTTGGGCCTACTTCCAGCCTCCTGGCACCAGTTTTACTGATACTTGTGACATTTGCAGGTGTTAGGCTTCAAGGGGATGAAGTCGCACCTTCTACCCAGGGTCATGGAGCTCCGCGCAGGGTGAGATTTCAGGCTTCACCCCTGGCTGGAGGTGTGAAAATAAAACACTTCACATACTCAGGAAATTGTATTTAGCTGCTTTACAGTATCAGAATAAGGCCTGCAAGGCCTTGGGCCTACTTCCAGCGTCCTGGCACCAGTTTTACTGATACTTGTGACATTTGCAGGTGTTAGGCTTCAAGGGGATGAAGTCGCACCTTCTACCCAGTGTCATTGAGCTCCGCGCAGGGTGAGATTTCTGGCTTCACCCCAGGCTTGAGGTGTGAAAATAAAACACTTCACATCCTCAGGAAAGTGTATTTAACTGCTTTACAGTATCATAATAAGGCCTGCAAGGCCTTGGGTGTGTTTCCAGCCTCCAGGCACCAGTTTTACTGATACTTGTGACATTTGCAGGTGTTAGGCTTCAAGGGGATGAAGTCGCACCTTCTACCCAGGGTCATGGAGCTCCGCGCAGGGTGAGATTTCAGGGTTCACCCCAGGCTTGAGGTGTGAAAAATATACACTTCTCATACTCAGGAAAGTGTATTTAGCTGCTTTACAGTATCAGAATAAGGCCTGCAAGGCCTTGGGCCTACTTCCAGCCTCCTGGCACCAGTTTTACTGATACTTGTGACATTTGTAGGTGTTAGGCTTCAAGGGGATGAAGTCGCACCTTCTACCCAGGGTTATGGAGCTCCGCGCAGGGTGAGATTTCAGGGTTCACCCCTGGATGGAAGTGTGAAAATAAAACACTTCACATACTCAGGAAAGCGTATTTAGCTGCTTTACAGTATCAGAATAAGGCCTGCAAGGCCTTTGGCCTACTTCCAGCCTCCTGGCACCAGATTTACTGATACTTGTGACATTTGCAGGTGTTAGGCTTCAAGGGGATGAAGCCGCACCTTCTACCCAGGGTTATGGAGCTCCGCGCAGGGTGAGATTTCAGGCTTCACCCCTGGCTGGAGGTGTGAAAATAAAACACTTCACATACTCAGGAAAGCGTATTTAGCTGCTTTACAGTATCAGAATAAGGCCTGCAAGGCCTTGGGCCTACTTCCAGCCTCCTGGCACCAGTTTTACTGATACTTGTGACATTTGTAGGTGTTAGGCTTCAAGGGGATGAAGTCGCACCTTCTACCCAGGGTCATGGAGCTCCGCGCAGGGTGAGATTTCAGGCTTCACCCCTGGCTGGAGGTGTGAAAATAAAACACTTCACACACTCAGGAAAGTGTATTTAGCTCCTTTACAGTATCAGAATAAGGCCTGCAAGGCCTTGGGCCTACTTCCAGCCTCCTGGCACCAGTTTTACTGATACTTGTGACATTTGCAGGTGTTAGGCTTCAAGGGGATGAAGTCGCACCTTCTACCCAGGGTCATGGAGCTTCGCGCAGGGTGAGATTTCAGGGTTCACCCCTGGATGGAAGTGTGAAAATAAAACACTTCACTTACTCAGGAAAGTGTATTTAACTCATTTACAGTATCAGAACAAGGCCTGCAAGGCCTTGGGTTTGTTTCCAGCCTCCAGGCACCAGTTGTACTGATACTTGTGACACTTGGAGGTGTTATGCTTCAAGGGGATGAAGTCGCACCTTCTACCCAGGGTCATGGAGCTTCGCGCAGGGTAAGATTTCAGGATTCACCCCTGGCTGGAGGTGTGAAAATAAAACACTTCACATACTCAGGAAAGTGTATTTAACTGCTTTACAGTATCACAATAAGGCCTGCAAGGCCTTGGGTGTGTTTCCAGCCTCCAGGCACCAGTTTTACTGATACTTGTGACATTTGCAGGTGTTAGGCTTCAAGGGGATGAAGTCGCACCTTCTACCCAGGGTTATGGAGCTCCGCGCAGGGTGAGATTTCAGGGTTCACCCCTGGATGGAAGTGTGAAAATAAAACACTTCACTTACTCAGGAAAGTGTATTTAACTCCTTTACAGTATCAGAACAAGGCCTGCAAGGCCTTGGGTTTGTTTCCAGCCTCCAGGCACCAGTTGTACTGATACTTGTGACACTTGGAGGTGTTATGCTTCAAGGGGATGAAGTCGCACCTTCTACCCAGGGTCATGGAGCTCCGCGCAGGGTAAGATTTCAGGGTTCACCCCTGGCTGGAGGTGTGAAAACAAATCACTTCACATACTCATTAAAGTGTATTTCACTCCTTTACAGTATCAGAATAGGGCCTGCAATGCCTTGGGTGTGTTTCCAGCCTCCAGTCACCAGTTTTACTGATACTGGTGACATTTGCAGGTGTTAGGCTTCAAGGGGAAGAAGTCGCACCTTCTACCCAGGGTCATGGAGCTCCGCGCAGGGTTAGATTTCAGGGTTCACCCCTGGCTCAAGGTGTGAAAACAAAACACTTCACATACTCAGGAAAGTGTATTTAACTCCTTTACAGTATCAGGATAAGGCCTGCAAGGCCTTGGGTGTGTTTCCAGCACCCAGGCACCAGTTTTACTGATGCTTGTGACGTTTGCAAGTGTTAGGCTTCAAGGGGATGAAGTCGCACCTTCTACCCAGGGTTATGGAGCTCCGCTCAGGGTGAGAATTCAGGGTTCACCCCTGGCTGGTGGTGTGAAAACAAAACACTTCACATACTCATTAAAGTGTATTTAACTCCTTTACAGTATCAGAATAGGACCTGCAATGCCTTGGGTGTGTTTCCAGCCTCCAGACTCCAGTTTTACTGATACTGGTGACATTTGCAGGTGTTAGGCTTCAAGGGGATGAAGTCGCAACTTCTACCCAGGGTTATGGAGCTGTGCGCAGGGTGAGATATCAGGGTTCACCCTTGGATGAAAGTGTGAAAATAAAACACTTCACTTACTCAGGAAAGTGTATTTAACTCATTTACAGTATCAGAACAAGGCCTGCAAGGCCTTGGGTTTGTTTCCAGCCTCCAGGCACCAGTTTTACTGATACTGGTGACATTTGCAGGTGTTATGCTTCAAGGGGATGAAGTCGCACCTTCTACCCAGGGTCATGGAGCTTCGCGCAGGGTAAGATTTCAGGGTTCACCCCTGGCTGGAGGTGTGAAAATAAAACACTTCACATACTCAGGAAAGTGTATTTAACTGCTTTACAGTATCACAATAAGGCCTGCAAGGCCTTGGGTGTGTTTCCAGCCTCCAGGCACCAGTTTTACTGATACTTGTGACATTTGCAGGTGTTAGGCTTCAAGGGGATGAAGTCGCACCTTCTACCCAGGGTTATGGAGCTCCGCGCAGGGTGAGATTTCAGGGTTCACCCCTGGATGGAAGTGTGAAAATAAAACACTTCACTTACTCAGGAAAGTGTATTTAACTCCTTTACAGTATCAGAACAAGGCCTGCAAGGCCTTGGGTTTGTTTCCAGCCTCCAGGCACCAGTTGTACTGATACTTGTGACACTTGGAGGTGTTATGCTTCAAGGGGATGAAGTCGCACCTTCTACCCAGGGTCATGGAGCTCCGCGCAGGGTGAGATTTCAGGCTTCACCCCTGGCTGGAGGTGTGAAAATAAAACACTTCACATACTCAGGAAAGTGTATTTAGCTGCTTTACAGTATCAGAATAAGGCCTGCAAGGCCTTGGGCCTACTTCCAGCCTCCTGGCACCAGTTTTACTGATACTTGTGACATTTGTAGGTGTTAGGCTTAAAGGGGATGAAGTTGCACCTTCTACCCAGGGTTATGGACCTTCGCGCAGGGTATGATTTCGGGTTTCAACCCTGGCTGGAGATGTGAAATCAAAACACTTCACAGACTCAGTAAAGAGTATTTAAGTCCTTCACAGTAACAGAACAAGGCCTGCAAGGCCTTTGGCCTGATTCCAGCCTCCTGGCACTAATTTACTGATACTTGTGACATTTGCAGGCGTTAGGCTTCAAGGGGACAAAGTCGCACCTTCTACCCGGGCTTATGGAGCTCCGCGCAGGGTGAGATATCAGGGTTCACCCCTGGCTGGAGGTGTGAAAATAAAGCACTTCGCATACTCAGGAAAGTGTATTTAACTCCTTTAACGTATCAGAATAATGCCTGCAAGGCCTTGGGTGTGTTTCCAGCCTCCAGGCACCAGTTTTACTGATAATTGTGACATTTGCCGGTGTTAGGCTTCATGGGGATGAAGTCGCACCTTCTACCCAGGGTTATGGAGCTCCGCGCAGGGTGAGAAGTCAGGGTTCACCCCTGGCTGGAGGTGTGAAAATAAAACACTTCACATACTCAGGAAAGTGTATTTAACTCCTTTACAGTATCAGAATAAGGCCTGCAAGGCCTTGGGTGTGTTTCCAGCATCCAGGCACCAGTTTTACTGATGCTTGTGACCTTTGCAGGTGTTAGGCTTCAAGGGGAGGAAGTCGCACCTTCTACCCAGGGTCATGGAGCTCCGCGCAGGGTTAGATTTCAGGGTTCACCCCTGGCTCAAGGTGTGAAAACAAATCACTTCACATACTCAGTAAAGTGTATTTCACTCCTTTACAGTATCAGAATAGGGCATGCAATGCCTTGGGTGTGTTTCCAGCCTCCAGACACCAGTTTTACTGATACTGGTGACATTTGCAGGTGTTAGGCTTCAAGGGGAAGAAGTCGCACCTTCTACCCAGGGTCATGGAGCTCCGCGCAGGGTTAGATTTCAGGGTTCACCCCTGGTTCAAGGTGTGAAAACAAAACACTTCACATACTCAGGAAAGTGTATTTAACTCCTTTACATTATCAGGATAAGGCCTGCAAGGCCTTGGGTGTGTTTCCAGCACCCAGGCACCAGTTTTACTGATGCTTGTGACGTTTGCAGGTGTTAGGCTTCAAGGGGATGAAGTCGCACCTTCTACCCAGGGTTATGGAGCTCCGCTCAGGGTGAGAATTCAGGGTTCACCCCTGGCTGGTGGTGTCAAAACAAAACACTTCACATACTCAGTAAAGTGTATTTAACTCCTTTACAGTATCAGAATAGGACCTGCAATGCCTTGGGTGTGTTTCCAGCCTCCAGACTCCAGTTTTACTGATGCTTGTGACATTTGCAGGTGTTAGGCTTCAAGGGGATGAAGTCGCAACTTCTACCCAGGGTTATGGAGCTCCGCGCAGGGTGAGATTTCAGGGTTCACCCCTGGATGGAAGTGTGAAAATAAAACACTTCACTTACTCAGGAAAGTGTATTTAACTCCTTTACAGTATCAGGATAAGGCCTGCAAGGCCTTGGGTGTGTTTCCAGCACCCAGGCACCAGTTTTACTGATGCTTGTGACGTTTGCAGGTGTTAGGCTTCAAGGGGATGAAGTCGCACCTTCTACCCAGGGTTATGGAGCTCCGCTCAGGGTGAGAATTCAGGGTTCACCCCTGGCTGGTGGTGTGAAAACAAAACACTTCACATACTCATTAAAGTGTATTTAACTCCTTTACAGTATCAGAATAGGACCTGCAATGCCTTGGGTGTGTTTCCAGCCTCCAGACTCCAGTTTTACTGATACTGGTGACATTTGCAGGTGTTAGGCTTCAAGGGGATGAAGTCGCAACTTCTACCCAGGGTTATGGAGCTCCGCGCAGGGTGAGATATCAGGGTTCACCCCTGGATGGAAGTGTGAAAATAAAACACTTCACTTACTCAGGAAAGTGTATTTAACTCATTTACAGTATCAGAACAAGGCCTGCAAGGCCTTGGGTTTGTTTCCAGCCTCCAGGCACCAGTTGTACTGATACTTGTGACACTTGGAGGTGTTATGCTTCAAGGGGATGAAGTCGCACCTTCTACCCAGGGTCATGGAGCTTCGCGCAGGGTAAGATTTCAGGGTTCACCCCTGGCTGGAGGTGTGAAAATAAAACACTTCACATACTCAGGAAAGTGTATTTAACTGCTTTACAGTATCATAATAAGGCCTGCAAGGCCTTGGGTGTGTTTCCAGCCTCCAGGCACCAGTTTTACTGATACTTGTGACATTTGCAGGTGTTAGGCTTCAAGGGGATGAAGTCGCACCTTCTACCCAGGGTTATGGAGCTCCGCGCAGGGTGAGATTTCAGGGTTCACCCCTGGATGGAAGTGTGAAAATAAAACACTTCACTTACTCAGGAAAGTGTATTTAACTCCTTTACAGTATCAGAACAAGGCCTGCAAGGCCTTGGGTTTGTTTCCAGCCTCCAGGCACCAGTTGTACTGATACTTGTGACACTTGGAGGTGTTATGCTTCAAGGGGATGAAGTCGCACCTTCTACCCAGGGTCATGGAGCTCCGCGCAGGGTGAGATTTCAGGCTTCACCCCTGGCTGGAGGTGTGAAAATAAAACACTTCACATACTCAGGAAAGTGTATTTAGCTGCTTTACAGTATCAGAATAAGGCCTGCAAGGCCTTGGTCCTACTTCCAGCCTCCTGGCACCAGTTTTACTGATACTTGTGACATTTGTAGGTGTTAGGCTTAAAGGGGATGAAGTTGCACCTTCTACCCAGGGTTATGGACCTTCGCGCAGGGTATGATTTCGGGTTTCAACCCTGGCTGGAGATGTGAAATCAAAACACTTCACAGACTCAGTAAAGAGTATTTAAGTCCTTCACAGTAACAGAACAAGGCCTGCAAGGCCTTTGGCCTGATTCCAGCCTCCTGGCACTAATTTACTGATACTTGTGACATTTGCAGGCGTTAGGCTTCAAGGGGACAAAGTCGCACCTTCTACCCGGGCTTATGGAGCTCCGCGCAGGGTGAGATATCAGGGTTCACCCCTGGCTGGAGGTGTGAAAATAAAGCACTTCGCATACTCAGGAAAGTGTATTTAACTCCTTTAACGTATCAGAATAATGCCTGCAAGGCCTTGGGTGTGTTTCCAGCCTCCAGGCACCAGTTTTACTGATAATTGTGACATTTGCCGGTGTTAGGCTTCATGGGGATGAAGTCGCACCTTCTACCCAGGGTTATGGAGCTCCGCGCAGGGTGAGAAGTCAGGGTTCACCCCTGGCTGGAGGTGTGAAAATAAAACACTTCACATACTCAGGAAAGTGTATTTAACTCCTTTACAGTATCAGAATAAGGCCTGCAAGGCCTTGGGTGTGTTTCCAGCATCCAGGCACCAGTTTTACTGATGCTTGTGACCTTTGCAGGTGTTAGGCTTCAAGGGGAGGAAGTCGCACCTTCTACCCAGGGTCATGGAGCTCCGCGCAGGGTTAGATTTCAGGGTTCACCCCTGGCTCAAGGTGTGAAAACAAATCACTTCACATACTCAGTAAAGTGTATTTCACTCCTTTACAGTATCAGAATAGGGCCTGCAATGCCTTGGGTGTGTTTCCAGCCTCCAGACACCAGTTTTACTGATACTGGTGACATTTGCAGGTGTTAGGCTTCAAGGGGAAGAAGTCGCACCTTCTACCCAGGGTCATGGAGCTCCGCGCAGGGTTAGATTTCAGGGTTCACCCCTGGCTCAAGGTGTGAAAACAAAACACTTCACATACTCAGGAAAGTGTATTTAACTCCTTTACAGTATCAGGATAAGGCCTGCAAGGCCTTGGGTGTGTTTCCAGCACCCAGGCACCAGTTTTACTGATGCTTGTGACGTTTGCAGGTGTTAGGCTTCAAGGGGATGAAGTCGCACCTTCTACCCAGGGTTATGGAGCTCCGCTCAGGGTGAGAATTCAGGGTTCACCCCTGGCTGGTGGTGTGAAAACAAAACACTTCACATACTCAGTAAAGTGTATTTAACTCCTTTACAGTATCAGAATAGGACCTGCAATGCCTTGGGTGTGTTTCCAGCCTCCAGACTCCAGTTTTACTGATGCTTGTGACATTTGCAGGTGTTAGGCTTCAAGGGGATGAAGTCGCAACTTCTACCCAGGGTTATGGAGCTCCGCGCAGGGTGAGATTTCAGGGTTCACCCCTGGATGGAAGTGTGAAAATAAAACACTTCACTTACTCAGGAAAGTGTATTTACCTCCTTTACAGTATCAGGATAAGGCCTGCAAGGCCTTGGGTGTGTTTCCAGCACCCAGGCACCAGTTTTACTGATGCTTGTGACGTTTGCAGGTGTTAGGCTTCAAGGGGATGAAGTCGCACCTTCTACCCAGGGTTATGGAGCTCCGCTCAGGGTGAGAATTCAGGGTTCACCCCTGGCTGGTGGTGTGAAAACAAAACACTTCACATACTCATTAAAGTGTATTTAACTCCTTTACAGTATCAGAATAGGACCTGCAATGCCTTGGGTGTGTTTCCAGCCTCCAGACTCCAGTTTTACTGATACTGGTGACATTTGCAGGTGTTAGGCTTCAAGGGGATGAAGTCGCAACTTCTACCCAGGGTTATGGAGCTCCGCGCAGGGTGAGATATCAGGGTTCACCCCTGGATGGAAATGTGAAAATAAAACACTTCACTTACTCAGGAAAGTGTATTTAACTCATTTACAGTATCAGAACAAGGCCTGCAAGGCCTTGGGTTTGTTTCCAGCCTCCAGGCACCAGTTGTACTGATACTTGTGACACTTGGAGGTGTTATGCTTCAAGGGGATGAAGTCGCACCTTCTACACAGGGTCATGGAGCTTCGCGCAGGGTAAGATTTCAGGGTTCACCCCTGGCTGGAGGTGTGAAAATAAAACACTTCACATACTCAGGAAAGTGTATTTAACTGCTTTACAGTATCATAATAAGGCCTGCAAGGCCTTGGGTGTGTTTCCAGCCTCCAGGCACCAGTTTTACTGATACTTGTGACATTTGCAGGTGTTAGGCTTCAAGGGGATGAAGTCGCACCTTCTACCCAGGGTTATGGAGCTCCGCGCAGGGTGAGATTTCAGGGTTCACCCCTGGATGGAAGTGTGAAAATAAAACACTTCACTTACTCAGGAAAGTGTATTTAACTCCTTTACAGTATCAGAACAAGGCCTGCAAGGCCTTGGGTTTGTTTCCAGCCTCCAGGCACCAGTTGTACTGATACTTGTGACACTTGGAGGTGTTATGCTTCAAGGGGATGAAGTCGCACCTTCTACCCAGGGTCATGGAGCTCCGCGCAGGGTGAGATTTCAGGCTTCACCCCTGGCTGGAGGTGTGAAAATAAAACACTTCACATACTCAGGAAAGTGTATTTAGCTGCTTTACAGTATCAGAATAAGGCCTGCAAGGCCTTGGTCCTACTTCCAGCCTCCTGGCACCAGTTTTACTGATACTTGTGACATTTGTAGGTGTTAGGCTTAAAGGGGATGAAGTTGCACCTTCTACCCAGGGTTATGGACCTTCGCGCAGGGTATGATTTCGGGTTTCAACCCTGGCTGGAGATGTGAAATCAAAACACTTCACAGACTCAGTAAAGAGTATTTAAGTCCTTCACAGTAACAGAACAAGGCCTGCAAGGCCTTTGGCCTGATTCCAGCCTCCTGGCACTAATTTACTGATACTTGTGACATTTGCAGGCGTTAGGCTTCAAGGGGACAAAGTCGCACCTTCTACCCGGGCTTATGGAGCTCCGCGCAGGGTGAGATATCAGGGTTCACCCCTGGCTGGAGGTGTGAAAATAAAGCACTTCGCATACTCAGGAAAGTGTATTTAACTCCTTTAACGTATCAGAATAATGCCTGCAAGGCCTTGGGTGTGTTTCCAGCCTCCAGGCACCAGTTTTACTGATAATTGTGACATTTGCCGGTGTTAGGCTTCATGGGGATGAAGTCGCACCTTCTACCCAGGGTTATGGAGCTCCGCGCAGGGTGAGAAGTCAGGGTTCACCCCTGGCTGGAGGTGTGAAAATAAAACACTTCACATACTCAGGAAAGTGTATTTAACTCCTTTACAGTATCAGAATAAGGCCTGCAAGGCCTTGGGTGTGTTTCCAGCATCCAGGCACCAGTTTTACTGATGCTTGTGACCTTTGCAGGTGTTAGGCTTCAAGGGGAGGAAGTCGCACCTTCTACCCAGGGTCATGGAGCTCCGCGCAGGGTTAGATTTCAGGGTTCACCCCTGGCTCAAGGTGTGAAAACAAATCACTTCACATACTCAGTAAAGTGTATTTCACTCCTTTACAGTATCAGAATAGGGCCTGCAATGCCTTGGGTGTGTTTCCAGCCTCCAGACACCAGTTTTACTGATACTGGTGACATTTGCAGGTGTTAGGCTTCAAGGGGAAGAAGTCGCACCTTCTACCCAGGGTCATGGAGCTCCGCGCAGGGTTAGATTTCAGGGTTCACCCCTGGCTCAAGGTGTGAAAACAAAACACTTCACATACTCAGGAAAGTGTATTTAACTCCTTTACAGTATCAGGATAAGGCCTGCAAGGCCTTGGGTGTGTTTCCAGCACCCAGGCACCAGTTTTACTGATGCTTGTGACGTTTGCAGGTGTTAGGCTTCAAGGGGATGAAGTCGCACCTTCTACCCAGGGTTATGGAGCTCCGCTCAGGGTGAGAATTCAGGGTTCACCCCTGGCTGGTGGTGTGAAAACAAAACACTTCACATACTCAGTAAAGTGTATTTAACTCCTTTACAGTATCAGAATAGGACCTGCAATGCCTTGGGTGTGTTTCCAGCCTCCAGACTCCAGTTTTACTGATGCTTGTGACATTTGCAGGTGTTAGGCTTCAAGGGGATGAAGTCGCAACTTCTACCCAGGGTTATGGAGCTCCGCGCAGGGTGAGAATTCAGGGTTCACCCCTGGCTGTTGGTGTGAAAACAAAACACTTTACATACTCAGTAAAGTGTATTTAACTCCTTCACAGTATCAGAACAAGGCCTGCAAGGCCTTGGGCCTACTTCCAGCCTCCTAGCACCAATTTACTGATACTTGTGACATTTGCAGGTGTTAGGCTTCAAGGGGATGAAGTTGCACCTTCTACCCAAGGTTATGGAGCTCCGCGCAGGGTGAGAATTCAGGGTTCACCCCTGGCTGTTGGTGTGAAAACAAAACACTTAACATACTCAGTAAAGTGTATTTAACTCCTTCACAGTATCAGAACAAGGCCTGCAAGGCCTTGGGCCTAATTCCAGCCTCCTGGCACCAATTTACTGATACTTGTGACATTTGCAGGTGTTAGGCTTCAAGGGGATAAAGTTGCACCTTCTACCCAAGGGTATGGTGCTCCGCGCAGGGTGAGATATCAGGGTTCAACCCTGGCTGGAGGTGTGAAAATAAAACACTTCACATACTCAGCAAAGTGTATTTAACTCCTTTACAGTATCAGAATAAGGCCTGCAAGGCCTTGGGTGTGTTTCCAGCATCCAGGAACCAGTTTTACTGATGCTTGTGACATTTGCAGGTGTTAGGCTTCAAGGGGATGAAGTCGCACCTTCTACCCAGGGTTATGGAGCTCCGCGCAGGGTGAGAATTCAGGGTTCACCCCTGGCTGTTGGTGTGAAAACAAAACACTTTACATACTCAGTAAAGTGTATTTAACTCCTTCACAGTATCAGAACAAGGCCTGCAAGGCCTTGGGCCTACTTCCAGCCTCCTAGCACCAATTTACTGATACTTGTGACATTTGCAGGTGTTAGGCTTCAAGGGGATGAAGTTGCACCTTCTACCCAAGGTTATGGAGCTCCGCGCAGGGTTAGAATTCAGGGTTCACCCCTGGCTGTTGGTGTGAAAACAAAACACTTTACATACTCAGTAAAGTGTATTTAACTCCTTCACAGTATCAGAACAAGGCCTGCAAGGCCTTGGGCCTAATTCCAGCCTCCTGGCACCAATTTACTGATACTTGTGACATTTGCAGGTGTTAGGCTTCAAGGGGATAAAGTTGCACCTTCTACCCAAGGGTATGGAGCTCCGCGCAGGGTGAGATATCAGGGTTCACCCCTGGCTGGAGGTGTGAAAATAAAACACTTCACATACTCAGGAAAGTGTATTTAACTCCTTTACAGTATCAGAATAAGGCCTGCAAGGCCTTGGGTGTGTTTCCAGCATCCAGGCACCAGTTTTACTGATGCTTGTGACATTTGCAGGTGTTAGGCTTCAAGGGGATGAAGTCGCACCTTCTACCCAGGGTTATGGAGCTCTGCGCAGGGTGAGAATTCAGGGTTCACCCCTGGCTGTTTGTGTGTAAACAAAACACTTCACATACTCAGTAAAGAGTATCTATCTCCTTCACAGTAACTGAACAAGGCCTGCAAGGCCTTGGGCCTAATTCCAGCCTCCAGACACCAGTTTTAATGATCCTTGTGACATTTGCAGGTGTTAGGCTTCAAGGGGAGGAAGTCGCACCTTCTACCCAGGGTCATGGAGCTCCGCGCAGGGTTAGATTTCAGGGTTCACCCCTGGCTCAAGGTGTGAAAACAAAACACTTCACATTCTCAGTAAAGTGTATTTAACTCCTTTACAGTATCAGAATAAGGCCTGCAAGGCCTTGGGTGTGTTTCCAGCATCCAGGAACCAGTTTTACTGATGCTTGTGACATTTGCAGGTGTTAGGCTTCAAGGGGATGAAGTCGCACCTTCTACCCAGGGTTATGGAGCTCCGCGCAGGGTGAGAATTCAGGGTTCACCCCTGGCTGTTGGTGTGAAAACAAAACACTTTACATACTCAGTAAAGTGTATTTAACTCCTTCACAGTATCAGAACAAGGCCTGCAAGGCCTTGGGCCTACTTCCAGCCTCCTAGCACCAATTTACTGATACTTGTGACATTTGCAGGTGTTAGGCTTCAAGGGGATGAAGTTGCACCTTCTACCCAAGGTTATGGAGCTCCGCGCAGGGTGAGAATTCAGGGTTCACCCCTGGCTGTTGGTGTGAAAACAAAACACTTTACATACTCAGTAAAGTGTATTTAACTCCTTCACAGTATCAGAACAAGGCCTGCAAGGCCTTGGGCCTAATTCCAGCCTCCTGGCACCAATTTACTGATACTTGTGACATTTGCAGGTGTTAGGCTTCAAGGGGATAAAGTTGCACCTTCTACCCAAGGGTATGGAGCTCCGCGCAGGGTGAGATATCAGGGTTCACCCCTGGCTGGAGGTGTGAAAATAAAACACTTCACATACTCAGGAAAGTGTATTTAACTCCTTTACAGTATCAGAATAAGGCCTGCAAGGCCTTGGGTGTGTTTCCAGCATCCAGGCACCAGTTTTACTGATGCTTGTGACATTTGCAGGTGTTAGGCTTCAAGGGGATGAAGTCGCACCTTCTACCCAGGGTTATGGAGCTCTGCGCAGGGTGAGAATTCAGGGTTCACCCCTGGCTGTTTGTGTGTAAACAAAACACTTCACATACTCAGTAAAGAGTATCTATCTCCTTCACAGTAACTGAACAAGGCCTGCAAGGCCTTGGGCCTAATTCCAGCCTCCAGACACCAGTTTTAATGATCCTTGTGACATTTGCAGGTGTTAGGCTTCAAGGGGAGGAAGTCGCACCTTCTACCCAGGGTCATGGAGCTCCGCGCAGGGTTAGATTTCAGGGTTCACCCCTGGCTCAAGGTGTGAAAACAAAACACTTCACATTCTCAGTAAAGTGTATTTAACTCCTTTACAGTATCAGAATAGGACCTGCAATGCCTTGGGTGTGTTTCCAGCCTCCAGACACCAGTTTTACTGATACTGGTGACATTTGCAGGTGTTAGGCTTCAAGGGGATGAAGTCGCAACTTCTACCCAGCGTTATGGAGCTCCGCGCAGGGTGAGAATTCAGGGTTCACCCCTGGCTGTTGGTGTGAAAACAAAACACTTTACATACTCAGTAAAGTGTATTTAACTCCTTCACAGTATCATAACAAGGCCTTGGGCCTAGTTCCAGCCTCCTAGCACCAATTTACTGATACTTGTGACATTTGCAGGTGTTAGGCTTCAAGGGGATGAAGTTGCACCTTCTACCCAAGGTTATGGAGCTCCGCGCAGGGTGAGAATTCAGGGTTCACCCCTGGCTGTTGGTGTGAAAACAAAACACTTTACATACTCAGTAAAGTGTATTTAACTCCTTCACAGTATCAGAACAAGGCCTGCCAGGCCTTGGGCCTAATTCCAGCCTCCTGGCACCAATTTACTGATACTTGTGACATTTGCAGGTGTTAGGCTTCAAGGGGATAAAGTTGCACCTTCTACCCAAGGGTATGGAGCTCCGCGCAGGGTGAGATATCAGGGTTCACCCCTGGCTGGAGGTGTGAAAATAAAACACTTCACATACTCAGGAAAGTGTATTTAACTCCTTTACAGTATCAGAATAAGGCCTGCAAGGCCTTGGGTGTGTTTCCAGCATCCAGGCACCAGTTTTACTGATGCTTGTGACATTTGCAGGTGTTAGGCTTCAAGGGGATGAAGTCGCACCTTCTACCCAGGGTCATGGAGCTCCGCGCAGGGTTATGTTTCAGGGTTCACCCCTGGCTCAAGGTGTGAAAACAAAACACTTCACATACTCAGGAAAGTGTATTTAGCTGCTTTACAGTATCAGAACAAGGCCTACAAGGCCTTGGGCCTACTTTCAGCCTCCTGGCACCAGTTTTACTGATACTGGTGACATTTGCAGGTGTTAGGCTTCAAGGGGATGAAGTCGCAACTTCTACCCAGGGTTATGGAGCTCCGCGCAGGGTGAGAATTCAGGGTTCACCCCTGGCTGTTGGTGTGAAAACAAAACACTTTACATACTCAGTAAAGTGTATTTAACTCCTTCACAGTATCAGAACAAGGCCTGCAAGGCCTTGGGCCTACTTCCAGCCTCCTAGCACCAATTTACTGATACTTGTGACATTTGCAGGTGTTAGGCTTCAAGGGGATGAAGTTGCACCTTCTACCCAAGGTTATGGAGCTCCGCGCAGGGTGAGAATTCAGGGTTCACCCCTGGCTGGTGGTGTGAAAACAAAACACTTTACATACTCAGTAAAGTGTATTTAACTCCTTCACAGTATCAGAACAAGGCCTGCAAGGCCTTGGGTGTGTTTCCAGCCTCCAGGTACCAGTTTTACTGATACTTTGTGACATTTTAAGGTGTTAAGCTTCAAGGGGATGAAGTCTCACCTTCTACCCAGGGTTATAGAGCTCCGCGCAGGGTGAGATTTCAGGGTTCACTCCAGGTTGGAGGTGTGAAAATAAAACACCTCACATTCTCAGGAAAGTGTATTTAGCTCCTTTACAGTATCAGAATATGGCCTGCAAGGCCTTGGGCCTACTTCCAGCCTCCTGGCACCAGTTGTACTGATACTTGTGACATTTGTAGGTGTTAGGCTTCAAGGGGATGAAGTCGCACCTTCTACCCAGGGTCATGGAGCTCCGCGCAGGGTGAGATTTCAGGCTTCACCCCTGGCTGGAGGTGTGAAAATAAAACACTTCACATACTCAGGAAAGCGTATTTAGCTGCTTTACAGTATCAGAATAAGGCCTGCAAGGCCTTGGGCCTACTTCCAGCCTCCTGGCACCAGTTTTACTGATACTTGTGACATTTGTAGGTGTTAGGCTTCAAGGGGATGAAGTCGCACCTTCTACCCAGGGTCATGGAGCTCCGCGCAGGGTGAGATTTCAGGGTTCACCCCAGGCTTGAGGTGTGAAAAATATACACTTCACATACTCAGGAAAGTGTATTTAGCTGCTTTACAATATCAGAATAAGGCCTGCAAGGCCTTGGGCCTACTTCCAGCCTCCTGGCACCAGTTTTACTGATACTTGTGACATTTGTAGGTGTTAGGCTTCAAGGGGATGAAGTCGCACCTTCTACCCAGGGTTATGGAGCTCCGCGCAGGGTGAGATTTCAGGGTTCACCCCTGGATGGAAGTGTGAAAATAAAACACTTCACATACTCAGGAAAGTGTATTTAGCTGCTTTACAGTATCAGAATAAGGCCTGCAAGGCCTTGGGCCTACTTCCAGCCTCCTGGCACCAGATTTACTGATACTTGTGACATTTGCAGGTGTTAGGCTTCAAGGGGATGAAGCCGCACCTTCTACCCAGGGTTATGGAGCTCCGCGCAGGGTGAGATTTCAGGCTTCACCCCTGGCTGGAGGTGTGAAAATAAAACACTTCACATACTCAGGAAAGTGTATTTAGCTCCTTTACAGTATCAGAATAAGGCCTGCAAGGCCTTGGGCCTACTTCCAGCCTCCTGGCACCAGTTTTACTGATACTTGTGACATTTGCAGGTGTTAGGCTTCAAGGGGATGAAGTCGCACCTTCTACCCAGGGTCATGGAGCTCCGCGCAGGGTAAGGTTTCAGGCTTCACCCCTGGCTGGAGGTGTGAAAATAAAACACTTCACATACTCAGGAAAGTGTATTTAGCTGCTTTACTGTATCAGAATAAGGCCTGCAAGGCCTTGGGCCTACTTCCAGCCTCCTGGCACCAGATTTACTGATACTTGTGACATTTGTAGGTGTTAGGCTTCAAGGGGATGAAGTCGCACCGTCTACCCAGGGTCATGGAGCTCCGCGCAGGGTGAGATTTCAGGGTTCAACCCAGGCTTGAGGTGTGAAAATAAAACACTTCACATACTCAGGAAAGTGTATTTAGCTCCTTTACAGTATCAGAATAAGGCCTGCAAGGCCTTGGGCCTACTTCCAGCCTCCTGGCACCAGTTTTACTGATACTTGTGACATTTGCAGGTGTTAGGCTTCAAGGGGATGAAGTCGCACCTTCTACCCAGGGTCATGGAGCTCCGCGCAGGGTGAGATTTCAGGCTTCACCCCTGGCTGGAGGTGTGAAAATAAAACACTTCACATACTCAGGAAATTGTATTTAGCTGCTTTACAGTATCAGAATAAGGCCTGCAAGGCCTTGGGCCTACTTCCAGCGTCCTGGCACCAGTTTTACTGATACTTGTGACATTTGCAGGTGTTAGGCTTCAAGGGGATGAAGTCGCACCTTCTACCCAGTGTCATGGAGCTCCGCGCAGGGTGAGATTTCTGGCTTCACCCCAGGCTTGAGGTGTGAAAATAAAACACTTCACATCCTCAGGAAAGTGTATTTAACTGCTTTACAGTATCATAATAAGGCCTGCAAGGCCTTGGGTGTGTTTCCAGCCTCCAGGCACCAGTTTTACTGATACTTGTGACATTTGCAGGTGTTAGGCTTCAAGGGGATGAAGTCGCACCTTCTACCCAGGGTCATGGAGCTCCGCGCAGGGTGAGATTTCAGGGTTCACCCCTGGATGGAAGTGTGAAAATAAAACACTTCACATACTCAGGAAAGTGTATTTAACTCCTTTACAGTATCAGAACAAGGCCTGCAAGGCCTTGGGCCTACTTCCAGCCTCCTGGCACCAGTTTTACTGATACTTGTGACATTTGTAGGTGTTAGGCTTCAAGGGGATGAAGTCGCACCTTCTACCCAGGGTCATGGAGCTTCGCGCAGGGTAAGATTTCAGGGTTCACCCCTGGCTGGAGGTGTGAAAATAAAACACTTCACATACTCAGGAAAGTGTATTTAACTGCTTTACAGTATCACAATAAGGCCTGCAAGGCCTTGGGTGTGTTTCCAGCCTCCAGGCACCAGTTTTACTGATACTTGTGACATTTGCAGGTGTTAGGCTTCAAGGGGATGAAGTCGCACCTTCTACCCAGGGTTATGGAGCTCCGCGCAGGGTGAGATTTCAGGGTTCACCCCTGGATGGAAGTGTGAAAATAAAACACTTCACTTACTCAGGAAAGTGTATTTAACTCCTTTACAGTATCAGAACAAGGCCTGCAAGGCCTTGGGTTTGTTTCCAGCCTCCAGGCACCAGTTGTACTGATACTTGTGACACTTGGAGGTGTTATGCTTCAAGGGGATGAAGTCGCACCTTCTACCCAGGGTTATGGAGCTCCGCGCAGGGTGAGATTTCAGGGTTCACCCCTGGATGGAAGTGTGAAAATAAAACACTTCACATACTCAGGAAAGCGTATTTAGCTGCTTTACAGTATCAGAATAAGGCCTGCAAGGCCTTGGGCCTACTTCCAGCCTCCTGGCACCAGATTTACTGATACTTGTGACATTTGCAGGTGTTAGGCTTCAAGGGGATGAAGCCGCACCTTCTACCCAGGGTTATGGAGCTCCGCGCAGGGTGAGATTTCAGGCTTCACCCCTGGCTGGAGGTGTGAAAATAAAACACTTCACATACTCAGGAAAGCGTATTTAGCTGCTTTACAGTATCAGAATAAGGCCTGCAAGGCCTTGGGCCTACTTCCAGCCTCCTGGCACCAGTTTTACTGATACTTGTGACATTTGTAGGTGTTAGGCTTCAAGGGGATGAAGTCGCACCTTCTACCCAGGGTCATGGAGCTCCGCGCAGGGTGAGATTTCAAGGTTCACCCCAGGCTTGAGGTGTGAAAAATATACACTTCACATACTCAGGAAAGTGTATTTAGCTGCTTTACAATATCAGAATAAGGCCTGCAAGGCCTTGGGCCTACTTCCAGCCTCCTGGCACCAGTTTTACTGATACTTGTGACATTTGTAGGTGTTAGGCTTCAAGGGGATGAAGTCGCACCTTCTACCCAGGGTTATGGAGCTCCGCGCAGGGTGAGATTTCAGGGTTCACCCCTGGATGGAAGTGTGAAAATAAAACACTTCACATACTCAGGAAAGTGTATTTAGCTGCTTTACAGTATCAGAATAAGGCCTGCAAGGCCTTGGGCCTACTTCCAGCCTCCTGGCACCAGATTTACTGATACTTGTGACATTTGCAGGTGTTAGGCTTCAAGGGGATGAAGCCGCACCTTCTACCCAGGGTTATGGAGCTCCGCGCAGGGTGAGATTTCAGGCTTCACCCCTGGCTGGAGGTGTGAAAATAAAACACTTCACATACTCAGGAAAGCGTATTTAGCTGCTTTACAGTATCAGAATAAGGCCTGCAAGGCCTTGGGCCTACTTCCAGCCTCCTGGCACCAGTTTTACTGATACTTGTGACACTTGGAGGTGTTATGCTTCAAGGGGATGAAGTCGCACCTTCTACCCAGGGTCATGGAGCTCCGCGCAGGGTGAGATTTCAGGCTTCACCCCTGGCTGGAGGTGTGAAAATAAAACACTTCACATACTCAGGAAAGTGTATTTAGCTGCTTTACAGTATCGGAATAAGGCCTGCAAGGCCTTGGGCCTACTTCCAGCCTCCTGGCACCAGTTTTACTGATACTTGTGACATTTGTAGGTGTTAGGCTTCAAGGGGATGAAGTCGCACCTTCTACCCAGGGTCATGGAGCTCCGCGCAGGGTGAGATTTCAGGCTTCACCCCTGGCTGGAGGTGTGAAAATAAAACACTTCACATACTCAGGAAAGTGTATTTAGCTCCTTTACAGTATCAGAATAAGGCCTGCAAGGCCTTGGGCCTACTTCCAGCCTCCTGGCACCAGTTTTACTGATACTTGTGACATTTGCAGGTGTTAGGCTTCAAGGGGATGAAGTCGCACCTTCTACCCAGGGTCATGGAGCTCCGCGCAGGGTAAGGTTTCAGGCTTCACCCTAGGCTGGAGGTGTGAAAATAAAACACTTCACATACTCAGGAAAGTGTATTTAGCTGCTTTACTGTATCAGAATAAGGCCTGCAAGGCCTTGGGCCTACTTCCAGCCTCCTGGCACCAGATTTACTGATACTTGTGACATTTGTAGGTGTTAGGCTTCAAGGGGGTGAAGTCGCACCTTCTACCCAGGGTCATGGAGCTCCGCGCAGGGTGAAATTTCAGGGTTCACCCGAGGCTTGAGGTGTGAAAATAAAACACTTCACATACTCAGGAAAGTGTATTTAGCTCCTTTACAGTATCAGAATAAGGCCTGCAAGGCCTTGGGCCTACATCCAGCCTACTGGCACCAGTTTTACTGATACTTGTGACATTTGCAGGTGTTGGGCTTCAAGGGGATCAAGTCGCACCTTCTACCCAGGGTTATGGAGCTCCGCGCAGGGTGAGATTTCAGGGTTCACCCCATGCTTGAGGTGTGAAAATAAAAGCTTCACATACTCAGGAAAGTATATTTAGCTCCTTTACAGTATCAGAATAAGGCCTGCAAGGCCTTGGGCCTACTTCCAGCCTCCTGGCACCAGTTTTACTGATACTTGTGACATTTGCAGGTGTTAGGCTTCAAGGGGATGAAGTCGCACCTTCTACCCAGGGTCATGGAGCTCCGCGCAGGGTGAGATTTCAGGCTTCACCCCTGGCTGGAGGTGTGAAAATAAAACACTTCACATACTCAGGAAATTGTATTTAGCTGCTTTACAGTATCAGAATAAGGCCTGCAAGGCCTTGGGCCTACTTCCAGCGTCCTGGCACCAGTTTTACTGATACTTGTGACATTTGCAGGTGTTAGGCTTCAAGGGGATGAAGTCGCACCTTCTACCCAGTGTCATTGAGCTCCGCGCAGGGTGAGATTTCTGGCTTCACCCCAGGCTTGAGGTGTGAAAATAAAACACTTCACATCCTCAGGAAAGTGTATTTAACTGCTTTACAGTATCATAATAAGGCCTGCAAGGCCTTGGGTGTGTTTCCAGCCTCCAGGCACCAGTTTTACTGATACTTGTGACATTTGCAGGTGTTAGGCTTCAAGGGGATGAAGTCGCACCTTCTACCCAGGGTCATGGAGCTCCGCGCAGGGTGAGATTTCAGGGTTCACCCCAGGCTTGAGGTGTGAAAAATATACACTTCACATACTCAGGAAAGTGTATTTAGCTGCTTTACAGTATCAGAATAAGGCCTGCAAGGCCTTGGGCCTACTTCCAGCCTCCTGGCACCAGTTTTACTGATACTTGTGACATTTGTAGGTGTTAGGCTTCAAGGGGATGAAGTCGCACCTTCTACCCAGGGTTATGGAGCTCCGCGCAGGGTGAGATTTCAGGGTTCACCCCTGGATGGAAGTGTGAAAATAAAACACTTCACATACTCAGGAAAGCGTATTTAGCTGCTTTACAGTATCAGAATAAGGCCTGCAAGGCCTTTGGCCTACTTCCAGCCTCCTGGCACCAGATTTACTGATACTTGTGACATTTGCAGGTGTTAGGCTTCAAGGGGATGAAGCCGCACCTTCTACCCAGGGTTATGGAGCTCCGCGCAGGGTGAGATTTCAGGCTTCACCCCTGGCTGGAGGTGTGAAAATAAAACACTTCACATACCCAGGAAAGCGTATTTAGCTGCTTTACAGTATCAGAATAAGGCCTGCAAGGCCTTGGGCCTACTTCCAGCCTCCTGGCACCAGTTTTACTGATACTTGTGACATTTGTAGGTGTTAGGCTTCAAGGGGATGAAGTCGCACCTTCTACCCAGGGTCATGGAGCTCCGCGCAGGGTGAGATTTCAGGCTTCACCCCTGGCTGGAGGTGTGAAAATAAAACACTTCACACACTCAGGAAAGTGTATTTAGCTCCTTTACAGTATCAGAATAAGGCCTGCAAGGCCTTGGGCCTACTTCCAGCCTCCTGGCACCAGTTTTACTGATACTTGTGACATTTGCAGGTGTTAGGCTTCAAGGGGATGAAGTCGCACCTTCTACCCAGAGTCATGGAGCTTCGCGCAGGGTGAGATTTCAGGGTTCACCCCTGGATGGAAGTGTGAAAATAAAACACTTCACTTACTCAGGAAAGTGTATTTAACTCATTTACAGTATCAGAACAAGGCCTGCAAGGCCTTGGGTTTGTTTCCAGCCTCCAGGCACCAGTTGTACTGATACTTGTGACACTTGGAGGTGTTATGCTTCAAGGGGATGAAGTCGCACCTTCTACCCAGGGTCATGGAGCTTCGCGCAGGGTAAGATTTCAGGATTCACCCCTGGCTGGAGGTGTGAAAATAAAACACTTCACATACTCAGGAAAGTGTATTTAACTGCTTTACAGTATCACAATAAGGCCTGCAAGGCCTTGGGTGTGTTTCCAGCCTCCAGGCACCAGTTTTACTGATACTTGTGACATTTGCAGGTGTTAGGCTTCAAGGGGATGAAGTCGCACCTTCTACCCAGGGTTATGGAGCTCCGCGCAGGGTGAGATTTCAGGGTTCACCCCTGGATGGAAGTGTGAAAATAAAACACTTCACTTACTCAGGAAAGTGTATTTAACTCCTTTACAGTATCAGAACAAGGCCTGCAAGGCCTTGGGTTTGTTTCCAGCCTCCAGGCACCAGTTGTACTGATACTTGTGACACTTGGAGGTGTTATGCTTCAAGGGGATGAAGTCGCACCTTCTACCCAGGGTCATGGAGCTCCGCGCAGGGTAAGATTTCAGGGTTCACCCCTGGCTGGAGGTGTGAAAACAAATCACTTCACATACTCATTAAAGTGTATTTCACTCCTTTACAGTATCAGAATAGGGCCTGCAATGCCTTGGGTGTGTTTCCAGCCTCCAGTCACCAGTTTTACTGATACTGGTGACATTTGCAGGTGTTAGGCTTCAAGGGGAAGAAGTCGCACCTTCTACCCAGGGTCATGGAGCTCCGCGCAGGGTTAGATTTCAGGGTTTACCCCTGGCTCAAGGTGTGAAAACAAAACACTTCACATACTCAGGAAAGTGTATTTAACTCCTTTACAGTATCAGGATAAGGCCTGCAAGGCCTTGGGTGTGTTTCCAGCACCCAGGCACCAGTTTTACTGATGCTTGTGACGTTTGCAAGTGTTAGGCTTCAAGGGGATGAAGTCGCACCTTCTACCCAGGGTTATGGAGCTCCGCTCAGGGTGAGAATTCAGGGTTCACCCCTGGCTGGTGGTGTGAAAACAAAACACTTCACATACTCATTAAAGTGTATTTAACTCCTTTACAGTATCAGAATAGGACCTGCAATGCCTTGGGTGTGTTTCCAGCCTCCAGACTCCAGTTTTACTGATACTGGTGACATTTGCAGGTGTTAGGCTTCAAGGGGATGAAGTCGCAACTTCTACCCAGGGTTATGGAGCTCCGCGCAGGGTGAGATATCAGGGTTCACCCCTGGATGAAAGTGTGAAAATAAAACACTTCACTTACTCAGGAAAGTGTATTTAACTCATTTACAGTATCAGAACAAGGCCTGCAAGGCCTTGGGTTTGTTTCCAGCCTCCAGGCACCAGTTTTACTGATACTGGTGACATTTGCAGGTGTTATGCTTCAAGGGGATGAAGTCGCACCTTCTACCCAGGGTCATGGAGCTTCGCGCAGGGTAAGATTTCAGGGTTCACCCCTGGCTGGAGGTGTGAAAATAAAACACTTCACATACTCAGGAAAGTGTATTTAACTGCTTTACAGTATCACAATAAGGCCTGCAAGGCCTTGGGTGTGTTTCCAGCCTCCAGGCACCAGTTTTACTGATACTTGTGACATTTGCAGGTGTTAGGCTTCAAGGGGATGAAGTCGCACCTTCTACCCAGGGTTATGGAGCTCCGCGCAGGGTGAGATTTCAGGGTTCACCCCTGGATGGAAGTGTGAAAATAAAACACTTCACTTACTCAGGAAAGTGTATTTAACTCCTTTACAGTATCAGAACAAGGCCTGCAAGGCCTTGGGTTTGTTTCCAGCCTCCAGGCACCAGTTGTACTGATACTTGTGACACTTGGAGGTGTTATGCTTCAAGGGGATGAAGTCGCACCTTCTACCCAGGGTCATGGAGCTCCGCGCAGGGTGAGATTTCAGGCTTCACCCCTGGCTGGAGGTGTGAAAATAAAACACTTCACATACTCAGGAAAGTGTATTTAGCTGCTTTACAGTATCAGAATAAGGCCTGCAAGGCCTTGGGCCTACTTCCAGCCTCCTGGCACCAGTTTTACTGATACTTGTGACATTTGTAGGTGTTAGGCTTAAAGGGGATGAAGTTGCACCTTCTACCCAGGGTTATGGACCTTCGCGCAGGGTATGATTTCGGGTTTCAACCCTGGCTGGAGATGTGAAATCAAAACACTTCACAGACTCAGTAAAGAGTATTTAAGTCCTTCACAGTAACAGAACAAGGCCTGCAAGGCCTTTGGCCTGATTCCAGCCTCCTGGCACTAATTTACTGATACTTGTGACATTTGCAGGCGTTAGGCTTCAAGGGGACAAAGTCGCACCTTCTACCCGGGCTTATGGAGCTCCGCGCAGGGTGAGATATCAGGGTTCACCCCTGGCTGGAGGTGTGAAAATAAAGCACTTCGCATACTCAGGAAAGTGTATTTAACTCCTTTAACGTATCAGAATAATGCCTGCAAGGCCTTGGGTGTGTTTCCAGCCTCCAGGCACCAGTTTTACTGATAATTGTGACATTTGCCGGTGTTAGGCTTCATGGGGATGAAGTCGCACCTTCTACCCAGGGTTATGGAGCTCCGCGCAGGGTGAGAAGTCAGGGTTCACCCCTGGCTGGAGGTGTGAAAATAAAACACTTCACATACTCAGGAAAGTGTATTTAACTCCTTTACAGTATCAGAATAAGGCCTGCAAGGCCTTGGGTGTGTTTCCAGCATCCAGGCACCAGTTTTACTGATGCTTGTGACCTTTGCAGGTGTTAGGCTTCAAGGGGAGGAAGTCGCACCTTCTACCCAGGGTCATGGAGCTCCGCGCAGGGTTAGATTTCAGGGTTCACCCCTGGCTCAAGGTGTGAAAACAAATCACTTCACATACTCAGTAAAGTGTATTTCACTCCTTTACAGTATCAGAATAGGGCATGCAATGCCTTGGGTGTGTTTCCAGCCTCCAGACACCAGTTTTACTGATACTGGTGACATTTGCAGGTGTTAGGCTTCAAGGGGAAGAAGTCGCACCTTCTACCCAGGGTCATGGAGCTCCGCGCAGGGTTAGATTTCAGGGTTCACCCCTGGCTCAAGGTGTGAAAACAAAACACTTCACATACTCAGGAAAGTGTATTTAACTCCTTTACAGTATCAGGATAAGGCCTGCAAGGCCTTGGGTGTGTTTCCAGCACCCAGGCACCAGTTTTACTGATGCTTGTGACGTTTGCAGGTGTTAGGCTTCAAGGGGATGAAGTCGCACCTTCTACCCAGGGTTATGGAGCTCCGCTCAGGGTGAGAATTCAGGGTTCACCCCTGGCTGGTGGTGTCAAAACAAAACACTTCACATACTCAGTAAAGTGTATTTAACTCCTTTACAGTATCAGAATAGGACCTGCAATGCCTTGGGTGTGTTTCCAGCCTCCAGACTCCAGTTTTACTGATGCTTGTGACATTTGCAGGTGTTAGGCTTCAAGGGGATGAAGTCGCAACTTCTACCCAGGGTTATGGAGCTCCGCGCAGGGTGAGATTTCAGGGTTCACCCCTGGATGGAAGTGTGAAAATAAAACACTTCACTTACTCAGGAAAGTGTATTTAACTCCTTTACAGTATCAGGATAAGGCCTGCAAGGCCTTGGGTGTGTTTCCAGCACCCAGGCACCAGTTTTACTGATGCTTGTGACGTTTGCAGGTGTTAGGCTTCAAGGGGATGAAGTCGCACCTTCTACCCAGGGTTATGGAGCTCCGCTCAGGGTGAGAATTCAGGGTTCACCCCTGGCTGGTGGTGTGAAAACAAAACACTTCACATACTCATTAAAGTGTATTTAACTCCTTTACAGTATCAGAATAGGACCTGCAATGCCTTGGGTGTGTTTCCAGCCTCCAGACTCCAGTTTTACTGATACTGGTGACATTTGCAGGTGTTAGGCTTCAAGGGGATGAAGTCGCAACTTCTACCCAGGGTTATGGAGCTCCGCGCAGGGTGAGATATCAGGGTTCACCCCTGGATGGAAGTGTGAAAATAAAACACTTCACTTACTCAGGAAAGTGTATTTAACTCATTTACAGTATCAGAACAAGGCCTGCAAGGCCTTGGGTTTGTTTCCAGCCTCCAGGCACCAGTTGTACTGATACTTGTGACACTTGGAGGTGTTATGCTTCAAGGGGATGAAGTCGCACCTTCTACCCAGGGTCATGGAGCTTCGCGCAGGGTAAGATTTCAGGGTTCACCCCTGGCTGGAGGTGTGAAAATAAAACACTTCACATACTCAGGAAAGTGTATTTAACTGCTTTACAGTATCATAATAAGGCCTGCAAGGCCTTGGGTGTGTTTCCAGCCTCCAGGCACCAGTTTTACTGATACTTGTGACATTTGCAGGTGTTAGGCTTCAAGGGGATGAAGTCGCACCTTCTACCCAGGGTTATGGAGCTCCGCGCAGGGTGAGATTTCAGGGTTCACCCCTGGATGGAAGTGTGAAAATAAAACACTTCACTTACTCAGGAAAGTGTATTTAACTCCTTTACAGTATCAGAACAAGGCCTGCAAGGCCTTGGGTTTGTTTCCAGCCTCCAGGCACCAGTTGTACTGATACTTGTGACACTTGGAGGTGTTATGCTTCAAGGGGATGAAGTCGCACCTTCTACCCAGGGTCATGGAGCTCCGCGCAGGGTGAGATTTCAGGCTTCACCCCTGGCTGGAGGTGTGAAAATAAAACACTTCACATACTCAGGAAAGTGTATTTAGCTGCTTTACAGTATCAGAATAAGGCCTGCAAGGCCTTGGTCCTACTTCCAGCCTCCTGGCACCAGTTTTACTGATACTTGTGACATTTGTAGGTGTTAGGCTTAAAGGGGATGAAGTTGCACCTTCTACCCAGGGTTATGGACCTTCGCGCAGGGTATGATTTCGGGTTTCAACCCTGGCTGGAGATGTGAAATCAAAACACTTCACAGACTCAGTAAAGAGTATTTAAGTCCTTCACAGTAACAGAACAAGGCCTGCAAGGCCTTTGGCCTGATTCCAGCCTCCTGGCACTAATTTACTGATACTTGTGACATTTGCAGGCGTTAGGCTTCAAGGGGACAAAGTCGCACCTTCTACCCGGGCTTATGGAGCTCCGCGCAGGGTGAGATATCAGGGTTCACCCCTGGCTGGAGGTGTGAAAATAAAGCACTTCGCATACTCAGGAAAGTGTATTTAACTCCTTTAACGTATCAGAATAATGCCTGCAAGGCCTTGGGTGTGTTTCCAGCCTCCAGGCACCAGTTTTACTGATAATTGTGACATTTGCCGGTGTTAGGCTTCATGGGGATGAAGTCGCACCTTCTACCCAGGGTTATGGAGCTCCGCGCAGGGTGAGAAGTCAGGGTTCACCCCTGGCTGGAGGTGTGAAAATAAAACACTTCACATACTCAGGAAAGTGTATTTAACTCCTTTACAGTATCAGAATAAGGCCTGCAAGGCCTTGGGTGTGTTTCCAGCATCCAGGCACCAGTTTTACTGATGCTTGTGACCTTTGCAGGTGTTAGGCTTCAAGGGGAGGAAGTCGCACCTTCTACCCAGGGTCATGGAGCTCCGCGCAGGGTTAGATTTCAGGGTTCACCCCTGGCTCAAGGTGTGAAAACAAATCACTTCACATACTCAGTAAAGTGTATTTCACTCCTTTACAGTATCAGAATAGGGCCTGCAATGCCTTGGGTGTGTTTCCAGCCTCCAGACACCAGTTTTACTGATACTGGTGACATTTGCAGGTGTTAGGCTTCAAGGGGAAGAAGTCGCACCTTCTACCCAGGGTCATGGAGCTCCGCGCAGGGTTAGATTTCAGGGTTCACCCCTGGCTCAAGGTGTGAAAACAAAACACTTCACATACTCAGGAAAGTGTATTTAACTCCTTTACAGTATCAGGATAAGGCCTGCAAGGCCTTGGGTGTGTTTCCAGCACCCAGGCACCAGTTTTACTGATGCTTGTGACGTTTGCAGGTGTTAGGCTTCAAGGGGATGAAGTCGCACCTTCTACCCAGGGTTATGGAGCTCCGCTCAGGGTGAGAATTCAGGGTTCACCCCTGGCTGGTGGTGTGAAAACAAAACACTTCACATACTCAGTAAAGTGTATTTAACTCCTTTACAGTATCAGAATAGGACCTGCAATGCCTTGGGTGTGTTTCCAGCCTCCAGACTCCAGTTTTACTGATGCTTGTGACATTTGCAGGTGTTAGGCTTCAAGGGGATGAAGTCGCAACTTCTACCCAGGGTTATGGAGCTCCGCGCAGGGTGAGATTTCAGGGTTCACCCCTGGATGGAAGTGTGAAAATAAAACACTTCACTTACTCAGGAAAGTGTATTTACCTCCTTTACAGTATCAGGATAAGGCCTGCAAGGCCTTGGGTGTGTTTCCAGCACCCAGGCACCAGTTTTACTGATGCTTGTGACGTTTGCAGGTGTTAGGCTTCAAGGGGATGAAGTCGCACCTTCTACCCAGGGTTATGGAGCTCCGCTCAGGGTGAGAATTCAGGGTTCACCCCTGGCTGGTGGTGTGAAAACAAAACACTTCACATACTCATTAAAGTGTATTTAACTCCTTTACAGTATCAGAATAGGACCTGCAATGCCTTGGGTGTGTTTCCAGCCTCCAGACTCCAGTTTTACTGATACTGGTGACATTTGCAGGTGTTAGGCTTCAAGGGGATGAAGTCGCAACTTCTACCCAGGGTTATGGAGCTCCGCGCAGGGTGAGATATCAGGGTTCACCCCTGGATGGAAATGTGAAAATAAAACACTTCACTTACTCAGGAAAGTGTATTTAACTCATTTACAGTATCAGAACAAGGCCTGCAAGGCCTTGGGTTTGTTTCCAGCCTCCAGGCACCAGTTGTACTGATACTTGTGACACTTGGAGGTGTTATGCTTCAAGGGGATGAAGTCGCACCTTCTACACAGGGTCATGGAGCTTCGCGCAGGGTAAGATTTCAGGGTTCACCCCTGGCTGGAGGTGTGAAAATAAAACACTTCACATACTCAGGAAAGTGTATTTAACTGCTTTACAGTATCATAATAAGGCCTGCAAGGCCTTGGGTGTGTTTCCAGCCTCCAGGCACCAGTTTTACTGATACTTGTGACATTTGCAGGTGTTAGGCTTCAAGGGGATGAAGTCGCACCTTCTACCCAGGGTTATGGAGCTCCGCGCAGGGTGAGATTTCAGGGTTCACCCCTGGATGGAAGTGTGAAAATAAAACACTTCACTTACTCAGGAAAGTGTATTTAACTCCTTTACAGTATCAGAACAAGGCCTGCAAGGCCTTGGGTTTGTTTCCAGCCTCCAGGCACCAGTTGTACTGATACTTGTGACACTTGGAGGTGTTATGCTTCAAGGGGATGAAGTCGCACCTTCTACCCAGGGTCATGGAGCTCCGCGCAGGGTGAGATTTCAGGCTTCACCCCTGGCTGGAGGTGTGAAAATAAAACACTTCACATACTCAGGAAAGTGTATTTAGCTGCTTTACAGTATCAGAATAAGGCCTGCAAGGCCTTGGTCCTACTTCCAGCCTCCTGGCACCAGTTTTACTGATACTTGTGACATTTGTAGGTGTTAGGCTTAAAGGGGATGAAGTTGCACCTTCTACCCAGGGTTATGGACCTTCGCGCAGGGTATGATTTCGGGTTTCAACCCTGGCTGGAGATGTGAAATCAAAACACTTCACAGACTCAGTAAAGAGTATTTAAGTCCTTCACAGTAACAGAACAAGGCCTGCAAGGCCTTTGGCCTGATTCCAGCCTCCTGGCACTAATTTACTGATACTTGTGACATTTGCAGGCGTTAGGCTTCAAGGGGACAAAGTCGCACCTTCTACCCGGGCTTATGGAGCTCCGCGCAGGGTGAGATATCAGGGTTCACCCCTGGCTGGAGGTGTGAAAATAAAGCACTTCGCATACTCAGGAAAGTGTATTTAACTCCTTTAACGTATCAGAATAATGCCTGCAAGGCCTTGGGTGTGTTTCAGCCTCCAGGCACCAGTTTTACTGATAATTGTGACATTTGCCGGTGTTAGGCTTCATGGGGATGAAGTCGCACCTTCTACCCAGGGTTATGGAGCTCCGCGCAGGGTGAGAAGTCAGGGTTCACCCCTGGCTGGAGGTGTGAAAATAAAACACTTCACATACTCAGGAAAGTGTATTTAACTCCTTTACAGTATCAGAATAAGGCCTGCAAGGCCTTGGGTGTGTTTCCAGCATCCAGGCACCAGTTTTACTGATGCTTGTGACCTTTGCAGGTGTTAGGCTTCAAGGGGAGGAAGTCGCACCTTCTACCCAGGGTCATGGAGCTCCGCGCAGGGTTAGATTTCAGGGTTCACCCCTGGCTCAAGGTGTGAAAACAAATCACTTCACATACTCAGTAAAGTGTATTTCACTCCTTTACAGTATCAGAATAGGGCCTGCAATGCCTTGGGTGTGTTTCCAGCCTCCAGACACCAGTTTTACTGATACTGGTGACATTTGCAGGTGTTAGGCTTCAAGGGGAAGAAGTCGCACCTTCTACCCAGGGTCATGGAGCTCCGCGCAGGGTTAGATTTCAGGGTTCACCCCTGGCTCAAGGTGTGAAAACAAAACACTTCACATACTCAGGAAAGTGTATTTAACTCCTTTACAGTATCAGGATAAGGCCTGCAAGGCCTTGGGTGTGTTTCCAGCACCCAGGCACCAGTTTTACTGATGCTTGTGACGTTTGCAGGTGTTAGGCTTCAAGGGGATGAAGTCGCACCTTCTACCCAGGGTTATGGAGCTCCGCTCAGGGTGAGAATTCAGGGTTCACCCCTGGCTGGTGGTGTGAAAACAAAACACTTCACATACTCAGTAAAGTGTATTTAACTCCTTTACAGTATCAGAATAGGACCTGCAATGCCTTGGGTGTGTTTCCAGCCTCCAGACTCCAGTTTTACTGATGCTTGTGACATTTGCAGGTGTTAGGCTTCAAGGGGATGAAGTCGCAACTTCTACCCAGGGTTATGGAGCTCCGCGCAGGGTGAGAATTCAGGGTTCACCCCTGGCTGTTGGTGTGAAAACAAAACACTTTACATACTCAGTAAAGTGTATTTAACTCCTTTACAGTATCAGAATAAGGCCTGCAAGGCCTTGGGTGTGTTTCCAGCATCCAGGAACCAGTTTTACTGATGCTTGTGACATTTGCAGGTGTTAGGCTTCAAGGGGATGAAGTCGCACCTTCTACCCAGGGTTATGGAGCTCCGCGCAGGGTGAGAATTCAGGGTTCACCCCTGGCTGTTGGTGTGAAAACAAAACACTTTACATACTCAGTAAAGTGTATTTAACTCCTTCACAGTATCAGAACAAGGCCTGCAAGGCCTTGGGCCTACTTCCAGCCTCCTAGCACCAATTTACTGATACTTGTGACATTTGCAGGTGTTAGGCTTCAAGGGGATGAAGTTGCACCTTCTACCCAAGGTTATGGAGCTCCGCGCAGGGTTAGAATTCAGGGTTCACCCCTGGCTGTTGGTGTGAAAACAAAACACTTTACATACTCAGTAAAGTGTATTTAACTCCTTCACAGTATCAGAACAAGGCCTGCAAGGCCTTGGGCCTAATTCCAGCCTCCTGGCACCAATTTACTGATACTTGTGACATTTGCAGGTGTTAGGCTTCAAGGGGATAAAGTTGCACCTTCTACCCAAGGGTATGGAGCTCCGCGCAGGGTGAGATATCAGGGTTCACCCCTGGCTGGAGGTGTGAAAATAAAACACTTCACATACTCAGGAAAGTGTATTTAACTCCTTTACAGTATCAGAATAAGGCCTGCAAGGCCTTGGGTGTGTTTCCAGCATCCAGGCACCAGTTTTACTGATGCTTGTGACATTTGCAGGTGTTAGGCTTCAAGGGGATGAAGTCGCACCTTCTACCCAGGGTTATGGAGCTCTGCGCAGGGTGAGAATTCAGGGTTCACCCCTGGCTGTTTGTGTGTAAACAAAACACTTCACATACTCAGTAAAGAGTATCTATCTCCTTCACAGTAACTGAACAAGGCCTGCAAGGCCTTGGGCCTAATTCCAGCCTCCAGACACCAGTTTTAATGATCCTTGTGACATTTGCAGGTGTTAGGCTTCAAGGGGAGGAAGTCGCACCTTCTACCCAGGGTCATGGAGCTCCGCGCAGGGTTAGATTTCAGGGTTCACCCCTGGCTCAAGGTGTGAAAACAAAACACTTCACATTCTCAGTAAAGTGTATTTAACTCCTTTACAGTATCAGAATAAGGCCTGCAAGGCCTTGGGTGTGTTTCCAGCATCCAGGAACCAGTTTTACTGATGCTTGTGACATTTGCAGGTGTTAGGCTTCAAGGGGATGAAGTCGCACCTTCTACCCAGGGTTATGGAGCTCCGCGCAGGGTGAGAATTCAGGGTTCACCCCTGGCTGTTGGTGTGAAAACAAAACACTTTACATACTCAGTAAAGTGTATTTAACTCCTTCACAGTATCAGAACAAGGCCTGCAAGGCCTTGGGCCTACTTCCAGCCTCCTAGCACCAATTTACTGATACTTGTGACATTTGCAGGTGTTAGGCTTCAAGGGGATGAAGTTGCACCTTCTACCCAAGGTTATGGAGCTCCGCGCAGGGTGAGAATTCAGGGTTCACCCCTGGCTGTTGGTGTGAAAACAAAACACTTTACATACTCAGTAAAGTGTATTTAACTCCTTCACAGTATCAGAACAAGGCCTGCAAGGCCTTGGGCCTAATTCCAGCCTCCTGGCACCAATTTACTGATACTTGTGACATTTGCAGGTGTTAGGCTTCAAGGGGATAAAGTTGCACCTTCTACCCAAGGGTATGGAGCTCTGCGCAGGGTGAGAATTCAGGGTTCACCCCTGGCTGTTTGTGTGTAAACAAAACACTTCACATACTCAGTAAAGAGTATCTATCTCCTTCACAGTAACTGAACAAGGCCTGCAAGGCCTTGGGCCTAATTCCAGCCTCCAGACACCAGTTTTAATGATCCTTGTGACATTTGCAGGTGTTAGGCTTCAAGGGGAGGAAGTCGCACCTTCTACCCAGGGTCATGGAGCTCCGCGCAGGGTTAGATTTCAGGGTTCACCCCTGGCTCAAGGTGTGAAAACAAAACACTTCACATTCTCAGTAAAGTGTATTTAACTCCTTTACAGTATCAGAATAGGACCTGCAATGCCTTGGGTGTGTTTCCAGCCTCCAGACACCAGTTTTACTGATACTGGTGACATTTGCAGGTGTTAGGCTTCAAGGGGATGAAGTCGCAACTTCTACCCAGCGTTATGGAGCTCCGCGCAGGGTGAGAATTCAGGGTTCACCCCTGGCTGTTGGTGTGAAAACAAAACACTTTACATACTCAGTAAAGTGTATTTAACTCCTTCACAGTATCATAACAAGGCCTTGGGCCTAGTTCCAGCCTCCTAGCACCAATTTACTGATACTTGTGACATTTGCAGGTGTTAGGCTTCAAGGGGATGAAGTTGCACCTTCTACCCAAGGTTATGGAGCTCCGCGCAGGGTGAGAATTCAGGGTTCACCCCTGGCTGTTGGTGTGAAAACAAAACACTTTACATACTCAGTAAAGTGTATTTAACTCCTTCACAGTATCAGAACAAGGCCTGCCAGGCCTTGGGCCTAATTCCAGCCTCCTGGCACCAATTTACTGATACTTGTGACATTTGCAGGTGTTAGGCTTCAAGGGGATAAAGTTGCACCTTCTACCCAAGGGTATGGAGCTCCGCGCAGGGTGAGATATCAGGGTTCACCCCTGGCTGGAGGTGTGAAAATAAAACACTTCACATACTCAGGAAAGTGTATTTAACTCCTTTACAGTATCAGAATAAGGCCTGCAAGGCCTTGGGTGTGTTTCCAGCATCCAGGCACCAGTTTTACTGATGCTTGTGACATTTGCAGGTGTTAGGCTTCAAGGGGATGAAGTCGCACCTTCTACCCAGGGTCATGGAGCTCCGCACAGGGTTATGTTTCAGGGTTCACCCCTGGCTCAAGGTGTGAAAACAAAACACTTCACATACTCAGGAAAGTGTATTTAGCTGCTTTACAGTATCAGAACAAGGCCTACAAGGCCTTGGGCCTACTTTCAGCCTCCTGGCACCAGTTTTACTGATACTGGTGACATTTGCAGGTGTTAGGCTTCAAGGGGATGAAGTCGCAACTTCTACCCAGGGTTATGGAGCTCCGCGTAGGGTGAGAATTCAGGGTTCACCCCTGGCTGTTGGTGTGAAAACAAAACACTTTACATACTCAGTAAAGTGTATTTAACTCCTTCACAGTATCAGAACAAGGCCTGCAAGGCCTTGGGCCTACTTCCAGCCTCCTAGCACCAATTTACTGATACTTGTGACATTTGCAGGTGTTAGGCTTCAAGGGGATGAAGTTGCACCTTCTACCCAAGGTTATGGAGCTCCGCGCAGGGTGAGAATTCAGGGTTCACCCCTGGCTGGTGGTGTGAAAACAAAACACTTTACATACTCAGTAAAGTGTATTTAACTCCTTCACAGTATCAGAACAAGGCCTGCAAGGCCTTGGGTGTGTTTCCAGCCTCCAGGTACCAGTTTTACTGATACTTTGTGACATTTTAAGGTGTTAAGCTTCAAGGGGATGAAGTCTCACCTTCTACCCAGGGTTATAGAGCTCCGCGCAGGGTGAGATTTCAGGGTTCACTCCAGGTTGGAGGTGTGAAAATAAAACACCTCACATTCTCAGGAAAGTGTATTTAGCTCCTTTACAGTATCAGAATATGGCCTGCAAGGCCTTGGGCCTACTTCCAGCCTCCTGGCACCAGTTGTACTGATACTTGTGACATTTGTAGGTGTTAGGCTTCAAGGGGATGAAGTCGCACCTTCTACCCAGGGTCATGGAGCTCCGCGCAGGGTGAGATTTCAGGCTTCACCCCTGGCTGGAGGTGTGAAAATAAAACACTTCACATACTCAGGAAAGCGTATTTAGCTGCTTTACAGTATCAGAATAAGGCCTGCAAGGCCTTGGGCCTACTTCCAGCCTCCTGGCACCAGTTTTACTGATACTTGTGACATTTGTAGGTGTTAGGCTTCAAGGGGATGAAGTCGCACCTTCTACCCAGGGTCATGGAGCTCCGCGCAGGGTGAGATTTCAGGGTTCACCCCAGGCTTGAGGTGTGAAAAATATACACTTCACATACTCAGGAAAGTGTATTTAGCTGCTTTACAATATCAGAATAAGGCCTGCAAGGCCTTGGGCCTACTTCCAGCCTCCTGGCACCAGTTTTACTGATACTTGTGACATTTGTAGGTGTTAGGCTTCAAGGGGATGAAGTCGCACCTTCTACCCAGGGTTATGGAGCTCCGCGCAGGGTGAGATTTCAGGGTTCACCCCTGGATGGAAGTGTGAAAATAAAACACTTCACATACTCAGGAAAGTGTATTTAGCTGCTTTACAGTATCAGAATAAGGCCTGCAAGGCCTTGGGCCTACTTCCAGCCTCCTGGCACCAGATTTACTGATACTTGTGACATTTGCAGGTGTTAGGCTTCAAGGGGATGAAGCCGCACCTTCTACCCAGGGTTATGGAGCTCCGCGCAGGGTGAGATTTCAGGCTTCACCCCTGGCTGGAGGTGTGAAAATAAAACACTTCACATACTCAGGAAAGTGTATTTAGCTCCTTTACAGTATCAGAATAAGGCCTGCAAGGCCTTGGGCCTACTTCCAGCCTCCTGGCACCAGTTTTACTGATACTTGTGACATTTGCAGGTGTTAGGCTTCAAGGGGATGAAGTCGCACCTTCTACCCAGGGTCATGGAGCTCCGCGCAGGGTAAGGTTTCAGGCTTCACCCCAGGCTGGAGGTGTGAAAATAAAACACTTCACATACTCAGGAAAGTGTATTTAGCTGCTTTACTGTATCAGAATAAGGCCTGCAAGGCCTTGGGCCTACTTCCAGCCTCCTGGCACCAGATTTACTGATACTTGTGACATTTGTAGGTGTTAGGCTTCAAGGGGATGAAGTCGCACCGTCTACCCAGGGTCATGGAGCTCCGCGCAGGGTGAGATTTCAGGGTTCAACCCAGGCTTGAGGTGTGAAAATAAAACACTTCACATACTCAGGAAAGTGTATTTAGCTCCTTTACAGTATCAGAATAAGGCCTGCAAGGCCTTGGGCCTACTTCCAGCCTCCTGGCACCAGTTTTACTGATACTTGTGACATTTGCAGGTGTTAGGCTTCAAGGGGATGAAGTCGCACCTTCTACCCAGGGTCATGGAGCTCCGCGCAGGGTGAGATTTCAGGCTTCACCCCTGGCTGGAGGTGTGAAAATAAAACACTTCACATACTCAGGAAATTGTATTTAGCTGCTTTACAGTATCAGAATAAGGCCTGCAAGGCCTTGGGCCTACTTCCAGCGTCCTGGCACCAGTTTTACTGATACTTGTGACATTTGCAGGTGTTAGGCTTCAAGGGGATGAAGTCGCACCTTCTACCCAGTGTCATGGAGCTCCGCGCAGGGTGAGATTTCTGGCTTCACCCCAGGCTTGAGGTGTGAAAATAAAACACTTCACATCCTCAGGAAAGTGTATTTAACTGCTTTACAGTATCATAATAAGGCCTGCAAGGCCTTGGGTGTGTTTCCAGCCTCCAGGCACCAGTTTTACTGATACTTGTGACATTTGCAGGTGTTAGGCTTCAAGGGGATGAAGTCGCACCTTCTACCCAGGGTCATGGAGCTCCGCGCAGGGTGAGATTTCAGGGTTCACCCCTGGATGGAAGTGTGAAAATAAAACACTTCACATACTCAGGAAAGTGTATTTAACTCCTTTACAGTATCAGAACAAGGCCTGCAAGGCCTTGGGCCTACTTCCAGCCTCCTGGCACCAGTTTTACTGATACTTGTGACATTTGTAGGTGTTAGGCTTCAAGGGGATGAAGTCGCACCTTCTACCCAGGGTCATGGAGCTTCGCGCAGGGTAAGATTTCAGGGTTCACCCCTGGCTGGAGGTGTGAAAATAAAACACTTCACATACTCAGGAAAGTGTATTTAACTGCTTTACAGTATCACAATAAGGCCTGCAAGGCCTTGGGTGTGTTTCCAGCCTCCAGGCACCAGTTTTACTGATACTTGTGACATTTGCAGGTGTTAGGCTTCAAGGGGATGAAGTCGCACCTTCTACCCAGGGTTATGGAGCTCCGCGCAGGGTGAGATTTCAGGGTTCACCCCTGGATGGAAGTGTGAAAATAAAACACTTCACTTACTCAGGAAAGTGTATTTAACTCCTTTACAGTATCAGAACAAGGCCTGCAAGGCCTTGGGTTTGTTTCCAGCCTCCAGGCACCAGTTGTACTGATACTTGTGACACTTGGAGGTGTTATGCTTCAAGGGGATGAAGTCGCACCTTCTACCCAGGGTTATGGAGCTCCGCGCAGGGTGAGATTTCAGGGTTCACCCCTGGATGGAAGTGTGAAAATAAAACACTTCACATACTCAGGAAAGCGTATTTAGCTGCTTTACAGTATCAGAATAAGGCCTGCAAGGCCTTGGGCCTACTTCCAGCCTCCTGGCACCAGATTTACTGATACTTGTGACATTTGCAGGTGTTAGGCTTCAAGGGGATGAAGCCGCACCTTCTACCCAGGGTTATGGAGCTCCGCGCAGGGTGAGATTTCAGGCTTCACCCCTGGCTGGAGGTGTGAAAATAAAACACTTCACATACTCAGGAAAGCGTATTTAGCTGCTTTACAGTATCAGAATAAGGCCTGCAAGGCCTTGGGCCTACTTCCAGCCTCCTGGCACCAGTTTTACTGATACTTGTGACATTTGTAGGTGTTAGGCTTCAAGGGGATGAAGTCGCACCTTCTACCCAGGGTCATGGAGCTCCGCGCAGGGTGAGATTTCAAGGTTCACCCCAGGCTTGAGGTGTGAAAAATATACACTTCACATACTCAGGAAAGTGTATTTAGCTGCTTTACAATATCAGAATAAGGCCTGCAAGGCCTTGGGCCTACTTCCAGCCTCCTGGCACCAGTTTTACTGATACTTGTGACATTTGTAGGTGTTAGGCTTCAAGGGGATGAAGTCGCACCTTCTACCCAGGGTTATGGAGCTCCGCGCAGGGTGAGATTTCAGGGTTCACCCCTGGATGGAAGTGTGAAAATAAAACACTTCACATACTCAGGAAAGTGTATTTAGCTGCTTTACAGTATCAGAATAAGGCCTGCAAGGCCTTGGGCCTACTTCCAGCCTCCTGGCACCAGATTTACTGATACTTGTGACATTTGCAGGTGTTAGGCTTCAAGGGGATGAAGCCGCACCTTCTACCCAGGGTTATGGAGCTCCGCGCAGGGTGAGATTTCAGGCTTCACCCCTGGCTGGAGGTGTGAAAATAAAACACTTCACATACTCAGGAAAGCGTATTTAGCTGCTTTACAGTATCAGAATAAGGCCTGCAAGGCCTTGGGCCTACTTCCAGCCTCCTGGCACCAGTTTTACTGATACTTGTGACACTTGGAGGTGTTATGCTTCAAGGGGATGAAGTCGCACCTTCTACCCAGGGTCATGGAGCTCCGCGCAGGGTGAGATTTCAGGCTTCACCCCTGGCTGGAGGTGTGAAAATAAAACACTTCACATACTCAGGAAAGTGTATTTAGCTGCTTTACAGTATCGGAATAAGGCCTGCAAGGCCTTGGGCCTACTTCCAGCCTCCTGGCACCAGTTTTACTGATACTTGTGACATTTGTAGGTGTTAGGCTTCAAGGGGATGAAGTCGCACCTTCTACCCAGGGTCATGGAGCTCCGCGCAGGATGAGATTTCAGGCTTCACCCCTGGCTGGAGGTGTGAAAATAAAACACTTCACATACTCAGGAAAGTGTATTTAGCTCCTTTACAGTATCAGAATAAGGCCTGCAAGGCCTTGGGCCTACTTCCAGCCTCCTGGCACCAGTTTTACTGATACTTGTGACATTTGCAGGTGTTAGGCTTCAAGGGGATGAAGTCGCACCTTCTACCCAGGGTCATGGAGCTCCGCGCAGGGTAAGGTTTCAGGCTTCACCCTAGGCTGGAGGTGTGAAAATAAAACACTTCACATACTCAGGAAAGTGTATTTAGCTGCTTTACTGTATCAGAATAAGGCCTGCAAGGCCTTGGGCCTACTTCCAGCCTCCTGGCACCAGATTTACTGATACTTGTGACATTTGTAGGTGTTAGGCTTCAAGGGGGTGAAGTCGCACCTTCTACCCAGGGTCATGGAGCTCCGCGCAGGGTGAGATTTCAGGGTTCACCCCAGGCTTGAGGTGTGAAAATAAAACACTTCACATACTCAGGAAAGTGTATTTAGCTCCTTTACAGTATCAGAATAAGGCCTGCAAGGCCTTGGGCCTACATCCAGCCTACTGGCACCAGTTTTACTGATACTTGTGACATTTGCAGGTGTTGGGCTTCAAGGGGATCAAGTCGCACCTTCTACCCAGGGTTATGGAGCTCCGCGCAGGGTGAGATTTCAGGGTTCACCCCATGCTTGAGGTGTGAAAATAAAAGCTTCACATACTCAGGAAAGTATATTTAGCTCCTTTACAGTATCAGAATAAGGCCTGCAAGGCCTTGGGCCTACTTCCAGCCTCCTGGCACCAGTTTTACTGATACTTGTGACATTTGCAGGTGTTAGGCTTCAAGGGGATGAAGTCGCACCTTCTACCCAGGGTCATGGAGCTCCGCGCAGGGTGAGATTTCAGGCTTCACCCCTGGCTGGAGGTGTGAAAATAAAACACTTCACATACTCAGGAAATTGTATTTAGCTGCTTTACAGTATCAGAATAAGGCCTGCAAGGCCTTGGGCCTACTTCCAGCGTCCTGGCACCAGTTTTACTGATACTTGTGACATTTGCAGGTGTTAGGCTTCAAGGGGATGAAGTCGCACCTTCTACCCAGTGTCATTGAGCTCCGCGCAGGGTGAGATTTCTGGCTTCACCCCAGGCTTGAGGTGTGAAAATAAAACACTTCACATCCTCAGGAAAGTGTATTTAACTGCTTTACAGTATCATAATAAGGCCTGCAAGGCCTTGGGTGTGTTTCCAGCCTCCAGGCACCAGTTTTACTGATACTTGTGACATTTGCAGGTGTTAGGCTTCAAGGGGATGAAGTCGCACCTTCTACCCAGGGTCATGGAGCTCCGCGCAGGGTGAGATTTCAGGGTTCACCCCAGGCTTGAGGTGTGAAAAATATACACTTCACATACTCAGGAAAGTGTATTTAGCTGCTTTACAGTATCAGAATAAGGCCTGCAAGGCCTTGGGCCTACTTCCAGCCTCCTGGCACCAGTTTTACTGATACTTGTGACATTTGTAGGTGTTAGGCTTCAAGGGGATGAAGTCGCACCTTCTACCCAGGGTTATGGAGCTCCGCGCAGGGTGAGATTTCAGGGTTCACCCCTGGATGGAAGTGTGAAAATAAAACACTTCACATACTCAGGAAAGCGTATTTAGCTGCTTTACAGTATCAGAATAAGGCCTGCAAGGCCTTTGGCCTACTTCCAGCCTCCTGGCACCAGATTTACTGATACTTGTGACATTTGCAGGTGTTAGGCTTCAAGGGGATGAAGCCGCACCTTTTACCCAGGGTTATGGAGCTCCGCGCAGGGTGAGATTTCAGGCTTCACCCCTGGCTGGAGGTGTGAAAATAAAACACTTCACATACTCAGGAAAGCGTATTTAGCTGCTTTACAGTATCAGAATAAGGCCTGCAAGGCCTTGGGCCTACTTCCAGCCTCCTGGCACCAGTTTTACTGATACTTGTGACATTTGTAGGTGTTAGGCTTCAAGGGGATGAAGTCGCACCTTCTACCCAGGGTCATGGAGCTCCGCGCAGGGTGAGATTTCAGGCTTCACCCCTGGCTGGAGGTGTGAAAATAAAACACTTCACACACTCAGGAAAGTGTATTTAGCTCCTTTACAGTATCAGAATAAGGCCTGCAAGGCCTTGGGCCTACTTCCAGCCTCCTGGCACCAGTTTTACTGATACTTGTGACATTTGCAGGTGTTAGGCTTCAAGGGGATGAAGTCGCACCTTCTACCCAGGGTCATGGAGCTTCGCGCAGGGTGAGATTTCAGGGTTCACCCCTGGATGGAAGTGTGAAAATAAAACACTTCACTTACTCAGGAAAGTGTATTTAACTCATTTACAGTATCAGAACAAGGCCTGCAAGGCCTTGGGTTTGTTTCCAGCCTCCAGGCACCAGTTGTACTGATACTTGTGACACTTGGAGGTGTTATGCTTCAAGGGGATGAAGTCGCACCTTCTACCCAGGGTCATGGAGCTTCGCGCAGGGTAAGATTTCAGGATTCACCCCTGGCTGGAGGTGTGAAAATAAAACACTTCACATACTCAGGAAAGTGTATTTAACTGCTTTACAGTATCACAATAAGGCCTGCAAGGCCTTGGGTGTGTTTCCAGCCTCCAGGCACCAGTTTTACTGATACTTGTGACATTTGCAGGTGTTAGGCTTCAAGGGGATGAAGTCGCACCTTCTACCCAGGGTTATGGAGCTCCGCGCAGGGTGAGATTTCAGGGTTCACCCCTGGATGGAAGTGTGAAAATAAAACACTTCACTTACTCAGGAAAGTGTATTTAACTCCTTTACAGTATCAGAACAAGGCCTGCAAGGCCTTGGGTGTGTTTCCAGCCTCCAGGCACCAGTTGTACTGATACTTGTGACACTTGGAGGTGTTATGCTTCAAGGGGATGAAGTCGCACCTTCTACCCAGGGTCATGGAGCTCCGCGCAGGGTAAGATTTCAGGGTTCACCCCTGGCTGGAGGTGTGAAAACAAATCACTTCACATACTCATTAAAGTGTATTTCACTCCTTTACAGTATCAGAATAGGGCCTGCAATGCCTTGGGTGTGTTTCCAGCCTCCAGTCACCAGTTTTACTGATACTGGTGACATTTGCAGGTGTTAGGCTTCAAGGGGAAGAAGTCGCACCTTCTACCCAGGGTCATGGAGCTCCGCGCAGGGTTAGATTTCAGGGTTCACCCCTGGCTCAAGGTGTGAAAACAAAACACTTCACATACTCAGGAAAGTGTATTTAACTCCTTTACAGTATCAGGATAAGGCCTGCAAGGCCTTGGGTGTGTTTCCAGCACCCAGGCACCAGTTTTACTGATGCTTGTGACGTTTGCAAGTGTTAGGCTTCAAGGGGATGAAGTCGCACCTTCTACCCAGGGTTATGGAGCTCCGCTCAGGGTGAGAATTCAGGGTTCACCCCTGGCTGGTGGTGTGAAAACAAAACACTTCACATACTCATTAAAGTGTATTTAACTCCTTTACAGTATCAGAATAGGACCTGCAATGCCTTGGGTGTGTTTCCAGCCTCCAGACTCCAGTTTTACTGATACTGGTGACATTTGCAGGTGTTAGGCTTCAAGGGGATGAAGTCGCAACTTCTACCCAGGGTTATGGAGCTCCGCGCAGGGTGAGATATCAGGGTTCACCCCTGGATGAAAGTGTGAAAATAAAACACTTCACTTACTCAGGAAAGTGTATTTAACTCATTTACAGTATCAGAACAAGGCCTGCAAGGCCTTGGGTTTGTTTCCAGCCTCCAGGCACCAGTTTTACTGATACTGGTGACATTTGCAGGTGTTATGCTTCAAGGGGATGAAGTCGCACCTTCTACCCAGGGTCATGGAGCTTCGCGCAGGGTAAGATTTCAGGGTTCACCCCTGGCTGGAGGTGTGAAAATAAAACACTTCACATACTCAGGAAAGTGTATTTAACTGCTTTACAGTATCACAATAAGGCCTGCAAGGCCTTGGGTGTGTTTCCAGCCTCCAGGCACCAGTTTTACTGATACTTGTGACATTTGCAGGTGTTAGGCTTCAAGGGGATGAAGTCGCACCTTCTACCCAGGGTTATGGAGCTCCGCGCAGGGTGAGATTTCAGGGTTCACCCCTGGATGGAAGTGTGAAAATAAAACACTTCACTTACTCAGGAAAGTGTATTTAACTCCTTTACAGTATCAGAACAAGGCCTGCAAGGCCTTGGGTTTGTTTCCAGCCTCCAGGCACCAGTTGTACTGATACTTGTGACACTTGGAGGTGTTATGCTTCAAGGGGATGAAGTCGCACCTTCTACCCAGGGTCATGGAGCTCCGCGCAGGGTGAGATTTCAGGCTTCACCCCTGGCTGGAGGTGTGAAAATAAAACACTTCACATACTCAGGAAAGTGTATTTAGCTGCTTTACAGTATCAGAATAAGGCCTGCAAGGCCTTGGGCCTACTTCCAGCCTCCTGGCACCAGTTTTACTGATACTTGTGACATTTGTAGGTGTTAGGCTTAAAGGGGATGAAGTTGCACCTTCTACCCAGGGTTATGGACCTTCGCGCAGGGTATGATTTCGGGTTTCAACCCTGGCTGGAGATGTGAAATCAAAACACTTCACAGACTCAGTAAAGAGTATTTAAGTCCTTCACAGTAACAGAACAAGGCCTGCAAGGCCTTTGGCCTGATTCCAGCCTCCTGGCACTAATTTACTGATACTTGTGACATTTGCAGGCGTTAGGCTTCAAGGGGACAAAGTCGCACCTTCTACCCGGGCTTATGGAGCTCCGCGCAGGGTGAGATATCAGGGTTCACCCCTGGCTGGAGGTGTGAAAATAAAGCACTTCGCATACTCAGGAAAGTGTATTTAACTCCTTTAACGTATCAGAATAATGCCTGCAAGGCCTTGGGTGTGTTTCCAGCCTCCAGGCACCAGTTTTACTGATAATTGTGACATTTGCCGGTGTTAGGCTTCATGGGGATGAAGTCGCACCTTCTACCCAGGGTTATGGAGCTCCGCGCAGGGTGAGAAGTCAGGGTTCACCCCTGGCTGGAGGTGTGAAAATAAAACACTTCACATACTCAGGAAAGTGTATTTAACTCCTTTACAGTATCAGAATAAGGCCTGCAAGGCCTTGGGTGTGTTTCCAGCATCCAGGCACCAGTTTTACTGATGCTTGTGACCTTTGCAGGTGTTAGGCTTCAAGGGGAGGAAGTCGCACCTTCTACCCAGGGTCATGGAGCTCCGCGCAGGGTTAGATTTCAGGGTTCACCCCTGGCTCAAGGTGTGAAAACAAATCACTTCACATACTCAGTAAAGTGTATTTCACTCCTTTACAGTATCAGAATAGGGCATGCAATGCCTTGGGTGTGTTTCCAGCCTCCAGACACCAGTTTTACTGATACTGGTGACATTTGCAGGTGTTAGGCTTCAAGGGGAAGAAGTCGCACCTTCTACCCAGGGTCATGGAGCTCCGCGCAGGGTTAGATTTCAGGGTTCACCCCTGGCTCAAGGTGTGAAAACAAAACACTTCACATACTCAGGAAAGTGTATTTAACTCCTTTACAGTATCAGGATAAGGCCTGCAAGGCCTTGGGTGTGTTTCCAGCACCCAGGCACCAGTTTTACTGATGCTTGTGACGTTTGCAGGTGTTAGGCTTCAAGGGGATGAAGTCGCACCTTCTACCCAGGGTTATGGAGCTCCGCTCAGGGTGAGAATTCAGGGTTCACCCCTGGCTGGTGGTGTCAAAACAAAACACTTCACATACTCAGTAAAGTGTATTTAACTCCTTTACAGTATCAGAATAGGACCTGCAATGCCTTGGGTGTGTTTCCAGCCTCCAGACTCCAGTTTTACTGATGCTTGTGACATTTGCAGGTGTTAGGCTTCAAGGGGATGAAGTCGCAACTTCTACCCAGGGTTATGGAGCTCCGCGCAGGGTGAGATTTCAGGGTTCACCCCTGGATGGAAGTGTGAAAATAAAACACTTCACTTACTCAGGAAAGTGTATTTAACTCCTTTACAGTATCAGGATAAGGCCTGCAAGGCCTTGGGTGTGTTTCCAGCACCCAGGCACCAGTTTTACTGATGCTTGTGACGTTTGCAGGTGTTAGGCTTCAAGGGGATGAAGTCGCACCTTCTACCCAGGGTTATGGAGCTCCGCTCAGGGTGAGAATTCAGGGTTCACCCCTGGCTGGTGGTGTGAAAACAAAACACTTCACATACTCATTAAAGTGTATTTAACTCCTTTACAGTATCAGAATAGGACCTGCAATGCCTTGGGTGTGTTTCCAGCCTCCAGACTCCAGTTTTACTGATACTGGTGACATTTGCAGGTGTTAGGCTTCAAGGGGATGAAGTCGCAACTTCTACCCAGGGTTATGGAGCTCCGCGCAGGGTGAGATATCAGGGTTCACCCCTGGATGGAAGTGTGAAAATAAAACACTTCACTTACTCAGGAAAGTGTATTTAACTCATTTACAGTATCAGAACAAGGCCTGCAAGGCCTTGGGTTTGTTTCCAGCCTCCAGGCACCAGTTGTACTGATACTTGTGACACTTGGAGGTGTTATGCTTCAAGGGGATGAAGTCGCACCTTCTACCCAGGGTCATGGAGCTTCGCGCAGGGTAAGATTTCAGGGTTCACCCCTGGCTGGAGGTGTGAAAATAAAACACTTCACATACTCAGGAAAGTGTATTTAACTGCTTTACAGTATCATAATAAGGCCTGCAAGGCCTTGGGTGTGTTTCCAGCCTCCAGGCACCAGTTTTACTGATACTTGTGACATTTGCAGGTGTTAGGCTTCAAGGGGATGAAGTCGCACCTTCTACCCAGGGTTATGGAGCTCCGCGCAGGGTGAGATTTCAGGGTTCACCCCTGGATGGAAGTGTGAAAATAAAACACTTCACTTACTCAGGAAAGTGTATTTAACTCCTTTACAGTATCAGAACAAGGCCTGCAAGGCCTTGGGTTTGTTTCCAGCCTCCAGGCACCAGTTGTACTGATACTTGTGACACTTGGAGGTGTTATGCTTCAAGGGGATGAAGTCGCACCTTCTACCCAGGGTCATGGAGCTCCGCGCAGGGTGAGATTTCAGGCTTCACCCCTGGCTGGAGGTGTGAAAATAAAACACTTCACATACTCAGGAAAGTGTATTTAGCTGCTTTACAGTATCAGAATAAGGCCTGCAAGGCCTTGGTCCTACTTCCAGCCTCCTGGCACCAGTTTTACTGATACTTGTGACATTTGTAGGTGTTAGGCTTAAAGGGGATGAAGTTGCACCTTCTACCCAGGGTTATGGACCTTCGCGCAGGGTATGATTTCGGGTTTCAACCCTGGCTGGAGATGTGAAATCAAAACACTTCACAGACTCAGTAAAGAGTATTTAAGTCCTTCACAGTAACAGAACAAGGCCTGCAAGGCCTTTGGCCTGATTCCAGCCTCCTGGCACTAATTTACTGATACTTGTGACATTTGCAGGCGTTAGGCTTCAAGGGGACAAAGTCGCACCTTCTACCCGGGCTTATGGAGCTCCGCGCAGGGTGAGATATCAGGGTTCACCCCTGGCTGGAGGTGTGAAAATAAAGCACTTCGCATACTCAGGAAAGTGTATTTAACTCCTTTAACGTATCAGAATAATGCCTGCAAGGCCTTGGGTGTGTTTCCAGCCTCCAGGCACCAGTTTTACTGATAATTGTGACATTTGCCGGTGTTAGGCTTCATGGGGATGAAGTCGCACCTTCTACCCAGGGTTATGGAGCTCCGCGCAGGGTGAGAAGTCAGGGTTCACCCCTGGCTGGAGGTGTGAAAATAAAACACTTCACATACTCAGGAAAGTGTATTTAACTCCTTTACAGTATCAGAATAAGGCCTGCAAGGCCTTGGGTGTGTTTCCAGCATCCAGGCACCAGTTTTACTGATGCTTGTGACCTTTGCAGGTGTTAGGCTTCAAGGGGAGGAAGTCGCACCTTCTACCCAGGGTCATGGAGCTCCGCGCAGGGTTAGATTTCAGGGTTCACCCCTGGCTCAAGGTGTGAAAACAAATCACTTCACATACTCAGTAAAGTGTATTTCACTCCTTTACAGTATCAGAATAGGGCCTGCAATGCCTTGGGTGTGTTTCCAGCCTCCAGACACCAGTTTTACTGATACTGGTGACATTTGCAGGTGTTAGGCTTCAAGGGGAAGAAGTCGCACCTTCTACCCAGGGTCATGGAGCTCCGCGCAGGGTTAGATTTCAGGGTTCACCCCTGGCTCAAGGTGTGAAAACAAAACACTTCACATACTCAGGAAAGTGTATTTAACTCCTTTACAGTATCAGGATAAGGCCTGCAAGGCCTTGGGTGTGTTTCCAGCACCCAGGCACCAGTTTTACTGATGCTTGTGACGTTTGCAGGTGTTAGGCTTCAAGGGGATGAAGTCGCACCTTCTACCCAGGGTTATGGAGCTCCGCTCAGGGTGAGAATTCAGGGTTCACCCCTGGCTGGTGGTGTGAAAACAAAACACTTCACATACTCAGTAAAGTGTATTTAACTCCTTTACAGTATCAGAATAGGACCTGCAATGCCTTGGGTGTGTTTCCAGCCTCCAGACTCCAGTTTTACTGATGCTTGTGACATTTGCAGGTGTTAGGCTTCAAGGGGATGAAGTCGCAACTTCTACCCAGGGTTATGGAGCTCCGCGCAGGGTGAGATTTCAGGGTTCACCCCTGGATGGAAGTGTGAAAATAAAACACTTCACTTACTCAGGAAAGTGTATTTACCTCCTTTACAGTATCAGGATAAGGCCTGCAAGGCCTTGGGTGTGTTTCCAGCACCCAGGCACCAGTTTTACTGATGCTTGTGACGTTTGCAGGTGTTAGGCTTCAAGGGGATGAAGTCGCACCTTCTACCCAGGGTTATGGAGCTCCGCTCAGGGTGAGAATTCAGGGTTCACCCCTGGCTGGTGGTGTGAAAACAAAACACTTCACATACTCATTAAAGTGTATTTAACTCCTTTACAGTATCAGAATAGGACCTGCAATGCCTTGGGTGTGTTTCCAGCCTCCAGACTCCAGTTTTACTGATACTGGTGACATTTGCAGGTGTTAGGCTTCAAGGGGATGAAGTCGCAACTTCTACCCAGGGTTATGGAGCTCCGCGCAGGGTGAGATATCAGGGTTCACCCCTGGATGGAAATGTGAAAATAAAACACTTCACTTACTCAGGAAAGTGTATTTAACTCATTTACAGTATCAGAACAAGGCCTGCAAGGCCTTGGGTTTGTTTCCAGCCTCCAGGCACCAGTTGTACTGATACTTGTGACACTTGGAGGTGTTATGCTTCAAGGGGATGAAGTCGCACCTTCTACACAGGGTCATGGAGCTTCGCGCAGGGTAAGATTTCAGGGTTCACCCCTGGCTGGAGGTGTGAAAATAAAACACTTCACATACTCAGGAAAGTGTATTTAACTGCTTTACAGTATCATAATAAGGCCTGCAAGGCCTTGGGTGTGTTTCCAGCCTCCAGGCACCAGTTTTACTGATACTTGTGACATTTGCAGGTGTTAGGCTTCAAGGGGATGAAGTCGCACCTTCTACCCAGGGTTATGGAGCTCCGCGCAGGGTGAGATTTCAGGCTTCACCCCTGGCTGGAGGTGTGAAAATAAAACACTTCACATACTCAGGAAAGTGTATTTAGCTGCTTTACAGTATCAGAATAAGGCCTGCAAGGCCTTGGTCCTACTTCCAGCCTCCTGGCACCAGTTTTACTGATACTTGTGACATTTGTAGGTGTTAGGCTTAAAGGGGATGAAGTTGCACCTTCTACCCAGGGTTATGGATCTTCGCGCAGGGTATGATTTCGGGTTTCAACCCTGGCTGGAGATGTGAAATCAAAACACTTCACAGACTCAGTAAAGAGTATTTAAGTCCTTCACAGTAACAGAACAAGGCCTGCAAGGCCTTTGGCCTGATTCCAGCCTCCTGGCACTAATTTACTGATACTTGTGACATTTGCAGGCGTTAGGCTTCAAGGGGACAAAGTCGCACCTTCTACCCGGGCTTATGGAGCTCCGCGCAGGGTGAGATATCAGGGTTCACCCCTGGCTGGAGGTGTGAAAATAAAGCACTTCGCATACTCAGGAAAGTGTATTTAACTCCTTTAACGTATCAGAATAATGCCTGCAAGGCCTTGGGTGTGTTTCAGCCTCCAGGCACCAGTTTTACTGATAATTGTGACATTTGCCGGTGTTAGGCTTCATGGGGATGAAGTCGCACCTTCTACCCAGGGTTATGGAGCTCCGCGCAGGGTGAGAAGTCAGGGTTCACCCCTGGCTGGAGGTGTGAAAATAAAACACTTCACATACTCAGGAAAGTGTATTTAACTCCTTTACAGTATCAGAATAAGGCCTGCAAGGCCTTGGGTGTGTTTCCAGCATCCAGGCACCAGTTTTACTGATGCTTGTGACCTTTGCAGGTGTTAGGCTTCAAGGGGAGGAAGTCGCACCTTCTACCCAGGGTCATGGAGCTCCGCGCAGGGTTAGATTTCAGGGTTCACCCCTGGCTCAAGGTGTGAAAACAAATCACTTCACATACTCAGTAAAGTGTATTTCACTCCTTTACAGTATCAGAATAGGGCCTGCAATGCCTTGGGTGTGTTTCCAGCCTCCAGACACCAGTTTTACTGATACTGGTGACATTTGCAGGTGTTAGGCTTCAAGGGGAAGAAGTCGCACCTTCTACCCAGGGTCATGGAGCTCCGCGCAGGGTTAGATTTCAGGGTTCACCCCTGGCTCAAGGTGTGAAAACAAAACACTTCACATACTCAGGAAAGTGTATTTAACTCCTTTACAGTATCAGGATAAGGCCTGCAAGGCCTTGGGTGTGTTTCCAGCACCCAGGCACCAGTTTTACTGATGCTTGTGACGTTTGCAGGTGTTAGGCTTCAAGGGGATGAAGTCGCACCTTCTACCCAGGGTTATGGAGCTCCGCTCAGGGTGAGAATTCAGGGTTCACCCCTGGCTGGTGGTGTGAAAACAAAACACTTCACATACTCAGTAAAGTGTATTTAACTCCTTTACAGTATCAGAATAGGACCTGCAATGCCTTGGGTGTGTTTCCAGCCTCCAGACTCCAGTTTTACTGATGCTTGTGACATTTGCAGGTGTTAGGCTTCAAGCGGATGAAGTCGCAACTTCTACCCAGGGTTATGGAGCTCCGCGCAGGGTGAGAATTCAGGGTTCACCCCTGGCTGTTGGTGTGAAAACAAAACACTTTACATACTCAGTAAAGTGTATTTAACTCCTTCACAGTATCAGAACAAGGCCTGCAAGGCCTTGGGCCTACTTCCAGCCTCCTAGCACCAATTTACTGATACTTGTGACATTTGCAGGTGTTAGGCTTCAAGGGGATGAAGTTGCACCTTCTACCCAAGGTTATGGAGCTCCGCGCAGGGTGAGAATTCAGGGTTCACCCCTGGCTGTTGGTGTGAAAACAAAACACTTTACATACTCAGTAAAGTGTATTTAACTCCTTCACAGTATCAGAACAAGGCCTGCAAGGCCTTGGGCCTAATTCCAGCCTCCTGGCACCAATTTACTGATACTTGTGACATTTGCAGGTGTTAGGCTTCAAGGGGATAAAGTTGCACCTTCTACCCAAGGGTATGGTGCTCCGCGCAGGGTGAGATATCAGGGTTCAACCCTGGCTGGAGGTGTGAAAATAAAACACTTCACATACTCAGTAAAGTGTATTTAACTCCTTCACAGTATCAGAACAAGGCCTGCAAGGCCTTGGGCCTAATTCCAGCCTCCTGGCACCAATTTACTGATACTTGTGACATTTGCAGGTGTTAGGCTTCAAGGGGATAAAGTTGCACCTTCTACCCAAGGGTATGGAGCTCCGCGCAGGGTGAGATATCAGGGTTCACCCCTGGCTGGAGGTGTGAAAATAAAACACTTCACATACTCAGGAAAGTGTATTTAACTCCTTTACAGTATCAGAATAAGGCCTGCAAGGCCTTGGGTGTGTTTCCAGCATCCAGGCACCAGTTTTACTGATGCTTGTGACATTTGCAGGTGTTAGGCTTCAAGGGGATGAAGTCGCACCTTCTACCCAGGGTTATGGAGCTCTGCGCAGGGTGAGAATTCAGGGTTCACCCCTGGCTGTTTGTGTGTAAACAAAACACTTCACATACTCAGTAAAGAGTATCTATCTCCTTCATAGTAACTGAACAAGGCCTGCAAGGCCTTGGGCCTCATTCCAGCCTCCAGACACCAGTTTTAATGATCCTTGTGACATTTGCAGGTGTTAGGCTTCAAGGGGAGGAAGTCGCACCTTCTACCCAGGGTCATGGAGCTCCGCGCAGGGTTAGATTTCAGGGTTCACCCCTGGCTCAAGGTGTGAAAACAAAACACTTCACATTCTCAGTAAAGTGTATTTAACTCCTTTACAGTATCAGAATAAGGCCTGCAAGGCCTTGGGTGTGTTTCCAGCATCCAGGAACCAGTTTTACTGATGCTTGTGACATTTGCAGGTGTTAGGCTTCAAGGGGATGAAGTCGCACCTTCTACCCAGGGTTATGGAGCTCCGCGCAGGGTGAGAATTCAGGGTTCACCCCTGGCTGTTGGTGTGAAAACAAAACACTTTACATACTCAGTAAAGTGTATTTAACTCCTTCACAGTATCAGAACAAGGCCTGCAAGGCCTTGGGCCTACTTCCAGCCTCCTAGCACCAATTTACTGATACTTGTGACATTTGCAGGTGTTAGGCTTCAAGGGGATGAAGTTGCACCTTCTACCCAAGGTTATGGAGCTCCGCGCAGGGTGAGAATTCAGGGTTCACCCCTGGCTGTTGGTGTGAAAACAAAACACTTTACATACTCAGTAAAGTGTATTTAACTCCTTCACAGTATCAGAACAAGGCCTGCAAGGCCTTGGGCCTAATTCCAGCCTCCTGGCACCAATTTACTGATACTTGTGACATTTGCAGGTGTTAGGCTTCAAGGGGATAAAGTTGCACCTTCTACCCAAGGGTATGGAGCTCCGCGCAGGGTGAGATATCAGGGTTCACCCCTGGCTGGAGGTGTGAAAATAAAACACTTCACATACTCAGGAAAGTGTATTTAACTCCTTTACAGTATCAGAATAAGGCCTGCAAGGCCTTGGGTGTGTTTCCAGCATCCAGGCACCAGTTTTACTGATGCTTGTGACATTTGCAGGTGTTAGGCTTCAAGGGGATGAAGTCGCACCTTCTACCCAGGGTTATGGAGCTCTGCGCAGGGTGAGAATTCAGGGTTCACCCCTGGCTGTTTGTGTGTAAACAAAACACTTCACATACTCAGTAAAGAGTATCTATCTCCTTCACAGTAACTGAACAAGGCCTGCAAGGCCTTGGGCCTAATTCCAGCCTCCAGACACCAGTTTTAATGATCCTTGTGACATTTGCAGGTGTTAGGCTTCAAGGGGAGGAAGTCGCACCTTCTACCCAGGGTCATGGAGCTCCGCGCAGGGTTAGATTTCAGGGTTCACCCCTGGCTCAAGGTGTGAAAACAAAACACTTCACATTCTCAGTAAAGTGTATTTAACTCCTTTACAGTATCAGAATAGGACCTGCAATGCCTTGGGTGTGTTTCCAGCCTCCAGACACCAGTTTTACTGATACTGGTGACATTTGCAGGTGTTAGGCTTCAAGGGGATGAAGTCGCAACTTCTACCCAGCGTTATGGAGCTCCGCGCAGGGTGAGAATTCAGGGTTCACCCCTGGCTGTTGGTGTGAAAACAAAACACTTTACATACTCAGTAAAGTGTATTTAACTCCTTCACAGTATCATAACAAGGCCTTGGGCCTAGTTCCAGCCTCCTAGCACCAATTTACTGATACTTGTGACATTTGCAGGTGTTAGGCTTCAAGGGGATGAAGTTGCACCTTCTACCCAAGGTTATGGAGCTCCGCGCAGGGTGAGAATTCAGGGTTCACCCCTGGCTGTTGGTGTGAAAACAAAACACTTTACATACTCAGTAAAGTGTATTTAACTCCTTCACAGTATCAGAACAAGGCCTGCCAGGCCTTGGGCCTAATTCCAGCCTCCTGGCACCAATTTACTGATACTTGTGACATTTGCAGGTGTTAGGCTTCAAGGGGATAAAGTTGCACCTTCTACCCAAGGGTATGGAGCTCCGCGCAGGGTGAGATATCAGGGTTCACCCCTGGCTGGAGGTGTGAAAATAAAACACTTCACATACTCAGGAAAGTGTATTTAACTCCTTTACAGTATCAGAATAAGGCCTGCAAGGCCTTGGGTGTGTTTCCAGCATCCAGGCACCAGTTTTACTGATGCTTGTGACATTTGCAGGTGTTAGGCTTCAAGGGGATGAAGTCGCACCTTCTACCCAGGGTCATGGAGCTCCGCGCAGGGTTATGTTTCAGGGTTTACCCCTGGCTCAAGGTGTGAAAACAAAACACTTCACATACTCAGGAAAGTGTATTTAGCTGCTTTACAGTATCAGAACAAGGCCTACAAGGCCTTGGGCCTACTTTCAGCCTCCTGGCACCAGTTTTACTGATACTGGTGACATTTGCAGGTGTTAGGCTTCAAGGGGATGAAGTCGCAACTTCTACCCAGGGTTATGGAGCTCCGCGCAGGGTGAGAATTCAGGGTTCACCCCTGGCTGTTGGTGTGAAAACAAAACACTTTACATACTCAGTAAAGTGTATTTAACTCCTTCACAGTATCAGAACAAGGCCTGCAAGGCCTTGGGCCTACTTCCAGCCTCCTAGCACCAATTTACTGATACTTGTGACATTTGCAGGTGTTAGGCTTCAAGGGGATGAAGTTGCACCTTCTACCCAAGGTTATGGAGCTCCGCGCAGGGTGAGAATTCAGGGTTCACCCCTGGCTGGTGGTGTGAAAACAAAACACTTTACATACTCAGTAAAGTGTATTTAACTCCTTCACAGTATCAGAACAAGGCCTGCAAGGCCTTGGGTGTGTTTCCAGCCTCCAGGTACCAGTTTTACTGATACTTTGTGACATTTTAAGGTGTTAAGCTTCAAGGGGATGAAGTCTCACCTTCTACCCAGGGTTATAGAGCTCCGCGCATGGTGAGATTTCAGGGTTCACTCCAGGTTGGAGGTGTGAAAATAAAACACCTCACATTCTCAGGAAAGTGTATTTAGCTCCTTTACAGTATCAGAATATGGCCTGCAAGGCCTTGGGCCTACTTCCAGCCTCCTGGCACCAGTTGTACTGATACTTGTGACATTTGTAGGTGTTAGGCTTCAAGGGGATGAAGTCGCACCTTCTACCCAGGGTCATGGAGCTCCGCGCAGGGTGAGATTTCAGGCTTCACCCCTGGCTGGAGGTGTGAAAATAAAACACTTCACATACTCAGGAAAGCGTATTTAGCTGCTTTACAGTATCAGAATAAGGCCTGCAAGGCCTTGGGCCTACTTCCAGCCTCCTGGCACCAGTTTTACTGATACTTGTGACATTTGTAGGTGTTAGGCTTCAAGGGGATGAAGTCGCACCTTCTACCCAGGGTCATGGAGCTCCGCGCAGGGTGAGATTTCAGGGTTCACCCCAGGCTTGAGGTGTGAAAAATATACACTTCACATACTCAGGAAAGTGTATTTAGCTGCTTTACAATATCAGAATAAGGCCTGCAAGGCCTTGGGCCTACTTCCAGCCTCCTGGCACCAGTTTTACTGATACTTGTGACATTTGTAGGTGTTAGGCTTCAAGGGGATGAAGTCGCACCTTCTACCCAGGGTTATGGAGCTCCGCGCAGGGTGAGATTTCAGGGTTCACCCCTGGATGGAAGTGTGAAAATAAAACACTTCACATACTCAGGAAAGTGTATTTAGCTGCTTTACAGTATCAGAATAAGGCCTGCAAGGCCTTGGGCCTACTTCCAGCCTCCTGGCACCAGATTTACTGATACTTGTGACATTTGCAGGTGTTAGGCTTCAAGGGGATGAAGCCGCACCTTCTACCCAGGGTTATGGAGCTCCGCGCAGGGTGAGATTTCAGGCTTCACCCCTGGCTGGAGGTGTGAAAATAAAACACTTCACATACTCAGGAAAGTGTATTTAGCTCCTTTACAGTATAAGAATAAGGCCTGCAAGGCCTTGGGCCTACTTCCAGCCTCCTGGCACCAGTTTTACTGATACTTGTGACATTTGCAGGTGTTAGGCTTCAAGGGGATGAAGTCGCACCTTCTACCCAGGGTCATGGAGCTCCGCGCAGGGTAAGGTTTCAGGCTTCACCCCAGGCTGGAGGTGTGAAAATAAAACACTTCACATACTCAGGAAAGTGTATTTAGCTGCTTTACTGTATCAGAATAAGGCCTGCAAGGCCTTGGGCCTACTTCCAGCCTCCTGGCACCAGTTTTACTGATACTTGTGACATTTGCAGGTGTTAGGCTTCAAGGGGATGAAGTCGCACCTTCTACCCAGGGTCATGGAGCTCCGCGCAGGGTGAGATTTCAGGCTTCACCCCTGGCTGGAGGTGTGAAAATAAAACACTTCACATACTCAGGAAATTGTATTTAGCTGCTTTACAGTATCAGAATAAGGCCTGCAAGGCCTTGGGCCTACTTCCAGCGTCCTGGCACCAGTTTTACTGATACTTGTGACATTTGCAGGTGTTAGGCTTCAAGGGGATGAAGTCGCACCTTCTACCCAGTGTCATGGAGCTCCGCGCAGGGTGAGATTTCTGGCTTCACCCCAGGCTTGAGGTGTGAAAATAAAACACTTCACATCCTCAGGAAAGTGTATTTAACTGCTTTACAGTATCATAATAAGGCCTGCAAGGCCTTGGGTGTGTTTCCAGCCTCCAGGCACCAGTTTTACTGATACTTGTGACATTTGCAGGTGTTAGGCTTCAAGGGGATGAAGTCGCACCTTCTACCCAGGGTCATGGAGCTCCGCGCAGGGTGAGATTTCAGGGTTCACCCCTGGATGGAAGTGTGAAAATAAAACACTTCACATACTCAGGAAAGTGTATTTAACTCCTTTACAGTATCAGAACAAGGCCTGCAAGGCCTTGGGCCTACTTCCAGCCTCCTGGCACCAGTTTTACTGATACTTGTGACATTTGTAGGTGTTAGGCTTCAAGGGGATGAAGTCGCACCTTCTACCCAGGGTCATGGAGCTTCGCGCAGGGTAAGATTTCAGGGTTCACCCCTGGCTGGAGGTGTGAAAATAAAACACTTCACATACTCAGGAAAGTGTATTTAACTGCTTTACAGTATCACAATAAGGCCTGCAAGGCCTTGGGTGTGTTTCCAGCCTCCAGGCACCAGTTTTACTGATACTTGTGACATTTGCAGGTGTTAGGCTTCAAGGGGATGAAGTCGCACCTTCTACCCAGGGTAATGGAGCTCCGCGCAGGGTGAGATTTCAGGGTTCACCCCTGGATGGAAGTGTGAAAATAAAACACTTCACTTACTCAGGAAAGTGTATTTAACTCCTTTACAGTATCAGAACAAGGCCTGCAAGGCCTTGGGTTTGTTTCCAGCCTCCAGGCACCAGTTGTACTGATACTTGTGACACTTGGAGGTGTTATGCTTCAAGGGGATGAAGTCGCACCTTCTACCCAGGGTTATGGAGCTCCGCGCAGGGTGAGATTTCAGGGTTCACCCCTGGATGGAAGTGTGAAAACAAAACACTTCACATTCTCAGTAAAGTGTATTTAACTCCTTTACAGTATCAGAATAGGACCTGCAATGCCTTGGGTGTGTTTCCAGCCTCCAGACACCAGTTTTACTGATACTGGTGACATTTGCAGGTGTTAGGCTTCAAGGGGATGAAGTCGCAACTTCTACCCAGCGTTATGGAGCTCCGCGCAGGGTGAGAATTCAGGGTTCACCCCTGGCTGTTGGTGTGAAAACAAAACACTTTACATACTCAGTAAAGTGTATTTAACTCCTTCACAGTATCATAACAAGGCCTTGGGCCTAGTTCCAGCCTCCTAGCACCAATTTACTGATACTTGTGACATTTGCAGGTGTTAGGCTTCAAGGGGATGAAGTTGCACCTTCTACCCAAGGTTATGGAGCTCGGCGCAGGGTGAGAATTCAGGGTTCACCCCTGGCTGTTGGTGTGAAAACAAAACACTTTACATACTCAGTAAAGTGTATTTAACTCCTTCACAGTATCAGAACAAGGCCTGCCAGGCCTTGGGCCTAATTCCAGCCTCCTGGCACCAATTTACTGATACTTGTGACATTTGCAGGTGTTAGGCTTCAAGGGGATAAAGTTGCACCTTCTAACCAAGGGTATGGAGCTCCGCGCAGGGTGAGATATCAGGGTTCACCCCTGGCTGGAGGTGTGAAAATAAAACACTTCACATACTCAGGAAAGTGTATTTAACTCCTTTACAGTATCAGAATAAGGCCTGCAAGGCCTTGGGTGTGTTTCCAGCATCCAGGCACCAGTTTTACTGATGCTTGTGACATTTGCAGGTGTTAGGCTTCAAGGGGATGAAGTCGCACCTTCTACCCAGGGTCATGGAGCTCCGCGCAGGGTTATGTTTCAGGGTTCACCCCTGGCTCAAGGTGTGAAAACAAAACACTTCACATACTCAGGAAAGTGTATTTAGCTGCTTTACAGTATCAGAACAAGGCCTACAAGGCCTTGGGCCTACTTTCAGCCTCCTGGCACCAGTTTTAGTGATACTGGTGACATTTGCAGGTGTTAGGCTTCAAGGGGATGAAGTCGCAACTTCTACCCAGGGTTATGGAGCTCCGCGCAGGGTGAGAATTCAGGGTTCACCCCTGGCTGTTGGTGTGAAAACAAAACACTTTACATACTCAGTAAAGTGTATTTAACTCCTTCACAGTATCAGAACAAGGCCTGCAAGGCCTTGGGCCTACTTCCAGCCTCCTAGCACCAATTTACTGATACTTGTGACATTTGCAGGTGTTAGGCTTCAAGGGGATGAAGTTGCACCTTCTACCCAAGGTTATGGAGCTCCGCTCAGGGTGAGAATTCAGGGTTCACCCCTGGCTGGTGGTGTGAAAACAAAACACTTTACATACTCAGTAAAGTGTATTTAACTCCTTCACAGTATCAGAACAAGGCCTGCAAGGCCTTGGGTGTGTTTCCAGCCTCCAGGTACCAGTTTTACTGATACTTTGTGACATTTTAAGGTGTTAAGCTTCAAGGGGATGAAGTCTCACCTTCTACCCAGGGTTATAGAGCTCCGCGCAGGGTGAGATTTCAGGGTTCACTCCAGGTTGGAGGTGTGAAAATAAAACACCTCACATTCTCAGGAAAGTGTATTTAGCTCCTTTACAGTATCAGAATATGGCCTGCAAGGCCTTGGGCCTACTTCCAGCCTCCTGGCACCAGTTGTACTGATACTTGTGACATTTGTAGGTGTTAGGCTTCAAGGGGATGAAGTCGCACCTTCTACCCAGGGTCATGGAGCTCCGCGCAGGGTGAGATTTCAGGCTTCACCCCTGGCTGGAGGTGTGAAAATAAAACACTTCACATACTCAGGAAAGCGTATTTAGCTGCTTTACAGTATCAGAATAAGGCCTGCAAGGCCTTGGGCCTACTTCCAGCCTCCTGGCACCAGTTTTACTGATACTTGTGACATTTGTAGGTGTTAGGCTTCAAGGGGATGAAGTCGCACCTTCTACCCAGGGTCATGGAGCTCCGCGCAGGGTGAGATTTCAGGGTTCACCCCAGGCTTGAGGTGTGAAAAATATACACTTCACATACTCAGGAAAGTGTATTTAGCTGCTTTACAATATCAGAATAAGGCCTGCAAGGCCTTGGGCCTACTTCCAGCCTCCTGGCACCAGTTTTACTGATACTTGTGACATTTGTAGGTGTTAGGCTTCAAGGGGATGAAGTCGCACCTTCTACCCAGGGTTATGGAGCTCCGCGCAGGGTGAGATTTCAGGGTTCACCCCTGGATGGAAGTGTGAAAATAAAACACTTCACATACTCAGGAAAGTGTATTTAGCTGCTTTACAGTATCAGAATAAGGCCTGCAAGGCCTTGGGCCTACTTCCAGCCTCCTGGCACCAGATTTACTGATACTTGTGACATTTGCAGGTGTTAGGCTTCAAGGGGATGAAGCCGCACCTTCTACCCAGGGTTATGGAGCTCCGCGTAGGGTGAGATTTCAGGCTTCACCCCTGGCTGGAGGTGTGAAAATAAAACACTTCACATACTCAGGAAAGTGTATTTAGCTCCTTTACAGTATCAGAATAAGGCCTGCAAGGCCTTGGGCCTACTTCCAGCCTCCTGGCACCAGTTTTACTGATACTTGTGACATTTGCAGGTGTTAGGCTTCAAGGGGATGAAGTCGCACCTTCTACCCAGGGTCATGGAGCTCCGCGCAGGGTAAGGTTTCAGGCTTCACCCCAGGCTGGAGGTGTGAAAATAAAACACTTCACATACTCAGGAAAGTGTATTTAGCTGCTTTACTGTATTAGAATAAGGCCTGCAAGGCCTTGGGCCTACTTCCAGCCTCCTGGCACCAGATTTACTGATACTTGTGACATTTGTAGGTGTTAGGCTTCAAGGGGATGAAGTCGCACCGTCTACCCAGGGTCATGGAGCTCCGCGCAGGGTGAGATTTCAGGGTTCAACCCAGGCTTGAGGTGTGAAAATAAAACACTTCACATACTCAGGAAAGTGTATTTAGCTCCTTTACAGTATCAGAATAAGGCCTGCAAGGCCTTGGGCCTACTTCCAGCCTCCTGGCACCAGTTTTACTGATACTTGTGACATTTGCAGGTGTTAGGCTTCAAGGGGATGAAGTCGCACCTTCTACCCAGGGTCATGGAGCTCCGCGCAGGGTGAGATTTCAGGCTTCACCCCTGGCTGGAGGTGTGAAAATAAAACACTTCACATACTCAGGAAATTGTATTTAGCTGCTTTACAGTATCAGAATAAGGCCTGCAAGGCCTTGGGCCTACTTCCAGCGTCCTGGCACCAGTTTTACTGATACTTGTGACATTTGCAGGTGTTAGGCTTCAAGGGGATGAAGTCGCACCTTCTACCCAGTGTCATGGAGCTCCGCGCAGGGTGAGATTTCTGGCTTCACCCCAGGCTTGAGGTGTGAAAATAAAACACTTCACATCCTCAGGAAAGTGTATTTAACTGCTTTACAGTATCATAATAAGGCCTGCAAGGCCTTGGGTGTGTTTCCAGCCTCCAGGCACCAGTTTTACTGATACTTGTGACATTTGCAGGTGTTAGGCTTCAAGGGGATGAAGTCGCACCTTCTACCCAGGGTCATGGAGCTCCGCGCAGGGTGAGATTTCAGGGTTCACCCCTGGATGGAAGTGTGAAAATAAAACACTTCACATACTCAGGAAAGTGTATTTAACTCCTTTACAGTATCAGAACAAGGCCTGCAAGGCCTTGGGCCTACTTCCAGCCTCCTGGCACCAGTTTTACTGATACTTGTGACATTTGTAGGTGTTAGGCTTCAAGGGGATGAAGTCGCACCTTCTACCCAGGGTCATGGAGCTTCGCGCAGGGTAAGATTTCAGGGTTCACCCCTGGCTGGAGGTGTGAAAATAAAACACTTCACATACTCAGGAAAGTGTATTTAACTGCTTTACAGTATCACAATAAGGCCTGCAAGGCCTTGGGTGTGTTTCCAGCCTCCAGGCACCAGTTTTACTGATACTTGTGACATTTGCAGGTGTTAGGCTTCAAGGGGATGAAGTCGCACCTTCTACCCAGGGTTATGGAGCTCCGCGCAGGGTGAGATTTCAGGGTTCACCCCTGGATGGAAGTGTGAAAATAAAACACTTCACTTACTCAGGAAAGTGTATTTAACTCCTTTACAGTATCAGAACAAGGCCTGCAAGGCCTTGGGTTTGTTTCCAGCCTCCAGGCACCAGTTGTACTGATACTTGTGACACTTGGAGGTGTTATGCTTCAAGGGGATGAAGTCGCACCTTCTACCCAGGGTTATGGAGCTCCGCGCAGGGTGAGATTTCAGGGTTCACCCCTGGATGGAAGTGTGAAAATAAAACACTTCACATACTCAGGAAAGCGTATTTAGCTGCTTTACAGTATCAGAATAAGGCCTGCAAGGCCTTGGGCCTACTTCCAGCCTCCTGGCACCAGATTTACTGATACTTGTGACATTTGCAGGTGTTAGGCTTCAAGGGGATGAAGCCGCACCTTCTACCCAGGGTTATGGAGCTCCGCGCAGGGTGAGATTTCAGGCTTCACCCCTGGCTGGAGGTGTGAAAATAAAACACTTCACATACTCAGGAAAGCGTATTTAGCTGCTTTACAGTATCAGAATAAGGCCTGCAAGGCCTTGGGCCTACTTCCAGCCTCCTGGCACCAGTTTTACTGATACTTGTGACATTTGTAGGTGTTAGGCTTCAAGGGGATGAAGTCGCACCTTCTACCCAGGGTCATGGAGCTCCGCGCAGGGTGAGATTTCAGGGTTCACCCCAGGCTTGAGGTGTGAAAAATATACACTTCACATACTCAGGAAAGTGTATTTAGCTGCTTTACAATATCAGAATAAGGCCTGCAAGGCCTTGGGCCTACTTCCAGCCTCCTGGCACCAGTTTTACTGATACTTGTGACATTTGTAGGTGTTAGGCTTCAAGGGGATGAAGTCGCACCTTCTACCCAGGGTTATGGAGCTCCGTGCAGGGTGAGATTTCAGGGTTCACCCCTGGATGGAAGTGTGAAAATAAAACACTTCACATACTCAGGAAAGTGTATTTAGCTGCTTTACAGTATCAGAATAAGGCCTGCAAGGCCTTGGGCCTACTTCCAGCCTCCTGGCACCAGATTTACTGATACTTGTGACATTTGCAGGTGTTAGGCTTCAAGGGGATGAAGCCGCACCTTCTACCCAGGGTTATGGAGCTCCGCGCAGGGTGAGATTTCAGGCTTCACCCCTGGCTGGAGGTGTGAAAATAAAACACTTCACATACTCGGGAAAGTGTATTTAGCTGCTTTACAGTATCGGAATAAGGCCTGCAAGGCCTTGGGCCTACTTCCAGCCTCCTGGCACCAGTTTTACTGATACTTGTGACATTTGTAGGTGTTAGGCTTCAAGGGGATGAAGTCGCACCTTCTACCCAGGGTCATGGAGCTCCGCGCAGGGTGAGATTTCAGGCTTCACCCCTGGCTGGAGGTGTGAAAATAAAACACTTCACATACTCAGGAAAGTGTATTTAGCTCCTTTACAGTATCAGAATAAGGCCTGCAAGGCCTTGGGCCTACTTCCAGCCTCCTGGCACCAGTTTTACTGATACTTGTGACATTTGCAGGTGTTAGGCTTCAAGGGGATGAAGTCGCACCTTCTACCCAGGGTCATGGAGCTCCGCGCAGGGTAAGGTTTCAGGCTTCACCCTAGGCTGGAGGTGTGAAAATAAAACACTTCACATACTCAGGAAAGTGTATTTAGCTGCTTTACTGTATCAGAATAAGGCCTGCAAGGCCTTGGGCCTACTTCCAGCCTCCTGGCACCAGATTTACTGATACTTGTGACATTTGTAGGTGTTAGGCTTCAAGGGGATGAAGTCGCACCTTCTACCCAGGGTCATGGAGCTCCGCGCAGGGTGAGATTTCAGGGTTCACCCCAGGCTTGAGGTGTGAAAATAAAACACTTCACATACTCAGGAAAGTGTATTTAGCTCCTTTACAGTATCAGAATAAGGCCTGCAAGGCCTTGGGCCTACATCCAGCCTACTGGCACCAGTTTTACTGATACTTGTGACATTTGCAGGTGTTGGGCTTCAAGGGGATCAAGTCGCACCTTCTACCCAGGGTTATGGAGCTCCGCGCAGGGTGAGATTTCAGGGTTCACCCCATGCTTGAGGTGTGAAAATAAAAGCTTCACATACTCAGGAAAGTATATTTAGCTCCTTTACAGTATCAGAATAAGGCCTGCAAGGCCTTGGGCCTACTTCCAGCCTCCTGGCACCAGTTTTACTGATACTTGTGACATTTGCAGGTGTTAGGCTTCAAGGGGATGAAGTCGCACCTTCTACCCAGGGTCATGGAGCTCCGCGCAGGGTGAGATTTCAGGCTTCACCCCTGGCTGGAGGTGTGAAAATAAAACACTTCACATACTCAGGAAATTGTATTTAGCTGCTTTACAGTATCAGAATAAGGCCTGCAAGGCCTTGGGCCTACTTCCAGCGTCCTGGCACCAGTTTTACTGATACTTGTGACATTTGCAGGTGTGAGGCTTCAAGGGGATGAAGTCGCACCTTCTACCCAGTGTCATTGAGCTCCGCGCAGGGTGAGATTTCTGGCTTCACCCCAGGCTTGAGGTGTGAAAATAAAACACTTCACATCCTCAGGAAAGTGTATTTAACTGCTTTACAGTATCATAATAAGGCCTGCAAGGCCTTGGGTGTGTTTCCAGCCTCCAGGCACCAGTTTTACTGATACTTGTGACATTTGCAGGTGTTAGGCTTCAAGGGGATGAAGTCGCACCTTCTACCCAGGGTCATGGAGCTCCGCGCAGGGTGAGATTTCAGGGTTCACCCCAGGCTTGAGGTGTGAAAAATATACACTTCACATACTCAGGAAAGTGTATTTAGCTGCTTTACAGTATCAGAATAAGGCCTGCAAGGCCTTGGGCCTACTTCCAGCCTCCTGGCACCAGTTTTACTGATACTTGTGACATTTGTAGGTGTTAGGCTTCAAGGGGATGAAGTCGCACCTTCTACCCAGGGTTATGGAGCTCCGCGCAGGGTGAGATTTCAGGGTTCACCCCTGGATGGAAGTGTGAAAATAAAACACTTCACATACTCAGGAAAGCGTATTTAGCTGCTTTACAGTATCAGAATAAGGCCTGCAAGGCCTTTGGCCTACTTCCAGCCTCCTGGCACCAGATTTACTGATACTTGTGACATTTGCAGGTGTTAGGCTTCAAGGGGATGAAGCCGCACCTTCTACCCAGGGTTATGGAGCTCCGCGCAGGGTGAGATTTCAGGCTTCACCCCTGGCTGGAGGTGTGAAAATAAAACACTTCACATACTCAGGAAAGCGTATTTAGCTGCTTTACAGTATCAGAATAAGGCCTGCAAGGCCTTGGGCCTACTTCCAGCCTCCTGGCACCAGTTTTACTGATACTTGTGACATTTGCAGGTGTTAGGCTTCAAGGGGATAAAGTTGCACCTTCTACCCAAGGGTATGGAGCTCCGCGCAGGGTGAGATATCAGGGTTCACCCCTGGCTGGAGGTGTGAAAATAAAACACTTCACATACTCAGGAAAGTGTATTTAACTCCTTTACAGTATCAGAATAAGGCCTGCAAGGCCTTGGGTGTGTTTCCAGCATCCAGGCACCAGTTTTACTGATGCTTGTGACATTTGCAGGTGTTAGGCTTCAAGGGGATGAAGTCGCACCTTCTACCCAGGGTCATGGAGCTCCGCGCAGGGTTATGTTTCAGGGTTTACCCCTGGCTCAAGGTGTGAAAACAAAACACTTCACATACTCAGGAAAGTGTATTTAGCTGCTTTACAGTATCAGAACAAGGCCTACAAGGCCTTGGGCCTACTTTCAGCCTCCTGGCACCAGTTTTACTGATACTGGTGACATTTGCAGGTGTTAGGCTTCAAGGGGATGAAGTCGCAACTTCTACCCAGGGTTATGGAGCTCCGCGCAGGGTGAGAATTCAGGGTTCACCCCTGGCTGTTGGTGTGAAAACAAAACACTTTACATACTCAGTAAAGTGTATTTAACTCCTTCACAGTATCAGAACAAGGCCTGCAAGGCCTTGGGCCTACTTCCAGCCTCCTAGCACCAATTTACTGATACTTGTGACATTTGCAGGTGTTAGGCTTCAAGGGGATGAAGTTGCACCTTCTACCCAAGGTTATGGAGCTCCGCGCAGGGTGAGAATTCAGGGTTCACCCCTGGCTGGTGGTGTGAAAACAAAACACTTTACATACTCAGTAAAGTGTATTTAACTCCTTCACAGTATCAGAACAAGGCCTGCAAGGCCTTGGGTGTGTTTCCAGCCTCCAGGTACCAGTTTTACTGATACTTTGTGACATTTTAAGGTGTTAAGCTTCAAGGGGATGAAGTCTCACCTTCTACCCAGGGTTATAGAGCTCCGCGCAGGGTGAGATTTCAGGGTTCACTCCAGGTTGGAGGTGTGAAAATAAAACACCTCACATTCTCAGGAAAGTGTATTTAGCTCCTTTACAGTATCAGAATATGGCCTGCAAGGCCTTGGGCCTACTTCCAGCCTCCTGGCACCAGTTGTACTGATACTTGTGACATTTGTAGGTGTTAGGCTTCAAGGGGATGAAGTCGCACCTTCTACCCAGGGTCATGGAGCTCCGCGCAGGGTGAGATTTCAGGCTTCACCCCTGGCTGGAGGTGTGAAAATAAAACACTTCACATACTCAGGAAAGCGTATTTAGCTGCTTTACAGTATCAGAATAAGGCCTGCAAGGCCTTGGGCCTACTTCCAGCCTCCTGGCACCAGTTTTACTGATACTTGTGACATTTGTAGGTGTTAGGCTTCAAGGGGATGAAGTCGCACCTTCTACCCAGGGTCATGGAGCTCCGCGCAGGGTGAGATTTCAGGGTTCACCCCAGGCTTGAGGTGTGAAAAATATACACTTCACATACTCAGGAAAGTGTATTTAGCTGCTTTACAATATCAGAATAAGGCCTGCAAGGCCTTGGGCCTACTTCCAGCCTCCTGGCACCAGTTTTACTGATACTTGTGACATTTGTAGGTGTTAGGCTTCAAGGGGATGAAGTCGCACCTTCTACCCAGGGTTATGGAGCTCCGCGCAGGGTGAGATTTCAGGGTTCACCCCTGGATGGAAGTGTGAAAATAAAACACTTCACATACTCAGGAAAGTGTATTTAGCTGCTTTACAGTATCAGAATAAGGCCTGCAAGGCCTTGGGCCTACTTCCAGCCTCCTGGCACCAGATTTACTGATACTTGTGACATTTGCAGGTGTTAGGCTTCAAGGGGATGAAGCCGCACCTTCTACCCAGGGTTATGGAGCTCCGCGCAGGGTGAGATTTCAGGCTTCACCCCTGGCTGGAGGTGTGAAAATAAAACACTTCACATACTCAGGAAAGTGTATTTAGCTCCTTTACAGTATAAGAATAAGGCCTGCAAGGCCTTGGGCCTACTTCCAGCCTCCTGGCACCAGTTTTACTGATACTTGTGACATTTGCAGGTGTTAGGCTTCAAGGGGATGAAGTCGCACCTTCTACCCAGGGTCATGGAGCTCCGCGCAGGGTAAGGTTTCAGGCTTCACCCCAGGCTGGAGGTGTGAAAATAAAACACTTCACATACTCAGGAAAGTGTATTTAGCTGCTTTACTGTATCAGAATAAGGCCTGCAAGGCCTTGGGCCTACTTCCAGCCTCCTGGCACCAGTTTTACTGATACTTGTGACATTTGCAGGTGTTAGGCTTCAAGGGGATGAAGTCGCACCTTCTACCCAGGGTCATGGAGCTCCGCGCAGGGTGAGATTTCAGGCTTCACCCCTGGCTGGAGGTGTGAAAATAAAACACTTCACATACTCAGGAAATTGTATTTAGCTGCTTTACAGTATCAGAATAAGGCCTGCAAGGCCTTGGGCCTACTTCCAGCGTCCTGGCACCAGTTTTACTGATACTTGTGACATTTGCAGGTGTTAGGCTTCAAGGGGATGAAGTCGCACCTTCTACCCAGTGTCATGGAGCTCCGCGCAGGGTGAGATTTCTGGCTTCACCCCAGGCTTGAGGTGTGAAAATAAAACACTTCACATCCTCAGGAAAGTGTATTTAACTGCTTTACAGTATCATAATAAGGCCTGCAAGGCCTTGGGTGTGTTTCCAGCCTCCAGGCACCAGTTTTACTGATACTTGTGACATTTGCAGGTGTTAGGCTTCAAGGGGATGAAGTCGCACCTTCTACCCAGGGTCATGGAGCTCCGCGCAGGGTGAGATTTCAGGGTTCACCCCTGGATGGAAGTGTGAAAATAAAACACTTCACATACTCAGGAAAGTGTATTTAACTCCTTTACAGTATCAGAACAAGGCCTGCAAGGCCTTGGGCCTACTTCCAGCCTCCTGGCACCAGTTTTACTGATACTTGTGACATTTGTAGGTGTTAGGCTTCAAGGGGATGAAGTCGCACCTTCTACCCAGGGTCATGGAGCTTCGCGCAGGGTAAGATTTCAGGGTTCACCCCTGGCTGGAGGTGTGAAAATAAAACACTTCACATACTCAGGAAAGTGTATTTAACTGCTTTACAGTATCACAATAAGGCCTGCAAGGCCTTGGGTGTGTTTCCAGCCTCCAGGCACCAGTTTTACTGATACTTGTGACATTTGCAGGTGTTAGGCTTCAAGGGGATGAAGTCGCACCTTCTACCCAGGGTAATGGAGCTCCGCGCAGGGTGAGATTTCAGGGTTCACCCCTGGATGGAAGTGTGAAAATAAAACACTTCACTTACTCAGGAAAGTGTATTTAACTCCTTTACAGTATCAGAACAAGGCCTGCAAGGCCTTGGGTTTGTTTCCAGCCTCCAGGCACCAGTTGTACTGATACTTGTGACACTTGGAGGTGTTATGCTTCAAGGGGATGAAGTCGCACCTTCTACCCAGGGTTATGGAGCTCCGCGCAGGGTGAGATTTCAGGGTTCACCCCTGGATGGAAGTGTGAAAACAAAACACTTCACATTCTCAGTAAAGTGTATTTAACTCCTTTACAGTATCAGAATAGGACCTGCAATGCCTTGGGTGTGTTTCCAGCCTCCAGACACCAGTTTTACTGATACTGGTGACATTTGCAGGTGTTAGGCTTCAAGGGGATGAAGTCGCAACTTCTACCCAGCGTTATGGAGCTCCGCGCAGGGTGAGAATTCAGGGTTCACCCCTGGCTGTTGGTGTGAAAACAAAACACTTTACATACTCAGTAAAGTGTATTTAACTCCTTCACAGTATCATAACAAGGCCTTGGGCCTAGTTCCAGCCTCCTAGCACCAATTTACTGATACTTGTGACATTTGCAGGTGTTAGGCTTCAAGGGGATGAAGTTGCACCTTCTACCCAAGGTTATGGAGCTCGGCGCAGGGTGAGAATTCAGGGTTCACCCCTGGCTGTTGGTGTGAAAACAAAACACTTTACATACTCAGTAAAGTGTATTTAACTCCTTCACAGTATCAGAACAAGGCCTGCCAGGCCTTGGGCCTAATTCCAGCCTCCTGGCACCAATTTACTGATACTTGTGACATTTGCAGGTGTTAGGCTTCAAGGGGATAAAGTTGCACCTTCTAACCAAGGGTATGGAGCTCCGCGCAGGGTGAGATATCAGGGTTCACCCCTGGCTGGAGGTGTGAAAATAAAACACTTCACATACTCAGGAAAGTGTATTTAACTCCTTTACAGTATCAGAATAAGGCCTGCAAGGCCTTGGGTGTGTTTCCAGCATCCAGGCACCAGTTTTACTGATGCTTGTGACATTTGCAGGTGTTAGGCTTCAAGGGGATGAAGTCGCACCTTCTACCCAGGGTCATGGAGCTCCGCGCAGGGTTATGTTTCAGGGTTCACCCCTGGCTCAAGGTGTGAAAACAAAACACTTCACATACTCAGGAAAGTGTATTTAGCTGCTTTACAGTATCAGAACAAGGCCTACAAGGCCTTGGGCCTACTTTCAGCCTCCTGGCACCAGTTTTAGTGATACTGGTGACATTTGCAGGTGTTAGGCTTCAAGGGGATGAAGTCGCAACTTCTACCCAGGGTTATGGAGCTCCGCGCAGGGTGAGAATTCAGGGTTCACCCCTGGCTGTTGGTGTGAAAACAAAACACTTTACATACTCAGTAAAGTGTATTTAACTCCTTCACAGTATCAGAACAAGGCCTGCAAGGCCTTGGGCCTACTTCCAGCCTCCTAGCACCAATTTACTGATACTTGTGACATTTGCAGGTGTTAGGCTTCAAGGGGATGAAGTTGCACCTTCTACCCAAGGTTATGGAGCTCCGCTCAGGGTGAGAATTCAGGGTTCACCCCTGGCTGGTGGTGTGAAAACAAAACACTTTACATACTCAGTAAAGTGTATTTAACTCCTTCACAGTATCAGAACAAGGCCTGCAAGGCCTTGGGTGTGTTTCCAGCCTCCAGGTACCAGTTTTACTGATACTTTGTGACATTTTAAGGTGTTAAGCTTCAAGGGGATGAAGTCTCACCTTCTACCCAGGGTTATAGAGCTCCGCGCAGGGTGAGATTTCAGGGTTCACTCCAGGTTGGAGGTGTGAAAATAAAACACCTCACATTCTCAGGAAAGTGTATTTAGCTCCTTTACAGTATCAGAATATGGCCTGCAAGGCCTTGGGCCTACTTCCAGCCTCCTGGCACCAGTTGTACTGATACTTGTGACATTTGTAGGTGTTAGGCTTCAAGGGGATGAAGTCGCACCTTCTACCCAGGGTCATGGAGCTCCGCGCAGGCTGAGATTTCAGGCTTCACCCCTGGCTGGAGGTGTGAAAATAAAACACTTCACATACTCAGGAAAGCGTATTTAGCTGCTTTACAGTATCAGAATAAGGCCTGCAAGGCCTTGGGCCTACTTCCAGCCTCCTGGCACCAGTTTTACTGATACTTGTGACATTTGTAGGTGTTAGGCTTCAAGGGGATGAAGTCGCACCTTCTACCCAGGGTCATGGAGCTCCGCGCAGGGTGAGATTTCAGGGTTCACCCCAGGCTTGAGGTGTGAAAAATATACACTTCACATACTCAGGAAAGTGTATTTAGCTGCTTTACAATATCAGAATAAGGCCTGCAAGGCCTTGGGCCTACTTCCAGCCTCCTGGCACCAGTTTTACTGATACTTGTGACATTTGTAGGTGTTAGGCTTCAAGGGGATGAAGTCGCACCTTCTACCCAGGGTTATGGAGCTCCGCGCAGGGTGAGATTTCAGGGTTCACCCCTGGATGGAAGTGTGAAAATAAAACACTTCACATACTCAGGAAAGTGTATTTAGCTGCTTTACAGTATCAGAATAAGGCCTGCAAGGCCTTGGGCCTACTTCCAGCCTCCTGGCACCAGATTTACTGATACTTGTGACATTTGCAGGTGTTAGGCTTCAAGGGGATGAAGCCGCACCTTCTACCCAGGGTTATGGAGCTCCGCGTAGGGTGAGATTTCAGGCTTCACCCCTGGCTGGAGGTGTGAAAATAAAACACTTCACATACTCAGGAAAGTGTATTTAGCTCCTTTACAGTATCAGAATAAGGCCTGCAAGGCCTTGGGCCTACTTCCAGCCTCCTGGCACCAGTTTTACTGATACTTGTGACATTTGCAGGTGTTAGGCTTCAAGGGGATGAAGTCGCACCTTCTACCCAGGGTCATGGAGCTCCGCGCAGGGTAAGGTTTCAGGCTTCACCCCAGGCTGGAGGTGTGAAAATAAAACACTTCACATACTCAGGAAAGTGTATTTAGCTGCTTTACTGTATCAGAATAAGGCCTGCAAGGCCTTGGGCCTACTTCCAGCCTCCTGGCACCAGATTTACTGATACTTGTGACATTTGTAGGTGTTAGGCTTCAAGGGGATGAAGTCGCACCGTCTACCCAGGGTCATGGAGCTCCGCGCAGGGTGAGATTTCAGGGTTCACCCCAGGCTTGAGGTGTGAAAAATATACACTTCACATACTCAGGAAAGTGTATTTAGCTGCTTTACAATATCAGAATAAGGCCTGCAAGGCCTTGGGCCTACTTCCAGCCTCCTGGCACCAGTTTTACTGATACTTGTGACATTTGTAGGTGTTAGGCTTCAAGGGGATGAAGTCGCACCTTCTACCCAGGGTTATGGAGCTCCGCGCAGGGTGAGATTTCAGGGTTCACCCCTGGATGGAAGTGTGAAAATAAAACACTTCACATACTCAGGAAAGTGTATTTAGCTGCTTTACAGTATCAGAATAAGGCCTGCAAGGCCTTGGGCCTACTTCCAGCCTCCTGGCACCAGATTTACTGATACTTGTGACATTTGCAGGTGTTAGGCTTCAAGGGGATGAAGCCGCACCTTCTACCCAGGGTTATGGAGCTCCGCGTAGGGTGAGATTTCAGGCTTCACCCCTGGCTGGAGGTGTGAAAATAAAACACTTCACATACTCAGGAAAGTGTATTTAGCTCCTTTACAGTATCAGAATAAGGCCTGCAAGGCCTTGGGCCTACTTCCAGCCTCCTGGCACCAGTTTTACTGATACTTGTGACATTTGCAGGTGTTAGGCTTCAAGGGGATGAAGTCGCACCTTCTACCCAGGGTCATGGAGCTCCGCGCAGGGTAAGGTTTCAGGCTTCACCCCAGGCTGGAGGTGTGAAAATAAAACACTTCACATACTCAGGAAAGTGTATTTAGCTGCTTTACTGTATCAGAATAAGGCCTGCAAGGCCTTGGGCCTACTTCCAGCCTCCTGGCACCAGATTTACTGATACTTGTGACATTTGTAGGTGTTAGGCTTCAAGGGGATGAAGTCGCACCGTCTACCCAGGGTCATGGAGCTCCGCGCAGGGTGAGATTTCAGGGTTCAACCCAGGCTTGAGGTGTGAAAATAAAACACTTCACATACTCAGGAAAGTGTATTTAGCTCCTTTACAGTATCAGAATAAGGCCTGCAAGGCCTTGGGCCTACTTCCAGCCTCCTGGCACCAGTTTTACTGATACTTGTGACATTTGCAGGTGTTAGGCTTCAAGGGGATGAAGTCGCACCTTCTACCCAGGGTCATGGAGCTCCGCGCAGGGTGAGATTTCAGGCTTCACCCCTGGCTGGAGGTGTGAAAATAAAACACTTCACATACTCAGGAAATTGTATTTAGCTGCTTTACAGTATCAGAATAAGGCCTGCAAGGCCTTGGGCCTACTTCCAGCGTCCTGGCACCAGTTTTACTGATACTTGTGACATTTGCAGGTGTTAGGCTTCAAGGGGATGAAGTCGCACCTTCTACCCAGTGTCATGGAGCTCCGCGCAGGGTGAGATTTCTGGCTTCACCCCAGGCTTGAGGTGTGAAAATAAAACACTTCACATCCTCAGGAAAGTGTATTTAACTGCTTTACAGTATCATAATAAGGCCTGCAAGGCCTTGGGTGTGTTTCCAGCCTCCAGGCACCAGTTTTACTGATACTTGTGACATTTGCAGGTGTTAGGCTTCAAGGGGATGAAGTCGCACCTTCTACCCAGGGTCATGGAGCTCCGCGCAGGGTGAGATTTCAGGGTTCACCCCTGGATGGAAGTGTGAAAATAAAACACTTCACATACTCAGGAAAGTGTATTTAACTCCTTTACAGTATCAGAACAAGGCCTGCAAGGCCTTGGGCCTACTTCCAGCCTCCTGGCACCAGTTTTACTGATACTTGTGACATTTGTAGGTGTTAGGCTTCAAGGGGATGAAGTCGCACCTTCTACCCAGGGTCATGGAGCTTCGCGCAGGGTAAGATTTCAGGGTTCACCCCTGGCTGGAGGTGTGAAAATAAAACACTTCACATACTCAGGAAAGTGTATTTAACTGCTTTACAGTATCACAATAAGGCCTGCAAGGCCTTGGGTGTGTTTCCAGCCTCCAGGCACCAGTTTTACTGATACTTGTGACATTTGCAGGTGTTAGGCTTCAAGGGGATGAAGTCGCACCTTCTACCCAGGGTTATGGAGCTCCGCGCAGGGTGAGATTTCAGGGTTCACCCCTGGATGGAAGTGTGAAAATAAAACACTTCACTTACTCAGGAAAGTGTATTTAACTCCTTTACAGTATCAGAACAAGGCCTGCAAGGCCTTGGGTTTGTTTCCAGCCTCCAGGCACCAGTTGTACTGATACTTGTGACACTTGGAGGTGTTATGCTTCAAGGGGATGAAGTCGCACCTTCTACCCAGGGTTATGGAGCTCCGCGCAGGGTGAGATTTCAGGGTTCACCCCTGGATGGAAGTGTGAAAATAAAACACTTCACATACTCAGGAAAGCGTATTTAGCTGCTTTACAGTATCAGAATAAGGCCTGCAAGGCCTTGGGCCTACTTCCAGCCTCCTGGCACCAGATTTACTGATACTTGTGACATTTGCAGGTGTTAGGCTTCAAGGGGATGAAGCCGCACCTTCTACCCAGGGTTATGGAGCTCCGCGCAGGGTGAGATTTCAGGCTTCACCCCTGGCTGGAGGTGTGAAAATAAAACACTTCACATACTCAGGAAAGCGTATTTAGCTGCTTTACAGTATCAGAATAAGGCCTGCAAGGCCTTGGGCCTACTTCCAGCCTCCTGGCACCAGTTTTACTGATACTTGTGACATTTGTAGGTGTTAGGCTTCAAGGGGATGAAGTCGCACCTTCTACCCAGGGTCATGGAGCTCCGCGCAGGGTGAGATTTCAGGGTTCACCCCAGGCTTGAGGTGTGAAAAATATACACTTCACATACTCAGGAAAGTGTATTTAGCTGCTTTACAATATCAGAATAAGGCCTGCAAGGCCTTGGGCCTACTTCCAGCCTCCTGGCACCAGTTTTACTGATACTTGTGACATTTGTAGGTGTTAGGCTTCAAGGGGATGAAGTCGCACCTTCTACCCAGGGTTATGGAGCTCCGCGCAGGGTGAGATTTCAGGGTTCACCCCTGGATGGAAGTGTGAAAATAAAACACTTCACATACTCAGGAAAGTGTATTTAGCTGCTTTACAGTATCAGAATAAGGCCTGCAAGGCCTTGGGCCTACTTCCAGCCTCCTGGCACCAGATTTACTGATACTTGTGACATTTGCAGGTGTTAGGCTTCAAGGGGATGAAGCCGCACCTTCTACCCAGGGTTATGGAGCTCCGCGCAGGGTGAGATTTCAGGCTTCACCCCTGGCTGGAGGTGTGAAAATAAAACACTTCACATACTCAGGAAAGCGTATTTAGCTGCTTTACAGTATCAGAATAAGGCCTGCAAGGCCTTGGGCCTACTTCCAGCCTCCTGGCACCAGTTTTACTGATACTTGTGACACTTGGAGGTGTTATGCTTCAAGGGGATGAAGTCGCACCTTCTACCCAGGGTCATGGAGCTCCGCGCAGGGTGAGATTTCAGGCTTCACCCCTGGCTGGAGGTGTGAAAATAAAACACTTCACATACTCGGGAAAGTGTATTTAGCTGCTTTACAGTATCGGAATAAGGCCTGCAAGGCCTTGGGCCTACTTCCAGCCTCCTGGCACCAGTTTTACTGATACTTGTGACATTTGTAGGTGTTAGGCTTCAAGGGGATGAAGTCGCACCTTCTACCCAGGGTCATGGAGCTCCGCGCAGGGTGAGATTTCAGGCTTCACCCCTGGCTGGAGGTGTGAAAATAAAACACTTCACATACTCAGGAAAGTGTATTTAGCTCCTTTACAGTATCAGAATAAGGCCTGCAAGGCCTTGGGCCTACTTCCAGCCTCCTGGCACCAGTTTAACTGATACTTGTGACATTTGCAGGTGTTAGGCTTCAAGGGGATGAAGTCGCACCTTCTACCCAGGGTCATGGAGCTCCACGCAGGGTAAGGTTTCAGGCTTCACCCTAGGCTGGAGGTGTGAAAATAAAACACTTCACATACTCAGGAAAGTGTATTTAGCTGCTTTACTGTATCAGAATAAGGCCTGCAAGGCCTTGGGCCTACTTCCAGCCTCCTGGCACCAGATTTACTGATACTTGTGACATTTGTAGGTGTTAGGCTTCAAGGGGATGAAGTTGCACCTTCTACCCAGGGTCATGGAGCTCCGCGCAGGGTGAGATTTCAGGGTTCACCCCAGGCTTGAGGTGTGAAAATAAAACACTTCACATACTCAGGAAAGTGTATTTAGCTCCTTTACAGTATCAGAATAAGGCCTGCAAGGCCTTGGGCCTACATCCAGCCTACTGGCACCAGTTTTACTGATACTTGTGACATTTGCAGGTGTTGGGCTTCAAGGGGATCAAGTCGCACCTTCTACCCAGGGTTATGGAGCTCCGCGCAGGGTGAGATTTCAGGGTTCACCCCATGCTTGAGGTGTGAAAATAAAAGCTTCACATACTCAGGAAAGTATATTTAGCTCCTTTACAGTATCAGAATAAGGCCTGCAAGGCCTTGGGCCTACTTCCAGCCTCCTGGCACCAGTTTTACTGATACTTGTGACATTTGCAGGTGTTAGGCTTCAAGGGGATGAAGTCGCACCTTCTACCCAGGGTCATGGAGCTCCGCGCAGGGTGAGATTTCAGGCTTCACCCCTGGCTGGAGGTGTGAAAATAAAACACTTCACATACTCAGGAAATTGTATTTAGCTGCTTTACAGTATCAGAATAAGGCCTGCAAGGCCTTGGGCCTACTTCCAGCGTCCTGGCACCAGTTTTACTGATACTTGTGACATTTGCAGGTGTGAGGCTTCAAGGGGATGAAGTCGCACCTTCTACCCAGTGTCATTGAGCTCCGCGCAGGGTGAGATTTCTGGCTTCACCCCAGGCTTGAGGTGTGAAAATAAAACACTTCACATCCTCAGGAAAGTGTATTTAACTGCTTTACAGTATCATAATAAGGCCTGCAAGGCCTTGGGTGTGTTTCCAGCCTCCAGGCACCAGTTTTACTGATACTTGTGACATTTGCAGGTGTTAGGCTTCAAGGGGATGAAGTCGCACCTTCTACCCAGGGTCATGGAGCTCCGCGCAGGGTGAGATTTCAGGGTTCACCCCAGGCTTGAGGTGTGAAAAATATACACTTCACATACTCAGGAAAGTGTATTTAGCTGCTTTACAGTATCAGAATAAGGCCTGCAAGGCCTTGGGCCTACTTCCAGCCTCCTGGCACCAGTTTTACTGATACTTGTGACATTTGTAGGTGTTAGGCTTCAAGGGGATGAAGTCGCACCTTCTACCCAGGGTTATGGAGCTCCGCGCAGGGTGAGATTTCAGGGTTCACCCCTGGATGGAAGTGTGAAAATAAAACACTTCACATACTCAGGAAAGCGTATTTAGCTGCTTTACAGTATCAGAATAAGGCCTGCAAGGCCTTTGGCCTACTTCCAGCCTCCTGGCACCAGATTTACTGATACTTGTGACATTTGCAGGTGTTAGGCTTCAAGGGGATGAAGCCGCACCTTCTACCCAGGGTTATGGAGCTCCGCGCAGGGTGAGATTTCAGGCTTCACCCCTGGCTGGAGGTGTGAAAATAAAACACTTCACATACTCAGGAAAGCGTATTTAGCTGCTTTACAGTATCAGAATAAGGCCTGCAAGGCCTTGGGCCTACTTCCAGCCTCCTGGCACCAGTTTTACTGATACTTGTGACATTTGTAGGTGTTAGGCTTCAAGGGGATGAAGTCGCACCTTCTACCCAGGGTCATGGAGCTCCGCGCAGGGTGAGATTTCAGGCTTCACCCCTGGCTGGAGGTGTGAAAATAAAACACTTCACACACTCAGGAAAGTGTATTTAGCTCCTTTACAGTATCAGAATAAGGCCTGCAAGGCCTTGGGCCTACTTCCAGCCTCCTGGCACCAGTTTTACTGATACTTGTGACATTTGCAGGTGTTAGGCTTCAAGGGGATGAAGTCGCACCTTCTACCCAGGGTCATGGAGCTTCGCGCAGGGTGAGATTTCAGGGTTCACCCCTGGATGGAAGTGTGAAAATAAAACACTTCACTTACTCAGGAAAGTGTATTTAACTCATTTACAGTATCAGAACAAGGCCTGCAAGGCCTTGGGTTTGTTTCCAGCCTCCAGGCACCAGTTGTACTGATACTTGTGACACTTGGAGGTGTTATGCTTCAAGGGGATGAAGTCGCACCTTCTACCCAGGGTCATGGAGCTTCGCGCAGGGTAAGATTTCAGGATTCACCCCTGGCTGGAGGTGTGAAAATAAAACACTTCACATACTCAGGAAAGTGTATTTAACTGCTTTACAGTATCACAATAAGGCCTGCAAGGCCTTGGGTGTGTTTCCAGCCTCCAGGCACCAGTTTTACTGATACTTGTGACATTTGCAGGTGTTAGGCTTCAAGGGGATGAAGTCGCACCTTCTACCCAGGGTTATGGAGCTCCGCGCAGGGTGAGATTTCAGGGTTCACCCCTGGATGGAAGTGTGAAAATAAAACACTTCACTTACTCAGGAAAGTGTATTTAACTCCTTTACAGTATCAGAACAAGGCCTGCAAGGCCTTGGGTTTGTTTCCAGCCTCCAGGCACCAGTTGTACTGATACTTGTGACACTTGGAGGTGTTATGCTTCAAGGGGATGAAGTCGCACCTTCTACCCAGGGTCATGGAGCTCCGCGCAGGGTAAGATTTCAGGGTTCACCCCTGGCTGGAGGTGTGAAAACAAATCACTTCACATACTCATTAAAGTGTATTTCACTCCTTTACAGTATCAGAATAGGGCCTGCAATGCCTTGGGTGTGTTTCCAGTCACCAGTTTTACTGATACTGGTGACATTTGCAGGTGTTAGGCTTCAAGGGGAAGAAGTCGCACCTTCTACCCAGGGTCATGGAGCTCCGCGCAGGGTTAGATTTCAGGGTTCACCCCTGGCTCAAGGTGTGAAAACAAAACACTTCACATACTCAGGAAAGTGTATTTAACTCCTTTACAGTATCAGGATAAGGCCTGCAAGGCCTTGGGTGTGTTTCCAGCACCCAGGCACCAGTTTTACTGATGCTTGTGACGTTTGCAGGTGTTAGGCTTCAAGGGGATGAAGTCGCACCTTCTACCCAGGGTTATGGAGCTCCGCGCAGGGTGAGATTTCAGGGTTCACCCCTGGATGGAAGTGTGAAAATAAAACACTTCACTTACTCAGGAAAGTGTATTTAACTCCTTTACAGTATCAGAACAAGGCCTGCAAGGCCTTGGGTTTGTTTCCAGCCTCCAGGCACCAGTTGTACTGATACTTGTGACACTTGGAGGTGTTATGCTTCAAGGGGATGAAGTCGCACCTTCTACCCAGGGTCATGGAGCTCCGCGCAGGGTGAGATTTCAGGCTTCACCCCTGGCTGGAGGTGTGAAAATAAAACACTTCACAAACTCAGGAAAGTGTATTTAGCTGCTTTACAGTATCAGAATAAGGCCTGCAAGGCCTTGGGCCTACTTCCAGCCTCCTGGCACCAGTTTTACTGATACTTGTGACATTTGTAGGTGTTAGGCTTCAAGGGGATGAAGTTGCACCTTCTACCCAGGGTTATGGACCTTCGCGCAGGGTATGATTTCGGGTTTCAACCCTGGCTGGAGATGTGAAATCAAAACACTTCACAGACTCAGTAAAGAGTATTTAAGTCCTTCACAGTAACAGAACAAGGCCTGCAAGGCCTTTGGCCTGATTCCAGCCTCCTGGCACTAATTTACTGATACTTGTGACATTTGCAGGCGTTAGGCTTCAAGGGGACAAAGTCGCACCTTCTACCCGGGCTTATGGAGCTCCGCGCAGGGTGAGATATCAGGGTTCACCCCTGGCTGGAGGTGTGAAAATAAAGCACTTCACATACTCAGGAAAGTGTATTTAACTCCTTTAAAGTATCAGAATAATGCCTGCAAGGCCTTGGGTGTGTTTCCAGCCTCCAGGCACCAGTTTTACTGATAATTGTGACATTTGCCGGTGTTAGGCTTCATGGGGATGAAGTCGCACCTTCTACCCAGGGTTATGGAGCTCCGCGCAGGGTGAGAAGTCAGGGTTCACCCCTGGCTGGAGGTGTGAAAATAAAACACTTCACATACTCAGGAAAGTGTATTTAACTCCTTTACAGTATCAGAATAAGGCCTGCAAGGCCTTGGGTGTGTTTCCAGCATCCAGGCACCAGTTTTACTGATGCTTGTGACCTTTGCAGGTGTTAGGCTTCAAGGGGAGGAAGTCGCACCTTCTACCCAGGGTCATGGAGCTCCGCGCAGGGTTAGAATTCAGGGTTCACCCCTGGCTCAAGGTGTGAAAACAAATCACTTCACATACTCAGTAAAGTGTATTTCACTCCTTTACAGTATCAGAATAGGGCCTGCAATGCCTTGGGTTTGTTTCCAGCCTCCAGACACCAGTTTTACTGATACTGGTGACATTTGCAGGTGTTAGGCTTCAAGGGGAAGAAGTCGCACCTTCTACCCAGGGTCATGGAGCTCCGCGCAGGGTTAGATTTCAGGGTTCACCCCTGGCTCAAGGTGTGAAAACAAAACACTTCACATACTCAGGAAAGTGTATTTAACTCCTTTACAGTATCAGGATAAGGCCTGCAAGGCCTTGGGTGTGTTTCCAGCACCCAGGCACCAGTTTTACTGATGCTTGTGACGTTTGCAGGTGTTAGGCTTCAAGGGGATGAAGTCGCACCTTCTACCCAGGGTTATGGAGCTCCGCTCAGGGTGAGAATTCAGGGTTCACCCCTGGCTGGTGGTGTGAAAACAAAACACTTCACATACTCATTAAAGTGTATTTAACTCCTTTACAGTATCAGAATAGGACCTGCAATGCCTTGGGTGTGTTTCCAGCCTCCAGACTCCAGTTTTACTGATACTGGTGACATTTGCAGGTGTTAGGCTTCAAGGGGATGAAGTCGCAACTTCTACCCAGGGTTATGGAGCTCCGCGCAGGGTGAGATATCAGGGTTCACCCCTGGATGAAAGTGTGAAAATAAAACACTTCACTTACTCAGGAAAGTGTATTTAACTCATTTACAGTATCAGAACAAGGCCTGCAAGGCCTTGGGTTTGTTTCCAGCCTCCAGGCACCAGTTTTACTGATACTGGTGACATTTGCAGGTGTTATGCTTCAAGGGGATGAAGTCGCACCTTCTACCCAGGGTCATGGAGCTTCGCGCAGGGTAAGATTTCAGGGTTCACCCCTGGCTGGAGGTGTGAAAATAAAACACTTCACATACTCAGGAAAGTGTATTTAACTGCTTTACAGTATCACAATAAGGCCTGCAAGGCCTTGGGTGTGTTTCCAGCCTCCAGGCACCAGTTTTACTGATACTTGTGACATTTGCAGGTGTTAGGCTTCAAGGGGATGAAGTCGCACCTTCTACCCAGGGTTATGGAGCTCCGCGCAGGGTGAGATTTCAGGGTTCACCCCTGGATGGAAGTGTGAAAATAAAACACTTCACTTACTCAGGAAAGTGTATTTAACTCCTTTACAGTATCAGAACAAGGCCTGCAAGGCCTTGGGTTTGTTTCCAGCCTCCAGGCACCAGTTGTACTGATACTTGTGACACTTGGAGGTGTTATGCTTCAAGGGGATGAAGTCGCACCTTCTACCCAGGGTCATGGAGCTCCGCGCAGGGTGAGATTTCAGGCTTCACCCCTGGCTGGAGGTGTGAAAATAAAACACTTCACATACTCAGGAAAGTGTATTTAGCTGCTTTACAGTATCAGAATAAGGCCTGCAAGGCCTTGGGCCTACTTCCAGCCTCCTGGCACCAGTTTTACTGATACTTGTGACATTTGTAGGTGTTAGGCTTAAAGGGGATGAAGTTGCACCTTCTACCCAGGGTTATGGACCTTCGCGCAGGGTATGATTTCGGGTTTCAACCCTGGCTGGAGATGTGAAATCAAAACACTTCACAGACTCAGTAAAGAGTATTTAAGTCCTTCACAGTAACAGAACAAGGCCTGCAAGGCCTTTGGCCTGATTCCAGCCTCCTGGCACTAATTTACTGATACTTGTGACATTTGCAGGCGTTAGGCTTCAAGGGGACAAAGTCGCACCTTCTACCCGGGCTTATGGAGCTCCGCGCAGGGTGAGATATCAGGGTTCACCCCTGGCTGGAGGTGTGAAAATAAAGCACTTCGCATACTCAGGAAAGTGTATTTAACTCCTTTAACGTATCAGAATAATGCCTGCAAGGCCTTGGGTGTGTTTCCAGCCTCCAGGCACCAGTTTTACTGATAATTGTGACATTTGCCGGTGTTAGGCTTCATGGGGATGAAGTCGCACCTTCTACCCAGGGTTATGGAGCTCCGCGCAGGGTGAGAAGTCAGGGTTCACCCCTGGCTGGAGGTGTGAAAATAAAACACTTCACATACTCAGGAAAGTGTATTTAACTCCTTTACAGTATCAGAATAAGGCCTGCAAGGCCTTGGGTGTGTTTCCAGCATCCAGGCACCAGTTTTACTGATGCTTGTGACCTTTGCAGGTGTTAGGCTTCAAGGGGAGGAAGTCGCACCTTCTACCCAGGGTCATGGAGCTCCGCGCAGGGTTAGATTTCAGGGTTCACCCCTGGCTCAAGGTGTGAAAACAAATCACTTCACATACTCAGTAAAGTGTATTTCACTCCTTTACAGTATCAGAATAGGGCATGCAATGCCTTGGGTGTGTTTCCAGCCTCCAGACACCAGTTTTACTGATACTGGTGACATTTGCAGGTGTTAGGCTTCAAGGGGAAGAAGTCGCACCTTCTACCCAGGGTCATGGAGCTCCGCGCAGGGTTAGATTTCAGGGTTCACCCCTGGCTCAAGGTGTGAAAACAAAACACTTCACATACTCAGGAAAGTGTATTTAACTCCTTTACAGTATCAGGATAAGGCCTGCAAGGCCTTGGGTGTGTTTCCAGCACCCAGGCACCAGTTTTACTGATGCTTGTGACGTTTGCAGGTGTTAGGCTTCAAGGGGATGAAGTCGCACCTTCTACCCAGGGTTATGGAGCTCCGCTCAGGGTGAGAATTCAGGGTTCACCCCTGGCTGGTGGTGTGAAAACAAAACACTTCACATACTCAGTAAAGTGTATTTAACTCCTTTACAGTATCAGAATAGGACCTGCAATGCCTTGGGTGTGTTTCCAGCCTCCAGACTCCAGTTTTACTGATGCTTGTGACATTTGCAGGTGTTAGGCTTCAAGGGGATGAAGTCGCAACTTCTACCCAGGGTTATGGAGCTCCGCGCAGGGTGAGATTTCAGGGTTCACCCCTGGATGGAAGTGTGAAAATAAAACACTTCACTTACTCAGGAAAGTGTATTTAACTCCTTTACAGTATCAGGATAAGGCCTGCAAGGCCTTGGGTGTGTTTCCAGCACCCAGGCACCAGTTTTACTGATGCTTGTGACGTTTGCAGGTGTTAGGCTTCAAGGGGATGAAGTCGCACCTTCTACCCAGGGTTATGGAGCTCCGCTCAGGGTGAGAATTCAGGGTTCACCCCTGGCTGGTGGTGTGAAAACAAAACACTTCACATACTCATTAAAGTGTATTTAACTCCTTTACAGTATCAGAATAGGACCTGCAATGCCTTGGGTGTGTTTCCAGCCTCCAGACTCCAGTTTTACTGATACTGGTGACATTTGCAGGTGTTAGGCTTCAAGGGGATGAAGTCGCAACTTCTACCCAGGGTTATGGAGCTCCGCGCAGGGTGAGATATCAGGGTTCACCCCTGGATGGAAGTGTGAAAATAAAACACTTCACTTACTCAGGAAAGTGTATTTAACTCATTTACAGTATCAGAACAAGGCCTGCAAGGCCTTGGGTTTGTTTCCAGCCTCCAGGCACCAGTTGTACTGATACTTGTGACACTTGGAGGTGTTATGCTTCAAGGGGATGAAGTCGCACCTTCTACCCAGGGTCATGGAGCTTCGCGCAGGGTAAGATTTCAGGGTTCACCCCTGGCTGGAGGTGTGAAAATAAAACACTTCACATACTCAGGAAAGTGTATTTAACTGCTTTACAGTATCATAATAAGGCCTGCAAGGCCTTGGGTGTGTTTCCAGCCTCCAGGCACCAGTTTTACTGATACTTGTGACATTTGCAGGTGTTAGGCTTCAAGGGGATGAAGTCGCACCTTCTACCCAGGGTTATGGAGCTCCGCGCAGGGTGAGATTTCAGGGTTCACCCCTGGATGGAAGTGTGAAAATAAAACACTTCACTTACTCAGGAAAGTGTATTTAACTCCTTTACAGTATCAGAACAAGGCCTGCAAGGCCTTGGGTTTGTTTCCAGCCTCCAGGCACCAGTTGTACTGATACTTGTGACACTTGGAGGTGTTATGCTTCAAGGGGATGAAGTCGCACCTTCTACCCAGGGTCATGGAGCTCCGCGCAGGGTGAGATTTCAGGCTTCACCCCTGGCTGGAGGTGTGAAAATAAAACACTTCACATACTCAGGAAAGTGTATTTAGCTGCTTTACAGTATCAGAATAAGGCCTGCAAGGCCTTGGTCCTACTTCCAGCCTCCTGGCACCAGTTTTACTGATACTTGTGACATTTGTAGGTGTTAGGCTTAAAGGGGATGAAGTTGCACCTTCTACCCAGGGTTATGGACCTTCGCGCAGGGTATGATTTCGGGTTTCAACCCTGGCTGGAGATGTGAAATCAAAACACTTCACAGACTCAGTAAAGAGTATTTAAGTCCTTCACAGTAACAGAACAAGGCCTGCAAGGCCTTTGGCCTGATTCCAGCCTCCTGGCACTAATTTACTGATACCTGTGACATTTGCAGGCGTTAGGCTTCAAGGGGACAAAGTCGCACCTTCTACCCGGGCTTATGGAGCTCCGCGCAGGGTGAGATATCAGGGTTCACCCCTGGCTGGAGGTGTGAAAATAAAGCACTTCGCATACTCAGGAAAGTGTATTTAACTCCTTTAACGTATCAGAATAATGCCTGCAAGGCCTTGGGTGTGTTTCCAGCCTCCAGGCACCAGTTTTACTGATAATTGTGACATTTGCCGGTGTTAGGCTTCATGGGGATGAAGTCGCACCTTCTACCCAGGGTTATGGAGCTCCGCGCAGGGTGAGAAGTCAGGGTTCACCCCTGGCTGGAGGTGTGAAAATAAAACACTTCACATACTCAGGAAAGTGTATTTAACTCCTTTACAGTATCAGAATAAGGCCTGCAAGGCCTTGGGTGTGTTTCCAGCATCCAGGCACCAGTTTTACTGATGCTTGTGACCTTTGCAGGTGTTAGGCTTCAAGGGGAGGAAGTCGCACCTTCTACCCAGGGTCATGGAGCTCCGCGCAGGGTTAGATTTCAGGGTTCACCCCTGGCTCAAGGTGTGAAAACAAATCACTTCACATACTCAGTAAAGTGTATTTCACTCCTTTACAGTATCAGAATAGGGCCTGCAATGCCTTGGGTGTGTTTCCAGCCTCCAGACACCAGTTTTACTGATACTGGTGACATTTGCAGGTGTTAGGCTTCAAGGGGAAGAAGTCGCACCTTCTACCCAGGGTCATGGAGCTCCGCGCAGGGTTAGATTTCAGGGTTCACCCCTGGCTCAAGGTGTGAAAACAAAACACTTCACATACTCAGGAAAGTGTATTTAACTCCTTTACAGTATCAGGATAAGGCCTGCAAGGCCTTGGGTGTGTTTCCAGCACCCAGGCACCAGTTTTACTGATGCTTGTGACGTTTGCAGGTGTTAGGCTTCAAGGGGATGAAGTCGCACCTTCTACCCAGGGTTATGGAGCTCCGCTCAGGGTGAGAATTCAGGGTTCACCCCTGGCTGGTGGTGTGAAAACAAAACACTTCACATACTCAGTAAAGTGTATTTAACTCCTTTACAGTATCAGAATAGGACCTGCAATGCCTTGGGTGTGTTTCCAGCCTCCAGACTCCAGTTTTACTGATGCTTGTGACATTTGCAGGTGTTAGGCTTCAAGGGGATGAAGTCGCAACTTCTACCCAGGGTTATGGAGCTCCGCGCAGGGTGAGATTTCAGGGTTCACCCCTGGATGGAAGTGTGAAAATAAAACACTTCACTTACTCAGGAAAGTGTATTTACCTCCTTTACAGTATCAGGATTAGGCCTGCAAGGCCTTGGGTGTGTTTCCAGCACCCAGGCACCAGTTTTACTGATGCTTGTGACGTTTGCAGGTGTTAGGCTTCAAGGGGATGAAGTCGCACCTTCTACCCAGGGTTATGGAGCTCCGCTCAGGGTGAGAATTCAGGGTTCACCCCTGGCTGGTGGTGTGAAAACAAAACACTTCACATACTCATTAAAGTGTATTTAACTCCTTTACAGTATCAGAATAGGACCTGCAATGCCTTGGGTGTGTTTCCAGCCTCCAGACTCCAGTTTTACTGATACTGGTGACATTTGCAGGTGTTAGGCTTCAAGGGGATGAAGTCGCAACTTCTACCCAGGGTTATGGAGCTCCGCGCAGGGTGAGATATCAGGGTTCACCCCTGGATGGAAGTGTGAAAATAAAACACTTCACTTACTCAGGAAAGTGTATTTAACTCATTTACAGTATCAGAACAAGGCCTGCAAGGCCTTGGGTTTGTTTCCAGCCTCCAGGCACCAGTTGTACTGATACTTGTGACACTTGGAGGTGTTATGCTTCAAGGGGATGAAGTCGCACCTTCTACCCAGGGTCATGGAGCTTCGCGCAGGGTAAGATTTCAGGGTTCACCCCTGGCTGGAGGTGTGAAAATGAAACACTTCACATACTCAGGAAAGTGTATTTAACTGCTTTACAGTATCATAATAAGGCCTGCAAGGCCTTGGGTGTGTTTCCAGCCTCCAGGCACCAGTTTTACTGATACTTGTGACATTTGCAGGTGTTAGGCTTCAAGGGGATGAAGTCGCATCTTCTACCCAGGGTTATGGAGCTCCGCGCAGGGTGAGATTTCAGGGTTCACCCCTGGATGGAAGTGTGAAAATAAAACACTTCACTTACTCAGGAAAGTGTATTTAACTCCTTTACAGTATCAGAACAAGGCCTGCAAGGCCTTGGGTTTGTTTCCAGCCTCCAGGCACCAGTTGTACTGATACTTGTGACACTTGGAGGTGTTATGCTTCAAGGGGATGAAGTCGCACCTTCTACCCAGGGTCATGGAGCTCCGCGCAGGGTGAGATTTCAGGCTTCACCCCTGGCTGGAGGTGTGAAAATAAAACACTTCACATACTCAGGAAAGTGTATTTAGCTGCTTTACAGTATCAGAATAAGGCCTGCAAGGCCTTGGTCCTACTTCCAGCCTCCTGGCACCAGTTTTACTGATACTTGTGACATTTGTAGGTGTTAGGCTTAAAGGGGATGAAGTTGCACCTTCTACCCAGGGTTATGGACCTTCGCGCAGGGTATGATTTCGGGTTTCAACCCTGGCTGGAGATGTGAAATCAAAACACTTCACAGACTCAGTAAAGAGTATTTAAGTCCTTCACAGTAACAGAACAAGGCCTGCAAGGCCTTTGGCCTGATTCCAGCCTCCTGGCACTAATTTACTGATACTTGTGACATTTGCAGGCGTTAGGCTTCAAGGGGACAAAGTCGCACCTTCTACCCGGGCTTATGGAGCTCCGCGCAGGGTGAGATATCAGGGTTCACCCCTGGCTGGAGGTGTGAAAATAAAGCACTTCGCATACTCAGGAAAGTGTATTTAACTCCTTTAACGTATCAGAATAATGCCTGCAAGGCCTTGGGTGTGTTTCCAGCCTCCAGGCACCAGTTTTACTGATAATTGTGACATTTGCCGGTGTTAGGCTTCATGGGGATGAAGTCGCACCTTCTACCCAGGGTTATGGAGCTCCGCGCAGGGTGAGAAGTCAGGGTTCACCCCTGGCTGGAGGTGTGAAAATAAAACACTTCACATACTCAGGAAAGTGTATTTAACTCCTTTACAGTATCAGAATAAGGCCTGCAAGGCCTTGGGTGTGTTTCCAGCATCCAGGCACCAGTTTTACTGATGCTTGTGACCTTTGCAGGTGTTAGGCTTCAAGGGGAGGAAGTCGCACCTTCTACCCAGGGTCATGGAGCTCCGCGCAGGGTTAGATTTCAGGGTTCACCCCTGGCTCAAGGTGTGAAAACAAATCACTTCACATACTCAGTAAAGTGTATTTCACTCCTTTACAGTATCAGAATAGGGCCTGCAATGCCTTGGGTGTGTTTCCAGCCTCCAGACACCAGTTTTACTGATACTGGTGACATTTGCAGGTGTTAGGCTTCAAGGGGAAGAAGTCGCACCTTCTACCCAGGGTCATGGAGCTCCGCGCAGGGTTAGATTTCAGGGTTCACCCCTGGCTCAAGGTGTGAAAACAAAACACTTCACATACTCAGGAAAGTGTATTTAACTCCTTTACAGTATCAGGATAAGGCCTGCAAGGCCTTGGGTGTGTTTCCAGCACCCAGGCACCAGTTTTACTGATGCTTGTGACGTTTGCAGGTGTTAGGCTTCAAGGGGATGAAGTCGCACCTTCTACCCAGGGTTATGGAGCTCCGCTCAGGGTGAGAATTCAGGGTTCACCCCTGGCTGGTGGTGTGAAAACAAAACACTTCACATACTCAGTAAAGTGTATTTAACTCCTTTACAGTATCAGAATAGGACCTGCAATGCCTTGGGTGTGTTTCCAGCCTCCAGACTCCAGTTTTACTGATGCTTGTGACATTTGCAGGTGTTAGGCTTCAAGGGGATGAAGTCGCAACTTCTACCCAGGGTTATGGAGCTCCGCGCAGGGTGAGAATTCAGGGTTCACCCATGGCTGTTGGTGTGAAAACAAAACACTTTACATACTCAGTAAAGTGTATTTAACTCCTTCACAGTATCAGAACAAGGCCTGCAAGGCCTTGGGCCTACTTCCAGCCTCCTAGCACCAATTTACTGATACTTGTGACATTTGCAGGTGTTAGGCTTCAAGGGGATGAAGTTGCACCTTCTACCCAAGGTTATGGAGCTCCGCGCAGGGTGAGAATTCAGGGTTCACCCCTGGCTGTTGGTGTGAAAACAAAACACTTTACATACTCAGTAAAGTGTATTTAACTCCTTCACAGTATCAGAACAAGGCCTGCACGGCCTTGGGCCTAATTCCAGCCTCCTGGCACCAATTTACTGATACTTGTGACATTTGCAGGTGTTAGGCTTCAAGGGGATAAAGTTGCACCTTCTACCCAAGGGTATGGAGCTCCGCGCAGGGTGAGATATCAGGGTTCAACCCTGGCTGGAGGTGTGAAAATAAAACACTTCACATACTCAGCAAAGTGTATTTAACATCTTTACAGTATCAGAATAAGGCCTGCAAGGCCTTGGGTGTGTTTCCAGCATCCAGGAACCAGTTTTACTGATGCTTGTGACATTTGCAGGTGTTAGGCTTCAAGGGGATGAAGTCGCACCTTCTACCCAGGGTTATGGAGCTCCGCGCAGGGTGAGAATTCAGGGTTCACCCCTGGCTGTTGGTGTGAAAACAAAACACTTTACATACTCAGTAAAGTGTATTTAACTCCTTCACAGTATCAGAACAAGGCCTGCAAGGCCTTGGGCCTACTTCCAGCCTCCTAGCACCAATTTACTGATACTTGTGACATTTGCAGGTGTTAGGCTTCAAGGGGATGAAGTTGCACCTTCTACCCAAGGTTATGGAGCTCCGCGCAGGGTGAGAATTCAGGGTTCACCCCTGGCTGTTGGTGTGAAAACAAAACACTTTACATACTCAGTAAAGTGTATTTAACTCCTTCACAGTATCAGAACAAGGCCTGCAAGGCCTTGGGCCTAATTCCAGCCTCCTGGCACCAATTTACTGATACTTGTGACATTTGCAGGTGTTAGGCTTCAAGGGGATAAAGTTGCACCTTCTACCCAAGGGTATGGAGCTCCGCGCAGGGTGAGATATCAGGGTTCACCCCTGGCTGGAGGTGTGAAAATAAAACACTTCACATACTCAGGAAAGTGTATTTAACTCCTTTACAGTATCAGAATAAGGCCTGCAAGGCCTTGGGTGTGTTTCCAGCATCCAGGCACCAGTTTTACTGATGCTTGTGACATTTGCAGGTGTTAGGCTTCAAGGGGATGAAGTCGCACCTTCTACCCAGGGTTATGGAGCTCTGCGCAGGGTGAGAATTCAGGGTTCACCCCTGGCTGTTTGTGTGTAAACAAAACACTTCACATACTCAGTAAAGAGTATCTATCTCCTTCACAGTAACTGAACAAGGCCTGCAAGGCCTTGGGCCTAATTCCAGCCTCCAGACACCAGTTTTAATGATCCTTGTGACATTTGCAGGTGTTAGGCTTCAAGGGGAGGAAGTCGCACCTTCTACCCAGGGTCATGGAGCTCCGCGCAGGGTTAGATTTCAGGGTTCACCCCTGGCTCAAGGTGTGAAAACAAAACACTTCACATTCTCAGTAAAGTGTATTTAACTCCTTTACAGTATCAGAATAAGGCCTGCAAGGCCTTGGGTGTGTTTCCAGCATCCAGGAACCAGTTTTACTGATGCTTGTGACATTTGCAGGTGTTAGGCTTCAAGGGGATGAAGTCGCACCTTCTACCCAGGGTTATGGAGCTCCGCGCAGGGTGAGAATTCAGGGTTCACCCCTGGCTGTTGGTGTGAAAACAAAACACTTTACATACTCAGTAAAGTGTATTTAACTCCTTCACAGTATCAGAACAAGGCCTGCAAGGCCTTGGGCCTACTTCCAGCCTCCTAGCACCAATTTACTGATACTTTTGACATTTGCAGGTGTTAGGCTTCAAGGGGATGAAGTTGCACCTTCTACCCAAGGTTATGGAGCTCCGCGCAGGGTGAGAATTCAGGGTTCACCCCTGGCTGTTGGTGTGAAAACAAAACACTTTACATACTCAGTAAAGTGTATTTAACTCCTTCACAGTATCAGAACAAGGCCTGCAAGGCCTTGGGCCTAATTCCAGCCTCCTGGCACCAATTTACTGATACTTGTGACATTTGCAGGTGTTAGGCTTCGAGGGGATAAAGTTGCACCTTCTACCCAAGGGTATGGAGCTCCGCGCAGGGTGAGATATCAGGGTTCACCCCTGGCTGGAGGTGTGAAAATAAAACACTTCACATACTCAGGAAAGTGTATTTAACTCCTTTACAGTATCAGAATAAGGCCTGCAAGGCCTTGGGTGTGTTTCCAGCATCCAGGCACCAGTTTTACTGATGCTTGTGACATTTGCAGGTGTTAGGCTTCAAGGGGATGAAGTCGCACCTTCTACCCAGGGTTATGGAGCTCTGCGCAGGGTGAGAATTCAGGGTTCACCCCTGGCTGTTTGTGTGTAAACAAAACACTTCACATACTCAGTAAAGAGTATCTATCTCCTTCACAGTAACTGAACAAGGCCTGCAAGGCCTTGGGCCTAATTCCAGCCTCCAGACACCAGTTTTAATGATCCTTGTGACATTTGCAGGTGTTAGGCTTCAAGGGGAGGAAGTCGCACCTTCTACCCAGGGTCATGGAGCTCCGCGCAGGGTTAGATTTCAGGGTTCACCCCTGGCTCAAGGTGTGAAAACAAAACACTTCACATTCTCAGTAAAGTGTATTTAACTCCTTTACAGTATCAGAATAGGACCTGCAATGCCTTGGGTGTGTTTCCAGCCTCCAGACACCAGTTTTACTGATACTGGTGACATTTGCAGGTGTTAGGCTTCAAGGGGATGAAGTCGCAACTTCTACCCAGCGTTATGGAGCTCCGCGCAGGGTGAGAATTCAGGGTTCACCCCTGGCTGTTGGTGTGAAAACAAAACACTTTACATACTCAGTAAAGTGTATTTAACTCCTTCACAGTATCATAACAAGGCCTTGGGCCTAGTTCCAGCCTCCTAGCACCAATTTACTGATACTTGTGACATTTGCAGGTGTTAGGCTTCAAGGGGATGAAGTTGCACCTTCTACCCAAGGTTATGGAGCTCCGCGCAGGGTGAGAATTCAGGGTTCACCCCTGGCTGTTGGTGTGAAAACAAAACACTTTACATACTCAGTAAAGTGTATTTAACTCCTTCACAGTATCAGAACAAGGCCTGCCAGGCCTTGGGCCTAATTCCAGCCTCCTGGCACCAATTTACTGATACTTGTGACATTTGCAGGTGTTAGGCTTCAAGGGGATAAAGTTGCACCTTCTACCCAAGGGTATGGAGCTCCGCGCAGGGTGAGATATCAGGGTTCACCCCTGGCTGGAGGTGTGAAAATAAAACACTTCACATACTCAGGAAAGTGTATTTAACTCCTTTACAGTATCAGAATAAGGCCTGCAAGGCCTTGGGTGTGTTTCCAGCATCCAGGCACCAGTTTTACTGATGCTTGTGACATTTGCAGGTGTTAGGCTTCAAGGGGATGAAGTCGCACCTTCTACCCAGGGTCATGGAGCTCCGCGCAGGGTTATGTTTCAGGGTTCACCCCTGGCTCAAGGTGTGAAAACAAAACACTTCACATACTCAGGAAAGTGTATTTAGCTGCTTTACAGTATCAGAACAAGGCCTACAAGGCCTTGGGCCTACTTTCAGCCTCCTGGCACCAGTTTTACTGATACTGGTGACATTTGCAGGTGTTAGGCTTCAAGGGGATGAAGTCGCAACTTCTACCCAGGGTTATGGAGCTCCGCGCAGGGTGAGAATTCAGGGTTCACCCCTGGCTGTTGGTGTGAAAACAAAACACTTTACATACTCAGTAAAGTGTATTTAACTCCTTCACAGTATCAGAACAAGGCCTGCCAGGCCTTGGGCCTAATTCCAGCCTCCTGGCACCAATTTACTGATACTTGTGACATTTGCAGGTGTTAGGCTTCAAGGGGATAAAGTTGCACCTTCTACCCAAGGGTATGGAGCTCCGCGCAGGGTGAGATATCAGGGTTCACCCCTGGCTGGAGGTGTGAAAATAAAACACTTCACATACTCAGGAAAGTGTATTTAACTCCTTTACAGTATCAGAATAAGGCCTGCAAGGCCTTGGGTGTGTTTCCAGCATCCAGGCACCAGTTTTACTGATGCTTGTGACATTTGCAGGTGTTAGGCTTCAAGGGGATGAAGTTGCACCTTCTACCCAAGGTTATGGAGCTCCGCGCAGGGTGAGAATTCAGGGTTCACCCCTGGCTGGTGGTGTGAAAACAAAACACTTTACATACTCAGTAAAGTGTATTTAACTCCTTCACAGTATCAGAACAAGGCCTGCAAGGCCTTGGGTGTGTTTCCAGCCAACAGGTACCAGTTTTACTGATACTTTGTGACATTTTAAGGTGTTAAGCTTCAAGGGGATGAAGTCTCACCTTCTACCCAGGGTTATAGAGCTCCGCGCAGGGTGAGATTTCAGGGTTCACTCCAGGTTGGAGGTGTGAAAATAAAACACCTCACATTCTCAGGAAAGTGTATTTAGCTCCTTTACAGTATCAGAATATGGCCTGCAAGGCCTTGGGCCTACTTCCAGCCTCCTGGCACCAGTTGTACTGATACTTGTGACATTTGTAGGTGTTAGGCTTCAAGGGGATGAAGTCGCACCTTCTACCCAGGGTCATGGAGCTCCGCGCAGGGTGAGATTTCAGGCTTCACCCCTGGCTGGAGGTGTGAAAATAAAACACTTCACATACTCAGGAAAGCGTATTTAGCTGCTTTACAGTATCAGAATAAGGCCTGCAAGGCCTTGGGCCTACTTCCAGCCTCCTGGCACCAGTTTTACTGATACTTGTGACATTTGTAGGTGTTAGGCTTCAAGGGGATGAAGTCGCACCTTCTACCCAGGGTCATGGAGCTCCGCGCAGGGTGAGATTTCAGGGTTCACCCCAGGCTTGAGGTGTGAAAAATATACACTTCACATACTCAGGAAAGTGTATTTAGCTGCTTTACAATATCAGAATAAGGCCTGCAAGGCCTTGGGCCTACTTCCAGCCTCCTGGCACCAGTTTTACTGATACTTGTGACATTTGTAGGTGTTAGGCTTCAAGGGGATGAAGTCGCACCTTCTACCCAGGGTTATGGAGCTCCGCGCAGGGTGAGATTTCAGGGTTCACCCCTGGATGGAAGTGTGAAAATAAAACACTTCACATACTCAGGAAAGTGTATTTAGCTGCTTTACAGTATCAGAATAAGGCCTGCAAGGCCTTGGGCCTACTTCCAGCCTCCTGGCACCAGATTTACTGATACTTGTGACATTTGCAGGTGTTAGGCTTCAAGGGGATGAAGCCGCACCTTCTACCCAGGGTTATGGAGCTCCGCGCAGGGTGAGATTTCAGGCTTCACCCCTGGCTGGAGGTGTGAAAATAAAACACTTCACATACTCAGGAAAGTGTATTTAGCTCCTTTACAGTATCAGAATAAGGCCTGCAAGGCCTTGGGCCTACTTCCAGCCTCCTGGCACCAGTTTTACTGATACTTGTGACATTTGCAGGTGTTAGGCTTCAAGGGGATGAAGTCGCACCTTCTACCCAGGGTCATGGAGCTCCGCGCAGGGTAAGGTTTCAGGCTTCACCCCAGGCTGGAGGTGTGAAAATAAAACACTTCACATACTCAGGAAAGTGTATTTAGCTGCTTTACTGTATCAGAATAAGGCCTGCAAGGCCTTGGGCCTACTTCCAGCCTCCTGGCACCAGTTTTACTGATACTTGTGACATTTGCAGGTGTTAGGCTTCAAGGGGATGAAGTCGCACCTTCTACCCAGGGTCATGGAGCTCCGCGCAGGGTGAGATGTCAGGCTTCACCCCTGGCTGGAGGTGTGAAAATAAAACACTTCACATACTCAGGAAATTGTATTTAGCTGCTTTACAGTATCAGAATAAGGCCTGCAAGGCCTTGGGCCTACTTCCAGCGTCCTGGCACCAGTTTTACTGATACTTGTGACATTTGCAGGTGTTAGGCTTCAAGGGGATGAAGTCGCACCTTCTACCCAGTGTCATGGAGCTCCGCGCAGGGTGAGATTTCTGGCTTCACCCCAGGCTTGAGGTGTGAAAATAAAACACTTCACATCCTCAGGAAAGTGTATTTAACTGCTTTACAGTATCATAATAAGGCCTGCAAGGCCTTGGGTGTGTTTCCAGCCTCCAGGCACCAGTTTTACTGATACTTGTGACATTTGCAGGTGTTAGGCTTCAAGGGGATGAAGTCGCACCTTCTACCCAGGGTCATGGAGCTCCGCGCAGGGTGAGATTTCAGGGTTCACCCCTGGATGGAAGTGTGAAAATAAAACACTTCACATACTCAGGAAAGTGTATTTAACTCCTTTACAGTATCAGAACAAGGCCTGCAAGGCCTTGGGCCTACTTCCAGCCTCCTGGCACCAGTTTTACTGATACTTGTGACATTTGTAGGTGTTAGGCTTCAAGGGGATGAAGTCGCACCTTCTACCCAGGGTCATGGAGCTTCGCGCAGGGTAAGATTTCAGGGTTCACCCCTGGCTGGAGGTGTGAAAATAAAACACTTCACATACTCAGGAAAGTGTATTTAACTGCTTTACAGTATCACAATAAGGCCTGCAAGGCCTTGGGTGTGTTTCCAGCCTCCAGGCACCAGTTTTACTGATACTTGTGACATTTGCAGGTGTTAGGCTTCAAGGGGATGAAGTCGCACCTTCTACCCAGGGTTATGGAGCTCCGCGCAGGGTGAGATTTCAGGGTTCACCCCTGGATGGAAGTGTGAAAATAAAACACTTCACTTACTCAGGAAAGTGTATTTAACTCCTTTACAGTATCAGAACAAGGCCTGCAAGGCCTTGGGTTTGTTTCCAGCCTCCAGGCACCAGTTGTACTGATACTTGTGACACTTGGAGGTGTTATGCTTCAAGGGGATGAAGTCGCACCTTCTACCCAGGGTTATGGAGCTCCGCGCAGGGTGAGATTTCAGGGTTCACCCCTGGATGGAAGTGTGAAAACAAAACACTTCACATTCTCAGTAAAGTGTATTTAACTCCTTTACAGTATCAGAATAGGACCTGCAATGCCTTGGGTGTGTTTCCAGCCTCCAGACACCAGTTTTACTGATACTGGTGACATTTGCAGGTGTTAGGCTTCAAGGGGATGAAGTCGCAACTTCTACCCAGCGTTATGGAGCTCCGCGCAGGGTGAGAATTCAGGGTTCACCCCTGGCTGTTGGTGTGAAAACAAAACACTTTACATACTCAGTAAAGTGTATTTAACTCCTTCACAGTATCATAACAAGGCCTTGGGCCTAGTTCCAGCCTCCTAGCACCAATTTACTGATACTTGTGACATTTGCAGGTGTTAGGCTTCAAGGGGATGAAGTTGCACCTTCTACCCAAGGTTATGGAGCTCCGCGCAGGGTGAGAATTCAGGGTTCACCCCTGGCTGTTGGTGTGAAAACAAAACACTTTACATACTCAGTAAAGTGTATTTAACTCCTTCACAGTATCAGAACAAGGCCTGCCAGGCCTTGGGCCTAATTCCAGCCTCCTGGCACCAATTTACTGATACTTGTGACATTTGCAGGTGTTAGGCTTCAAGGGGATAAAGTTGCACCTTCTACCCAAGGGTATGGAGCTCCGCGCAGGGTGAGATATCAGGGTTCACCCCTGGCTGGAGGTGTGAAAATAAAACACTTCACATACTCAGGAAAGTGTATTTAACTCCTTTACAGTATCAGAATAAGGCCTGCAAGGCCTTGGGTGTGTTTCCAGCATCCAGGCACCAGTTTTACTGATGCTTGTGACATTTGCAGGTGTTAGGCTTCAAGGGGATGAAGTCGCACCTTCTACCCAGGGTCATGGAGCTCCGCGCAGGGTTATGTTTCAGGGTTCACCCCTGGCTCAAGGTGTGAAAACAAAACACTTCACATACTCAGGAAAGTGTATTTAGCTGCTTTACAGTATCAGAACAAGGCCTACAAGGCCTTGGGCCTACTTTCAGCCTCCTGGCACCAGTTTTACTGATACTGGTGACATTTGCAGGTGTTAGGCTTCAAGGGGATGAAGTCGCAACTTCTACCCAGGGTTATGGAGCTCCGCGCAGGGTGAGAATTCAGGGTTCACCCCTGGCTGTTGGTGTGAAAACAAAACACTTTACATACTCAGTAAAGTGTATTTAACTCCTTCACAGTATCAGAACAAGGCCTGCAAGGCCTTGGGCCTACTTCCAGCCTCCTAGCACCAATTTACTGATACTTGTGACATTTGCAGGTGTTAGGCTTCAAGGGGATGAAGTTGCACCTTCTACCCAAGGTTATGGAGCTCCGCTCAGGGTGAGAATTCAGGGTTCACCCCTGGCTGGTGGTGTGAAAACAAAACACTTTACATACTCAGTAAAGTGTATTTAACTCCTTCACAGTATCAGAACAAGGCCTGCAAGGCCTTGGGTGTGTTTCCAGCCTCCAGGTACCAGTTTTACTGATACTTTGTGACATTTTAAGGTGTTAAGCTTCAAGGGGATGAAGTCTCACCTTCTACCCAGGGTTATAGAGCTCCGCGCAGGGTGAGGTTTCAGGCTTCACCCCAGGCTGGAGGTGTGAAAATAAAACACTTCACATACTCAGGAAAGTGTATTTAGCTGCTTTACTGTATCAGAATAAGGCCTGCAAGGCCTTGGGCCTACTTCCAGCCTCCTGGCACCAGATTTACTGATACTTGTGACATTTGTAGGTGTTAGGCTTCAAGGGGATGAAGTCGCACCGTCTACCCAGGGTCATGGAGCTCCGCGCAGGGTGAGATTTCAGGGTTCAACCCAGGCTTGAGGTGTGAAAATAAAACACTTCACATACTCAGGAAAGTGTATTTAGCTCCTTTACAGTATCAGAATAAGGCCTGCAAGGCCTTGGGCCTACTTCCAGCCTCCTGGCACCAGTTTTACTGATACTTGTGACATTTGCAGGTGTTAGGCTTCAAGGGGATGAAGTCGCACCTTCTACCCAGGGTCATGGAGCTCCGCGCAGGGTGAGATTTCAGGCTTCACCCCTGGCTGGAGGTGTGAAAATAAAACACTTCACATACTCAGGAAATTGTATTTAGCTGCTTTACAGTATCAGAATAAGGCCTGCAAGGCCTTGGGCCTACTTCCAGCGTCCTGGCACCAGTTTTACTGATACTTGTGACATTTGCAGGTGTTAGGCTTCAAGGGGATGAAGTCGCACCTTCTACCCAGTGTCATGGAGCTCCGCGCAGTGTGAGATTTCTGGCTTCACCCCAGGCTTGAGGTGTGAAAATAAAACACTTCACATCCTCAGGAAAGTGTATTTAACTGCTTTACAGTATCATAATAAGGCCTGCAAGGCCTTGGGTGTGTTTCCAGCCTCCAGGCACCAGTTTTACTGATACTTGTGACATTTGCAGGTGTTAGGCTTCAAGGGGATGAAGTCGCACCTTCTACCCAGGGTCATGGAGCTCCGCGCAGGGTGAGATTTCAGGGTTCACCCCTGGATGGAAGTGTGAAAATAAAACACTTCACATACTCAGGAAAGTGTATTTAACTCCTTTACAGTATCAGAACAAGGCCTGCAAGGCCTTGGGCCTACTTCCAGCCTCCTGGCACCAGTTTTACTGATACTTGTGACATTTGTAGGTGTTAGGCTTCAAGGGGATGAAGTCGCACCTTCTACCCAGGGTCATGGAGCTTCGCGCAGGGTAAGATTTCAGGGTTCACCCCTGGCTGGAGGTGTGAAAATAAAACACTTCACATACTCAGGAAAGTGTATTTAACTGCTTTACAGTATCACAATAAGGCCTGCAAGGCCTTGGGTGTGTTTCCAGCCTCCAGGCACCAGTTTTACTGATACTTGTGACATTTGCAGGTGTTAGGCTTCAAGGGGATGAAGTCGCACCTTCTACCCAGGGTTATGGAGCTCCGCGCAGGGTGAGATTTCAGGGTTCACCCCTGGATGGAAGTGTGAAAATAAAACACTTCACTTACTCAGGAAAGTGTATTTAACTCCTTTACAGTATCAGAACAAGGCCTGCAAGGCCTTGGGTTTGTTTCCAGCCTCCAGGCACCAGTTGTACTGATACTTGTGACACTTGGAGGTGTTATGCTTCAAGGGGATGAAGTCGCACCTTCTACCCAGGGTTATGGAGCTCCGCGCAGGGTGAGATTTCAGGGTTCACCCCTGGATGGAAGTGTGAAAATAAAACACTTCACATACTCAGGAAAGCGTATTTAGCTGCTTTACAGTATCAGAATAAGGCCTGCAAGGCCTTGGGCCTACTTCCAGCCTCCTGGCACCAGATTTACTGATACTTGTGACATTTGCAGGTGTTAGGCTTCAAGGGGATGAAGCCGCACCTTCTACCCAGGGTTATGGAGCTCCGCGCAGGGTGAGATTTCAGGCTTCACCCCTGGCTGGAGGTGTGAAAATAAAACACTTCACATACTCAGGAAAGCGTATTTAGCTGCTTTATAGTATCAGAATAAGGCCTGCAAGGCCTTGGGCCTACTTCCAGCCTCCTGGCACCAGTTTTACTGATACTTGTGACATTTGTAGGTGTTAGGCTTCAAGGGGATGAAGTCGCACCTTCTACCCAGGGTCATGGAGCTCCGCGCAGGGTGAGATTTCAGGGTTCACCCCAGGCTTGAGGTGTGAAAAATATACACTTCACATACTCAGGAAAGTGTATTTAGCTGCTTTACAATATCAGAATAAGGCCTGCAAGGCCTTGGGCCTACTTCCAGCCTCCTGGCACCAGTTTTACTGATACTTGTGACATTTGTAGGTGTTAGGCTTCAAGGGGATGAAGTCGCACCTTCTACCCAGGGTTATGGAGCTCCGCGCAGGGTGAGATTTCAGGGTTCACCCCTGGATGGAAGTGTGAAAATAAAACACTTCACATACTCAGGAAAGTGTATTTAGCTGCTTTACAGTATCAGAATAAGGCCTGCAAGGCCTTGGGCCTACTTCCAGCCTCCTGGCACCAGATTTACTGATACTTGTGACATTTGCAGGTGTTAGGCTTCAAGGGGATGAAGCCGCACCTTCTACCCAGGGTTATGGAGCTCCGCGCAGGGTGAGATTTCAGGCTTCACCCCTGGCTGGAGGTGTGAAAATAAAACACTTCACATACTCAGGAAAGCGTATTTAGCTGCTTTACAGTATCAGAATAAGGCCTGCAAGGCCTTGGGCCTACTTCCAGCCTCCTGGCACCAGTTTTACTGATACTTGTGACACTTGGAGGTGTTATGCTTCAAGGGGATGAAGTCGCACCTTCTACCCAGGGTCATGGAGCTCCGCGCAGGGTGAGATTTCAGGCTTCACCCCTGGCTGGAGGTGTGAAAATAAAACACTTCACATACTCAGGAAAGTGTATTTAGCTGCTTTACAGTATCGGAATAAGGCCTGCAAGGCCTTGGGCCTACTTCCAGCCTCCTGGCACCAGTTTTACTGATACTTGTGACATTTGTAGGTGTTAGGCTTCAAGGGGATGAAGTCGCACCTTCTACCCAGGGTCATGGAGCTCCGCGCAGGGTGAGATTTCAGGCTTCACCCCTGGCTGGAGGTGTGAAAATAAAACACTTCACATACTCAGGAAAGTGTATTTAGCTCCTTTACAGTATCAGAATAAGGCCTGCAAGGCCTTGGGCCTACTTCCAGCCTCCTGGCACCAGTTTTACTGATACTTGTGACATTTGCAGGTGTTAGGCTTCAAGGGGATGAAGTCGCACCTTCTACCCAGGGTCATGGAGCTCCGCGCAGGGTAAGGTTTCAGGCTTCACCCTAGGCTGGAGGTGTGAAAATAAAACACTTCACATACTCAGGAAAGTGTATTTAGCTGCTTTACTGTATCAGAATAAGGCCTGCAAGGCCTTGGGCCTACTTCCAGCCTCCTGGCACCAGATTTACTGATACTTGTGACATTTGTAGGTGTTAGGCTTCAAGGGGATGAAGTCGCACCTTCTACCCAGGGTCATGGAGCTCCGCGCAGGGTGAGATTTCAGGGTTCACCCCAGGCTTGAGGTGTGAAAATAAAACACTTCACATACTCAGGAAAGTGTATTTAGCTCCTTTACAGTATCAGAATAAGGCCTGCAAGGCCTTGGGCCTACATCCAGCCTACTGGCACCAGTTTTACTGATACTTGTGACATTTGCAGGTGTTGGGCTTCAAGGGGATCAAGTCGCACCTTCTACCCAGGGTTATGGAGCTCCGCGCAGGGTGAGATTTCAGGGTTCACCCCATGCTTGAGGTGTGAAAATAAAAGCTTCACATACTCAGGAAAGTATATTTAGCTCCTTTACAGTATCAGAATAAGGCCTGCAAGGCCTTGGGCCTACTTCCAGCCTCCTGGCACCAGTTTTACTGATACTTGTGACATTTGCAGGTGTTAGGCTTCAAGGGGATGAAGTCGCACCTTCTACCCAGGGTCATGGAGCTCCGCGCAGGGTGAGATTTCAGGCTTCACCCCTGGCTGGAGGTGTGAAAATAAAACACTTCACATACTCAGGAAATTGTATTTAGCTGCTTTACAGTATCAGAATAAGGCCTGCAAGGCCTTGGGCCTACTTCCAGCGTCCTGGCACCAGTTTTACTGATACTTGTGACATTTGCAGGTGTTAGGCTTCAAGGGGATGAAGTCGCACCTTCTACCCAGTGTCATTGAGCTCCGCGCAGGGTGAGATTTCTGGCTTCACCCCAGGCTTGAGGTGTGAAAATAAAACACTTCACATCCTCAGGAAAGTGTATTTAACTGCTTTACAGTATCATAATAAGGCCTGCAAGGCCTTGGGTGTGTTTCCAGCCTCCAGGCACCAGTTTTACTGATACTTGTGACATTTGCAGGTGTTAGGCTTCAAGGGGATGAAGTCGCACCTTCTACCCAGGGTCATGGAGCTCCGCGCAGGGTGAGATTTCAGGGTTCACCCCAGGCTTGAGGTGTGAAAAATATACACTTCACATACTCAGGAAAGTGTATTTAGCTGCTTTACAGTATCAGAATAAGGCCTGCAAGGCCTTGGGCCTACTTCCAGCCTCCTGGCACCAGTTTTACTGATACTTGTGACATTTGTAGGTGTTAGGCTTCAAGGGGATGAAGTCGCACCTTCTACCCAGGGTTATGGAGCTCCGCGCAGGGTGAGATTTCAGGGTTCACCCCTGGATGGAAGTGTGAAAATAAAACACTTCACATACTCAGGAAAGCGTATTTAGCTGCTTTACAGTATCAGAATAAGGCCTGCAAGGCCTTTGGCCTACTTCCAGCCTCCTGGCACCAGATTTACTGATACTTGTGACATTTGCAGGTGTTAGGCTTCAAGGGGATGAAGCCGCACCTTCTACCCAGGGTTATGGAGCTCCGCGCAGGGTGAGATTTCAGGCTTCACCCCTGGCTGGAGGTGTGAAAATAAAACACTTCACATACTCAGGAAAGCGTATTTAGCTGCTTTACAGTATCAGAATAAGGCCTGCAAGGCCTTGGGCCTACTTCCAGCCTCCTGGCACCAGTTTTACTGATACTTGTGACATTTGTAGGTGTTAGGCTTCAAGGGGATGAAGTCGCACCTTCTACCCAGGGTCATGGAGCTCCGCGCAGGGTGAGATTTCAGGCTTCACCCCTGGCTGGAGGTGTGAAAATAAAACACTTCACACACTCAGGAAAGTGTATTTAGCTCCTTTACAGTATCAGAATAAGGCCTGCAAGGCCTTGGGCCTACTTCCAGCCTCCTGGCACCAGTTTTACTGATACTTGTGACATTTGCAGGTGTTAGGCTTCAAGGGGATGAAGTCGCACCTTCTACCCAGGGTCATGGAGCTTCGCGCAGGGTGAGATTTCAGGGTTCACCCCTGGATGGAAGTGTGAAAATAAAACACTTCACTTACTCAGGAAAGTGTATTTAACTCATTTACAGTATCAGAACAAGGCCTGCAAGGCCTTGGGTTTGTTTCCAGCCTCCAGGCACCAGTTGTACTGATACTTGTGACACTTGGAGGTGTTATGCTTCAAGGGGATGAAGTCGCACCTTCTACCCAGGGTCATGGAGCTTCGCGCAGGGTAAGATTTCAGGATTCACCCCTGGCTGGAGGTGTGAAAATAAAACACTTCACATACTCAGGAAAGTGTATTTAACTGCTTTACAGTATCACAATAAGGCCTGCAAGGCCTTGGGTGTGTTTCCAGCCTCCAGGCACCAGTTTTACTGATACTTGTGACATTTGCAGGTGTTAGGCTTCAAGGGGATGAAGTCGCACCTTCTACCCAGGGTTATGGAGCTCCGCGCAGGGTGAGATTTCAGGGTTCACCCCTGGATGGAAGTGTGAAAATAAAACACTTCACTTACTCAGGAAAGTGTATTTAACTCCTTTACAGTATCAGAACAAGGCCTGCAAGGCCTTGGGTTTGTTTCCAGCCTCCAGGCACCAGTTGTACTGATACTTGTGACACTTGGAGGTGTTATGCTTCAAGGGGATGAAGTCGCACCTTCTACCCAGGGTCATGGAGCTCCGCGCAGGGTAAGATTTCAGGGTTCACCCCTGGCTGGAGGTGTGAAAACAAATCACTTCACATACTCATTAAAGTGTATTTCACTCCTTTACAGTATCAGAATAGGGCCTGCAATGCCTTGGGTGTGTTTCCAGCCTCCAGTCACCAGTTTTACTGATACTGGTGACATTTGCAGGTGTTAGGCTTCAAGGGGAAGAAGTCGCACCTTCTACCCAGGGTCATGGAGCTCCGCGCAGGGTTAGATTTCAGGGTTCACCCCTGGCTCAAGGTGTGAAAACAAAACACTTCACATACTCAGGAAAGTGTATTTAACTCCTTTACAGTATCAGGATAAGGCCTGCAAGGCCTTGGGTGTGTTTCCAGCACCCAGGCACCAGTTTTACTGATGCTTGTGACGTTTGCAGGTGTTAGGCTTCAAGGGGATGAAGTCGCACCTTCTACCCAGGGTTATGGAGCTCCGCTCAGGGTGAGAATTCAGGGTTCACCCCTGGCTGGTGGTGTGAAAACAAAACACTTCACATACTCATTAAAGTGTATTTAACTCCTTTACAGTATCAGAATAGGACCTGCAATGCCTTGGGTGTGTTTCCAGCCTCCAGACTCCAGTTTTACTGATACTGGTGACATTTGCAGGTGTTAGGCTTCAAGGGGATGAAGTCGCAACTTCTACCCAGGGTTATGGAGCTCCGCGCAGGGTGAGATATCAGGGTTCACCCCTGGATAGAAGTGTGAAAATAAAACACTTCACTTACTCAGGAAAGTGTATTTAACTCATTTACAGTATCAGAACAAGGCCTGCAAGGCCTTGGGTTTGTTTCCAGCCTCCAGGCACCAGTTTTACTGATACTGGTGACATTTGCAGGTGTTATGCTTCAAGGGGATGAAGTCGCACCTTCTACCCAGGGTCATGGAGCTTCGCGCAGGGTAAGATTTCAGGGTTCACCCCTGGCTGGAGGTGTGAAAATAAAACACTTCACATACTCAGGAAAGTGTATTTAACTGCTTTACAGTATCACAATAAGGCCTGCAAGGCCTTGGGTGTGTTTCCAGCCTCCAGGCACCAGTTTTACTGATACTTGTGACATTTGCAGGTGTTAGGCTTCAAGGGGATGAAGTCGCACCTTCTACCCAGGGTTATGGAGCTCCGCGCAGGGTGAGATTTCAGGGTTCACCCCTGGATGGAAGTGTGAAAATAAAACACTTCACTTACTCAGGAAAGTGTATTTAACTCCTTTACAGTATCAGAACAAGGCCTGCAAGGCCTTGGGTTTGTTTCCAGCCTCCAGGCACCAGTTGTACTGATACTTGTGACACTTGGAGGTGTTATGCTTCAAGGGGATGAAGTCGCACCTTCTACCCAGGGTCATGGAGCTCCGCGCAGGGTGAGATTTCAGGCTTCACCCCTGGCTGGAGGTGTGAAAATAAAACACTTCACATACTCAGGAAAGTGTATTTAGCTGCTTTACAGTATCAGAATAAGGCCTGCAAGGCCTTGGGCCTACTTCCAGCCTCCTGGCACCAGTTTTACTGATACTTGTGACATTTGTAGGTGTTAGGCTTAAAGGGGATGAAGTTGCACCTTCTACCCAGGGTTATGGACCTTCGCGCAGGGTATGATTTCGGGTTTCAACCCTGGCTGGAGATGTGAAATCAAAACACTTCACAGACTCAGTAAAGAGTATTTAAGTCCTTCACAGTAACAGAACAAGGCCTGCAAGGCCTTTGGCCTGATTCCAGCCTCCTGGCACTAATTTACTGATACTTGTGACATTTGCAGGCGTTAGGCTTCAAGGGGACAAAGTCGCACCTTCTACCCGGGCTTATGGAGCTCCGCGCAGGGTGAGATATCAGGGTTCACCCCTGGCTGGAGGTGTGAAAATAAAGCACTTCGCATACTCAGGAAAGTGTATTTAACTCCTTTAACGTATCAGAATAATGCCTGCAAGGCCTTGGGTGTGTTTCCAGCCTCCAGGCACCAGTTTTACTGATAATTCTGACATTTGCCGGTGTTAGGCTTCATGGGGATGAAGTCGCACCTTCTACCCAGGGTTATGGAGCTCCGCGCAGGGTGAGAAGTCAGGGTTCACCCCTGGCTGGAGGTGTGAAAATAAAACACTTCACATACTCAGGAAAGTGTATTTAACTCCTTTACAGTATCAGAATAAGGCCTGCAAGGCCTTGGGTGTGTTTCCAGCATCCAGGCACCAGTTTTACTGATGCTTGTGACCTTTGCAGGTGTTAGGCTTCAAGGGGAGGAAGTCGCACCTTCTACCCAGGGTCATGGAGCTCCGCGCAGGGTTAGATTTCAGGGTTCACCCCTGGCTCAAGGTGTGAAAACAAATCACTTCACATACTCAGTAAAGTGTATTTCACTCCTTTACAGTATCAGAATAGGGCATGCAATGCCTTGGGTGTGTTTCCAGCCTCCAGACACCAGTTTTACTGATACTGGTGACGTTTGCAGGTGTTAGGCTTCAAGGGGATGAAGTCGCACCTTCTACCCAGGGTTATGGAGCTCCGCTCAGGGTGAGAATTCAGGGTTCACCCCTGGCTGGTGGTGTGAAAACAAAACACTTCACATACTCAGTAAAGTGTATTTAACTCCTTTACAGTATCAGAATAGGACCTGCAATGCCTTGGGTGTGTTTCCAGCCTCCAGACTCCAGTTTTACTGATGCTTGTGACATTTGCAGGTGTTAGGCTTCAAGGGGATGAAGTCGCAACTTCTACCCAGGGTTATGGAGCTCCGCGCAGGGTGAGATTTCAGGGTTCACCCCTGGATGGAAGTGTGAAAATAAAACACTTCACTTACTCAGGAAAGTGTATTTAACTCCTTTACAGTATCAGGATAAGGCCTGCAAGGCCTTGGGTGTGTTTCCAGCACCCAGGCACCAGTTTTACTGATGCTTGTGACGTTTGCAGGTGTTAGGCTTCAAGGGGATGAAGTCGCACCTTCTACCCAGGGTTATGGAGCTCCGCTCAGGGTGAGAATTCAGGGTTCACCCCTGGCTGGTGGTGTGAAAACAAAACACTTCACATACTCATTAAAGTGTATTTAACTCCTTTACAGTATCAGAATAGGACCTGCAATGCCTTGGGTGTGTTTCCAGCCTCCAGACTCCAGTTTTACTGATACTGGTGACATTTGCAGGTGTTAGGCTTCAAGGGGATGAAGTCGCAACTTCTACCCAGGGTTATGGAGCTCCGCGCAGGGTGAGATATCAGGGTTCACCCCTGGATGGAAGTGTGAAAATAAAACACTTCACTTACTCAGGAAAGTGTATTTAACTCATTTACAGTATCAGAACAAGGCCTGCAAGGCCTTGGGTTTGTTTCCAGCCTCCAGGCACCAGTTGTACTGATACTTGTGACACTTGGAGGTGTTATGCTTCAAGGGGATGAAGTCGCACCTTCTACCCAGGGTCATGGAGCTTCGCGCAGGGTAAGATTTCAGGGTTCACCCCTGGCTGGAGGTGTGAAAATAAAACACTTCACATACTCAGGAAAGTGTATTTAACTGCTTTACAGTATCATAATAAGGCCTGCAAGGCCTTGGGTGTGTTTCCAGCCTCCAGGCACCAGTTTTACTGATACTTGTGACATTTGCAGGTGTTAGGCTTCAAGGGGATGAAGTCGCACCTTCTACCCAGGGTTATGGAGCTCCGCGCAGGGTGAGATTTCAGGGTTCACCCCTGGATGGAAGTGTGAAAATAAAACACTTCACTTACTCAGGAAAGTGTATTTAACTCCTTTACAGTATCAGAACAAGGCCTGCAAGGCCTTGGGTTTGTTTCCAGCCTCCAGGCACCAGTTGTACTGATACTTGTGACACTTGGAGGTGTTATGCTTCAAGGGGATGAAGTCGCACCTTCTACCCATGGTCATGGAGCTCCGCGCAGGGTGAGATTTCAGGCTTCACCCCTGGCTGGAGGTGTGAAAATAAAACACTTCACATACTCAGGAAAGTGTATTTAGCTGCTTTACAGTATCAGAATAAGGCCTGCAAGGCCTTGGTCCTACTTCCAGCCTCCTGGCACCAGTTTTACTGATACTTGTGACATTTGTAGGTGTTAGGCTTAAAGGGGATGAAGTTGCACCTTCTACCCAGGGTTATGGACCTTCGCGCAGGGTATGATTTCGGGTTTCAACCCTGGCTGGAGATGTGAAATCAAAACACTTCACAGACTCAGTAAAGAGTATTTAAGTCCTTCACAGTAACAGAACAAGGCCTGCAAGGCCTTTGGCCTGATTCCAGCCTCCTGGCACTAATTTACTGATACTTGTGACATTTGCAGGCGTTAGGCTTCAAGGGGACAAAGTCGCACCTTCTACCCGGGCTTATGGAGCTCCGCGCAGGGTGAGATATCAGGGTTCACCCCTGGCTGGAGGTGTGAAAATAAAGCACTTCGCATACTCAGGAAAGTGTATTTAACTCCTTTAACGTATCAGAATAATGCCTGCAAGGCCTTGGGTGTGTTTCCAGCCTCCAGGCACCAGTTTTACTGATAATTGTGACATTTGCCGGAGTTAGGCTTCATGGGGATGAAGTCGCACCTTCTACCCAGGGTTATGGAGCTCCGCGCAGGGTGAGAAGTCAGGGTTCACCCCTGGCTGGAGGTGTGAAAATAAAACACTTCACATACTCAGGAAAGTGTATTTAACTCCTTTACAGTATCAGAATAAGGCCTGCAAGGCCTTGGGTGTGTTTCCAGCATCCAGGCACCAGTTTTACTGATGCTTGTGACCTTTGCAGGTGTTAGGCTTCAAGGGGAGGAAGTCGCACCTTCTACCCAGGGTCATGGAGCTCCGCGCAGGGTTAGATTTCAGGGTTCACCCCTGGCTCAAGGTGTGAAAACAAATCACTTCACATACTCAGTAAAGTGTATTTCACTCCTTTACAGTATCAGAATAGGGCCTGCAATGCCTTGGGTGTGTTTCCAGCCTCCAGACACCAGTTTTACTGATACTGGTGACATTTGCAGGTGTTAGGCTTCAAGGGGAAGAAGTCGCACCTTCTACCCAGGGTCATGGAGCTCCGCGCAGGGTTAGATTTCAGGGTTCACCCCTGGCTCAAGGTGTGAAAACAAAACACTTCACATACTCAGGAAAGTGTATTTAACTCCTTTACAGTATCAGGATAAGGCCTGCAAGGCCTTGGGTGTGTTTCCAGCACCCAGGCACCAGTTTTACTGATGCTTGTGACGTTTGCAGGTGTTAGGCTTCAAGGGGATGAAGTCGCACCTTCTACCCAGGGTTATGGCGCTCCGCTCAGGGTGAGAATTCAGGGTTCACCCCTGGCTGGTGGTGTGAAAACAAAACACTTCACATACTCAGTAAAGTGTATTTAACTCCTTTACAGTATCAGAATAGGACCTGCAATGCCTTGGGTGTGTTTCCAGCCTCCAGACTCCAGTTTTACTGATGCTTGTGACATTTGCAGGTGTTAGGCTTCAAGGGGATGAAGTCGCAACTTCTACCCAGGGTTATGGAGCTCCGCGCAGGGTGAGATTTCAGGGTTCACCCCTGGATGGAAGTGTGAAAATAAAACACTTCACTTACTCAGGAAAGTGTATTTACCTCCTTTACAGTATCAGGATAAGGCCTGCAAGGCCTTGGGTGTGTTTCCAGCACCCAGGCACCAGTTTTACTGATGCTTGTGACGTTTGCAGGTGTTAGGCTTCAAGGGGATGAAGTCGCACCTTCTACCCAGGGTTATGGAGCTCCGCTCAGGGTGAGAATTCAGGGTTCACCCCTGGCTGGTGGTGTGAAAAGAAAACACTTCACATACTCATTAAAGTGTATTTAACTCCTTTACAGTATCAGAATAGGACCTGCAATGCCTTGGGTGTGTTTCCAGCCTCCAGACTCCAGTTTTACTGATACTGGTGACATTTGCAGGTGTTAGGCTTCAAGGGGATGAAGTCGCAACTTCTACCCAGGGTTATGGAGCTCCGCGCAGGGTGAGATATCAGGGTTCACCCCTGGATGGAAATGTGAAAATAAAACACTTCACTTACTCAGGAAAGTGTATTTAACTCATTTACAGTATCAGAACAAGGCCTGCAAGGCCTTGGGTTTGTTTCCAGCCTCCAGGCACCAGTTGTACTGATACTTGTGACACTTGGAGGTGTTATGCTTCAAGGGGATGAAGTCGCACCTTCTACCCAGGGTCATCGAGCTTCGCGCAGGGTAAGATTTCAGGGTTCACCCCTGGCTGGAGGTGTGAAAATAAAACACTTCACATACTCAGGAAAGTGTATTTAACTGCTTTACCGTATCATAATAAGGCCTGCAAGGCCTTGGGTGTGTTTCCAGCCTCCAGGCACCAGTTTTACTGATACTTGTGACATTTGCAGGTGTTAGGCTTCAAGGGGATGAAGTCGCACCTTCTACCCAGGGTTATGGAGCTCCGCGCAGGGTGAGATTTCAGGGTTCACCCCTGGATGGAAGTGTGAAAATAAAACACTTCACTTACTCAGGAAAGTGTATTTAACTCCTTTACAGTATCAGAACAAGGCCTGCAAGGCCTTGGGTTTGTTTCCAGCCTCCAGGCACCAGTTGTACTGATACTTGTGACACTTGGAGGTGTTATGCTTCAAGGGGATGAAGTCGCACCTTCTACCCAGGGTCATGGAGCTCCGCGCAGGGTGAGATTTCAGGCTTCACCCCTGGCTGGAGGTGTGAAAATAAAACACTTCACATACTCAGGAAAGTGTATTTAGCTGCTTTACAGTATCAGAATAAGGCCTGCAAGGCCTTGGTCCTACTTCCAGCCTCCTGGCACCAGTTTTACTGATACTTGTGACATTTGTAGGTGTTAGGCTTAAAGGGGATGAAGTTGCACCTTCTACCCAGGGTTATGGACCTTCGCGCAGGGTATGATTTCGGGTTTCAACCCTGGCTGGAGATGTGAAATCAAAACACTTCACAGACTCAGTAAAGAGTATTTAAGTCCTTCACAGTAACAGAACAAGGCCTGCAAGGCCTTTGGCCTGATTCCAGCCTCCTGGCACTAATTTACTGATACTTGTGACATTTGCAGGCGTTAGGCTTCAAGGGGACAAAGTCGCACCTTCTACCCGGGCTTATGGAGCTCCGCGCAGGGTGAGATATCAGGGTTCACCCCTGGCTGGAGGTGTGAAAATAAAGCACTTCGCATACTCAGGAAAGTGTATTTAACTCCTTTAACGTATCAGAATAATGCCTGCAAGGCCTTGGGTGTGTTTCCAGCCTCCAGGCACCAGTTTTACTGATAATTGTGACATTTGCCGGTGTTAGGCTTCATGGGGATGAAGTCGCACCTTCTACCCAGGGTCATGGAGCTCCGCGCAGGGTTAGATTTCAGGGTTCACCCCTGGCTCAAGGTGTGAAAACAAATCACTTCACATACTCAGTAAAGTGTATTTCACTCCTTTACAGTATCAGAATAGGGCCTGCAATGCCTTGGGTGTGTTTCCAGCCTCCAGACACCAGTTTTACCGATACTGGTGACATTTGCAGGTGTTAGGCTTCAAGGGGAAGAAGTCGCACCTTCTACCCAGGGTCATGGAGCTCCGCGCAGGGTTAGATTTCAGGGTTCACCCCTGGCTCAAGGTGTGAAAACAAAACACTTCACATACTCAGGAAAGTGTATTTAACTCCTTTACAGTATCAGGATAAGGCCTGCAAGGCCTTGGGTGTGTTTCCAGCACCCAGGCACCAGTTTTACTGATGCTTGTGACGTTTGCAGGTGTTAGGCTTCAAGGGGATGAAGTCGCACCTTCTACCCAGGGTTATGGAGCTCCGCTCAGGGTGAGAATTCAGGGTTCACCCCTGGCTGGTGGTGTGAAAACAAAACACTTCACATACTCAGTAAAGTGTATTTAACTCCTTTACAGTATCAGAATAGGACCTGCAATGCCTTGGGTGTGTTTCCAGCCTCCAGACTCCAGTTTTACTGATGCTTGTGACATTTGCAGGTGTTAGGCTTCAAGGGGATGAAGTCGCAACTTCTACCCAGGGTTATGGAGCTCCGCGCAGGGTGAGAATTCAGGGTTCACCCCTGGCTGTTGGTGTGAAAACAAAACACTTTACATACTCAGTAAAGTGTATTTAACTCCTTCACAGTATCAGAACAAGGCCTGCAAGGCCTTGGGCCTACTTCCAGCCTCCTAGCACCAATTTACTGATACTTGTGACATTTGCAGGTGTTAGGCTTCAAGGGGATGAAGTTGCACCTTCTACCCAAGGTTATGGAGCTCCGCGCAGGGTGAGAATTCAGGGTTCACCCCTGGCTGTTGGTGTGAAAACAAAACACTTTACATACTCAGTAAAGTGTATTTAACTCCTTCACAGTATCAGAACAAGGCCTGCCAGGCCTTGGGCCTAATTCCAGCCTCCTGGCACCAATTTACTGATACTTGTGACATTTGCAGGTGTTAGGCTTCAAGGGGATAAAGTTGCACCTTCTACCCAAGGGTATGGAGCTCCGCGCAGGGTGAGATATCAGGGTTCACCCCTGGCTGGAGGTGTGAAAATAAAACACTTCACATACTCAGGAAAGTGTATTTAACTCCTTTACAGTATCAGAATAAGGCCTGCAAGGCCTTGGGTGTGTTTCCAGCATCCAGGCACCAGTTTTACTGATGCTTGTGACATTTGCAGGTGTTAGGCTTCAAGGGGATGAAGTCGCACCTTCTACCCAGGGTCATGGAGCTCCGCGCAGGGTTATGTTTCAGGGTTCACCCCTGGCTCAAGGTGTGAAAACAAAACACTTCACATACTCAGGAAAGTGTATTTAGCTGCTTTACAGTATCAGAACAAGGCCTACAAGGCCTTGGGCCTACTTTCAGCCTCCTGGCACCAGTTTTACTGATACTGGTGACATTTGCAGGTGTTAGGCTTCAAGGGGATGAAGTCGCAACTTCTACCCAGGGTTATGGAGCTCCGCGCAGGGTGAGAATTCAGGGTTCACCCCTGGCTGTTGGTGTGAAAACAAAACACTTTACATACTCAGTAAAGTGTATTTAACTCCTTCACAGTATCAGAACAAGGCCTGCAAGGCCTTGGGCCTACTTCCAGCCTCCTAGCACCAATTTACTGATACTTGTGACATTTGCAGGTGTTAGGCTTCAAGGGGATGAAGTTGCACCTTCTACCCAAGGTTATGGAGCTCCGCGCAGGGTGAGAATTCAGGGTTCACCCCTGGCTGGTGGTGTGAAAACAAAACACTTTACATACTCAGTAAAGTGTATTTAACTCCTTCACAGTATCAGAACAAGGCCTGCAAGGCCTTGGGTGTGTTTCCAGCCTCCAGGTACCAGTTTTACTGATACTTTGTGACATTTTAAGGTGTTAAGCTTCAAGGGGATGAAGTCTCACCTTCTACCCAGGGTTATAGAGCTCCGCGCAGGGTGAGATTTCAGGGTTCACTCCAGGTTGGAGGTGTGAAAATAAAACACCTCACATTCTCAGGAAAGTGTATTTAGCTCCTTTACAGTATCAGAATATGGCCTGCAAGGCCTTGGGCCTACTTCCAGCCTCCTGGCACCAGTTGTACTGATACTTGTGACATTTGTAGGTGTTAGGCTTCAAGGGGATGAAGTCGCACCTTCTACCCAGGGTCATGGAGCTCCGCGCAGGGTGAGATTTCAGGCTTCACCCCTGGCTGGAGGTGTGAAAATAAAACACTTCACATACTCAGGAAAGCGTATTTAGCTGCTTTACAGTATCAGAATAAGGCCTGCAAGGCCTTGGGCCTACTTCCAGCCTCCTGGCACCAGTTTTACTGATACTTGTGACATTTGTAGGTGTTAGGCTTCAAGGGGATGAAGTCGCACCTTCTACCCAGGGTCATGGAGCTCCGAGCAGGGTGAGATTTCAGGGTTCACCCCAGGCTTGAGGTGTGAAAAATATACACTTCACATACTCAGGAAAGTGTATTTAGCTGCTTTACAATATCAGAATAAGGCCTGCAAGGCCTTGGGCCTACTTCCAGCCTCCTGGCACCAGTTTTACTGATACTTGTGACATTTGTAGGTGTTAGGCTTCAAGGGGATGAAGTCGCACCTTCTACCCAGGGTTATGGAGCTCCGCGCAGGGTGAGATTTCAGGGTTCACCCCTGGATGGAAGTGTGAAAATAAAACACTTCACATACTCAGGAAAGTGTATTTAGCTGCTTTACAGTATCAGAATAAGGCCTGCAAGGCCTTGGGCCTACTTCCAGCCTCCTGGCACCAGATTTACTGATACTTGTGACATTTGCAGGTGTTAGGCTTCAAGGGGATGAAGCCGCACCTTCTACCCAGGGTTATGGAGCTCCGCGCAGGGTGAGATTTCAGGCTTCACCCCTGGCTGGAGGTGTGAAAATAAAACACTTCACATACTCAGGAAAGTGTATTTAGCTCCTTTACAGTATCAGAATAAGGCCTGCAAGGCCTTGGGCCTACTTCCAGCCTCCTGGCACCAGTTTTACTGATACTTGTGACATTTGCAGGTGTTAGGCTTCAAGGGGATGAAGTCGCACCTTCTACCCAGGGTCATGGAGCTCCGCGCAGGGTAAGGTTTCAGGCTTCACCCCAGGCTGGAGGTGTGAAAATAAAACACTTCACATACTCAGGAAAGTGTATTTAGCTGCTTTACTGTATCAGAATAAGGCCTGCAAGGCCTTGGGCCTACTTCCAGCCTCCTGGCACCAGATTTACTGATACTTGTGACATTTGTAGGTGTTAGGCTTCAAGGGGATGAAGTCGCACCGTCTACCCAGGGTCATGGAGCTCCGCGCAGGGTGAGATTTCAGGGTTCAACCCAGGCTTGAGGTGTGAAAATAAAACACTTCACATACTCAGGAAAGTGTATTTAGCTCCTTTACAGTATCAGAATAAGGCCTGCAAGGCCTTGGGCCTACTTCCAGCCTCCTGGCACCAGTTTTACTGATACTTGTGACATTTGCAGGTGTTAGGCTTCAAGGGGATGAAGTCGCACCTTCTACCCAGGGTCATGGAGCTCCGCGCAGGGTGAGATTTCAGGCTTCACCCCTGGCTGGAGGTGTGAAAATAAAACACTTCACATACTCAGGAAATTGTATTTAGCTGCTTTACAGTATCAGAATAAGGCCTGCAAGGCCTTGGGCCTACTTCCAGCGTCCTGGCACCAGTTTTACTGATACTTGTGACATTTGCAGGTGTTAGGCTTCAAGGGGATGAAGTCGCACCTTCTACCCAGTGTCATGGAGCTCCGCGCAGGGTGAGATTTCTGGCTTCACCCCAGGCTTGAGGTGTGAAAATAAAACACTTCACATCCTCAGGAAAGTGTATTTAACTGCTTTACAGTATCATAATAAGGCCTGCAAGGCCTTGGGTGTGTTTCCAGCCTCCAGGCACCAGTTTTACTGATACTTGTGACATTTGCAGGTGTTAGGCTTCAAGGGGATGAAGTCGCACCTTCTACCCAGGGTCATGGAGCTCCGCGCAGGGTGAGATTTCAGGGTTCACCCCTGGATGGAAGTGTGAAAATAAAACACTTCACATACTCAGGAAAGTGTATTTAACTCCTTTACAGTATCAGAACAAGGCCTGCAAGGCCTTGGGCCTACTTCCAGCCTCCTGGCACCAGTTTTACTGATACTTGTGACATTTGTAGGTGTTAGGCTTCAAGGGGATGAAGTCGCACCTTCTACCCAGGGTCATGGAGCTTCGCGCAGGGTAAGATTTCAGGGTTCACCCCTGGCTGGAGGTGTGAAAATAAAACACTTCACATACTCAGGAAAGTGTATTTAACTGCTTTACAGTATCACAATAAGGCCTGCAAGGCCTTGGGTGTGTTTCCAGCCTCCAGGCACCAGTTTTACTGATACTTGTGACATTTGCAGGTGTTAGGCTTCAAGGGGATGAAGTCGCACCTTCTACCCAGGGTTATGGAGCTCCGCGCAGGGTGAGATTTCAGGGTTCACCCCTGGATGGAAGTGTGAAAATAAAACACTTCACTTACTCAGGAAAGTGTATTTAACTCCTTTACAGTATCAGAACAAGGCCTGCAAGGCCTTGGGTTTGTTTCCAGCCTCCAGGCACCAGTTGTACTGATACTTGTGACACTTGGAGGTGTTATGCTTCAAGGGGATGAAGTCGCACCTTCTACCCAGGGTTATGGAGCTCCGCGCAGGGTGAGATTTCAGGGTTCACCCCTGGATGGAAGTGTGAAAATAAAACACTTCACATACTCAGGAAAGCGTATTTAGCTGCTTTACAGTATCAGAATAAGGCCTGCAAGGCCTTGGGCCTACTTCCAGCCTCCTGGCACCAGATTTACTGATACTTGTGACATTTGCAGGTGTTAGGCTTCAAGGGGATGAAGCCGCACCTTCTACCCAGGGTTATGGAGCTCCGCGCAGGGTGAGATTTCAGGCTTCACCCCTGGCTGGAGGTGTGAAAATAAAACACTTCACATACTCAGGAAAGCGTATTTAGCTGCTTTACAGTATCAGAATAAGGCCTGCAAGGCCTTGGGCCTACTTCCAGCCTCCTGGCACCAGTTTTACTGATACTTGTGACATTTGTAGGTGTTAGGCTTCAAGGGGATGAAGTCGCACCTTCTACCCAGGGTCATGGAGCTCCGCGCAGGGTGAGATTTCAGGGTTCACCCCAGGCTTGAGGTGTGAAAAATATACACTTCACATACTCAGGAAAGTGTATTTAGCTGCTTTACAATATCAGAATAAGGCCTGCAAGGCCTTGGGCCTACTTCCAGCCTCCTGGCACCAGTTTTACTGATACTTGTGACATTTGTAGGTGTTAGGCTTCAAGGGGATGAAGTCGCACCTTCTACCCAGGGTTATGGAGCTCCGCGCAGGGTGAGATTTCAGGGTTCACCCCTGGATGGAAGTGTGAAAATAAAACACTTCACATACTCAGGAAAGTGTATTTAGCTGCTTTACAGTATCAGAATAAGGCCTGCAAGGCCTTGGGCCTACTTCCAGCCTCCTGGCACCAGATTTACTGATACTTGTGACATTTGCAGGTGTTAGGCTTCAAGGGGATGAAGCCGCACCTTCTACCCAGGGTTATGGAGCTCCGCGCAGGGTGAGATTTCAGGCTTCACCCCTGGCTGGAGGTGTGAAAATAAAACACTTCACATACTCAGGAAAGCGTATTTAGCTGCTTTACAGTATCAGAATAAGGCCTGCAAGGCCTTGGGCCTACTTCCAGCCTCCTGGCACCAGTTTTACTGATACTTGTGACACTTGGAGGTGTTATGCTTCAAGGGGATGAAGTCGCACCTTCTACCCAGGGTCATGGAGCTCCGAGCAGGGTGAGATTTCAGGCTTCACCCCTGGCTGGAGGTGTGAAAATAAAACACTTCACATACTCAGGAAAGTGTATTTAGCTGCTTTACAGTATCGGAATAAGGCCTGCAAGGCCTTGGGCCTACTTCCAGCCTCCTGGCACCAGTTTTACTGATACTTGTGACATTTGTAGGTGTTAGGCTTCAAGGGGATGAAGTCGCACCTTCTACCCAGGGTCATGGAGCTCCGCGCAGGGTGAGATTTCAGGCTTCACCCCTGGCTGGAGGTGTGAAAATAAAACACTTCACATACTCAGGAAAGTGTATTTAGCTCCTTTACAGTATCAGAATAAGGCCTGCAAGGCCTTGGGCCTACTTCCAGCCTCCTGGCACCAGTTTTACTGATACTTGTGACATTTGCAGGTGTTAGGCTTCAAGGGGATGAAGTCGCACCTTCTACCCAGGGTCATGGAGCTCCGCGCAGGGTAAGGTTTCAGGCTTCACCCTAGGCTGGAGGTGTGAAAATAAAACACTTCACATACTCAGGAAAGTGTATTTAGCTGCTTTACTGTATCAGAATAAGGCCTGCAAGGCCTTGGGCCTACTTCCAGCCTCCTGGCACCAGATTTACTGATACTTGTGACATTTGTAGGTGTTAGGCTTCAAGGGGGTGAAGTCGCACCTTCTACCCAGGGTCATGGAGCTCCGCGCAGGGTGAGATTTCAGGGTTCACCCCAGGCTTGAGGTGTGAAAATAAAACACTTCACATACTCAGGAAAGTGTATTTAGCTCCTTTACAGTATCAGAATAAGGCCTGCAAGGCCTTGGGCCTACATCCAGCCTACTGGCACCAGTTTTACTGATACTTGTGACATTTGCAGGTGTTGGGCTTCAAGGGGATCAAGTCGCACCTTCTACCCAGGGTTATGGAGCTCCGCGCAGGGTGAGATTTCAGGGTTCACCCCATGCTTGAGGTGTGAAAATAAAAGCTTCACATACTCAGGAAAGTATATTTAGCTCCTTTACAGTATCAGAATAAGGCCTGCAAGGCCTTGGGCCTACTTCCAGCCTCCTGGCACCAGTTTTTCTGATACTTGTGACATTTGCAGGTGTTAGGCTTCAAGGGGATGAAGTCGCACCTTCTACCCAGGGTCATGGAGCTCCGCGCAGGGTGAGATTTCAGGCTTCACCCCTGGCTGGAGGTGTGAAAATAAAACACTTCACATACTCAGGAAATTGTATTTAGCTGCTTTACAGTATCAGAATAAGGCCTGCAAGGCCTTGGGCCTACTTCCAGCGTCCTGGCACCAGTTTTACTGATACTTGTGACATTTGCAGGTGTTAGGCTTCAAGGGGATGAAGTCGCACCTTCTACCCAGTGTCATTGAGCTCCGCGCAGGGTGAGATTTCTGGCTTCACCCCAGGCTTGAGGTGTGAAAATAAAACACTTCACATCCTCAGGAAAGTGTATTTAACTGCTTTACAGTATCATAATAAGGCCTGCAAGGCCTTGGGTGTGTTTCCAGCCTCCAGGCACCAGTTTTACTGATACTTGTGACATTTGCAGGTGTTAGGCTTCAAGGGGATGAAGTCGCACCTTCTACCCAGGGTCATGGAGCTCCGCGCAGGGTGAGATTTCAGGGTTCACCCCAGGCTTGAGGTGTGAAAAATATACACTTCACATACTCAGGAAAGTGTATTTAGCTGCTTTACAGTATCAGAATAAGGCCCGCAAGGCCTTGGGCCTACTTCCAGCCTCCTGGCACCAGTTTTACTGATACTTGTGACATTTGTAGGTGTTAGGCTTCAAGGGGATGAAGTCGCACCTTCTACCCAGGGTTATGGAGCTCCGCGCAGGGTGAGATTTCAGGGTTCACCCCTGGATGGAAGTGTGAAAATAAAACACTTCACATACTCAGGAAAGCGTATTTAGCTGCTTTACAGTATCAGAATAAGGCCTGCAAGGCCTTTGGCCTACTTCCAGCCTCCTGGCACCAGATTTACTGATACTTGTGACATTTGCAGGTGTTAGGCTTCAAGGGGATGAAGCCGCACCTTCTACCCAGGGTTATGGAGCTCCGCGCAGGGTGAGATTTCAGGCTTCACCCCTGGCTGGAGGTGTGAAAATAAAACACTTCACATACTCAGGAAAGCGTATTTAGCTGCTTTACAGTATCAGAATAAGGCCTGCAAGGCCTTGGGCCTACTTCCAGCCTCCTGGCACCAGTTTTACTGATACTTGTGACATTTGTAGGTGTTAGGCTTCAGGGGGATGAAGTCGCACCTTCTACCCAGGGTCATGGAGCTCCGCGCAGGGTGAGATTTCAGGCTTCACCCCTGGCTGGAGGTGTGAAAATAAAACACTTCACACACTCAGGAAAGTGTATTTAGCTCCTTTACAGTATCAGAATAAGGCCTGCAAGGCCTTGGGCCTACTTCCAGCCTCCTGGCACCAGTTTTACTGATACTTGTGACATTTGCAGGTGTTAGGCTTCAAGGGGATGAAGTCGCACCTTCTACCCAGGGTCATGGAGCTTCGCGCAGGGTGAGATTTCAGGGTTCACCCCTGGATGGAAGTGTGAAAATAAAACACTTCACTTACTCAGGAAAGTGTATTTAACTCATTTACAGTATCAGAACAAGGCCTGCAAGGCCTTGGGTTTGTTTCCAGCCTCCAGGCACCAGTTGTACTGATACTTGTGACACTTGGAGGTGTTATGCTTCAAGGGGATGAAGTCGCACCTTCTACCCAGGGTCATGGAGCTTCGCGCAGGGTAAGATTTCAGGATTCACCCCTGGCTGGAGGTGTGAAAATAAAACACTTCACATACTCAGGAAAGTGTATTTAACTGCTTTACAGTATCACAATAAGGCCTGCAAGGCCTTGGGTGTGTTTCCAGCCTCCAGGCACCAGTTTTACTGATACTTGTGACATTTGCAGGTGTTAGGCTTCAAGGGGATGAAGTCGCACCTTCTACCCAGGGTTATGGAGCTCCGCGCAGGGTGAGATTTCAGGGTTCACCCCTGGATGGAAGTGTGAAAATAAAACACTTCACTTACTCAGGAAAGTGTATTTAACTCCTTTACAGTATCAGAACAAGGCCTGCAAGGCCTTGGGTTTGTTTCCAGCCTCCAGGCACCAGTTGTACTGATACTTGTGACACTTGGAGGTGTTATGCTTCAAGGGGATGAAGTCGCACCTTCTACCCAGGGTCATGGAGCTCCGCGCAGGGTAAGATTTCAGGGTTCACCCCTGGCTGGAGGTGTGAAAACAAATCACTTCACATACTCATTAAAGTGTATTTCACTCCTTTACAGTATCAGAATAGGGCCTGCAATGCCTTGGGTGTGTTTCCAGCCTCCAGTCACCAGTTTTACTGATACTGGTGACATTTGCAGGTGTTAGGCTTCAAGGGGAAGAAGTCGCACCTTCTACCCAGGGTCATGGAGCTCCGCGCAGGGTTAGATTTCAGGGTTCACCCCTGGCTCAAGGTGTGAAAACAAAACACTTCACATACTCAGGAAAGTGTATTTAACTCCTTTACAGTATCAGGATAAGGCCTGCAAGGCCTTGGGTGTGTTTCCAGCACCCAGGCACCAGTTTTACTGATGCTTGTGACGTTTGCAGGTGTTAGGCTTCAAGGGGATGAAGTCGCACCTTCTACCCAGGGTTATGGAGCTCCGCTCAGGGTGAGAATTCAGGGTTCACCCCTGGCTGGTGGTGTGAAAACAAAACACTTCACATACTCATTAAAGTGTATTTAACTCCTTTACAGTATCAGAATAGGACCTGCAATGCCTTTGGTGTGTTTCCAGCCTCCAGACTCCAGTTTTACTGATACTGGTGACATTTGCAGGTGTTAGGCTTCAAGGGGATGAAGTCGCAACTTCTACCCAGGGTTATGGAGCTCCGCGCAGGGTGAGATATCAGGGTTCACCCCTGGATGAAAGTGTGAAAATAAAACACTTCACTTACTCAGGAAAGTGTATTTAACTCATTTACAGTATCAGAACAAGGCCTGCAAGGCCTTGGGTTTGTTTCCAGCCTCCAGGCACCAGTTGTACTGATACTTGTGACACTTGGAGGTGTTATGCTTCAAGGGGATGAAGTCGCACCTTCTACCCAGGGTCATGGAGCTCCGCGCAGGGTGAGATTTCAGGCTTCACCCCTGGCTGGAGGTGTGAAAATAAAACACTTCACATACTCAGGAAAGTGTATTTAGCTGCTTTACAGTATCAGAATAAGGCCTGCAAGGCCTTGGGCCTACTTCCAGCCTCCTGGCACCAGTTTTACTGATACTTGTGACATTTGTAGGTGTTAGGCTTAAAGGGGATGAAGTTGCACCTTCTACCCAGGGTTATGGACCTTCGCGCAGGGTATGATTTCGGGTTTCAACCCTGGCTGGAGATGTGAAATCAAAACACTTCACAGACTCAGTAAAGAGTATTTAAGTCCTTCACAGTAACAGAACAAGGCCTGCAAGGCCTTTGGCCTGATTCCAGCCTCCTGGCACTAATTTACTGATACTTGTGACATTTGCAGGCGTTAGGCTTCAAGGGGACAAAGTCGCACCTTCTACCCGGGCTTATGGAGCTCCGCGCAGGGTGAGATATCAGGGTTCACCCCTGGCTGGAGGTGTGAAAATAAAGCACTTCGCATACTCAGGAAAGTGTATTTAACTCCTTTAACGTATCAGAATAATGCCTGCAAGGCCTTGGGTGTGTTTCCAGCCTCCAGGCACCAGTTTTACTGATAATTGTGACATTTGCCGGTGTTAGGCTTCATGGGGATGAAGTCGCACCTTCTACCCAGGGTTATGGAGCTCCGCGCAGGGTGAGAAGTCAGGGTTCACCCCTGGCTGGAGGTGTGAAAATAAAACACTTCACATACTCAGGAAAGTGTATTTAACTCCTTTACAGTATCAGAATAAGGCCTGCAAGGCCTTGGGTGTGTTTCCAGCATCCAGGCACCAGTTTTACTGATGCTTGTGACCTTTGCAGGTGTTAGGCTTCAAGGGGAGGAAGTCGCACCTTCTACCCAGGGTCATGGAGCTCCGCGCAGGGTTAGATTTCAGGGTTCACCCCTGGCTCAAGGTGTGAAAACAAATCACTTCACATACTCAGTAAAGTGTATTTCACTCCTTTACAGTATCAGAATAGGGCATGCAATGCCTTGGGTGTGTTTCCAGCCTCCAGACACCAGTTTTACTGATACTGGTGACATTTGCAGGTGTTAGGCTTCAAGGGGAAGAAGTCGCACCTTCTACCCAGGGTCATGGAGCTCCGCGCAGGGTTAGATTTCAGGGTTCACCCCTGGCTCAAGGTGTGAAAACAAAACACTTCACATACTCAGGAAAGTGTATTTAACTCCTTTACAGTATCAGGATAAGGCCTGCAAGGCCTTGGGTGTGTTTCCAGCACCCAGGCACCAGTTTTACTGATGCTTGTGACGTTTGCAGGTGTTAGGCTTCAAGGGGATGAAGTCGCACCTTCTACCCAGGGTTATGGAGCTCCGCTCAGGGTGAGAATTCAGGGTTCACCCCTGGCTGGTGGTGTGAAAACAAAACACTTCACATACTCAGTAAAGTGTATTTAACTCCTTTACAGTATCAGAATAGGACCTGCAATGCCTTGGGTGTGTTTCCAGCCTCCAGACTCCAGTTTTACTGATGCTTGTGACATTTGCAGGTGTTAGGCTTCAAGGGGATGAAGTCGCAACTTCTACCCAGGGTTATGGAGCTCCGCGCAGGGTGAGATTTCAGGGTTCACCCCTGGATGGAAGTGTGAAAATAAAACACTTCACTTACTCAGGAAAGTGTATTTAACTCCTTTACAGTATCAGGATAAGGCCTGCAAGGCCTTGGGTGTGTTTCCAGCACCCAGGCACCAGTTTTACTGATGCTTGTGACGTTTGCAGGTGTTAGGCTTCAAGGGGATGAAGTCGCACCTTCTACACAGGGTTATGGAGCTCCGCTCAGGGTGAGAATTCAGGGTTCACCCCTGGCTGGTGGTGTGAAAACAAAACACTTCACATACTCATTAAAGTGTATTTAACTCCTTTACAGTATCAGAATAGGACCTGCAATGCCTTGGGTGTGTTTCCAGCCTCCAGACTCCAGTTTTACTGATACTGGTGACATTTGCAGGTGTTAGGCTTCAAGGGGATGAAGTCGCAACTTCTACCCAGGGTTATGGAGCTCCGCGCAGGGTGAGATATCAGGGTTCACCCCTGGATGGAAGTGTGAAAATAAAAAACTTCACTTACTCAGGAAAGTGTATTTAACTCATTTACAGTATCAGAACAAGGCCTGCAAGGCCTTGGGTTTGTTTCCAGCCTCCAGGCACCAGTTGTACTGATACTTGTGACACTTGGAGGTGTTATGCTTCAAGGGGATGAAGTCGCACCTTCTACCCAGGGTCATGGAGCTTCGCGCAGGGTAAGATTTCAGGGTTCACCCCTGGCTGGAGGTGTGAAAATAAAACACTTCACATACTCAGGAAAGTGTATTTAACTGCTTTACAGTATCAGAACAAGGCCTACAAGGCCTTGGGCCTACTTTCAGCCTCCTGGCACCAGTTTTACTGATACTGGTGACATTTGCAGGTGTTAGGCTTCAAGGGGATGAAGTCGCAACTTCTACCCAGGGTTATGGAGCTCCGCGCAGGGTGAGAATTCAGGGTTCACCCCTGGCTGTTGGTGTGAAAACAAAACACTTTACATACTCAGTAAAGTGTATTTAACTCCTTCACAGTATCAGAACAAGGCCTGCAAGGCCTTGGGCCTACTTCCAGCCTCCTAGCACCAATTTACTGATACTTGTGACATTTGCAGGTGTTAGGCTTCAAGGGGATGAAGTTGCACCTTCTACCCAAGGTTATGGAGCTCCGCGCAGGGTGAGAATTCAGGGTTCACCCCTGGCTGGTGGTGTGAAAACAAAACACTTTACATACTCAGTAAAGTGTATTTAACTCCTTCACAGTATCAGAACAAGGCCTGCAAGGCCTTGGGTGTGTTTCCAGCCTCCAGGTACCAGTTTTACTGATACTTTGTGACATTTTAAGGTGTTAAGCTTCAAGGGGATGAAGTCTCACCTTCTACCCAGGGTTATAGAGCTCCGCGCAGGGTGAGATTTCAGGGTTCACTCCAGGTTGGAGGTGTGAAAATAAAACACCTCACATTCTCAGGAAAGTGTATTTAGCTCCTTTACAGTATCAGAATATGGCCTGCAAGGCCTTGGGCCTACTTCCAGCCTCCTGGCACCAGTTGTACTGATACTTGTGACATTTGTAGGTGTTAGGCTTCAAGGGGATGAAGTCGCACCTTCTACCCAGGGTCATGGAGCTCCGCGCAGGGTGAGATTTCAGGCTTCACCCCTGGCTGGAGGTGTGAAAATAAAACACTTCACATACTCAGGAAAGCGTATTTAGCTGCTTTACAGTATCAGAATAAGGCCTGCAAGGCCTTGGGCCTACTTCCAGCCTCCTGGCACCAGTTTTACTGATACTTGTGACATTTGTAGGTGTTAGGCTTCAAGGGGATGAAGTCGCACCTTCTACCCAGGGTCATGGAGCTCCGCGCAGGGTGAGATTTCAGGGTTCACCCCAGGCTTGAGGTGTGAAAAATATACACTTCACATACTCAGGAAAGTGTATTTAGCTGCTTTACAATATCAGAATAAGGCCTGCAAGGCCTTGGGCCTACTTCCAGCCTCCTGGCACCAGTTTTACTGATACTTGTGACATTTGTAGGTGTTAGGCTTCAAGGGGATGAAGTCGCACCTTCTACCCAGGGTTATGGAGCTCCGCGCAGGGTGAGATTTCAGGGTTCACCCCTGGATGGAAGTGTGAAAATAAAACACTTCACATACTCAGGAAAGTGTATTTAGCTGCTTTACAGTATCAGAATAAGGCCTGCAAGGCCTTGGGCCTACTTCCAGCCTCCTGGCACCAGATTTACTGATACTTGTGACATTTGCAGGTGTTAGGCTTCAAGGGGATGAAGCCGCACCTTCTACCCAGGGTTATGGAGCTCCGCGCAGGGTGAGATTTCAGGCTTCACCCCTGGCTGGAGGTGTGAAAATAAAACACTTCACATACTCAGGAAAGTGTATTTAGCTCCTTTACAGTATCAGAATAAGGCCTGCAAGGCCTTGGGCCTACTTCCAGCCTCCTGGCACCAGTTTTACTGATACTTGTGACATTTGCAGGTGTTAGGCTTCAAGGGGATGAAGTCGCACCTTCTACCCAGGGTCATGGAGCTCCGCGCAGGGTAAGGTTTCAGGCTTCACCCCAGGCTGGAGGTGTGAAAATAAAACACTTCACATACTCAGGAAAGTGTATTTAGCTGCTTTACTGTATCAGAATAAGGCCTGCAAGGCCTTGGGCCTACTTCCAGCCTCCTGGCACCAGATTTACTGATACTTGTGACATTTGTAGGTGTTAGGCTTCAAGGGGATGAAGTCGCACCGTCTACCCAGGGTCATGGAGCTCCGCGCAGGGTGACATTTCAGGGTTCAACCCAGGCTTGAGGTGTGAAAATAAAACACTTCACATACTCAGGAAAGTGTATTTAGCTCCTTTACAGTATCAGAATAAGGCCTGCAAGGCCTTGGGCCTACTTCCAGCCTCCTGGCACCAGTTTTACTGATACTTGTGACATTTGCAGGTGTTAGGCTTCAAGGGGATGAAGTCGCACCTTCTACCCAGGGTCATGGAGCTCCGCGCAGGGTGAGATTTCAGGCTTCACCCCTGGCTGGAGGTGTGAAAATAAAACACTTCACATACTCAGGAAATTGTATTTAGCTGCTTTACAGTATCAGAATAAGGCCTGCAAGGCCTTGGGCCTACTTCCAGCGTCCTGGCACCAGTTTTACTGATACTTGTGACATTTGCAGGTGTTAGGCTTCAAGGGGATGAAGTCGCACCTTCTACCCAGTGTCATGGAGCTCCGCGCAGGGTGAGATTTCTGGCTTCACCCCAGGCTTGAGGTGTGAAAATAAAACACTTCACATCCTCAGGAAAGTGTATTTAACTGCTTTACAGTATCATAATAAGGCCTGCAAGGCCTTGGGTGTGTTTCCAGCCTCCAGGCACCAGTTTTACTGATACTTGTGACATTTGCAGGTGTTAGGCTTCAAGGGGATGAAGTCGCACCTTCTACCCAGGGTCATGGAGCTCCGCGCAGGGTGAGATTTCAGGGTTCACCCCTGGATGGAAGTGTGAAAATAAAACACTTCACATACTCAGGAAAGTGTATTTAACTCCTTTACAGTATCAGAACAAGGCCTGCAAGGCCTTGGGCCTACTTCCAGCCTCCTGGCACCAGTTTTACTGATACTTGTGACATTTGTAGGTGTTAGGCTTCAAGGGGATGAAGTCGCACCTTCTACCCAGGGTCATGGAGCTTCGCGCAGGGTAAGATTTCAGGGTTCACCCCTGGCTGGAGGTGTGAAAATAAAACACTTCACATACTCAGGAAAGTGTATTTAACTGCTTTACAGTATCACAATAAGGCCTGCAAGGCCTTGGGTGTGTTTCCAGCCTCCAGGCACCAGTTTTACTGATACTTGTGACATTTGCAGGTGTTAGGCTTCAAGGGGATGAAGTCGCACCTTCTACCCAGGGTTATGGAGCTCCGCGCAGGGTGAGATTTCAGGGTATACCCCTGGATGGAAGTGTGAAAATAAAACACTTCACTTACTCAGGAAAGTGTATTTAACTCCTTTAAAGTATCAGAACAAGGCCTGCAAGGCCTTGGGTTTGTTTCCAGCCTCCAGGCACCAGTTGTACTGATACTTGTGACACTTGGAGGTGTTATGCTTCAAGGGGATGAAGTCGCACCTTCTACCCAGGGTTATGGAGCTCCGCGCAGGGTGAGATTTCAGGGTTCACCCCTGGATGGAAGTGTGAAAATAAAACACTTCACATACTCAGGAAAGCGTATTTAGCTGCTTTACAGTATCAGAATAAGGCCTGCAAGGCCTTGGGCCTACTTCCAGCCTCCTGGCACCAGATTTACTGATACTTGTGACATTTGCAGGTGTTAGGCTTCAAGGGGATGAAGCCGCACCTTCTACCCAGGGTTATGGAGCTCCGCGCAGGGTGAGATTTCAGGCTTCACCCCTGGCTGGAGGTGTGAAAATAAAACACTTCACATACTCAGGAAAGCGTATTTAGCTGCTTTACAGTATCAGAATAAGGCCTGCAAGGCCTTGGGCCTACTTCCAGCCTCCTGGCACCAGTTTTACTGATACTTGTGACATTTGTAGGTGTTAGGCTTCAAGGGGATGAAGTCGCACCTTCTACCCAGGGTCATGGAGCTCCGCGCAGGGTGAGATTTCAGGGTTCACCCCAGGCTTGAGGTGTGAAAAATATACACTTCACATACTCAGGAAAGTGTATTTAGCTGCTTTACAAAATCAGAATAAGGCCTGCAAGGCCTTGGGCCTACTTCCAGCCTCCTGGCACCAGTTTTACTGATACTTGTGACATTTGTAGGTGTTAGGCTTCAAGGGGATGAAGTCGCACCTTCTACCCAGGGTTATGGAGCTCCGCGCAGGGTGAGATTTCAGGGTTCACCCCTGGATGGAAGTGTGAAAATAAAACACTTCACATACTCAGGAAAGTGTATTTAGCTGCTTTACAGTATCAGAATAAGGCCTGCAAGGCCTTGGGCCTACTTCCAGCCTCCTGGCACCAGATTTACTGATACTTGTGACATTTGCAGGTGTTAGGCTTCAAGGGGATGAAGCCGCACCTTCTACCCAGGGTTATGGAGCTCCGCGCAGGGTGAGATTTCAGGCTTCACCCCTGGCTGGAGGTGTGAAAATAAAACACTTCATATACTCAGGAAAGCGTATTTAGCTGCTTTACAGTATCAGAATAAGGCCTGCAAGGCCTTGGGCCTACTTCCAGCCTCCTGGCACCAGTTTTACTGATACTTGTGACACTTGGAGGTGTTATGCTTCAAGGGGATGAAGTCGCACCTTCTACCCAGGGTCATGGAGCTCCGCGCAGGGTGAGATTTCAGGCTTCACCCCTGGCTGGAGGTGTGAAAATAAAACACTTCACATACTCAGGAAAGTGTATTTAGCTGCTTTACAGTATCGGAATAAGGCCTGCAAGGCCTTGGGCCTACTTCCAGCCTCCTGGCACCAGTTTTACTGATACTTGTGACATTTGTAGGTGTTAGGCTTCAAGGGGATGAAGTCGCACCTTCTACCCAGGGTCATGGAGCTCCGCGCAGGGTGAGATTTCAGGCTTCACCCCTGGCTGGAGGTGTGAAAATAAAACACTTCACATACTCAGGAAAGTGTATTTAGCTCCTTTACAGTATCAGAATAAGGCCTGCAAGGCCTTGGGCCTACTTCCAGCCTCCTGGCACCAGTTTTACTGATACTTGTGACATTTGCAGGTGTTAGGCTTCAAGGGGATGAAGTCGCACCTTCTACCCAGGGTCATGGAGCTCCGCGTAGGGTAAGGTTTCAGGCTTCACCCTAGGCTGGAGGTGTGAAAATAAAACACTTCACATACTCAGGAAAGTGTATTTAGCTGCTTTACTGTATCAGAATAAGGCCTGCAAGGCCTTGGGCCTACTTCCAGCCTCCTGGCACCAGATTTACTGATACTTGTGACATTTGTAGGTGTTAGGCTTCAAGGGGGTGAAGTCGCACCTTCTACCCAGGGTCATGGAGCTCCGCGCAGGGTGAGATTTCAGGGTTCACCCCAGGCTTGAGGTGTGAAAATAAAACACTTCACATACTCAGGAAAGTGTATTTAGCTCCTTTACAGTATCAGAATAAGGCCTGCAAGGCCTTGGGCCTACATCCAGCCTACTGGCACCAGTTTTACTGATACTTGTGACATTTGCAGGTGTTGGGCTTCAAGGGGATCAAGTCGCACCTTCTACCCAGGGTTATGGAGCTCCGCGCAGGGTGAGATTTCAGGGTTCACCCCATGCTTGAGGTGTGAAAATAAAAGCTTCACATACTCAGGAAAGTATATTTAGCTCCTTTACAGTATCAGAATAAGGCCTGCAAGGCCTTGGGCCTACTTCCAGCCTCCTGGCACCAGTTTTACTGATACTTGTGACATTTGCAGGTGTTAGGCTTCAAGGGGATGAAGTCGCACCTTCTACCCAGGGTCATGGAGCTCCGCGCAGGGTGAGATTTCAGGCTTCACCCCTGGCTGGAGGTGTGAAAATAAAACACTTCACATACTCAGGAAATTGTATTTAGCTGCTTTACAGTATCAGAATAAGGCCTGCAAGGCCTTGGGCCTACTTCCAGCGTCCTGGCACCAGTTTTACTGATACTTGTGACATTTGCAGGTGTTAGGCTTCAAGGGGATGAAGTCGCACCTTCTACCCAGTGTCATTGAGCTCCGCGCAGGGTGAGATTTCTGGCTTCACCCCAGGCTTGAGGTGTGAAAATAAAACACTTCACATCCTCAGGAAAGTGTATTTAACTGCTTTACAGTATCATAATAAGGCCTGCAAGGCCTTGGGTGTGTTTCCAGCCTCCAGGCACCAGTTTTACTGATACTTGTGACATTTGCAGGTGTTAGGCTTCAAGGGGATGAAGTCGCACCTTCTACCCAGGGTCATGGAGCTCCGCGCAGGGTGAGATTTCAGGGTTCACCCCAGGCTTGAGGTGTGAAAAATATACACTTCACATACTCAGGAAAGTGTATTTAGCTGCTTTACAGTATCAGAATAAGGCCTGCAAGGCCTTGGGCCTACTTCCAGCCTCCTGGCACCAGTTTTACTGATACTTGTGACATTTGTAGGTGTTAGGCTTCAAGGGGATGAAGTCGCACCTTCTACCCAGGGTTATGGAGCTCCGCGCAGGGTGAGATTTCAGGGTTCACCCCTGGATGGAAGTGTGAAAATAAAACACTTCACATACTCAGGAAAGCGTATTTAGCTGCTTTACAGTATCAGAATAAGGCCTGCAAGGCCTTTGGCCTACTTCCAGCCTCCTGGCACCAGATTTACTGATACTTGTGACATTTGCAGGTGTTAGGCTTCAAGGGGATGAAGCCGCACCTTCTACCCAGGGTTATGGAGCTCCGCGCAGGGTGAGATTTCAGGCTTCACCCCTGGCTGGAGGTGTGAAAATAAAACACTTCACATACTCAGGAAAGCGTATTTAGCTGCTTTACAGTATCAGAATAAGGCCTGCAAGGCCTTGGGCCTACTTCCAGCCTCCTGGCACCAGTTTTACTGATACTTGTGACATTTGTAGGTGTTAGGCTTCAGGGGGATGAAGTCGCACCTTCTACCCAGGGTCATGGAGCTCCGCGCAGGGTGAGATTTCAGGCTTCACCCCTGGCTGGAGGTGTGAAAATAAAACACTTCACACACTCAGGAAAGTGTATTTAGCTCCTTTACAGTATCAGAATAAGGCCTGCAAGGCCTTGGGCCTACTTCCAGCCTCCTGGCACCAGTTTTACTGATACTTGTGACATTTGCAGGTGTTAGGCTTCAAGGGGATGAAGTCGCACCTTCTACCCAGGGTCATGGAGCTTCGCGCAGGGTGAGATTTCAGGGTTCACCCCTGGATGGAAGTGTGAAAATAAAACACTTCACTTACTCAGGAAAGTGTATTTAACTCATTTACAGTATCAGAACAAGGCCTGCAAGGCCTTGGGTTTGTTTCCAGCCTCCAGGCACCAGTTGTACTGATACTTGTGACACTTGGAGGTGTTATGCTTCAAGGGGATGAAGTCGCACCTTCTACCCAGGGTCATGGAGCTTCGCGCAGGGTAAGATTTCAGGATTCACCCCTGGCTGGAGGTGTGAAAATAAAACACTTCACATACTCAGGAAAGTGTATTTAACTGCTTTACAGTATCACAATAAGGCCTGCAAGGCCTTGGGTGTGTTTCCAGCCTCCAGGCACCAGTTTTACTGATACTTGTGACATTTGCAGGTGTTAGGCTTCAAGGGGATGAAGTCGCACCTTCTACCCAGGGTTATGGAGCTCCGCGCAGGGTGAGATTTCAGGGTTCACCCCTGGATGGAAGTGTGAAAATAAAACACTTCACTTACTCAGGAAAGTGTATTTAACTCCTTTACAGTATCAGAACAAGGCCTGCAAGGCCTTGGGTTTGTTTCCAGCCTCCAGGCACCAGTTGTACTGATACTTGTGACACTTGGAGGTGTTATGCTTCAAGGGGATGAAGTCGCACCTTCTACCCAGGGTCATGGAGCTCCGCGCAGGGTAAGATTTCAGGGTTCACCCCTGGCTGGAGGTGTGAAAACAAATCACTTCACATACTCATTAAAGTGTATTTCACTCCTTTACAGTATCAGAATAGGGCCTGCAATGCCTTGGGTGTGTTTCCAGCCTCCAGTCACCAGTTTTACTGATACTGGTGACATTTGCAGGTGTTAGGCTTCAAGGGGAAGAAGTCGCACCTTCTACCCAGGGTCATGGAGCTCCGCGCAGGGTTAGATTTCAGGGTTCACCCCTGGCTCAAGGTGTGAAACAAAACACTTCACATACTCAGGAAAGTGTATTTAACTCCTTTACAGTATCAGGATAAGGCCTGCAAGGCCTTGGGTGTGTTTCCAGCACCCAGGCACCAGTTTTACTGATGCTTGTGACGTTTGCAGGTGTTAGGCTTCAAGGGGATGAAGTCGCACCTTCTACCCAGGGTTATGGAGCTCCGCTCAGGGTGAGAATTCAGGGTTCACCCCTGGCTGGTGGTGTGAAAACAAAACACTTCACATACTCATTAAAGTGTATTTAACTCCTTTACAGTATCAGAATAGGACCTGCAATGCCTTGGGTGTGTTTCCAGCCTCCAGACTCCAGTTTTACTGATACTGGTGACATTTGCAGGTGTTAGGCTTCAAGGGGATGAAGTCGCAACTTCTACCCAGGGTTATGGAGCTCCGCGCAGGGTGAGATATCAGGGTTCACCCCTGGATGAAAGTGTGAAAATAAAACACTTCACTTACTCAGGAAAGTGTATTTAACTCATTTACAGTATCAGAACAAGGCCTGCAAGGCCTTGGGTTTGTTTCCAGCCTCCAGGCACCAGTTGTACTGATACTTGTGACACTTGGAGGTGTTATGCTTCAAGGGGATGAAGTCGCACCTTCTACCCAGGGTCATGGAGCTCCGCGCAGGGTGAGATTTCAGGCTTCACCCCTGGCTGGAGGTGTGAAAATAAAACACTTCACATACTCAGGAAAGTGTATTTAGCTGCTTTACAGTATCAGAATAAGGCCTGCAAGGCCTTGGGCCTACTTCCAGCCTCCTGGCACCAGTTTTACTGATACTTGTGACATTTGTAGGTGTTAGGCTTAAAGGGGATGAAGTTGCACCTTCTACCCAGGGTTATGGACCTTCGCGCAGGGTATGATTTCGGGTTTCAACCCTGGCTGGAGATGTGAAATCAAAACACTTCACAGACTCAGTAAAGAGTATTTAAGTCCTTCACAGTAACAGAACAAGGCCTGCAAGGCCTTTGGCCTGATTCCAGCCTCCTGGCACTAATTTACTGATACTTGTGACATTTGCAGGCGTTAGGCTTCAAGGGGACAAAGTCGCACCTTCTACCCGGGCTTATGGAGCTCCGCGCAGGGTGAGATATCAGGGTTCACCCCTGGCTGGAGGTGTGAAAATAAAGCACTTCGCATACTCAGGAAAGTGTATTTAACTCCTTTAACGTATCAGAATAATGCCTGCAAGGCCTTGGGTGTGTTTCCAGCCTCCAGGCACCAGTTTTACTGATAATTGTGACATTTGCCGGTGTTAGGCTTCATGGGGATGAAGTCGCACCTTCTACCCAGGGTTATGGAGCTCCGCGCAGGGTGAGAAGTCAGGGTTCACCCCTGGCTGGAGGTGTGAAAATAAAACACTTCACATACTCAGGAAAGTGTATTTAACTCCTTTACAGTATCAGAATAAGGCCTGCAAGGCCTTGGGTGTGTTTCCAGCATCCAGGCACCAGTTTTACTGATGCTTGTGACCTTTGCAGGTGTTAGGCTTCAAGGGGAGGAAGTCGCACCTTCTACCCAGGGTCATGGAGCTCCGCGCAGGGTTAGATTTCAGGGTTCACCCCTGGCTCAAGGTGTGAAAACAAATCACTTCACATACTCAGTAAAGTGTATTTCACTCCTTTACAGTATCAGAATAGGGCATGCAATGCCTTGGGTGTGTTTCCAGCCTCCAGACACCAGTTTTACTGATACTGGTGACATTTGCAGGTGTTAGGCTTCAAGGGGAAGAAGTCGCACCTTCTACCCAGGGTCATGGAGCTCCGCGCAGGGTTAGATTTCAGGGTTCACCCCTGGCTCAAGGTGTGAAAACAAAACACTTCACATACTCAGGAAAGTGTATTTAACTCCTTTACAGTATCAGGATAAGGCCTGCAAGGCCTTGGGTGTGTTTCCAGCACCCAGGCACCAGTTTTACTGATGCTTGTGACGTTTGCAGGTGTTAGGCTTCAAGGGGATGAAGTCGCACCTTCTACCCAGGGTTATGGAGCTCCGCTCAGGGTGAGAATTCAGGGTTCACCCCTGGCTGGTGGTGTGAAAACAAAACACTTCACATACTCAGTAAAGTGTATTTAACTCCTTTACAGTATCAGAATAGGACCTGCAATGCCTTGGGTGTGTTTCCAGCCTCCAGACTCCAGTTTTACTGATGCTTGTGACATTTGCAGGTGTTAGGCTTCAAGGGGATGAAGTCGCAACTTCTACCCAGGGTTATGGAGCTCCGCGCAGGGTGAGATTTCAGGGTTCACCCCTGGATGGAAGTGTGAAAATAAAACACTTCACTTACTCAGGAAAGTGTATTTAACTCCTTTACAGTATCAGGATAAGGCCTGCAAGGCCTTGGGTGTGTTTACAGCACCCAGGCACCAGTTTTACTGATGCTTGTGACGTTTGCAGGTGTTAGGCTTCAAGGGGATGAAGTCGCACCTTCTACACAGGGTTATGGAGCTCCGCTCAGGGTGAGAATTCAGGGTTCACCCCTGGCTGGTGGTGTGAAAACAAAACACTTCACATACTCATTAAAGTGTATTTAACTCCTTTACAGTATCAGAATAGGACCTGCAATGCCTTGGGTGTGTTTCCAGCCTCCAGACTCCAGTTTTACTGATACTGGTGACATTTGCAGGTGTTAGGCTTCAAGGGGATGAAGTCGCAACTTCTACCCAGGGTTATGGAGCTCCGCGCAGGGTGAGATATCAGGGTTCACCCCTGGATGGAAGTGTGAAAATAAAACACTTCACTTACTCAGGAAAGTGTATTTAACTCATTTACAGTATCAGAACAAGGCCTGCAAGGCCTTGGGTTTGTTTCCAGCCTCCAGGCACCAGTTGTACTGATACTTGTGACACTTGGAGGTGTTATGCTTCAAGGGGATGAAGTCGCACCTTCTACCCAGGGTCATGGAGCTTCGCGCAGGGTAAGATTTCAGGGTTCACCCCTGGCTGGAGGTGTGAAAATAAAACACTTCACATACTCAGGAAAGTGTATTTAACTGCTTTACAGTATCATAATAAGGCCTGCAAGGCCTTGGGTGTGTTTCCAGCCTCCAGGCACCAGTTTTACTGATACTTGTGACATTTGCAGGTGTTAGGCTTCAAGGGGATGAAGTCACACCTTCTACCCAGGGTTATGGAGCTCCGCGCAGGGTGAGATTTCAGGGTTCACCCCTGGATGGAAGTGTGAAAATAAAACACTTCACTTACTCAGGAAAGTGTATTTAACTCCTTTACAGTATCAGAACAAGGCCTGCAAGGCCTTGGGTTTGTTTCCAGCCTCCAGGCACCAGTTGTACTGATACTTGTGACACTTGGAGGTGTTATGCTTCAAGGGGATGAAGTCGCACCTTCTACCCAGGGTCATGGAGCTCCGCGCAGGGTGAGATTTCAGGCTTCACCCCTGGCTGGAGGTGTGAAAATAAAACACTTCACATACTCAGGAAAGTGTATTTAGCTGCTTTACAGTATCAGAATAAGGCCTGCAAGGCCTTGGTCCTACTTCCAGCCTCCTGGCACCAGTTTTACTGATACTTGTGACATTTGTAGGTGTTAGGCTTAAAGGGGATGAAGTTGCACCTTCTACCCAGGGTTATGGACCTTCGCGCAGGGTATGATTTCGGGTTTCAACCCTGGCTGGAGATGTGAAATCAAAACACTTCACAGACTCAGTAAAGAGTATTTAAGTCCTTCACAGTAACAGAACAAGGCCTGCAAGGCCTTTGGCCTGATTCCAGCCTCCTGGCACTAATTTACTGATACTTGTGACATTTGCAGGCGTTAGGCTTCAAGGGGACAAAGTCGCACCTTCTACCCGGGCTTATGGAGCTCCGCGCAGGGTGAGATATCAGGGTTCACCCCTGGCTGGAGGTGTGAAAATAAAGCACTTCGCATACTCAGGAAAGTGTATTTAACTCCTTTAACGTATCAGAATAATGCCTGCAAGGCCTTGGGTGTGTTTCCAGCCTCCAGGCACCAGTTTTACTGATAATTGTGACATTTGCCGGTGTTAGGCTTCATGGGGATGAAGTCGCACCTTCTACCCAGGGTTATGGAGCTCCGCGCAGGGTGAGAAGTCAGGGTTCACCCCTGGCTGGAGGTGTGAAAATAAAACACTTCACATACTCAGGAAAGTGTATTTAACTCCTTTACAGTATCAGAATAAGGCCTGCAAGGCCTTGGGTGTGTTTCCAGCATCCAGGCACCAGTTTTACTGATGCTTGTGACCTTTGCAGGTGTTAGGCTTCAAGGGGAGGAAGTCGCACCTTCTACCCAGGGTCATGGAGCTCCGCGCAGGGTTAGATTTCAGGGTTCACCCCTGGCTCAAGGTGTGAAAACAAATCACTTCACATACTCAGTAAAGTGTATTTCACTCCTTTACAGTATCAGAATAGGGCCTGCAATGCCTTGGGTGTGTTTCCAGCCTCCAGACACCAGTTTTACTGATACTGGTGACATTTGCAGGTGTTAGGCTTCAAGGGGAAGAAGTCGCACCTTCTACCCAGGGTCATGGAGCTCCGCGCAGGGTTAGATTTCAGGGTTCACCCCTGGCTCAAGGTGTGAAAACAAAACACTTCACATACTCAGGAAAGTGTATTTAACTCCTTTACAGTATCAGGATAAGGCCTGCAAGGCCTTGGGTGTGTTTCCAGCACCCAGGCACCAGTTTTACTGATGCTTGTGACGTTTGCAGGTGTTAGGCTTCAAGGGGATGAAGTCGCACCTTCTACCCAGGGTTATGGAGCTCCGCTCAGGGTGAGAATTCAGGGTTCACCCCTGGCTGGTGGTGTGAAAACAAAACACTTCACATACTCAGTAAAGTGTCTTTAACTCCTTTACAGTATCAGAATAGGACCTGCAATGCCTTGGGTGTGTTTCCAGCCTCCAGACTCCAGTTTTACTGATGCTTGTGACATTTGCAGGTGTTAGGCTTCAAGGGGATGAAGTCGCAACTTCTACCCAGGGTTATGGAGCTCCGCGCAGGGTGAGAATTCAGGGTTCACCCCTGGCTGTTGGTGTGAAAACAAAACACTTTACATACTCAGTAAAGTGTATTTAACTCCTTCACAGTATCAGAACAAGGCCTGCAAGGCCTTGGGCCTACTTCCAGCCTCCTAGCACCAATTTACTGATACTTGTGACATTTGCAGGTGTTAGGCTTCAAGGGGATGAAGTTGCACCTTCTACCCAAGGTTATGGAGCTCCGCGCAGGGTGAGAATTCAGGGTTCAACCCTGGCTGTTGGTGTGAAAACAAAACACTTTACATACTCAGTAAAGTGTATTTAACTCCTTCACAGTATCAGAACAAGGCCTGCAAGGCCTTGGGCCTAATTCCAGCCTCCTGGCACCAATTTACTGATACTTGTGACATTTGCAGGTGTTAGGCTTCAAGGGGATAAAGTTGCACCTTCTACCCAAGGGTATGGTGCTCCGCGCAGGGTGAGATATCAGGGTTCAACCCTGGCTGGAGGTGTGAAAATAAAACACTTCACATACTCAGCAAAGTGTATTTAACTCCTTTACAGTATCAGAATAAGGCCTGCAAGGCCTTGGGTGTGTTTCCAGCATCCAGGAACCAGTTTTACTGATGCTTGTGACATTTGCAGGTGTTAGGCTTCAAGGGGATGAAGTCGCACCTTCTACCCAGGGTTATGGAGCTCCGCGCAGGGTGAGAATTCAGGGTTCACCCCTGGCTGTTGGTGTGAAAACAAAACACTTTACATACTCAGTAAAGTGTATTTAACTCCTTCACAGTATCAGAACAAGGCCTGCAAGGCCTTGGGCCTACTTCCAGCCTCCTAGCACCAATTTACTGATACTTGTGACATTTGCAGGTGTTAGGCTTCAAGGGGATGAAGTTGCACCTTCTACCCAAGGTTATGGAGCTCCGCGCAGGGTGAGAATTCAGGGTTCACCCCTGGCTGTTGGTGTGAAAACAAAACACTTTACATACTCAGTAAAGTGTATTTAACTCCTTCACAGTATCAGAACAAGGCCTGCAAGGCCTTGGGCCTAATTCCAGCCTCCTGGCACCAATTTACTGATACTTGTGACATTTGCAGGTGTTAGGCTTCAAGGGGATAAAGTTGCACCTTCTACCCAAGGGTATGGAGCTCCGCGCAGGGTGAGATATCAGGGTTCACCCCTGGCTGGAGGTGTGAAAATAAAACACTTCACATACTCAGGAAAGTGTATTTAACTCCTTTACAGTATCAGAATAAGGCCTGCAAGGCCTTGGGTGTGTTTCCAGCATCCAGGCACCAGTTTTACTGATGCTTGTGACATTTGCAGGTGTTAGGCTTCAAGGGGATGAAGTCGCACCTTCTACCCAGGGTTATGGAGCTCTGCGCAGGGTGAGAATTCAGGGTTCACCCCTGGCTGTTTGTGTGTAAACAAAACACTTCACATACTCAGTAAAGAGTATCTATCTCCTTCACAGTAACTGAACAAGGCCTGCAAGGCCTTGGGCCTAATTCCAGCCTCCAGACACCAGTTTTAATGATCCTTGTGACATTTGCAGGTGTTAGGCTTCAAGGGGAGGAAGTCGCACCTTCTACCCAGGGTCATGGAGCTCCGCGCAGGGTTAGATTTCAGGGTTCACCCCTGGCTCAAGGTGTGAAAACAAAACACTTCACATTCTCAGTAAAGTGTATTTAACTCCTTTACAGTATCAGAATAAGGCCTGCAAGGCCTTGGGTGTGTTTCCAGCATCCAGGAACCAGTTTTACTGATGCTTGTGACATTTGCAGGTGTTAGGCTTCAAGGGGATGAAGTCGCACCTTCTACCCAGGGTTATGGAGCTCCGCGCAGGGTGAGAATTCAGGGTTCACCCCTGGCTGTTGGTGTGAAAACAAAACACTTTACATACTCAGTAAAGTGTATTTAACTCCTTCACAGTATCAGAACAAGGCCTGCAAGGCCTTGGGCCTACTTCCAGCCTCCTAGCACCAATTTACTGATACTTGTGACATTTGCAGGTGTTAGGCTTCAAGGGGATGAAGTTGCACCTTCTACCCAAGGTTATGGAGCTCCGCGCAGGGTGAGAATTCAGGGTTCACCCCTGGCTGTTGGTGTGAAAACAAAACACTTTACATACTCAGTAAAGTGTATTTAACTCCTTCACAGTATCAGAACAAGGCCTGCAAGGCCTTGGGCCTAATTCCAGCCTCCTGGCACCAATTTACTGATACTTGTGACATTTGCAGGTGTTAGGCTTCAAGGGGATAAAGTTGCACCTTCTACCCAAGGGTATGGAGCTCCGCGCAGGGTGAGATATCAGGGTTCACCCCTGGCTGGAGGTGTGAAAATAAAACACTTCACATACTCAGGAAAGTGTATTTAACTCCTTTACAGTATCAGAATAAGGCCTGCAAGGCCTTGGGTGTGTTTCCAGCATCCAGGCACCAGTTTTACTGATGCTTGTGACATTTGCAGGTGTTAGGCTTCAAGGGGATGAAGTCGCACCTTCTACCCAGGGTTATGGAGCTCTGCGCAGGGTGAGAATTCAGGGTTCACCCCTGGCTGTTTGTGTGTAAACAAAACACTTCACATACTCAGTAAAGAGTATCTATCTCCTTCACAGTAACTGAACAAGGCCTGCAAGGCCTTGGGCCTAATTCCAGCCTCCAGACACCAGTTTTAATGATCCTTGTGACATTTGCAGGTGTTAGGCTTCAAGGGGAGGAAGTCGCACCTTCTACCCAGGGTCATGGAGCTCCGCGCAGGGTTAGATTTCAGGGTTCACCCCTGGCTCAAGGTGTGAAAACAAAACACTTCACATTCTCAGTAAAGTGTATTTAACTCCTTTACAGTATCAGAATAGGACCTGCAATGCCTTGGGTGTGTTTCCAGCCTCCAGACACCAGTTTTACTGATACTGGTGACATTTGCAGGTGTTAGGCTTCAAGGGGATGAAGTCGCAACTTCTACCCAGCGTTATGGAGCTCCGCGCAGGGTGAGAATTCAGGGTTCACCCCTGGCTGTTGGTGTGAAAACAAAACACTTTACATACTCAGTAAAGTGTATTTAACTCCTTCACAGTATCATAACAAGGCCTTGGGCCTAGTTCCAGCCTCCTAGCACCAATTTACTGATACTTGTGACATTTGCAGGTGTTAGGCTTCAAGGGGATGAAGTTGCACCTTCTACCCAAGGTTATGGAGCTCCGCGCAGGGTGAGAATTCAGGGTTCACCCCTGGCTGTTGGTGTGAAAACAAAACACTTTACATACTCAGTAAAGTGTATTTAACTCCTTCACAGTATCAGAACAAGGCCTGCCAGGCCTTGGGCCTAATTCCAGCCTCCTGGCACCAATTTATTGATACTTGTGACATTTGCAGGTGTTAGGCTTCAAGGGGATAAAGTTGCACCTTCTACCCAAGGGTATGGAGCTCCGCGCAGGGTGAGATATCAGGGTTCACCCCTGGCTGGAGGTGTGAAAATAAAACACTTCACATACTCAGGAAAGTGTATTTAACTCCTTTACAGTATCAGAATAAGGCCTGCAAGGCCTTGGGTGTGTTTCCAGCATCCAGGCACCAGTTTTACTGATGCTTGTGACATTTGCAGGTGTTAGGCTTCAAGGGGATGAAGTCGCACCTTCTACCCAGGGTCATGGAGCTCCGCGCAGGGTTATGTTTCAGGGTTCACCCCTGGCTCAAGGTGTGAAAACAAAACACTTCACATACTCAGGAAAGTGTATTTAGCTGCTTTACAGTATCAGAACAAGGCCTACAAGGCCTTGGGCCTACTTTCAGCCTCCTGGCACCAGTTTTACTGATACTGGTGACATTTGCAGGTGTTAGGCTTCAAGGGGATGAAGTCGCAACTTCTACCCAGGGTTATGGAGCTCCGCGCAGGGTGAGAATTCAGGGTTCACCCCTGGCTGTTGGTGTGAAAACAAAACACTTTACATACTCAGTAAAGTGTATTTAACTCCTTCACAGTATCAGAACAAGGCCTGCAAGGCCTTGGGCCTACTTCCAGCCTCCTAGCACCAATTTACTGATACTTGTGACATTTGCAGGTGTTAGGCTTCAAGGGGATGAAGTTGCACCTTCTACCCAAGGTTATGGAGCTCCGCGCAGGGTGAGAATTCAGGGTTCACCCCTGGCTGGTGGTGTGAAAACAAAACACTTTACATACTCAGTAAAGTGTATTTAACTCCTTCACAGTATCAGAACAAGGCCTGCAAGGCCTTGGGTGTTTTTCCAGCCTCCAGGTACCAGTTTTACTGATACTTTGTGACATTTTAAGGTGTTAAGCTTCAAGGGGATGAAGTCTCACCTTCTACCCAGGGTTATAGAGCTCCGCGCAGGGTGAGATTTCAGGGTTCACTCCAGGTTGGAGGTGTGAAAATAAAACACCTCACATTCTCAGGAAAGTGTATTTAGCTCCTTTACAGTATCAGAATATGGCCTGCAAGGCCTTGGGCCTACTTCCAGCCTCCTGGCACCAGTTGTACTGATACTTGTGACATTTGTAGGTGTTAGGCTTCAAGGGGATGAAGTCGCACCTTCTACCCAGGGTCATGGAGCTCCGCGCAGGGTGAGATTTCAGGCTTCACCCCTGGCTGGAGGTGTGAAAATAAAACACTTCACATACTCAGGAAAGCGTATTTAGCTGCTTTACAGTATCAGAATAAGGCCTGCAAGGCCTTGGGCCTACTTCCAGCCTCCTGGCACCAGTTTTACTGATACTTGTGACATTTGTAGGTGTTAGGCTTCAAGGGGATGAAGTCGCACCTTCTACCCAGGGTCATGGAGCTCCGCGCAGGGTGAGATTTCAGGGTTCACCCCAGGCTTGAGGTGTGAAAAATATACACTTCACATACTCAGGAAAGTGTATTTAGCTGCTTTACAATATCAGAATAAGGCCTGCAAGGCCTTGGGCCTACTTCCAGCCTCCTGGCACCAGTTTTACTGATACTTGTGACATTTGTAGGTGTTAGGCTTCAAGGGGATGAAGTCGCACCTTCTACCCAGGGTTATGGAGCTCCGCGCAGGGTGAGATTTCAGGGTTCACCCCTGGATGGAAGTGTGAAAATAAAACACTTCACATACTCAGGAAAGTGTATTTAGCTGCTTTACAGTATCAGAATAAGGCCTGCAAGGCCTTGGGCCTACTTCCAGCCTCCTGGCACCAGATTTACTGATACTTGTGACATTTGCAGGTGTTAGGCTTCAAGGGGATGAAGCCGCACCTTCTACCCAGGGTTATGGAGCTCCGCGCAGGGTGAGATTTCAGGCTTCACCCCTGGCTGGAGGTGTGAAAATAAAACACTTCACATACTCAGGAAAGTGTATTTAGCTCCTTTACAGTATCAGAATAAGGCCTGCAAGGCCTTGGGCCTACTTCCAGCCTCCTGGCACCAGTTTTACTGATACTTGTGACATTTGCAGGTGTTAGGCTTCAAGGGGATGAAGTCGCACCTTCTACCCAGGGTCATGGAGCTCCGCGCAGGGTAAGGTTTCAGGCTTCACCCCAGGCTGGAGGTGTGAAAATAAAACACTTCACATACTCAGGAAAGTGTATTTAGCTGCTTTACTGTATCAGAATAAGGCCTGCAAGGCCTTGGGCCTACTTCCAGCCTCCTGGCACCAGTTTTACTGATACTTGTGACATTTGCAGGTGTTAGGCTTCAAGGGGATGAAGTCGCACCTTCTACCCAGGGTCATGGAGCTCCGCGCAGGGTGAGATTTCAGGCTTCACCCCTGGCTGGAGGTGTGAAAATAAAACACTTCACATACTCAGGAAATTGTATTTAGCTGCTTTACAGTATCAGAATAAGGCCTGCAAGGCCTTGGGCCTACTTCCAGCGTCCTGGCACCAGTTTTACTGATACTTGTGACATTTGCAGGTGTTAGGCTTCAAGGGGATGAAGTCGCACCTTCTACCCAGTGTCATGGAGCTCCGCGCAGGGTGAGATTTCTGGCTTCACCCCAGGCTTGAGGTGTGAAAATAAAACACTTCACATCCTCAGGAAAGTGTATTTAACTGCTTTACAGTATCATAATAAGGCCTGCAAGGCCTTGGGTGTGTTTCCAGCCTCCAGGCACCAGTTTTACTGATACTTGTGACATTTGCAGGTGTTAGGCTTCAAGGGGAGGAAGTCGCACCTTCTACCCAGGGTCATGGAGCTCCGCGCAGGGTTAGATTTCAGGGTTCACCCCTGGCTCAAGGTGTGAAAACAAATCACTTCACATACTCAGTAAAGTGTATTTCACTCCTTTACAGTATCAGAATAGGGCCTGCAATGCCTTGGGTGTGTTTCCAGCCTCCAGACACCAGTTTTACTGATACTGGTGACATTTGCAGGTGTTAGGCTTCAAGGGGAAGAAGTCGCACCTTCTACCCAGGGTCATGGAGCTCCGCGCAGGGTTAGATTTCAGGGTTCACCCCTGGCTCAAGGTGTGAAAACAAAACACTTCACATACTCAGGAAAGTGTATTTAACTCCTTTACAGTATCAGGATAAGGCCTGCAAGGCCTTGGGTGTGTTTCCAGCACCCAGGCACCAGTTTTACTGATGCTTGTGACGTTTGCAGGTGTTAGGCTTCAAGGGGATGAAGTCGCACCTTCTACCCAGGGTTATGGAGCTCCGCTCAGGGTGAGAATTCAGGGTTCACCCCTGGCTGGTGGTGTGAAAACAAAACACTTCACATACTCAGTAAAGTGTCTTTAACTCCTTTACAGTATCAGAATAGGACCTGCAATGCCTTGGGTGTGTTTCCAGCCTCCAGACTCCAGTTTTACTGATGCTTGTGACATTTGCAGGTGTTAGGCTTCAAGGGGATGAAGTCGCAACTTCTACCCAGGGTTATGGAGCTCCGCGCAGGGTGAGAATTCAGGGTTCACCCCTGGCTGTTGGTGTGAAAACAAAACACTTTACATACTCAGTAAAGTGTATTTAACTCCTTCACAGTATCAGAACAAGGCCTGCAAGGCCTTGGGCCTACTTCCAGCCTCCTAGCACCAATTTACTGATACTTGTGACATTTGCAGGTGTTAGGCTTCAAGGGGATGAAGTTGCACCTTCTACCCAAGGTTATGGAGCTCCGCGCAGGGTGAGAATTCAGGGTTCAACCCTGGCTGTTGGTGTGAAAACAAAACACTTTACATACTCAGTAAAGTGTATTTAACTCCTTCACAGTATCAGAACAAGGCCTGCAAGGCCTTGGGCCTAATTCCAGCCTCCTGGCACCAATTTACTGATACTTGTGACATTTGCAGGTGTTAGGCTTCAAGGGGATAAAGTTGCACCTTCTACCCAAGGGTATGGTGCTCCGCGCAGGGTGAGATATCAGGGTTCAACCCTGGCTGGAGGTGTGAAAATAAAACACTTCACATACTCAGCAAAGTGTATTTAACTCCTTTACAGTATCAGAATAAGGCCTGCAAGGCCTTGGGTGTGTTTCCAGCATCCAGGAACCAGTTTTACTGATGCTTGTGACATTTGCAGGTGTTAGGCTTCAAGGGGATGAAGTCGCACCTTCTACCCAGGGTTATGGAGCTCCGCGCAGGGTGAGAATTCAGGGTTCACCCCTGGCTGTTGGTGTGAAAACAAAACACTTTACATACTCAGTAAAGTGTATTTAACTCCTTCACAGTATCAGAACAAGGCCTGCAAGGCCTTGGGCCTACTTCCAGCCTCCTAGCACCAATTTACTGATACTTGTGACATTTGCAGGTGTTAGGCTTCAAGGGGATGAAGTTGCACCTTCTACCCAAGGTTATGGAGCTCCGCGCAGGGTGAGAATTCAGGGTTCACCCCTGGCTGTTGGTGTGAAAACAAAACACTTTACATACTCAGTAAAGTGTATTTAACTCCTTCACAGTATCAGAACAAGGCCTGCAAGGCCTTGGGCCTAATTCCAGCCTCCTGGCACCAATTTACTGATACTTGTGACATTTGCAGGTGTTAGGCTTCAAGGGGATAAAGTTGCACCTTCTACCCAAGGGTATGGAGCTCCGCGCAGGGTGAGATATCAGGGTTCACCCCTGGCTGGAGGTGTGAAAATAAAACACTTCACATACTCAGGAAAGTGTATTTAACTCCTTTACAGTATCAGAATAAGGCCTGCAAGGCCTTGGGTGTGTTTCCAGCATCCAGGCACCAGTTTTACTGATGCTTGTGACATTTGCAGGTGTTAGGCTTCAAGGGGATGAAGTCGCACCTTCTACCCAGGGTTATGGAGCTCTGCGCAGGGTGAGAATTCAGGGTTCACCCCTGGCTGTTTGTGTGTAAACAAAACACTTCACATACTCAGTAAAGAGTATCTATCTCCTTCACAGTAACTGAACAAGGCCTGCAAGGCCTTGGGCCTAATTCCAGCCTCCAGACACCAGTTTTAATGATCCTTGTGACATTTGCAGGTGTTAGGCTTCAAGGGGAGGAAGTCGCACCTTCTACCCAGGGTCATGGAGCTCCGCGCAGGGTTAGATTTCAGGGTTCACCCCTGGCTCAAGGTGTGAAAACAAAACACTTCACATTCTCAGTAAAGTGTATTTAACTCCTTTACAGTATCAGAATAAGGCCTGCAAGGCCTTGGGTGTGTTTCCAGCATCCAGGAACCAGTTTTACTGATGCTTGTGACATTTGCAGGTGTTAGGCTTCAAGGGGATGAAGTCGCACCTTCTACCCAGGGTTATGGAGCTCCGCGCAGGGTGAGAATTCAGGGTTCACCCCTGGCTGTTGGTGTGAAAACAAAACACTTTACATACTCAGTAAAGTGTATTTAACTCCTTCACAGTATCAGAACAAGGCCTGCAAGGCCTTGGGCCTACTTCCAGCCTCCTAGCACCAATTTACTGATACTTGTGACATTTGCAGGTGTTAGGCTTCAAGGGGATGAAGTTGCACCTTCTACCCAAGGTTATGGAGCTCCGCGCAGGGTGAGAATTCAGGGTTCACCCCTGGCTGTTGGTGTGAAAACAAAACACTTTACATACTCAGTAAAGTGTATTTAACTCCTTCACAGTATCAGAACAAGGCCTGCAAGGCCTTGGGCCTAATTCCAGCCTCCTGGCACCAATTTACTGATACTTGTGACATTTGCAGGTGTTAGGCTTCAAGGGGATAAAGTTGCACCTTCTACCCAAGGGTATGGAGCTCCGCGCAGGGTGAGATATCAGGGTTCACCCCTGGCTGGAGGTGTGAAAATAAAACACTTCACATACTCAGGAAAGTGTATTTAACTCCTTTACAGTATCAGAATAAGGCCTGCAAGGCCTTGGGTGTGTTTCCAGCATCCAGGCACCAGTTTTACTGATGCTTGTGACATTTGCAGGTGTTAGGCTTCAAGGGGATGAAGTCGCACCTTCTACCCAGGGTTATGGAGCTCTGCGCAGGGTGAGAATTCAGGGTTCACCCCTGGCTGTTTGTGTGTAAACAAAACACTTCACATACTCAGTAAAGAGTATCTATCTCCTTCACAGTAACTGAACAAGGCCTGCAAGGCCTTGGGCCTAATTCCAGCCTCCAGACACCAGTTTTAATGATCCTTGTGACATTTGCAGGTGTTAGGCTTCAAGGGGAGGAAGTCGCACCTTCTACCCAGGGTCATGGAGCTCCGCGCAGGGTTAGATTTCAGGGTTCACCCCTGGCTCAAGGTGTGAAAACAAAACACTTCACATTCTCAGTAAAGTGTATTTAACTCCTTTACAGTATCAGAATAGGACCTGCAATGCCTTGGGTGTGTTTCCAGCCTCCAGACACCAGTTTTACTGATACTGGTGACATTTGCAGGTGTTAGGCTTCAAGGGGATGAAGTCGCAACTTCTACCCAGCGTTATGGAGCTCCGCGCAGGGTGAGAATTCAGGGTTCACCCCTGGCTGTTGGTGTGAAAACAAAACACTTTACATACTCAGTAAAGTGTATTTAACTCCTTCACAGTATCATAACAAGGCCTTGGGCCTAGTTCCAGCCTCCTAGCACCAATTTACTGATACTTGTGACATTTGCAGGTGTTAGGCTTCAAGGGGATGAAGTTGCACCTTCTACCCAAGGTTATGGAGCTCCGCGCAGGGTGAGAATTCAGGGTTCACCCCTGGCTGTTGGTGTGAAAACAAAACACTTTACATACTCAGTAAAGTGTATTTAACTCCTTCACAGTATCAGAACAAGGCCTGCCAGGCCTTGGGCCTAATTCCAGCCTCCTGGCACCAATTTATTGATACTTGTGACATTTGCAGGTGTTAGGCTTCAAGGGGATAAAGTTGCACCTTCTACCCAAGGGTATGGAGCTCCGCGCAGGGTGAGATATCAGGGTTCACCCCTGGCTGGAGGTGTGAAAATAAAACACTTCACATACTCAGGAAAGTGTATTTAACTCCTTTACAGTATCAGAATAAGGCCTGCAAGGCCTTGGGTGTGTTTCCAGCATCCAGGCACCAGTTTTACTGATGCTTGTGACATTTGCAGGTGTTAGGCTTCAAGGGGATGAAGTCGCACCTTCTACCCAGGGTCATGGAGCTCCGCGCAGGGTTATGTTTCAGGGTTCACCCCTGGCTCAAGGTGTGAAAACAAAACACTTCACATACTCAGGAAAGTGTATTTAGCTGCTTTACAGTATCAGAACAAGGCCTACAAGGCCTTGGGCCTACTTTCAGCCTCCTGGCACCAGTTTTACTGATACTGGTGACATTTGCAGGTGTTAGGCTTCAAGGGGATGAAGTCGCAACTTCTACCCAGGGTTATGGAGCTCCGCGCAGGGTGAGAATTCAGGGTTCACCCCTGGCTGTTGGTGTGAAAACAAAACACTTTACATACTCAGTAAAGTGTATTTAACTCCTTCACAGTATCAGAACAAGGCCTGCAAGGCCTTGGGCCTACTTCCAGCCTCCTAGCACCAATTTACTGATACTTGTGACATTTGCAGGTGTTAGGCTTCAAGGGGATGAAGTTGCACCTTCTACCCAAGGTTATGGAGCTCCGCGCAGGGTGAGAATTCAGGGTTCACCCCTGGCTGGTGGTGTGAAAACAAAACACTTTACATACTCAGTAAAGTGTATTTAACTCCTTCACAGTATCAGAACAAGGCCTGCAAGGCCTTGGGTGTTTTTCCAGCCTCCAGGTACCAGTTTTACTGATACTTTGTGACATTTTAAGGTGTTAAGCTTCAAGGGGATGAAGTCTCACCTTCTACCCAGGGTTATAGAGCTCCGCGCAGGGTGAGATTTCAGGGTTCACTCCAGGTTGGAGGTGTGAAAATAAAACACCTCACATTCTCAGGAAAGTGTATTTAGCTCCTTTACAGTATCAGAATATGGCCTGCAAGGCCTTGGGCCTACTTCCAGCCTCCTGGCACCAGTTGTACTGATACTTGTGACATTTGTAGGTGTTAGGCTTCAAGGGGATGAAGTCGCACCTTCTACCCAGGGTCATGGAGCTCCGCGCAGGGTGAGATTTCAGGCTTCACCCCTGGCTGGAGGTGTGAAAATAAAACACTTCACATACTCAGGAAAGCGTATTTAGCTGCTTTACAGTATCAGAATAAGGCCTGCAAGGCCTTGGGCCTACTTCCAGCCTCCTGGCACCAGTTTTACTGATACTTGTGACATTTGTAGGTGTTAGGCTTCAAGGGGATGAAGTCGCACCTTCTACCCAGGGTCATGGAGCTCCGCGCAGGGTGAGATTTCAGGGTTCACCCCAGGCTTGAGGTGTGAAAAATATACACTTCACATACTCAGGAAAGTGTATTTAGCTGCTTTACAATATCAGAATAAGGCCTGCAAGGCCTTGGGCCTACTTCCAGCCTCCTGGCACCAGTTTTACTGATACTTGTGACATTTGTAGGTGTTAGGCTTCAAGGGGATGAAGTCGCACCTTCTACCCAGGGTTATGGAGCTCCGCGCAGGGTGAGATTTCAGGGTTCACCCCTGGATGGAAGTGTGAAAATAAAACACTTCACATACTCAGGAAAGTGTATTTAGCTGCTTTACAGTATCAGAATAAGGCCTGCAAGGCCTTGGGCCTACTTCCAGCCTCCTGGCACCAGATTTACTGATACTTGTGACATTTGCAGGTGTTAGGCTTCAAGGGGATGAAGCCGCACCTTCTACCCAGGGTTATGGAGCTCCGCGCAGGGTGAGATTTCAGGCTTCACCCCTGGCTGGAGGTGTGAAAATAAAACACTTCACATACTCAGGAAAGTGTATTTAGCTCCTTTACAGTATCAGAATAAGGCCTGCAAGGCCTTGGGCCTACTTCCAGCCTCCTGGCACCAGTTTTACTGATACTTGTGACATTTGCAGGTGTTAGGCTTCAAGGGGATGAAGTCGCACCTTCTACCCAGGGTCATGGAGCTCCGCGCAGGGTAAGGTTTCAGGCTTCACCCCAGGCTGGAGGTGTGAAAATAAAACACTTCACATACTCAGGAAAGTGTATTTAGCTGCTTTACTGTATCAGAATAAGGCCTGCAAGGCCTTGGGCCTACTTCCAGCCTCCTGGCACCAGTTTTACTGATACTTGTGACATTTGCAGGTGTTAGGCTTCAAGGGGATGAAGTCGCACCTTCTACCCAGGGTCATGGAGCTCCGCGCAGGGTGAGATTTCAGGCTTCACCCCTGGCTGGAGGTGTGAAAATAAAACACTTCACATACTCAGGAAATTGTATTTAGCTGCTTTACAGTATCAGAATAAGGCCTGCAAGGCCTTGGGCCTACTTCCAGCGTCCTGGCACCAGTTTTACTGATACTTGTGACATTTGCAGGTGTTAGGCTTCAAGGGGATGAAGTCGCACCTTCTACCCAGTGTCATGGAGCTCCGCGCAGGGTGAGATTTCTGGCTTCACCCCAGGCTTGAGGTGTGAAAATAAAACACTTCACATCCTCAGGAAAGTGTATTTAACTGCTTTACAGTATCATAATAAGGCCTGCAAGGCCTTGGGTGTGTTTCCAGCCTCCAGGCACCAGTTTTACTGATACTTGTGACATTTGCAGGTGTTAGGCTTCAAGGGGATGAAGTCGCACCTTCTACCCAGGGTCATGGAGCTCCGCGCAGGGTGAGATTTCAGGGTTCACCCCTGGATGGAAGTGTGAAAATAAAACACTTCACATACTCAGGAAAGTGTATTTAACTCCTTTACAGTATCAGAACAAGGCCTGCAAGGCCTTGGGCCTACTTCCAGCCTCCTGGCACCAGTTTTACTGATACTTGTGACATTTGTAGGTGTTAGGCTTCAAGGGGATGAAGTCGCACCTTCTACCCAGGGTCATGGAGCTTCGCGCAGGGTAAGATTTCAGGGTTCACCCCTGGCTGGAGGTGTGAAAATAAAACACTTCACATACTCAGGAAAGTGTATTTAACTGCTTTACAGTATCACAATAAGGCCTGCAAGGCCTTGGGTGTGTTTCCAGCCTCCAGGCACCAGTTTTACTGATACTTGTGACATTTGCAGGTGTTAGGCTTCAAGGGGATGAAGTCGCACCTTCTACCCAGGGTTATGGAGCTCCGCGCAGGGTGAGATTTCAGGGTTCACCCCTGGATGGAAGTGTGAAAATAAAACACTTCACTTACTCAGGAAAGTGTATTTAACTCCTTTACAGTATCAGAACAAGGCCTGCAAGGCCTTGGGTTTGTTTCCAGCCTCCAGGCACCAGTTGTACTGATACTTGTGACACTTGGAGGTGTTATGCTTCAAGGGGATGAAGTCGCACCTTCTACCCAGGGTTATGGAGCTCCGCGCAGGGTGAGATTTCAGGGTTCACCCCTGGATGGAAGTGTGAAAACAAAACACTTCACATTCTCAGTAAAGTGTATTTAACTCCTTTACAGTATCAGAATAGGACCTGCAATGCCTTGGGTGTGTTTCCAGCCTCCAGACACCAGTTTTACTGATACTGGTGACATTTGCAGGTGTTAGGCTTCAAGGGGATGAAGTCGCAACTTCTACCCAGCGTTATGGAGCTCCGCGCAGGGTGAGAATTCAGGGTTCACCCCTGGCTGTTGGTGTGAAAACAAAACACTTTACATACTCAGTAAAGTGTATTTAACTCCTTCACAGTATCATAACAAGGCCTTGGGCCTAGTTCCAGCCTCCTAGCACCAATTTACTGATACTTGTGACATTTGCAGGTGTTAGGCTTCAAGGGGATGAAGTTGCACCTTCTACCCAAGGTTATGGAGCTCCGCGCAGGGTGAGAATTCAGGGTTCACCCCTGGCTGTTGGTGTGAAAACAAAACACTTTACATACTCAGTAAAGTGTATTTAACTCCTTCACAGTATCAGAACAAGGCCTGCCAGGCCTTGGGCCTAATTCCAGCCTCCTGGCACCAATTTACTGATACTTGTGACATTTGCAGGTGTTAGGCTTCAAGGGGATAAAGTTGCACCTTCTACCCAAGGGTATGGAGCTCCGCGCAGGGTGAGATATCAGGGTTCACCCCTGGCTGGAGGTGTGAAAATAAAACACTTCACATACTCAGGAAAGTGTATTTAACTCCTTTACAGTATCAGAATAAGGCCTGCAAGGCCTTGGGTGTGTTTCCAGCATCCAGGCACCAGTTTTACTGATGCTTGTGACATTTGCAGGTGTTAGGCTTCAAGGGGATGAAGTCGCACCTTCTACCCAGGGTCATGGAGCTCCGCGCAGGGTTATGTTTCAGGGTTCACCCCTGGCTCAAGGTGTGAAAACAAAACACTTCACATACTCAGGAAAGTGTATTTAGCTGCTTTACAGTATCAGAACAAGGCCTACAAAGCCTTGGGCCTACTTTCAGCCTCCTGGCACCAGTTTTACTGATACTGGTGACATTTGCAGGTGTTAGGCTTCAAGGGGATGAAGTCGCAACTTCTACCCAGGGTTATGGAGCTCCGCGCAGGGTGAGAATTCAGGGTTCACCCCTGGCTGTTGGTGTGAAAACAAAACACTTTACATACTCAGTAAAGTGTATTTAACTCCTTCACAGTATCAGAACAAGGCCTGCAAGGCCTTGGGCCTACTTCCAGCCTCCTAGCACCAATTTACTGATACTTGTGACATTTGCAGGTGTTAGGCTTCAAGGGGATGAAGTTGCACCTTCTACCCAAGGTTATGGAGCTCCGCTCAGGGTGAGAATTCAGGGTTCACCCCTGGCTGGTGGTGTGAAAACAAAACACTTTACATACTCAGTAAAGTGTATTTAACTCCTTCACAGTATCAGAACAAGGCCTGCAAGGCCTTGGGTGTGTTTCCAGCCTCCAGGTACCAGTTTTACTGATACTTTGTGACATTTTAAGGTGTTAAGCTTCAAGGGGATGAAGTCTCACCTTCTACCCAGGGTTATAGAGCTCCGCGCAGGGTGAGATTTCAGGGTTCACTCCAGGTTGGAGGTGTGAAAATAAACCACCTCACATTCTCAGGAAAGTGTATTTAGCTCCTTTACAGTATCAGAATATGGCCTGCAAGGCCTTGGGCCTACTTCCAGCCTCCTGGCACCAGTTGTACTGATACTTGTGACATTTGTAGGTGTTAGGCTTCAAGGGGATGAAGTCGCACCTTCTACCCAGGGTCATGGAGCTCCGCGCAGGGTGAGATTTCAGGCTTCACCCCTGGCTGGAGGTGTGAAAATAAAACACTTCACATACTCAGGAAAGCGTATTTAGCTGCTTTACAGTATCAGAATAAGGCCTGCAAGGCCTTGGGCCTACTTCCAGCCTCCTGGCACCAGTTTTACTGATACTTGTGACATTTGTAGGTGTTAGGCTTCAAGGGGATGAAGTCGCACCTTCTACCCAGGGTGATGGAGCTCCGCGCAGGGTGAGATTTCAGGGTTCACCCCAGGCTTGAGGTGTGAAAAATATACACTTCACATACTCAGGAAAGTGTATTTAGCTGCTTTACAATATCAGAATAAGGCCTGCAAGGCCTTGGGCCTACTTCCAGCCTCCTGGCACCAGTTTTACTGATACTTGTGACATTTGTAGGTGTTAGGCTTCAAGGGGATGAAGTCGCACCTTCTACCCAGGGTTATGGAGCTCCGCGCAGGGTGAGATTTCAGGGTTCACCCCTGGATGGAAGTGTGAAAATAAAACACTTCACATACTCAGGAAAGTGTATTTAGCTGCTTTACAGTATCAGAATAAGGCCTGCAAGGCCTTGGGCCTACTTCCAGCCTCCTGGCACCAGATTTACTGATACTTGTGACATTTGCAGGTGTTAGGCTTCAAGGGGATGAAGCCGCACCTTCTACCCAGGGTTATGGAGCTCCGCGCAGGGTGAGATTTCAGGCTTCACCCCTGGCTGGAGGTGTGAAAATAAAACACTTCACATACTCAGGAAAGTGTATTTAGCTCCTTTACAGTATCAGAATAAGGCCTGCAAGGCCTTGGGCCTACTTCCAGCCTCCTGGCACCAGTTTTACTGATACTTGTGACATTTGCAGGTGTTAGGCTTCAAGGGGATGAAGTCGCACCTTCTACCCAGGGTCATGGAGCTCCGCGCAGGGTAAGGTTTCAGGCTTCACCCCAGGCTGGAGGTGTGAAAATAAAACACTTCACATACTCAGGAAAGTGTATTTAGCTGCTTTACTGTATCAGAATAAGGCCTGCAAGGCCTTGGGCCTACTTCCAGCCTCCTGGCACCAGATTTACTGATACTTGTGACATTTGTAGGTGTTAGGCTTCAAGGGGATGAAGTCGCACCGTCTACCCAGGGTCATGGAGCTCCGCGCAGGGTGAGATTTCAGGGTTCAACCCAGGCTTGAGGTGTGAAAATAAAACACTTCACATACTCAGGAAAGTGTATTTAGCTCCTTTACAGTATCAGAATAAGGCCTGCAAGGCCTTGGGCCTACTTCCAGCCTCCTGGCACCAGTTTTACTGATACTTGTGACATTTGCAGGTGTTAGGCTTCAAGGGGATGAAGTCGCACCTTCTACCCAGGGTCATGGAGCTCCGCGCAGGGTGAGATTTCAGGCTTCACCCCTGGCTGGAGGTGTGAAAATAAAACACTTCACATACTCAGGAAATTGTATTTAGCTGCTTTACAGTATCAGAATAAGGCCTGCAAGGCCTTGGGCCTACTTCCAGCGTCCTGGCACCAGTTTTACTGATACTTGTGACATTTGCAGGTGTTAGGCTTCAAGGGGATGAAGTCGCACCTTCTACCCAGTGTCATGGAGCTCCGCGCAGGGTGAGATTTCTGGCTTCACCCCAGGCTTGAGGTGTGAAAATAAAACACTTCACATCCTCAGGAAAGTGTATTTAACTGCTTTACAGTATCATAATAAGGCCTGCAAGGCCTTGGGTGTGTTTCCAGCCTCCAGGCACCAGTTTTACTGATACTTGTGACATTTGCAGGTGTTAGGCTTCAAGGGGATGAAGTCGCACCTTCTACCCAGGGTCATGGAGCTCCGCGCAGGGTGAGATTTCAGGGTTCACCCCTGGATGGAAGTGTGAAAATAAAACACTTCACATACTCAGGAAAGTGTATTTAACTCCTTTACAGTATCAGAACAAGGCCTGCAAGGCCTTGGGCCTACTTCCAGCCTCCTGGCACCAGTTTTACTGATACTTGTGACATTTGTAGGTGTTAGGCTTCAAGGGGATGAAGTCGCACCTTCTACCCAGGGTCATGGAGCTTCGCGCAGGGTAAGATTTCAGGGTTCACCCCTGGCTGGAGGTGTGAAAATAAAACACTTCACATACTCAGGAAAGTGTATTTAACTGCTTTACAGTATCACAATAAGGCCTGCAAGGCCTTGGGTGTGTTTCCAGCCTCCAGGCACCAGTTTTACTGATACTTGTGACATTTGCAGGTGTTAGGCTTCAAGGGGATGAAGTCGCACCTTCTACCCAGGGTTATGGAGCTCCGCGCAGGGTGAGATTTCAGGGTTCACCCCTGGATGGAAGTGTGAAAATAAAACACTTCACTTACTCAGGAAAGTGTATTTAACTCCTTTACAGTATCAGAACAAGGCCGGCAAGGCCTTGGGTTTGTTTCCAGCCTCCAGGCACCAGTTGTACTGATACTTGTGACACTTGGAGGTGTTATGCTTCAAGGGGATGAAGTCGCACCTTCTACCCAGGGTTATGGAGCTCCGCGCAGGGTGAGATTTCAGGGTTCACCCCTGGATGGAAGTGTGAAAATAAAACACTTCACATACTCAGGAAAGCGTATTTAGCTGCTTTACAGTATCAGAATAAGGCCTGCAAGGCCTTGGGCCTACTTCCAGCCTCCTGGCACCAGATTTACTGATACTTGTGACATTTGCAGGTGTTAGGCTTCAAGGGGATGAAGCCGCACCTTCTACCCAGGGTTATGGAGCTCCGCGCAGGGTGAGATTTCAGGCTTCACCCCTGGCTGGAGGTGTGAAAATAAAACACTTCACATACTCAGGAAAGCGTATTTAGCTGCTTTACAGTATCAGAATAAGGCCTGCAAGGCCTTGGGCCTACTTCCAGCCTCCTGGCACCAGTTTTACTGATACTTGTGACATTTGTAGGTGTTAGGCTTCAAGGGGATGAAGTCGCACCTTCTACCCAGGGTCATGGAGCTCCGCGCAGGGTGAGATTTCAGGGTTCACCCCAGGCTTGAGGTGTGAAAAATATACACTTCACATACTCAGGAAAGTGTATTTAGCTGCTTTACAATATCAGAATAAGGCCTGCAAGGCCTTGGGCCTACTTCCAGCCTCCTGGCACCAGTTTTACTGATACTTGTGACATTTGTAGGTGTTAGGCTTCAAGGGGATGAAGTCGCACCTTCTACCCAGGGTTATGGAGCTCCGCGCAGGGTGAGATTTCAGGGTTCACCCCTGGATGGAAGTGTGAAAATAAAACACTTCACATACTCAGGAAAGTGTATTTAGCTGCTTTACAGTATCAGAATAAGGCCTGCAAGGCCTTGGGCCTACTTCCAGCCTCCTGGCACCAGATTTACTGATACTTGTGACATTTGCAGGTGTTAGGCTTCAAGGGGATGAAGCCGCACCTTCTACCCAGGGTTATGGAGCTCCGCGCAGGGTGAGATTTCAGGCTTCACCCCTGGCTGGAGGTGTGAAAATAAAACACTTCACATACTCAGGAAAGCGTATTTAGCTGCTTTACAGTATCAGAATAAGGCCTGCAAGGCCTTGGGCCTACTTCCAGCCTCCTGGCACCAGTTTTACTGATACTTGTGACACTTGGAGGTGTTATGCTTCAAGGGGATGAAGTTGCACCTTCTACCCAGGGTCATGGAGCTCCGCGCAGGGTGAGATTTCAGGCTTCACCCCTGGCTGGAGGTGTGAAAATAAAACACTTCACATACTCAGGAAAGTGTATTTAGCTGCTTTACAGTATCGGAATAAGGCCTGCAAGGCCTTGGGCCTACTTCCAGCCTCCTGGCACCAGTTTTACTGATACTTGTGACATTTGTAGGTGTTAGGCTTCAAGGGGATGAAGTCGCACCTTCTACCCAGGGTCATGGAGCTCCGCGCAGGGTGAGATTTCAGGCTTCACCCCTGGCTGGAGGTGTGAAAATAAAACACTTCACATACTCAGGAAAGTGTATTTAGCTCCTTTACAGTATCAGAATAAGGCCTGCAAGGCCTTGGGCCTACTTCCAGCCTCCTGGCACCAGTTTTACTGATACTTGTGACATTTGCAGGTGTTAGGCTTCAAGGGGATGAAGTCGCACCTTCTACCCAGGGTCATGGAGCTCCGCGCAGGGTAAGGTTTCAGGCTTCACCCTAGGCTGGAGGTGTGAAAATAAAACACTTCACATACTCAGGAAAGTGTATTTAGCTGCTTTACTGTATCAGAATAAGGCCTGCAAGGCCTTGGGCCTACTTCCAGCCTCCTGGCACCAGATTTACTGATACTTGTGACATTTGTAGGTGTTAGGCTTCAAGGGGATGAAGTCGCACCTTCTACCCAGGGTCATGGAGCTCCGCGCAGGGTGAGATTTCAGGGTTCACCCCAGGCTTGAGGTGTGAAAATAAAACACTTCACATACTCAGGAAAGTGTATTTAGCTCCTTTACAGTATCAGAATAAGGCCTGCAAGGCCTTGGGCCTACATCCAGCCTACTGGCACCAGTTTTACTGATACTTGTGACATTTGCAGGTGTTGGGCTTCAAGGGGATCAAGTCGCACCTTCTACCCAGGGTTATGGAGCTCCGCGCAGGGTGAGATTTCAGGGTTCACCCCATGCTTGAGGTGTGAAAATAAAAGCTTTACATACTCAGGAAAGTATATTTAGCTCCTTTACAGTATCAGAATAAGGCCTGCAAGGCCTTGGGCCTACTTCCAGCCTCCTGGCACCAGTTTTACTGATACTTGTGACATTTGCAGGTGTTAGGCTTCAAGGGGATGAAGTCGCACCTTCTACCCAGGGTCATGGAGCTCCGCGCAGGGTGAGATTTCAGGCTTCACCCCTGGCTGGAGGTGTGAAAATAAAACACTTCACATACTCAGGAAATTGTATTTAGCTGCTTTACAGTATCAGAATAAGGCCTGCAAGGCCTTGGGCCTACTTCCAGCGTCCTGGCACCAGTTTTACTGATACTTGTGACATTTGCAGGTGTTAGGCTTCAAGGGGATGAAGTCGCACCTTCTACCCAGTGTCATTGAGCTCCGCGCAGGGTGAGATTTCTGGCTTCACCCCAGGCTTGAGGTGTGAAAATAAAACACTTCACATCCTCAGGAAAGTGTATTTAACTGCTTTACAGTATCATAATAAGGCCTGCAAGGCCTTGGGTGTGTTTCCAGCCTCCAGGCACCAGTTTTACTGATACTTGTGACATTTGCAGGTGTTAGGCTTCAAGGGGATGAAGTCGCACCTTCTACCCAGGGTCATGGAGCTCCGCGCAGGGTGAGATTTCAGGGTTCACCCCAGGCTTGAGGTGTGAAAAATATACACTTCACATACTCAGGAAAGTGTATTTAGCTGCTTTACAGTATCAGAATAAGGCCTGCAAGGCCTTGGGCCTACTTCCAGCCTCCTGGCACCAGTTTTACTGATACTTGTGACATTTGTAGGTGTTAGGCTTCAAGGGGATGAAGTCGCACCTTCTACCCAGGGTTATGGAGCTCCGCGCAGGGTGAGATTTCAGGGTTCACCCCTGGATGGAAGTGTGAAAATAAAACACTTCACATACTCAGGAAAGCGTATTTAGCTGCTTTACAGTATCAGAATAAGGCCTGCAAGGCCTTTGGCCTACTTCCAGCCTCCTGGCACCAGATTTACTGATACTTGTGACATTTGCAGGTGTTAGGCTTCAAGGGGATGAAGCCGCACCTTCTACCCAGGGTTATGGAGCTCCGCGCAGGGTGAGATTTCAGGCTTCACCCCTGGCTGGAGGTGTGAAAATAAAACACTTCACATACTCAGGAAAGCGTATTTAGCTGCTTTACAGTATCAGAATAAGGCCTGCAAGGCCTTGGGCCTACTTCCAGCCTCCTGGCACCAGTTTTACTGATACTTGTGACATTTGTAGGTGTTAGGCTTCAAGGGGATGAAGTCGCACCTTCTACCCAGGGTCATGGAGCTCCGCGCAGGGTGAGATTTCAGGCTTCACCCCTGGCTGGAGGTGTGAAAATAAAACACTTCACACACTCAGGAAAGTGTATTTAGCTCCTTTACAGTATCAGAATAAGGCCTGCAAGGCCTTGGGCCTACTTCCAGCCTCCTGGCACCAGTTTTACTGATACTTGTGACATTTGCAGGTGTTAGGCTTCAAGGGGATGAAGTCGCACCTTCTACCCAGGGTCATGGAGCTTCGCGCAGGGTGAGATTTCAGGGTTCACCCCTGGATGGAAGTGTGAAAATAAAACACTTCACTTACTCAGGAAAGTGTATTTAACTCATTTACAGTATCAGAACAAGGCCTGCAAGGCCTTGGGTTTGTTTCCAGCCTCCAGGCACCAGTTGTACTGATACTTGTGACACTTGGAGGTGTTATGCTTCAAGGGGATGAAGTCGCACCTTCTACCCAGGGTCATGGAGCTTCGCGCAGGGTAAGATTTCAGGATTCACCCCTGGCTGGAGGTGTGAAAATAAAACACTTCACATACTCAGGAAAGTGTATTTAACTGCTTTACAGTATCACAATAAGGCCTGCAAGGCCTTGGGTGTGTTTCCAGCCTCCAGGCACCAGTTTTACTGATACTTGTGACATTTGCAGGTGTTAGGCTTCAAGGGGATGAAGTCGCACCTTCTACCCAGGGTTATGGAGCTCTGCGCAGGGTGAGATTTCAGGGTTCACCCCTGGATGGAAGTGTGAAAATAAAACACTTCACTTACTCAGGAAAGTGTATTTAACTCCTTTACAGTATCAGAACAAGGCCTGCAAGGCCTTGGCTTTGTTTCCAGCCTCCAGGCACCAGTTGTACTGATACTTGTGACACTTGGAGGTGTTATGCTTCAAGGGGATGAAGTCGCACCTTCTACCCAGGGTCATGGAGCTCCGCGCAGGGTAAGATTTCAGGGTTCACCCCTGGCTGGAGGTGTGAAAACAAATCACTTCACATACTCATTAAAGTGTATTTCACTCCTTTACAGTATCAGAATAGGGCCTGCAATGCCTTGGGTGTGTTTCCAGCCTCCAGTCACCAGTTTTACTGATACTGGTGACATTTGCAGGTGTTAGGCTTCAAGGGGAAGAAGTCGCACCTTCTACCCAGGGTCATGGAGCTCCGCGCAGGGTTAGATTTCAGGGTTCACCCCTGGCTCAAGGTGTGAAAACAAAACACTTCACATACTCAGGAAAGTGTATTTAACTCCTTTACAGTATCAGGATAAGGCCTGCAAGGCCTTGGGTGTGTTTCCAGCACCCAGGCACCAGTTTTACTGATGCTTGTGACGTTTGCAGGTGTTAGGCTTCAAGGGGATGAAGTCGCACCTTCTACCCAGGGTTATGGAGCTCCGCTCAGGGTGAGAATTCAGGGTTCACCCCTGGCTGGTGGTGTGAAAACAAAACACTTCACATACTCATTAAAGTGTATTTAACTCCTTTACAGTATCAGAATAGGACCTGCAATGCCTTGGGTGTGTTTCCAGCCTCCAGACTCCAGTTTTACTGATACTGGTGACATTTGCAGGTGTTAGGCTTCAAGGGGATGAAGTCGCAACTTCTACCCAGGGTTATGGAGCTCCGCGCAGGGTGAGATATCAGGGTTCACCCCTGGATAGAAGTGTGAAAATAAAACACTTCACTTACTCAGGAAAGTGTATTTAACTCATTTACAGTATCAGAACAAGGCCTGCAAGGCCTTGGGTTTGTTTCCAGCCTCCAGGCACCAGTTTTACTGATACTGGTGACATTTGCAGGTGTTATGCTTCAAGGGGATGAAGTCGCACCTTCTACCCAGGGTCATGGAGCTTCGCGCAGGGTAAGATTTCAGGGTTCACCCCTGGCTGGAGGTGTGAAAATAAAACACTTCACATACTCAGGAAAGTGTATTTAACTGCTTTACAGTATCACAATAAGGCCTGCAAGGCCTTGGGTGTGTTTCCAGCCTCCAGGCACCAGTTTTACTGATACTTGTGACATTTGCAGGTGTTAGGCTTCAAGGGGATGAAGTCGCACCTTCTACCCAGGGTTATGGAGCTCCGCGCAGGGTGAGATTTCAGGGTTCACCCCTGGATGGAAGTGTGAAAATAAAACACTTCACTTACTCAGGAAAGTGTATTTAACTCCTTTACAGTATCAGAACAAGGCCTGCAAGGCCTTGGGTTTGTTTCCAGCCTCCAGGCACCAGTTGTACTGATACTTGTGACACTTGGAGGTGTTATGCTTCAAGGGGATGAAGTCGCACCTTCTACCCAGGGTCATGGAGCTCCGCGCAGGGTGAGATTTCAGGCTTCACCCCTGGCTGGAGGTGTGAAAATAAAACACTTCACATACTCAGGAAAGTGTATTTAGCTGCTTTACAGTATCAGAATAAGGCCTGCAAGGCCTTGGGCCTACTTCCAGCCTCCTGGCACCAGTTTTACTGATACTTGTGACATTTGTAGGTGTTAGGCTTCAAGGGGATGAAGTTGCACCTTCTACCCAGGGTTATGGACCTTCGCGCAGGGTATGATTTCGGGTTTCAACCCTGGCTGGAGATGTGAAATCAAAACACTTCACAGACTCAGTAAAGAGTATTTAAGTCCTTCACAGTAACAGAACAAGGCCTGCAAGGCCTTTGGCCTGATTCCAGCCTCCTGGCACTAATTTACTGATACTTGTGACATTTGCAGGCGTTAGGCTTCAAGGGGACAAAGTCGCACCTTCTACCCGGGCTTATGGAGCTCCGCGCAGGGTGAGATATCAGGGTTCACCCCTGGCTGGAGGTGTGAAAATAAAGCACTTCACATACTCAGGAAAGTGTATTTAACTCCTTTAAAGTATCAGAATAATGCCTGCAAGGCCTTGGGTGTGTTTCCAGCCTCCAGGCACCAGTTTTACTGATAATTGTGACATTTGCCGGTGTTAGGCTTCATGGGGATGAAGTCGCACCTTCTACCCAGGGTTATGGAGCTCCGCGCAGGGTGAGAAGTCAGGGTTCACCCCTGGCTGGAGGTGTGAAAATAAAACACTTCACATACTCAGGAAAGTGTATTTACTCCTTTACAGTATCAGAATAAGGCCTGCAAGGCCTTGGGTGTGTTTCCAGCATCCAGGCACCAGTTTTACTGATGCTTGTGACCTTTGCAGGTGTTAGGCTTCAAGGGGAGGAAGTCGCACCTTCTACCCAGGGTCATGGAGCTCCGCGCAGGGTTAGAATTCAGGGTTCACCCCTGGCTCAAGGTGTGAAAACAAATCACTTCACATACTCAGTAAAGTGTATTTCACTCCTTTACAGTATCAGAATAGGGCCTGCAATGCCTTGGGTGTGTTTCCAGCCTCCAGACACCAGTTTTACTGATACTGGTGACATTTGCAGGTGTTAGGCTTCAAGGGGAAGAAGTCGCACCTTCTACCCAGGGTCATGGAGCTCCGCGCAGGGTTAGATTTCAGGGTTCACCCCTGGCTCAAGGTGTGAAAACAAAACACTTCACATACTCAGGAAAGTGTATTTAACTCCTTTACAGTATCAGGATAAGGCCTGCAAGGCCTTGGGTGTGTTTCCAGCACCCAGGCACCAGTTTTACTGATGCTTGTGACGTTTGCAGGTGTTAGGCTTCAAGGGGATGAAGTCGCACCTTCTACCCAGGGTTATGGAGCTCCGCTCAGGGTGAGAATTCAGGGTTCACCCCTGGCTGGTGGTGTGAAAACAAAACACTTCACATACTCAGTAAAGTGTATTTAACTCCTTTACAGTATCAGAATAGGACCTGCAATGCCTTGGGTGTGTTTCCAGCCTCCAGACTCCAGTTTTACTGATGCTTGTGACATTTGCAGGTGTTAGGCTTCAAGGGGATGAAGTCGCAACTTCTACCCAGGGTTATGGAGCTCCGCGCAGGGTGAGAATTCAGGGTTCACCCCTGGCTGTTGGTGTGAAAACAAAACACTTTACATACTCAGTAAAGTGTATTTAACTCCTTCACAGTATCAGAACAAGGCCTGCAAGGCCTTGGGCCTAGTTCCAGCCTCCTAGCACCAATTTACTGATACTTGTGACATTTGCAGGTGTTAGGCTTCAAGGGGATGAAGTTGCACCTTCTACCCAAGGTTATGGAGCTCCGCGCAGGGTGAGAATTCAGGGTTCACCCCTGGCTGTTGGTGTGAAAACAAAACACTTTACATACTCAGTAAAGTGTATTTAACTCCTTCACAGTATCAGAACAAGGCCTGCAAGGCCTTGGGCCTAATTCCAGCCTCCTGGCACCAATTTACTGATACTTGTGACATTTGCAGGTGTTAGGCTTCAAGGGGATAAAGTTGCACCTTCTACCCAAGGGTATGGAGCTCCGCGCAGGGTGAGATATCAGGGTTCAACCCTGGCTGGAGGTGTGAAAATAAAACACTTCACATACTCAGCAAAGTGTATTTAACTCCTTTACAGTATCAGAATAAGGCCTGCAAGGCCTTGGGTGTGTTTCCAGCATCTAGGAACCAGTTTTACTGATGCTTGTGACATTTGCAGGTGTTAGGCTTCAAGGGGATGAAGTCGCACCTTCTACCCAGGGTTATGGAGCTCCGCGCAGGGTGAGAATTCAGGGTTCACCCCTGGCTGTTGGTGTGAAAACAAAACACTTTACATACTCAGTAAAGTGTATTTAACTCCTTCACAGTATCAGAACAAGGCCTGCAAGGCCTTGGGCCTACTTCCAGCCTCCTAGCACCAATTTACTGATACTTGTGACATTTGCAGGTGTTAGGCTTCAAGGGGATGAAGTTGCACCTTCTACCCAAGGTTATGGAGCTCCGCGCAGGGTGAGAATTCAGGGTTCACCCCTGGCTGTTGGTGTGAAAACAAAACACTTTACATACTCAGTAAAGTGTATTTAACTCCTTCACAGTATCAGAACAAGGCCTGCAAGGCCTTGGGCCTAATTCCAGCCTCCTGGCACCAATTTACTGATACTTGTGACATTTGCAGGTGTTAGGCTTCAAGGGGATAAAGTTGCACCTTCTACCCAAGGGTATGGAGCTCCGCGCAGGGTGAGATATCAGGGTTCACCCCTGGCTGGAGGTGTGAAAATAAAACACTTCACATACTCAGGAAAGTGTATTTAACTCCTTTACAGTATCAGAATAAGGCCTGCAAGGCCTTGGGTGTGTTTCCAGCATCCAGGCACCAGTTTTACTGATGCTTGTGACATTTGCAGGTGTTAGGCTTCAAGGGGATGAAGTCGCACCTTCTACCCAGGGTTATGGAGCTCTGCGCAGGGTGAGAATTCAGGGTTCACCCCTGGCTGTTTGTGTGTAAACAAAACACTTCACATACTCAGTAAAGAGTATCTATCTCCTTCACAGTAACTGAACAAGGCCTGCAAGGCCTTGGGCCTAATTCCAGCCTCCAGACACCAGTTTTAATGATCCTTGTGACATTTGCAGGTGTTAGGCTTCAAGGGGAGGAAGTCGCACCTTCTACCCAGGGTCATGGAGCTCCGCGCAGGGTTAGATTTCAGGGTTCACCCCTGGCTCAAGGTGTGAAAACAAAACACTTCACATACTCAGGAAAGTGTATTTAACTCCTTTACAGTATCAGAACAAGGCCTGCAAGGCCTTGGGCCTACTTCCAGCCTCCTGGCACCAGTTTTACTGATACTTGTGACATTTGTAGGTGTTAGGCTTCAAGGGGATGAAGTCGCACCTTCTACCCAGGGTCATGGAGCTTCGCGCAGGGTAAGATTTCAGGGTTCACCCCTGGCTGGAGGTGTGAAAATAAAACACTTCACATACTCAGGAAAGTGTATTTAACTGCTTTACAGTATCACAATAAGGCCTGCAAGGCCTTGGGTGTGTTTCCAGCCTCCAGGCACCAGTTTTACTGATACTTGTGACATTTGCAGGTGTTAGGCTTCAAGGGGATGAAGTCGCACCTTCTACCCAGGGTTATGGAGCTCCGCGCAGGGTGAGATTTCAGGGTTCACCCCTGGATGGAAGTGTGAAAATAAAACACTTCACTTACTCAGGAAAGTGTATTTAACTCCTTTACAGTATCAGAACAAGGCCTGCAAGGCCTTGGGTTTGTTTCCAGCCTCCAGGCACCAGTTGTACTGATACTTGTGACACTTGGAGGTGTTATGCTTCAAGGGGATGAAGTCGCACCTTCTACCCAGGGTTATGGAGCTCCGCGCAGGGTGAGATTTCAGGGTTCACCCCTGGATGGAAGTGTGAAAATAAAACACTTCACATACTCAGGAAAGCGTATTTAGCTGCTTTACAGTATCAGAATAAGGCCTGCAAGGCCTTGGGCCTACTTCCAGCCTCCTGGCACCAGATTTACTGATACTTGTGACATTTGCAGGTGTTAGGCTTCAAGGGGATGAAGCCGCACCTTCTACCCAGGGTTATGGAGCTCCGCGCAGGGTGAGATTTCAGGCTTCACCCCTGGCTGGAGGTGTGAAAATAAAACACTTCACATACTCAGGAAAGCGTATTTAGCTGCTTTACAGTATCAGAATAAGGCCTGCAAGGCCTTGGGCCTACTTCCAGCCTCCTGGCACCAGTTTTACTGATACTTGTGACATTTGTAGGTGTTAGGCTTCAAGGGGATGAAGTCGCACCTTCTACCCAGGGTCATGGAGCTCCGCGCAGGGTGAGATTTCAGGGTTCACCCCAGGCTTGAGGTGTGAAAAATATACACTTCACATACTCAGGAAAGTGTATTTAGCTGCTTTACAATATCAGAATAAGGCCTGCAAGGCCTTGGGCCTACTTCCAGCCTCCTGGCACCAGTTTTACTGATACTTGTGACATTTGTAGGTGTTAGGCTTCAAGGGGATGAAGTCGCACCTTCTACCCAGGGTTATGGAGCTCCGCGCAGGGTGAGATTTCAGGGTTCACCCCTGGATGGAAGTGTGAAAATAAAACACTTCACATACTCAGGAAAGTGTATTTAGCTGCTTTACAGTATCAGAATAAGGCCTGCAAGGCCTTGGGCCTACTTCCAGCCTCCTGGCACCAGATTTACTGATACTTGTGACATTTGCAGGTGTTAGGCTTCAAGGGGATGAAGCCGCACCTTCTACCCAGGGTTATGGAGCTCCGCGCAGGGTGAGATTTCAGGCTTCACCCCTGGCTGGAGGTGTGAAAATAAAACACTTCACATACTCAGGAAAGCGTATTTAGCTGCTTTACAGTATCAGAATAAGGCCTGCAAGGCCTTGGGCCTACTTCCAGCCTCCTGGCACCAGTTTTACTGATACTTGTGACACTTGGAGGTGTTATGCTTCAAGGGGATGAAGTTGCACCTTCTACCCAGGGTCATGGAGCTCCGCGCAGGGTGAGATTTCAGGCTTCACCCCTGGCTGGAGGTGTGAAAATAAAACACTTCACATACTCAGGAAAGTGTATTTAGCTGCTTTACAGTATCGGAATAAGGCCTGCAAGGCCTTGGGCCTACTTCCAGCCTCCTGGCACCAGTTTTACTGATACTTGTGACATTTGTAGGTGTTAGGCTTCAAGGGGATGAAGTCGCACCTTCTACCCAGGGTCATGGAGCTCCGCGCAGGGTGAGATTTCAGGCTTCACCCCTGGCTGGAGGTGTGAAAATAAAACACTTCACATACTCAGGAAAGTGTATTTAGCTCCTTTACAGTATCAGAATAAGGCCTGCAAGGCCTTGGGCCTACTTCCAGCCTCCTGGCACCAGTTTTACTGATACTTGTGACATTTGCAGGTGTTAGGCTTCAAGGGGATGAAGTCGCACCTTCTACCCAGGGTCATGGAGCTCCGCGCAGGGTAAGGTTTCAGGCTTCACCCTAGGCTGGAGGTGTGAAAATAAAACACTTCACATACTCAGGAAAGTGTATTTAGCTGCTTTACTGTATCAGAATAAGGCCTGCAAGGCCTTGGGCCTACTTCCAGCCTCCTGGCACCAGATTTACTGATACTTGTGACATTTGTAGGTGTTAGGCTTCAAGGGGATGAAGTCGCACCTTCTACCCAGGGTCATGGAGCTCCGCGCAGGGTGAGATTTCAGGGTTCACCCCAGGCTTGAGGTGTGAAAATAAAACACTTCACATACTCAGGAAAGTGTATTTAGCTCCTTTACAGTATCAGAATAAGGCCTGCAAGGCCTTGGGCCTACATCCAGCCTACTGGCACCAGTTTTACTGATACTTGTGACATTTGCAGGTGTTGGGCTTCAAGGGGATCAAGTCGCACCTTCTACCCAGGGTTATGGAGCTCCGCGCAGGGTGAGATTTCAGGGTTCACCCCATGCTTGAGGTGTGAAAATAAAAGCTTTACATACTCAGGAAAGTATATTTAGCTCCTTTACAGTATCAGAATAAGGCCTGCAAGGCCTTGGGCCTACTTCCAGCCTCCTGGCACCAGTTTTACTGATACTTGTGACATTTGCAGGTGTTAGGCTTCAAGGGGATGAAGTCGCACCTTCTACCCAGGGTCATGGAGCTCCGCGCAGGGTGAGATTTCAGGCTTCACCCCTGGCTGGAGGTGTGAAAATAAAACACTTCACATACTCAGGAAATTGTATTTAGCTGCTTTACAGTATCAGAATAAGGCCTGCAAGGCCTTGGGCCTACTTCCAGCGTCCTGGCACCAGTTTTACTGATACTTGTGACATTTGCAGGTGTTAGGCTTCAAGGGGATGAAGTCGCACCTTCTACCCAGTGTCATTGAGCTCCGCGCAGGGTGAGATTTCTGGCTTCACCCCAGGCTTGAGGTGTGAAAATAAAACACTTCACATCCTCAGGAAAGTGTATTTAACTGCTTTACAGTATCATAATAAGGCCTGCAAGGCCTTGGGTGTGTTTCCAGCCTCCAGGCACCAGTTTTACTGATACTTGTGACATTTGCAGGTGTTAGGCTTCAAGGGGATGAAGTCGCACCTTCTACCCAGGGTCATGGAGCTCCGCGCAGGGTGAGATTTCAGGGTTCACCCCAGGCTTGAGGTGTGAAAAATATACACTTCACATACTCAGGAAAGTGTATTTAGCTGCTTTACAGTATCAGAATAAGGCCTGCAAGGCCTTGGGCCTACTTCCAGCCTCCTGGCACCAGTTTTACTGATACTTGTGACATTTGTAGGTGTTAGGCTTCAAGGGGATGAAGTCGCACCTTCTACCCAGGGTTATGGAGCTCCGCGCAGGGTGAGATTTCAGGGTTCACCCCTGGATGGAAGTGTGAAAATAAAACACTTCACATACTCAGGAAAGCGTATTTAGCTGCTTTACAGTATCAGAATAAGGCCTGCAAGGCCTTTGGCCTACTTCCAGCCTCCTGGCACCAGATTTACTGATACTTGTGACATTTGCAGGTGATAGGCTTCAAGGGGATGAAGCCGCACCTTCTACCCAGGGTTATGGAGCTCCGCGCAGGGTGAGATTTCAGGCTTCACCCCTGGCTGGAGGTGTGAAAATAAAACACTTCACATACTCAGGAAAGCGTAGTTAGCTGCTTTACAGTATCAGAATAAGGCCTGCAAGGCCTTGGGCCTACTTCCAGCCTCCTGGCACCAGTTTTACTGATACTTGTGACATTTGTAGGTGTTAGGCTTCAAGGGGATGAAGTCGCACCTTCTACCCAGGGTCATGGAGCTCCGCGCAGGGTGAGATTTCAGGCTTCACCCCTGGCTGGAGGTGTGAAAATAAAACACTTCACACACTCAGGAAAGTGTATTTAGCTCCTTTACAGTATCAGAATAAGGCCTGCAAGGCCTTGGGCCTACTTCCAGCCTCCTGGCACCAGTTTTACTGATACTTGTGACATTTGCAGGTGTTAGGCTTCAAGGGGATGAAGTCGCACCTTCTACCCAGGGTCATGGAGCTTCGCGCATGGTGAGATTTCAGGGTTCACCCCTGGATGGAAGTGTGAAAATAAAACACTTCACTTACTCAGGAAAGTGTATTTAACTCATTTACAGTATCAGAACAAGGCCTGCAAGGCCTTGGGTTTGTTTCCAGCCTCCAGGCACCAGTTGTACTGATACTTGTGACACTTGGAGGTGTTATGCTTCAAGGGGATGAAGTCGCACCTTCTACCCAGGGTCATGGAGCTTCGCGCAGGGTAAGATTTCAGGATTCACCCCTGGCTGGAGGTGTGAAAATAAAACACTTCACATACTCAGGAAAGTGTATTTAACTGCTTTACAGTATCACAATAAGGCCTGCAAGGCCTTGGGTGTGTTTCCAGCCTCCAGGCACCAGTTTTACTGATACTTGTGACATTTGCAGGTGTTAGGCTTCAAGGGGATGAAGTCGCACCTTCTACCCAGGGTTATGGAGCTCCGCGCAGGGTGAGATTTCAGGGTTCACCCCTGGATGGAAGTGTGAAAATAAAACACTTCACTTACTCAGGAAAGTGTATTTAACTCCTTTACAGTATCAGAACAAGGCCTGCAAGGCCTTGGGTTTGTTTCCAGCCTCCAGGCACCAGTTGTACTGATACTTGTGACACTTGGAGGTGTTATGCTTCAAGGGGATGAAGTCGCACCTTCTACCCAGGGTCATGGAGCTCCGCGCAGGGTAAGATTTCAGGGTTCACCCCTGGCTGGAGGTGTGAAAACAAATCACTTCACATACTCATTAAAGTGTATTTCACTCCTTTACAGTATCAGAATAGGGCCTGCAATGCCTTGGGTGTGTTTCCAGCCTCCAGTCACCAGTTTTACTGATACTGGTGACATTTGCAGGTGTTAGGCTTCAAGGGGAAGAAGTCGCACCTTCTACCCAGGGTCATGGAGCTCCGCGCAGGGTTAGATTTCAGGGTTCACCCCTGGCTCAAGGTGTGAAAACAAAACACTTCACATACTCAGGAAAGTGTATTTAACTCCTTTACAGTATCAGGATAAGGCCTGCAAGGCCTTGGGTGTGTTTCCAGCACCCAGGCACCAGTTTTACTGATGCTTGTGACGTTTGCAGGTGTTAGGCTTCAAGGGGATGAAGTCGCACCTTCTACCCAGGGTTATGGAGCTCCGCTCAGGGTGAGAATTCAGGGTTCACCCCTGGCTGGTGGTGTGAAAACAAAACACTTCACATACTCATTAAAGTGTATTTAACTCCTTTACAGTATCAGAATAGGACCTGCAATGCCTTGGGTGTGTTTCCAGCCTCCAGACTCCAGTTTTACTGATACTGGTGACATTTGCAGGTGTTAGGCTTCAAGGGGATGAAGTCGCAACTTCTACCCAGGGTTATGGAGCTCCGCGCAGGGTGAGATATCAGGGTTCACCCCTGGATGAAAGTGTGAAAATAAAACACTTCACTTACTCAGGAAAGTGTATTTAACTCATTTACAGTATCAGAACAAGGCCTGCAAGGCCTTGGGTTTGTTTCCAGCCTCCAGGCACCAGTTTTACTGATACTGGTGACATTTGCAGGTGTTATGCTTCAAGGGGATGAAGTCGCACCTTCTACCCAGGGTCATGGAGCTTCGCGCAGGGTAAGATTTCAGGGTTCACCCCTGGCTGGAGGTGTGAAAATAAAACACTTCACATACTCAGGAAAGTGTATTTAACTGCTTTACAGTATCACAATAAGGCCTGCAAGGCCTTGAGTGTGTTTCCAGCCTCCAGGCACCAGTTTTACTGATACTTGTGACATTTGCAGGTGTTAGGCTTCAAGGGGATGAAGTCGCACCTTCTACCCAGGGTTATGGAGCTCCGCGCAGGGTGAGATTTCAGGGTTCACCCCTGGATGGAAGTGTGAAAATAAAACACTTCACTTACTCAGGAAAGTGTATTTAACTCCTTTACAGTATCAGAACAAGGCCTGCAAGGCCTTGGGTTTGTTTCCAGCCTCCAGGCACCAGTTGTACTGATACTTGTGACACTTGGAGGTGTTATGCTTCAAGGGGATGAAGTCGCACCTTCTACCCAGGGTCATGGAGCTCCGCGCAGGGTGAGATTTCAGGCTTCACCCCTGGCTGGAGGTGTGAAAATAAAACACTTCACATACTCAGGAAAGTGTATTTAGCTGCTTTACAGTATCAGAATAAGGCCTGCAAGGCCTTGGGCCTACTTCCAGCCTCCTGGCACCAGTTTTACTGATACTTGTGACATTTGTAGGTGTTAGGCTTAAAGGGGATGAAGTTGCACCTTCTACCCAGGGTTATGGACCTTCGCGCAGGGTATGATTTCGGGTTTCAACCCTGGCTGGAGATGTGAAATCAAAACACTTCACAGACTCAGTAAAGAGTATTTAAGTCCTTCACAGTAACAGAACAAGGCCTGCAAGGCCTTTGGCCTGATTCCAGCCTCCTGGCACTAATTTACTGATACTTGTGACATTTGCAGGCGTTAGGCTTCAAGGGGACAAAGTCGCACCTTCTACCCGGGCTTATGGAGCTCCGCGCAGGGTGAGATATCAGGGTTCACCCCTGGCTGGAGGTGTGAAAATAAAGCACTTCGCATACTCAGGAAAGTGTATTTAACTCCTTTAACGTATCAGAATAATGCCTGCAAGGCCTTGGGTGTGTTTCCAGCCTCCAGGCACCAGTTTTACTGATAATTGTGACATTTGCCGGTGTTAGGCTTCATGGGGATGAAGTCGCACCTTCTACCCAGGGTTATGGAGCTCCGCGCAGGGTGAGAAGTCAGGGTTCACCCCTGGCTGGAGGTGTGAAAATAAAACACTTCACATACTCAGGAAAGTGTATTTAACTCCTTTACAGTATCAGAATAAGGCCTGCAAGGCCTTGGGTGTGTTTCCAGCATCCAGGCACCAGTTTTACTGATGCTTGTGACCTTTGCAGGTGTTAGGCTTCAAGGGGAGGAAGTCGCACCTTCTACCCAGGGTCATGGAGCTCCGCGCAGGGTTAGATTTCAGGGTTCACCCCTGGCTCAAGGTGTGAAAACAAATCACTTCACATACTCAGTAAAGTGTATTTCACTCCTTTACAGTATCAGAATAGGGCCTGCAATGCCTTGGGTGTGTTTCCAGCCTCCAGACACCAGTTTTACTGATACTGGTGACATTTGCAGGTGTTAGGCTTCAAGGGGAAGAAGTCGCACCTTCTACCCAGGGTCATGGAGCTCCGCGCAGGGTTAGATTTCAGGGTTCACCCCTGGCTCAAGGTGTGAAAACAAAACACTTCACATACTCAGGAAAGTGTATTTAACTCCTTTACAGTATCAGGATAAGGCCTGCAAGGCCTTGGGTGTGTTTCCAGCACCCAGGCACCAGTTTTACTGATGCTTGTGACGTTTGCAGGTGTTAGGCTTCAAGGGGATGAAGTCGCACCTTCTACCCAGGGTTATGGAGCTCCGCTCAGGGTGAGAATTCAGGGTTCACCCCTGGCTGGTGGTGTGAAAACAAAACACTTCACATACTCAGTAAAGTGTATTTAACTCCTTTACAGTATCAGAATAGGACCTGCAATGCCTTGGGTGTGTTTCCAGCCTCCAGACTCCAGTTTTACTGATGCTTGTGACATTTGCAGGTGTTAGGCTTCAAGGGGATGAAGTCGCAACTTCTACCCAGGGTTATGGAGCTCCGCGCAGGGTGAGATTTCAGGGTTCACCCCTGGATGGAAGTGTGAAAATAAAACACTTCACTTACTCAGGAAAGTGTATTTACCTCCTTTACAGTATCAGGATAAGGCCTGCAAGGCCTTGGGTGTGTTTCCAGCACCCAGGCACCAGTTTTACTGATGCTTGTGACGTTTGCAGGTGTTAGGCTTCAAGGGGATGAAGTCGCACCTTCTACCCAGGGTTATGGAGCTCCGCTCAGGGTGAGAATTCAGGGTTCACCCCTGGCTGGTGGTGTGAAAACAAAACACTTCACATACTCATTAAAGTGTATTTAACTCCTTTACAGTATCAGAATAGGACCTGCAATGCCTTGGGTGTGTTTCCAGCCTCCAGACTCCAGTTTTACTGATACTGGTGACATTTGCAGGTGTTAGGCTTCAAGGGGATGAAGTCGCAACTTCTACCCAGGGTTATGGAGCTCCGCGCAGGGTGAGATATCAGGGTTCACCCCTGGATGGAAATGTGAAAATAAAACACTTCACTTACTCAGGAAAGTGTATTTAACTCATTTACAGTATCAGAACAAGGCCTGCAAGGCCTTGGGTTTGTTTCCAGCCTCCAGGCACCAGTTGTACTGATACTTGTGACACTTGGAGGTGTTATGCTTCAAGGGGATGAAGTCGCACCTTCTACCCAGGGTCATGGAGCTTCGCGCAGGGTAAGATTTCAGGGTTCACCCCTGGCTGGAGGTGTGAAAATAAAACACTTCACATACTCAGGAAAGTGTATTTAACTGCTTTACAGTATCATAATAAGGCCTGCAAGGCCTTGGGTGTGTTTCCAGCCTCCAGGCACCAGTTTTACTGATACTTGTGACATTTGCAGGTGTTAGGCTTCAAGGGGATGAAGTCGCACCTTCTACCCAGGGTTATGGAGCTCCGCGCAGGGTGAGATTTCAGGGTTCACCCCTGGATGGAAGTGTGAAAATAAAACACTTCACTTACTCAGGAAAGTGTATTTAACTCCTTTACAGTATCAGAACAAGGCCTGCAAGGCCTTGGGTTTGTTTCCAGCCTCCAGGCACCAGTTGTACTGATACTTGTGACACTTGGAGGTGTTATGCTTCAAGGGGATGAAGTCGCACCTTCTACCCAGGGTCATGGAGCTCCGCGCAGGGTGAGATTTCAGGCTTCACCCCTGGCTGGAGGTGTGAAAATAAAACACTTCACATACTCAGGAAAGTGTATTTAGCTGCTTTACAGTATCAGAATAAGGCCTGCAAGGCCTTGGTCCTACTTCCAGCCTCCTGGCACCAGTTTTACTGATACTTGTGACATTTGTAGGTGTTAGGCTTAAAGGGGATGAAGTTGCACCTTCTACCCAGGGTTATGGACCTTCGCGCAGGGTATGATTTCGGGTTTCAACCCTGGCTGGAGATGTGAAATCAAAACACTTCACAGACTCAGTAAAGAGTATTTAAGTCCTTCACAGTAACAGAACAAGGCCTGCAAGGCCTTTGGCCTGATTCCAGCCTCCTGGCACTAATTTACTGATACTTGTGACATTTGCAGGCGTTAGGCTTCAAGGGGACAAAGTCGCACCTTCTACCCGGGCTTATGGAGCTCCGCGCAGGGTGAGATATCAGGGTTCACCCCTGGCTGGAGGTGTGAAAATAAAGCACTTCGCATACTCAGGAAAGTGTATTTAACTCCTTTAACGTATCAGAATAATGCCTGCAAGGCCTTGGGTGTGTTTCCAGCCTCCAGGCACCAGTTTTACTGATAATTGTGACATTTGCCGGTGTTAGGCTTCATGGGGATGAAGTCGCACCTTCTACCCAGGGTTATGGAGCTCCGCGCAGGGTGAGAAGTCAGGGTTCACCCCTGGCTGGAGGTGTGAAAATAAAACACTTCACATACTCAGGAAAGTGTATTTAACTCCTTTACAGTATCAGAATAAGGCCTGCAAGGCCTTGGGTGTGTTTCCAGCATCCAGGCACCAGTTTTACTGATGCTTGTGACCTTTGCAGGTGTTAGGCTTCAAGGGGAGGAAGTCGCACCTTCTACCCAGGGTCATGGAGCTCCGCGCAGGGTTAGATTTCAGGGTTCACCCCTGGCTCAAGGTGTGAAAACAAATCACTTCACATACTCAGTAAAGTGTATTTCACTCCTTTACAGTATCAGAATAGGGCCTGCAATGCCTTGGGTGTGTTTCCAGCCTCCAGACACCAGTTTTACTGATACTGGTGACATTTGCAGGTGTTAGGCTTCAAGGGGAAGAAGTCGCACCTTCTACCCAGGGTCATGGAGCTCCGCGCAGGGTTAGATTTCAGGGTTCACCCCTGGCTCAAGGTGTGAAAACAAAACACTTCACATACTCAGGAAAGTGTATTTAACTCCTTTACAGTATCAGGATAAGGCCTGCAAGGCCTTGGGTGTGTTTCCAGCACCCAGGCACCAGTTTTACTGATGCTTGTGACGTTTGCAGGTGTTAGGCTTCAAGGGGATGAAGTCGCACCTTCTACCCAGGGTTATGGAGCTCCGCTCAGGGTGAGAATTCAGGGTTCACCCCTGGCTGGTGGTGTGAAAACAAAACACTTCACATACTCAGTAAAGTGTATTTAACTCCTTTACAGTATCAGAATAGGACCTGCAATGCCTTGGGTGTGTTTCCAGCCTCCAGACTCCAGTTTTACTGATGCTTGTGACATTTGCAGGTGTTAGGCTTCAAGGGGATGAAGTCGCAACTTCTACCCAGGGTTATGGAGCTCCGCGCAGGGTGAGAATTCAGGGTTCACCCCTGGCTGTTGGTGTGAAAACAAAACACTTTACATACTCAGTAAAGTGTATTTAACTCCTTCACAGTATCAGAACAAGGCCTGCAAGGCCTTGGGCCTACTTCCAGCCTCCTAGCACCAATTTACTGATACTTGTGACATTTGCAGGTGTTAGGCTTCAAGGGGATGAAGTTGCACCTTCTACCCAAGGTTATGGAGCTCCGCGCAGGGTGAGAATTCAGGGTTCACCCCTGGCTGTTGGTGTGAAAACAAAACACTTTACATACTCAGTAAAGTGTATTTAACTCCTTCACAGTATCAGAACAAGGCCTGCAAGGCCTTGGGCCTAATTCCAGCCTCCTGGCACCAATTTACTGATACTTGTGACATTTGCAGGTGTTAGGCTTCAAGGGGATAAAGTTGCACCTTCTACCCAAGGGTATGGAGCTCCGCGCAGGGTGAGATATCAGGGTTCAACCCTGGCTGGAGGTGTGAAAATAAAACACTTCACATACTCAGCAAAGTGTATTTAACTCCTTTACAGTATCAGAATAAGGCCTGCAAGGCCTTGGGTGTGTTTCCAGCATCCAGGAACCAGTTTTACTGATGCTTGTGACATTTGCAGGTGTTAGGCTTCAAGGGGATGAAGTCGCACCTTCTACCCAGGGTTATGGAGCTCCGCGCAGGGTGAGAATTCAGGGTTCACCCCTGGCTGTTGGTGTGAAAACAAAACACTTTACATACTCAGTAAAGTGTATTTAACTCCTTCACAGTATCAGAACAAGGCCTGCAAGGCCTTGGGCCTACTTCCAGCCTCCTAGCACCAATTTACTGATACTTGTGACATTTGCAGGTGTTAGGCTTCAAGGGGATGAAGTTGCACCTTCTACCCAAGGTTATGGAGCTCCGCGCAGGGTGAGAATTCAGGGTTCACCCCTGGCTGTTGGTGTGAAAACAAAACACTTTACATACTCAGTAAAGTGTATTTAACTCCTTCACAGTATCAGAACAAGGCCTGCAAGGCCTTGGGCCTAATTCCAGCCTCCTGGCACCAATTTACTGATACTTGTGACATTTGCAGGTGTTAGGCTTCAAGGGGATAAAGTTGCACCTTCTACCCAAGGGTATGGAGCTCCGCGCAGGGTGAGATATCAGGGTTCACCCCTGGCTGGAGGTGTGAAAATAAAACACTTCACATACTCAGGAAAGTGTATTTAACTCCTTTACAGTATCAGAATAAGGCCTGCAAGGCCTTGGGTGTGTTTCCAGCATCCAGGCACCAGTTTTACTGATGCTTGTGACATTTGCAGGTGTTAGGCTTCAAGGGGATGAAGTCGCACCTTCTACCCAGGGTTATGGAGCTCTGCGCAGGGTGAGAATTCAGGGTTCACCCCTGGCTGTTTGTGTGTAAACAAAACACTTCACATACTCAGTAAAGAGTATCTATCTCCTTCACAGTAACTGAACAAGGCCTGCAAGGCCTTGGGCCTAATTCCAGCCTCCAGACACCAGTTTTAATGATCCTTGTGACATTTGCAGGTGTTAGGCTTCAAGGGGAGGAAGTCGCACCTTCTACCCAGGGTCATGGAGCTCCGCGCAGGGTTAGATTTCAGGGTTCACCCCTGGCTCAAGGTGTGAAAACAAAACACTTCACATTCTCAGTAAAGTGTATTTAACTCCTTTACAGTATCAGAATAAGGCCTGCAAGGCCTTGGGTGTGTTTCCAGCATCCAGGAACCAGTTTTACTGATGCTTGTGACATTTGCAGGTGTTAGGCTTCAAGGGGATGAAGTCGCACCTTCTACCCAGGGTTATGGAGCTCCGCGCAGGGTGAGAATTCAGGGTTCACCCCTGGCTGTTGGTGTGAAAACAAAACACTTTACATACTCAGTAAAGTGTATTTAACTCCTTCACAGTATCAGAACAAGGCCTGCAAGGCCTTGGGCCTACTTCCAGCCTCCTAGCACCAATTTACTGATACTTGTGACATTTGCAGGTGTTAGGCTTCAAGGGGATGAAGTTGCACCTTCTACCCAAGGTTATGGAGCTCCGCGCAGGGTGAGAATTCAGGGTTCACCCCTGGCTGTTGGTGTGAAAACAAAACACTTTACATACTCAGTAAAGTGTATTTAACTCCTTCACAGTATCAGAACAAGGCCTGCAAGGCCTTGGGCCTAATTCCAGCCTCCTGGCACCAATTTACTGATACTTGTGACATTTGCAGGTGTTAGGCTTCAAGGGGATAAAGTTGCACCTTCTACCCAAGGGTATGGAGCTCCGCACAGGGTGAGATATCAGGGTTCACCCCTGGCTGGAGGTGTGAAAATAAAACACTTCACATACTCAGGAAAGTGTATTTAACTCCTTTACAGTATCAGAATAAGGCCTGCAAGGCCTTGGGTGTGTTTCCAGCATCCAGGCACCAGTTTTACTGATGCTTGTGACATTTGCAGGTGTTAGGCTTCAAGGGGATGAAGTCGCACCTTCTACCCAGGGTTATGGAGCTCTGCGCAGGGTGAGAATTCAGGGTTCACCCCTGGCTGTTTGTGTGTAAACAAAACACTTCACATACTCAGTAAAGAGTATCTATCTCCTTCACAGTAACTGAACAAGGCCTGCAAGGCCTTGGGCCTAATTCCAGCCTCCAGACACCAGTTTTAATGATCCTTGTGACATTTGCAGGTGTTAGGCTTCAAGGGGAGGAAGTCGCACCTTCTACCCAGGGTCATGGAGCTCCGCGCAGGGTTAGATTTCAGGGTTCACCCCTGGCTCAAGGTGTGAAAACAAAACACTTCACATTCTCAGTAAAGTGTATTTAACTCCTTTACAGTATCAGAATAGGACCTGCAATGCCTTGGGTGTGTTTCCAGCCTCCAGACACCAGTTTTACTGATACTGGTGACATTTGCAGGTGTTAGGCTTCAAGGGGATGAAGTCGCAACTTCTACCCAGCGTTATGGAGCTCCGCGCAGGGTGAGAATTCAGGGTTCACCCCTGGCTGTTGGTGTGAAAACAAAACACTTTACATACTCAGTAAAGTGTATTTAACTCCTTCACAGTATCATAACAAGGCCTTGGGCCTAGTTCCAGCCTCCTAGCACCAATTTACTGATACTTGTGACATTTGCAGGTGTTAGGCTTCAAGGGGATGAAGTTGCACCTTCTACCCAAGGTTATGGAGCTCCGCGCAGGGTGAGAATTCAGGGTTCACCCCTGGCTGTTGGTGTGAAAACAAAACACTTTACATACTCAGTAAAGTGTATTTAACTCCTTCACAGTATCAGAACAAGGCCTGCCAGGCCTTGGGCCTAATTCCAGCCTCCTGGCACCAATTTACTGATACTTGTGACATTTGCAGGTGTTAGGCTTCAAGGGGATAAAGTTGCACCTTCTACCCAAGGGTATGGAGCTCCGCGCAGGGTGAGATATCAGGGTTCACCCCTGGCTGGAGGTGTGAAAATAAAACACTTCACATACTCAGGAAAGTGTATTTAACTCCTTTACAGTATCAGAATAAGGCCTGCAAGGCCTTGGGTGTGTTTCCAGCATCCAGGCACCAGTTTTACTGATGCTTGTGACATTTGCAGGTGTTAGGCTTCAAGGGGATGAAGTCGCATCTTCTACCCAGGGTCATGGAGCTCCGCGCAGGGTTATGTTTCAGGGTTCACCCCTGGCTCAAGGTGTGAAAACAAAACACTTCACATACTCAGGAAAGTGTATTTAGCTGCTTTACAGTATCAGAACAAGGCCTACAAGGCCTTGGGCCTACTTTCAGCCTCCTGGCACCAGTTTTACTGATACTGGTGACATTTGCAGGTGTTAGGCTTCAAGGGGATGAAGTCGCAACTTCTACCCAGGGTTATGGAGCTCCGCGCAGGGTGAGAATTCAGGGTTCACCCCTGGCTGTTGGTGTGAAAACAAAACACTTTACATACTCAGTAAAGTGTATTTAACTCCTTCACAGTATCAGAACAAGGCCTGCAAGGCCTTGGGCCTACTTCCAGCCTCCTAGCACCAATTTACTGATACTTGTGACATTTGCAGGTGTTAGGCTTCAAGGGGATGAAGTTGCACCTTCTACCCAAGGTTATGGAGCTCCGCGCAGGGTGAGAATTCAGGGTTCACCCCTGGCTGGTGGTGTGAAAACAAAACACTTTACATACTCAGTAAAGTGTATTTAACTCCTTCACAGTATCAGAACAAGGCCTGCAAGGCCTTGGGTGTGTTTCCAGCCTCCAGGTACCAGTTTTACTGATACTTTGTGACATTTTAAGGTGTTAAGCTTCAAGGGGATGAAGTCTCACCTTCTACCCAGGGTTATAGAGCTCCGCGCAGGGTGAGATTTCAGGGTTCACTCCAGGTTGGAGGTGTGAAAATAAAACACCTCACATTCTCAGGAAAGTGTATTTAGCTCCTTTACAGTATCAGAATATGGCCTGCAAGGCCTTGGGCCTACTTCCAGCCTCCTGGCACCAGTTGTACTGATACTTGTGACATTTGTAGGTGTTAGGCTTCAAGGGGATGAAGTCGCACCTTCTACCCAGGGTCATGGAGCTCCGCGCAGGGTGAGATTTCAGGCTTCACCCCTGGCTGGAGGTGTGAAAATAAAACACTTCACATACTCAGGAAAGCGTATTTAGCTGCTTTACAGTATCAGAATAAGGCCTGCAAGGCCTTGGGCCTACTTCCAGCCTCCTGGCACCAGTTTTACTGATACTTGTGACATTTGTAGGTGTTAGGCTTCAAGGGGATGAAGTCGCACCTTCTACCCAGGGTCATGGAGCTCCGCGCAGGGTGAGATTTCAGGGTTCACCCCAGGCTTGAGGTGTGAAAAATATACACTTCACATACTCAGGAAAGTGTATTTAGCTGCTTTACAATATCAGAATAAGGCCTGCAAGGCCTTGGGCCTACTTCCAGCCTCCTGGCACCAGTTTTACTGATACTTGTGACATTTGTAGGTGTTAGGCTTCAAGGGGATGAAGTCGCACCTTCTACCCAGGGTTATGGAGCTCCGCGCAGGGTGAGATTTCAGGGTTCACCCCTGGATGGAAGTGTGAAAATAAAACACTTCACATACTCAGGAAAGTGTATTTAGCTGCTTTACAGTATCAGAATAAGGCCTGCAAGGCCTTGGGCCTACTTCCAGCCTCCTGGCACCAGATTTACTGATACTTGTGACATTTGCAGGTGTTAGGCTTCAAGGGGATGAAGCCGCACCTTCTACCCAGGGTTATGGAGCTCCGCGCAGGGTGAGATTTCAGGCTTCACCCCTGGCTGGAGGTGTGAAAATAAAACACTTCACATACTCAGGAAAGTGTATTTAGCTCCTTTACAGTATCAGAATAAGGCCTGCAAGGCCTTGGGCCTACTTCCAGCCTCCTGGCACCAGTTTTACTGATACTTGTGACATTTGCAGGTGTTAGGCTTCAAGGGGATGAAGTCGCACCTTCTACCCAGGGTCATGGAGCTCCGCGCAGGGTAAGGTTTCAGGCTTCACCCCAGGCTGGAGGTGTGAAAATAAAACACTTCACATACTCAGGAAAGTGTATTTAGCTGCTTTACTGTATCAGAATAAGGCCTGCAAGGCCTTGGGCCTACTTCCAGCCTCCTGGCACCAGTTTTACTGATACTTGTGACATTAGCAGGTGTTAGGCTTCAAGGGGATGAAGTCGCACCTTCTACCCAGGGTTATGGAGCTCCGCGCAGGGTGAGATTTCAGGCTTCACCCCTGGCTGGAGGTGTGAAAATAAAACACTTCACATACTCAGGAAAGTGTATTTAGCTCCTTTACAGTATCAGAATAAGGCCTGCAAGGCCTTGGGCCTACTTCCAGCCTCCTGGCACCAGTTTTACTGATACTTGTGACATTTGCAGGTGTTAGGCTTCAAGGGGATGAAGTCGCACCTTCTACCCAGGGTCATGGAGCTCCGCGCAGGGTAAGGTTTCAGGCTTCACCCCAGGCTGGAGGTGTGAAAATAAAACACTTCACATACTCAGGAAAGTGTATTTAGCTGCTTTACTGTATCAGAATAAGGCCTGCAAGGCCTTGGGCCTACTTCCAGCCTCCTGGCACCAGTTTTACTGATACTTGTGACATTTGCAGGTGTTAGGCTTCAAGGGGATGAAGTCGCACCTTCTACCCAGGGTCATGGAGCTCCGCGCAGGGTGAGATTTCAGGCTTCACCCCTGGCTGGAGGTGTGAAAATAAAACACTTCACATACTCAGGAAATTGTATTTAGCTGCTTTACAGTATCAGAATAAGGCCTGCAAGGCCTTGGGCCTACTTCCTGCCTCCTGGCACCAGTTTTACTGATACTTGTGACATTTGCAGGTGTTAGGCTTCAAGGGGATGAAGTCGCACCTTCTACCCAGGGTCATGGAGCTCCGTGCAGGGTAAGGTTTCAGGCTTCACCCCAGGCTAGAGGTGTGAAAATAAAACACTTCACATACTCAGGAAAGTGTATTTAGCTGCTTTACTGTATCAGAATAAGGCCTGCAAGGCCTTGGGCCTACTTCCAGCCTCCTGGCACCAGATTTACTGATACTTGTGACATTTGTAGGTGTTAGGCTTCAAGGGGATGAAGTCGCACCTTCTACCCAGGGTCATGGAGCTCCGCGCAGGGTGAGATTTCAGGGTTCACCCCAGGCTTGAGGTGTGAAAATAAAACACTTCACATACTCAGGAAAGTGTATTTAGCTCCTTTACAGTATCAGAATAAGGCCTGCAAGGCCTTGGGCCTACATCCAGCCTACTGGCACCAGTTTTACTGATACTTGTGACATTTGCAGGTGTTGGGCTTCAAGGGGATCAAGTCGCACCTTCTACCCAGGGTTATGGAGCTCCGCGCAGGGTGAGATTTCAGGGTTCACCCCATGCTTGAGGTGTGAAAATAAAAGCTTCACATACTCAGGAAAGTATATTTAGCTCCTTTACAGTATCAGAATAAGGCCTGCAAGGCCTTGGGCCTACTTCCAGCCTCCTGGCACCAGTTTTACTGATACTTGTGACATTTGCAGGTGTTAGGCTTCAAGGGGATGAAGTCGCACCTTCTACCCAGGGTCATGGAGCTCCGCGCAGGGTGAGATTTCAGGCTTCACCCCTGGCTGGAGGTGTGAAAATAAAACACTTCACATACTCAGGAAATTGTATTTAGCTGCTTTACAGTATCAGAATAAGGCCTGCAAGGCCTTGGGCCTACTTCCAGCGTCCTGGCACCAGTTTTACTGATACTTGTGACATTTGCAGGTGTTAGGCTTCAAGGGGATGAAGTCGCACCTTCTACCCAGTGTCATGGAGCTCCGCGCAGGGTGAGATTTCTGGCTTCACCCCAGGCTTGAGGTGTGAAAATAAAACACTTCACATCCTCAGGAAAGTGTATTTAACTGCTTTACAGTATCATAATAAGGCCTGCAAGGCCTTGGGTGTGTTTCCAGCCTCCAGGCACCAGTTTTACTGATACTTGTGACATTTGCAGGTGTTAGGCTTCAAGGGGATGAAGTCGCACCTTCTACCCAGGGTCATGGAGCTCCGCGCAGGGTGAGATTTCAGGGTTCACCCCTGGATGGAAGTGTGAAAATAAAACACTTCACATACTCAGGAAAGTGTATTTAACTCCTTTACAGTATCAGAACAAGGCCTGCAAGGCCTTGGGCCTACTTCCAGCCTCCTGGCACCAGTTTTACTGATACTTGTGACATTTGTAGGTGTTAGGCTTCAAGGGGATGAAGTCGCACCTTCTACCCAGGGTCATGGAGCTCCGCGCAGGGTGAGATTTCAGGGTTCACCCCAGGCTTGAGGTGTGAAAAATATACACTTCACATACTCAGGAAAGTGTATTTAGCTGCTTTACAGTATCAGAATAAGGCCTGCAAGGCCTTGGGCCTACTTCCAGCCTCCTGGCACCAGTTTTACTGATACTTGTGACATTTGTAGGTGTTAGGCTTCAAGGGGATGAAGTTGCACCTTCTACCCAAGGTTATGGAGCTCCGCGCAGGGTGAGAATTCAGGGTTCACCCCTGGCTGTTGGTGTGAAAACAAAACACTTTACATACTCAGTAAAGTGTATTTAACTCCTTCACAGTATCAGAACAAGGCCTGCAAGGCCTTGGGCCTAATTCCAGCCTCCTGGCACCAATTTACTGATACTTGTGACATTTGCAGGTGTTAGGCTTCAAGGGGATAAAGTTGCACCTTCTACCCAAGGGTATGGAGCTCCGCGCAGGGTGAGATATCAGGGTTCACCCCTGGCTGGAGGTGTGAAAATAAAACACTTCACATACTCAGGAAAGTGTATTTAACTCCTTTACAGTATCAGAATAAGGCCTGCAAGGCCTTGGGTGTGTTTCCAGCATCCAGGCACCAGTTTTACTGATGCTTGTGACATTTGCAGGTGTTAGGCTTCAAGGGGATGAAGTCGCACCTTCTACCCAGGGTTATGGAGCTCTGCGCAGGGTGAGAATTCAGGGTTCACCCCTGGCTGTTTGTGTGTAAACAAAACACTTCACATACTCAGTAAAGAGTATCTATCTCCTTCACAGTAACTGAACAAGGCCTGCAAGGCCTTGGGCCTAATTCCAGCCTCCAGACACCAGTTTTAATGATCCTTGTGACATTTGCAGGTGTTAGGCTTCAAGGGGAGGAAGTCGCACCTTCTACCCAGGGTCATGGAGCTCCGCGCAGGGTTAGATTTCAGGGTTCACCCCTGGCTCAAGGTGTGAAAACAAAACACTTCACATTCTCAGTAAAGTGTATTTAACTCCTTTACAGTATCAGAATAGGACCTGCAATGCCTTGGGTGTGTTTCCAGCCTCCAGACACCAGTTTTACTGATACTGGTGACATTTGCAGGTGTTAGGCTTCAAGGGGATGAAGTCGCAACTTCTACCCAGCGTTATGGAGCTCCGCGCAGGGTGAGAATTCAGGGTTCACCCCTGGCTGTTGGTGTGAAAACAAAACACTTTACATACTCAGTAAAGTGTATTTAACTCCTTCACAGTATCATAACAAGGCCTGCAAGGCCTTGGGCCTAGTTCCAGCCTCCTAGCACCAATTTACTGATACTTGTGACATTTGCAGGTGTTAGGCTTCAAGGGGATAAAGTTGCACCTTCTACCCAAGGGTATGGAGCTCCGCGCAGGGTGAGATATCAGGGTTCACCCCTGGCTGGAGGTGTGAAAATAAAACACTTCACATACTCAGGAAAGTGTATTTAACTCCTTTACAGTATCAGAATAAGGCCTGCAAGGCCTTGGGCCTACTTCCAGCCTCCTGGCACCAGTTTTACTGATACTTGTGACATTTGCAGGTGTTAGGCTTCAAGGGGATAAAGTTGCACGTTCTACCCAAGGGTATGGAGCTCCGCGCAGGGTTAGATTTCAGGGTTCACCCCTGGCTCAAGGTGTGAAAACAAAACACTTCACATACTCAGGAAAGTGTATTTAACTCCTTTACAGTATCAGGATAAGGCCTGCAAGGCCTTGGGTGTGTTTCCAGCATCCAGGCACCAGTTTAACTGATGCTTGTGACATTTGCAGGTGTCAGGCTTCAAGGGGATGAAGTCGCACCTTCTACCCAGGGTTAAGGAGCTTTGCGCAGGGTAAGATTTCAGGGTTCACCGCTGGCTGGAGGTGTGAAAATAAAACACTTCACATACTCAGGAAAGCGTATTTAGCTCCTTTACAGTATCAGAATAAGGCCTACAAGGCCTTGGGTGTGTTTCCAGCCTCCAGGCACCAGTTTTACTGATACTTGAGACATTTGTAGGTGTTAGGCTTCAAGGGGATGAAGTCGCACCTTCTACCCAGGGTTATGGAGCTCCGCGCAGGGTAAGATTTCAGGCTTCACCCCTGGCTGGAGGTGTGAAAATAAAACACTTCAAATACTCAGGAAAGTGTATTTAGCTCCTTTACAGTATCAGAATAAGGCCTGCAAGGCCTTGGGCCTACTTCCAGCCTCCTGGCACCAGTTTTACTGATACTTGTGACATTTGCAGGTGTTAGGCTTCAAGAGGATGAAGTCGCACCTTCTACCCAGGGTCATGGAGCTTCGCGCAGGGTAAGATTTCAGGGTTCACCCCTGGCTGGAGGTGTGAAAATAAAACACTTCACATACTCAGGAAAGTGTATTTAACTGCTTTACAGTATCACAATAAGGCCTGCAAGGCCTTGGGTGTGTTTCCAGCCTCCAGGCACCAGTTTTACTGATACTTGTGACATTTGCAGGTGTTAGGCTTCAAGGGGATGAAGTCGCACCTTCTACCCAGGGTTATGGAGCTCCGCGCAGGGTAAGATTTCAGGGTTCACCCCAGGCTTGAGGTGTGAAAATAAAACACTTCACATACTCAGGAAAGTGTATTTAGCTGCTTTACAGTATCAGAACAAGGCCTACAAGGCCTTGGGCCTACTTTCAGCCTCCTGGCACCAGTTTTACTGATACTTGTGACATTTGCAGGTGTTAGGCTTCAAGGGGATGAAGTCGCACCTTCTACCCAGTGTCATGGAGCTCCGCGCAGGGTGAGATTTCTGGCTTCACCCCAGGCTTGAGGTGTGAAAATAAAACACTTCACATACTCAGGAAAGTGTATTTAACTGCTTTACAGTATCATAATAAGGCCTGCAAGGCCTTGGGTGTGTTTCCAGCCTCCAGACACCAGTTTTACTGATACTGGTGACATTTGCAGGTGTTAGGCTTCAAGGGGATGAAGTTGCACCTTCTACCCAAGGTTATGGAGCTCCGCGCAGGGTGAGAATTCAGGGTTCACCCCTGGCTGTTGGTGTGAAAACAAAACACTTTACATACTCAGTAAAGTGTATTTAACTCCTTCACAGTATCAGAACAAGGCCTGCAAGGCCTTGGGCCTAATTCCAGCCTCCTGGCACCAATTTACTGATACTTGTGACATTTGCAGGTGTTAGGCTTCAAGGGGATAAAGTTGCACCTTCTACCCAAGGGTATGGAGCTCCGCGCAGGGTGAGATATCAGGGTTCACCCCTGGCTGGAGGTGTGAAAATAAAACACTTCACATACTCAGGAAAGTGTATTTAACTCCTTTACAGTATCAGAATAAGGCCTGCAAGGCCTTGGGTGTGTTTCCAGCATCCAGGCACCAGTTTTACTGATGCTTGTGACATTTGCAGGTGTTAGGCTTCAAGGGGAAGAAGTCGCACCTTCTACCCATGGTCACGGAGCTCCGCGCAGGGTTAGATTTCAGGGTTCACCCCTGGCTCAAGGTGTGAAAATAAAACACTTCACATACTCAGGAAAGTGTATTTCACTCCTTTACAGTATCAGAATAGGGCCTGCAATGCCTTGGGTGTGTTTCCAGCCTCCAGACACCAGTTTTACTGATACTGGTGACATTTGCAGGTGTTAGGCTTCAAGGGGAAGAAGTCGCACCTTCTACCCAGGGTCATGGAGCTCCGCGCAGGGTTAGATTTCAGGGTTCACCCCTGGCTCAAGGTGTGAAAACAAAACACTTCACATACTCAGGAAAGTGTATTTAACTCCTTTACAGTATCAGGATAAGGCCTGCAAGGCCCTGGGTGTGTTTCCAGCATCCAGGCACCAGTTTTACTGATGCTTGTGACGTTTGCAGGTGTTAGGCTTCAAGGGGATGAAGTCGCACCTTCTACCCAGGGTTATGGATCTCCGCGCAGGGTGAGAATTCAGGGTTCACCCCTGGCTGGTGGTGTGAAAACAAAACACTTCACATCCTCAGTAAAGTGTATTTAACTCCTTTACAGTATCAGAATAGGACCTGCAATGCCTTGGGTGTGTTTCCAGCCTCCAGACTCCAGTTTTACTGATACTGGTGACATTTGCAGGTGTTAGGCTTCAAGGGGATGAAGTCGCAACTTCTACCCAGGGTTATGGAGCTCCGCGCAGGGTGAGAATTCAGGGTTCACCCCTGGCTGTTGGTGTGAAAATAAAACACCTCACATTCTCAGGAAAGTGTATTTAGCTCCTTTACAGTATCAGAATATGGCCTGCAAGGCCTTGGGCCTACTTCCAGCCTCCTGGCACCAGTTGTACTGATACTTGTGACATTTGTAGGTGTTAGGCTTCAAGGGGATGAAGTCGCACCTTCTACCCAGGGTCATGGAGCTCCGCGCAGGGTGAGATTTCAGGGTTCACCCCTGGCTGGAGGTGTGAAAATAAAACACTTCACATACTCAGCAAAGTGTATTTAACTCCTTTACAGTATCATAATAAGGCCTGCAAGGCCTTGGGTGTGTTTCCAGCCTCCAGGCACCAGTTTTACTGATACTTGTGACATTTGCAGGTGTTAGGCTTCAAGGGGATGAAGTCGCACCTTCTACCCAGGGTCATGGAGCTCCGCGCAGGGTGAGATTTCAGGGTTCACCCCTGGATGGAAGTGTGAAAATAAAACACTTCACATACTCAGGAAAGTGTATTTAACTCCTTTACAGTATCAGAACAAGGCCTGCAAGGCCTTGGGCCTACTTCCAGCCTCCTGGCACCAGTTTTACTGATACTTGTGACATTTGTAGGTGTTAGGCTTCAAGGGGATGAAGTCGCACCTTCTACCCAGGGTCATGGAGCTTCGCGCAGGGTAAGATTTCAGGGTTCACCCCTGGCTGGAGGTGTGAAAATAAAACACTTCACATACTCAGGAAAGTGTATTTAACTGCTTTACAGTATCACAATAAGGCCTGCAAGGCCTTGGGTGTGTTTCCAGCCTCCAGGCACCAGTTTTACTGATACTTGTGACATTTGCAGGTGTTAGGCTTCAAGGGGATGAAGTCGCACCTTCTACCCAGGGTTATGGAGCTCCGCGCAGGGTGAGATTTCAGGGTTCACCCCTGGATGGAAGTGTGAAAATAAAACACTTCACTTACTCAGGAAAGTGTATTTAACTCCTTTACAGTATCAGAACAAGGCCTGCAAGGCCTTGGGTTTGTTTCCAGCCTCCAGGCACCAGTTGTACTGATACTTGTGACACTTGGAGGTGTTATGCTTCAAGGGGATGAAGTCGCACCTTCTACCCAGGGTTATGGAGCTCCGCGCAGGGTGAGATTTCAGGGTTCACCCCTGGATGGAAGTGTGAAAACAAAACACTTCACATTCTCAGTAAAGTGTATTTAACTCCTTTACAGTATCAGAATAGGACCTGCAATGCCTTGGGTGTGTTTCCAGCCTCCAGACACCAGTTTTACTGATACTGGTGACATTTGCAGGTGTTAGGCTTCAAGGGGATGAAGTCGCAACTTCTACCCAGCGTTATGGAGCTCCGCGCAGGGTGAGAATTCAGGGTTCACCCCTGGCTGTTGGTGTGAAAACAAAACACTTTACATACTCAGTAAAGTGTATTTAACTCCTTCACAGTATCATAACAAGGCCTTGGGCCTAGTTCCAGCCTCCTAGCACCAATTTACTGATACTTGTGACATTTGCAGGTGTTAGGCTTCAAGGGGATGAAGTTGCACCTTCTACCCAAGGTTATGGAGCTCCGCGCAGGGTGAGAATTCAGGGTTCACCCCTGGCTGTTGGTGTGAAAACAAAACACTTTACATACTCAGTAAAGTGTATTTAACTCCTTCACAGTATCAGAACAAGGCCTGCCAGGCCTTGGGCCTAATTCCAGCCTCCTGGCACCAATTTACTGATACTTGTGACATTTGCAGGTGTTAGGCTTCAAGGGGATAAAGTTGCACCTTCTACCCAAGGGTATGGAGCTCCGCGCAGGGTGAGATATCAGGGTTCACCCCTGGCTGGAGGTGTGAAAATAAAACACTTCACATACTCAGGAAAGTGTATTTAACTCCTTTACAGTATCAGAATAAGGCCTGCAAGGCCTTGGGTGTGTTTCCAGCATCCAGGCACCAGTTTTACTGATGCTTGTGACATTTGCAGGTGTTAGGCTTCAAGGGGATGAAGTCGCACCTTCTACCCAGGGTCATGGAGCTCCGCGCAGGGTTATGTTTCAGGGTTCACCCCTGGCTCAAGGTGTGAAAACAAAACACTTCACATACTCAGGAAAGTGTATTTAGCTGCTTTACAGTATCAGAACAAGGCCTACAAGGCCTTGGGCCTACTTTCAGCCTCCTGGCACCAGTTTTACTGATACTGGTGACATTTGCAGGTGTTAGGCTTCAAGGGGATGAAGTCGCAACTTCTACCCAGGGTTATGGAGCTCCGCGCAGGGTGAGAATTCAGGGTTCACCCCTGGCTGTTGGTGTGAAAACAAAACACTTTACATACTCAGTAAAGTGTATTTAACTCCTTCACAGTATCAGAACAAGGCCTGCAAGGCCTTGGGCCTACTTCCAGCCTCCTAGCACCAATTTACTGATACTTGTGACATTTGCAGGTGTTAGGCTTCAAGGGGATGAAGTTGCACCTTCTACCCAAGGTTATGGAGCTCCGCTCAGGGTGAGAATTCAGGGTTCACCCCTGGCTGGTGGTGTGAAAACAAAACACTTTACATACTCAGTAAAGTGTATTTAACTCCTTCACAGTATCAGAACAAGGCCTGCAAGGCCTTGGGTGTGTTTCCAGCCTCCAGGTACCAGTTTTACTGATACTTTGTGACATTTTAAGGTGTTAAGCTTCAAGGGGATGAAGTCTCACCTTCTACCCAGGGTTATAGAGCTCCGCGCAGGGTGAGATTTCAGGGTTCACTCCAGGTTGGAGGTGTGAAAATAAAACACCTCACATTCTCAGGAAAGTGTATTTAGCTCCTTTACAGTATCAGAATATGGCCTGCAAGGCCTTGGGCCTACTTCCAGCCTCCTGGCACCAGTTGTACTGATACTTGTGACATTTGTAGGTGTTAGGCTTCAAGGGGATGAAGTCGCACCTTCTACCCAGGGTCATGGAGCTCCGCGCAGGGTGAGATTTCAGGCTTCACCCCTGGCTGGAGGTGTGAAAATAAAACACTTCACATACTCAGGAAAGCGTATTTAGCTGCTTTACAGTATCAGAATAAGGCCTGCAAGGCCTTGGGCCTACTTCCAGCCTCCTGGCACCAGTTTTACTGATACTTGTGACATTTGTAGGTGTTAGGCTTCAAGGGGATGAAGTCGCACCTTCTACCCAGGGTCATGGAGCTCCGCGCAGGGTGAGATTTCAGGGTTCACCCCAGGCTTGAGGTGTGAAAAATATACACTTCACATACTCAGGAAAGTGTATTTAGCTGCTTTACAATATCAGAATAAGGCCTGCAAGGCCTTGGGCCTACTTCCAGCCTCCTGGCACCAGTTTTACTGATACTTGTGACATTTGTAGGTGTTAGGCTTCAAGGGGATGAAGTCGCACCTTCTACCCAGGGTTATGGAGCTCCGCGCAGGGTGAGATTTCAGGGTTCACCCCTGGATGGAAGTGTGAAAATAAAACACTTCACATACTCAGGAAAGTGTATTTAGCTGCTTTACAGTATCAGAATAAGGCCTGCAAGGCCTTGGGCCTACTTCCAGCCTCCTGGCACCAGATTTACTGATACTTGTGACATTTGCAGGTGTTAGGCTTCAAGGGGATGAAGTCGCACCTTCTACCCAGGGTTATGGAGCTCCGCGCAGGGTGAGATTTCAGGGTTCACCCCTGGATGGAAGTGTGAAAATAAAACACTTCACTTACTCAGGAAAGTGTATTTAACTCCTTTACAGTATCAGAACAAGGCCTGCAAGGCCTTGGGTTTGTTTCCAGCCTCCAGGCACCAGTTGTACTGATACTTGTGACACTTGGAGGTGTTATGCTTCAAGGGGATGAAGTCGCACCTTCTACCCAGGGTCATGGAGCTCCGCGCAGGGTGAGATTTCAGGCTTCACCCCTGGCTGGAGGTGTGAAAATAAAACACTTCACATACTCAGGAAAGTGTATTTAGCTGCTTTACAGTATCAGAATAAGGCCTGCAAGGCCTTGGGCCTACTTCCAGCCTCCTGGCACCAGTTTTACTGATACTTGTGACATTTGTAGGTGTTAGGCTTAAAGGGGATGAAGTTGCACCTTCTACCCAGGGTTATGGACCTTCGCGCAGGGTATGATTTCGGGTTTCAACCCTGGCTGGAGATGTGAAATCAAAACACTTCACAGACTCAGTAAAGAGTATTTAAGTCCTTCACAGTAACAGAACAAGGCCTGCAAGGCCTTTGGCCTGATTCCAGCCTCCTGGCACTAATTTACTGATACTTGTGACATTTGCAGGCGTTAGGCTTCAAGGGGACAAAGTCGCACCTTCTACCCGGGCTTATGGAGCTCCGCGCAGGGTGAGATATCAGGGTTCACCCCTGGCTGGAGGTGTGAAAATAAAGCACTTCGCATACTCAGGAAAGTGTATTTAACTCCTTTAACGTATCAGAATAATGCCTGCAAGGCCTTGGGTGTGTTTCCAGCCTCCAGGCACCAGTTTTACTGATAATTGTGACATTTGCCGGTGTTAGGCTTCATGGGGATGAAGTTGCACCTTCTACCCAGGGTTATGGAGCTCCGCGCAGTGTGAGAAGTCAGGGTTCACCCCTGGCTGGAGGTGTGAAAATAAAACACTTCACATACTCAGGAAAGTGTATTTAACTCCTTTACAGTATCAGAATAAGGCCTGCAAGGCCTTGGGTGTGTTTCCAGCATCCAGGCACCAGTTTTACTGATGCTTGTGACCTTTGCAGGTGTTAGGCTTCAAGAGGAGGAAGTCGCACCTTCTACCCAGGGTCATGGAGCTCCGCGCAGGGTTAGATTTCAGGGTTCACCCCTGGCTCAAGGTGTGAAAACAAATCACTTCACATACTCAGTAAAGTGTATTTCACTCCTTTACAGTATCAGAATAGGGCATGCAATGCCTTGGGTGTGTTTCCAGCCTCCAGACACCAGTTTTACTGATACTGGTGACATTTGCAGGTGTTAGGCTTCAAGGGGAAGAAGTCGCACCTTCTACCCAGGGTCATGGAGCTCCGCGCAGGGTTAGATTTCAGGGTTCACCCCTGGCTCAATGTGTGAAAACAAAACACTTCACATACTCAGGAAAGTGTATTTAACTCCTTTACAGTATCAGGATAAGGCCTGCAAGGCCTTGGGTGTGTTTCCAGCACCCAGGCACCAGTTTTACTGATGCTTGTGACGTTTGCAGGTGTTAGGCTTCAAGGGGATGAAGTCGCACCTTCTACCCAGGGTTATGGAGCTCCGCTCAGGGTGAGAATTCAGGGTTCACCCCTGGCTGGTGGTGTGAAAACAAAACACTTCACATACTCAGTAAAGTGTATTTAACTCCTTTACAGTATCAGAATAGGACCTGCAATGCCTTGGGTGTGTTTCCAGCCTCCAGACTCCAGTTTTACTGATGCTTGTGACATTTGCAGGTGTTAGGCTTCAAGGGGATGAAGTCGCAACTTCTACCCAGGGTTATGGAGCTCCGCGCAGGGTGAGATTTCAGGGTTCACCCCTGGATGGAAGTGTGAAAATAAAACACTTCACTTACTCAGGAAAGTGTATTTAACTCCTTTACAGTATCAGGATAAGGCCTGCAAGGCCTTGGGTGTGTTTCCAGCACCCAGGCACCAGTTTTACTGATGCTTGTGACGTTTGCAGGTGTTAGGCTTCAAGGGGATGAAGTCGCACCTTCTACCCAGGGTTATGGAGCTCCGCTCAGGGTGAGAATTCAGGGTTCACCCCTGGCTGGTGGTGTGAAAACAAAACACTTCACATACTCATTAAAGTGTATTTAACTCCTTTACAGTATCAGAATAGGACCTGCAATGCCTTGGGTGTGTTTCCAGCCTCCAGACCCCAGTTTTACTGATACTGGTGACATTTGCAGGTGTTAGGCTTCAAGGGGATGAAGTCGCAACTTCTACCCAGGGTTTTGGAGCTCCGCGCAGGGTGAGATATCAGGGTTCACCCCTGGATGGAAGTGTGAAAATAAAACACTTCACTTACTCAGGAAAGTGTATTTAACTCATTTACAGTATCAGAACAAGGCCTGCAAGGCCTTGGGTTTGTTTCCAGCCTCCAGGCACCAGTTGTACTGATACTTGTGACACTTGGAGGTGTTATGCTTCAAGGGGATGAAGTCGCACCTTCTACCCAGGGTCATGGAGCTTCGCGCAGGGTAAGATTTCAGGGTTCACCCCTGGCTGGAGGTGTGAAAATAAAACACTTCACATACTCAGGAAAGTGTATTTAACTGCTTTACAGTATCATAATAAGGCCTGCAAGGCCTTGGGTGTGTTTCCAGCCTCCAGGCACCAGTTTTACTGATACTTGTGACATTTGCAGGTGTTAGGCTTCAAGGGGATGAAGTCGCACCTTCTACCCAGGGTTATGGAGCTCCGCGCAGGGTGAGATTTCAGGGTTCACCCCTGGATGGAAGTGTGAAAATAAAACACTTCACTTACTCAGGAAAGTGTATTTAACTCCTTTACAGTATCAGAACAAGGCCTGCAAGGCCTTGGGTTTGTTTCCAGCCTCCAGGCACCAGTTGTACTGATACTTGTGACACTTGGAGGTGTTATGCTTCAAGGGGATGAAGTCGCACCTTCTACCCAGGGTCATGGAGCTCCGCGCAGGGTGAGATTTCAGGCTTCACCCCTGGCTGGAGGTGTGAAAATAAAACACTTCACATACTCAGGAAAGTGTATTTAGCTGCTTTACAGTATCAGAATAAGGCCTGCAAGGCCTTGGTCCTACTTCCAGCCTCCTGGCACCAGTTTTACTGATACTTGTGACATTTGTAGGTGTTAGGCTTAAAGGGGATGAAGTTGCACCTTCTACCCAGGGTTATGGACCTTCGCGCAGGGTATGATTTCGGGTTTCAACCCTGGCTGGAGATGTGAAATCAAAACACTTCACAGACTCAGTAAAGAGTATTTAAGTCCTTCACAGTAACAGAACAAGGCCTGCAAGGCCTTTGGCCTGATTCCAGCCTCCTGGCACTAATTTACTGATACTTGTGACATTTGCAGGCGTTAGGCTTCAAGGGGACAAAGTCGCACCTTCTACCCGGGCTTATGGAGCTCCGCGCAGGGTGAGATATCAGGGTTCACCCCTGGCTGGAGGTGTGAAAATAAAGCACTTCGCATACTCAGGAAAGTGTATTTAACTCCTTTAACGTATCAGAATAATGCCTGCAAGGCCTTGGGTGTGTTTCCAGCCTCCAGGCACCAGTTTTACTGATAATTGTGACATTTGCCGGTGTTAGGCTTCATGGGGATGAAGTCGCACCTTCTACCCAGGGTTATGGAGCTCCGCGCAGGGTGAGAAGTCAGGGTTCACCCCTGGCTGGAGGTGTGAAAATAAAACACTTCACATACTCAGGAAAGTGTATTTAACTCCTTTACAGTATCAGAATAAGGCCTGCAAGGCCTTGGGTGTGTTTCCAGCATCCAGGCACCAGTTTTACTGATGCTTGTGACCTTTGCAGGTGTTAGGCTTCAAGGGGAGGAAGTCGCACCTTCTACCCAGGGTCATGGAGCTCCGCGCAGGGTTAGATTTCAGGGTTCACCCCTGGCTCAAGGTGTGAAAACAAATCACTTCACATACTCAGTAAAGTGTATTTCACTCCTTTACAGTATCAGAATAGGGCCTGCAATGCCTTGGGTGTGTTTCCAGCCTCCAGACACCAGTTTTACTGATACTGGTGACATTTGCAGGTGTTAGGCTTCAAGGGGAAGAAGTCGCACCTTCTACCCAGGGTCATGGAGCTCCGCGCAGGGTTAGATTTCAGGGTTCACCCCTGGCTCAAGGTGTGAAAACAAAACACTTCACATACTCAGGAAAGTGTATTTAACTCCTTTACAGTATCAGGATAAGGCCTGCAAGGCCTTGGGTGTGTTTCCAGCACCCAGGCACCAGTTTTACTGATGCTTGTGACGTTTGCAGGTGTTAGGCTTCAAGGGGATGAAGTCGCACCTTCTACCCAGGGTTATGGAGCTCCGCTCAGGGTGAGAATTCAGGGTTCACCCCTGGCTGGTGGTGTGAAAACAAAACACTTCACATACTCAGTAAAGTGTATTTAACTCCTTTACAGTATCAGAATAGGACCTGCAATGCCTTGGGTGTGTTTCCAGCCTCCAGACTCCAGTTTTACTGATGCTTGTGACATTTGCAGGTGTTAGGCTTCAAGGGGATGAAGTCGCAACTTCTACCCAGGGTTATGGAGCTCCGCGCAGGGTGAGAATTCAGGGTTCACCCCTGGCTGTTGGTGTGAAAACAAAACACTTTACATACTCAGTAAAGTGTATTTAACTCCTTCACAGTATCAGAACAAGGCCTGCAAGGCCTTGGGCCTACTTCCAGCCTCCTAGCACCAATTTACTGATACTTGTGACATTTGCAGGTGTTAGGCTTCAAGGGGATGAAGTTGCACCTTCTACCCAAGGTTATGGAGCTCCGCGCAGGGTGAGAATTCAGGGTTCACCCCTGGCTGTTGGTGTGAAAACAAAACACTTTACATACTCAGTAAAGTGTATTTAACTCCTTCACAGTATCAGAACAAGGCCTGCAAGGCCTTGGGCCTAATTCCAGCCTCCTGGCACCAATTTACTGATACTTGTGACATTTGCAGGTGTTAGGCTTCAAGGGGATAAAGTTGCACCTTCTACCCAAGGGTATGGAGCTCCGCGCAGGGTGAGATATCAGGGTTCAACCCTGGCTGGAGGTGTGAAAATAAAACACTTCACATACTCAGCAAAGTGTATTTAACTCCTTTACAGTATCAGAATAAGGCCTGCAAGGCCTTGGGTGTGTTTCCAGCATCCAGGAACCAGTTTTACTGATGCTTGTGACATTTGCAGGTGTTAGGCTTCAAGGGGATGAAGTCGCACCTTCTACCCAGGGTTATGGAGCTCCGCGCAGGGTGAGAATTCAGGGTTCACCCCTGGCTGTTGGTGTGAAAACAAAACACTTTACATACTCAGTAAAGTGTATTTAACTCCTTCACAGTATCAGAACAAGGCCTGCAAGGCCTTGGGCCTACTTCCAGCCTCCTAGCACCAATTTACTGATACTTGTGACATTTGCAGGTGTTAGGCTTCAAGGGGATGAAGTTGCACCTTCTACCCAAGGTTATGGAGCTCCGCGCAGGGTGAGAATTCAGGGTTCACCCCTGGCTGTTGGTGTGAAAACAAAACACTTTACATACTCAGTAAAGTGTATTTAACTCCTTCACAGTATCAGAACAAGGCCTGCAAGGCCTTGGGCCTAATTCCAGCCTCCTGGCACCAATGTACTGATACTTGTGACATTTGCAGGTGTTAGGCTTCAAGGGGATAAAGTTGCACCTTCTACCCAAGGGTATGGAGCTCCGCGCAGGGTGAGATATCAGGGTTCACCCCTGGCTGGAGGTGTGAAAATAAAACACTTCACATACTCAGGAAAGTGTATTTAACTCCTTTACAGTATCAGAATAAGGCCTGCAAGGCCTTGGGTGTGTTTCCAGCATCCAGGCACCAGTTTTACTGATGCTTGTGACATTTGCAGGTGTTAGGCTTCAAGGGGATGAAGTCGCACCTTCTACCCAGGGTTATGGAGCTCTGTGCAGGGTGAGAATTCAGGGTTCACCCCTGGCTGTTTGTGTGTAAACAAAACACTTCACATACTCAGTAAAGAGTATCTATCTCCTTCACAGTAACTGAACAAGGCCTGCAAGGCCTTGGGCCTAATTCCAGCCTCCAGACACCAGTTTTAATGATCCTTGTGACATTTGCAGGTGTTAGGCTTCAAGGGGAGGAAGTCGCACCTTCTACCCAGGGTCATGGAACTCCGCGCAGGGTTAGATTTCAGGGTTCACCCCTGGCTCAAGGTGTGAAAACAAAACACTTCACATTCTCAGTAAAGTGTATTTAACTCCTTTACAGTATCAGAATAGGACCTGCAATGCCTTGGGTGTGTTTCCAGCCTCCAGACACCAGTTTTACTGATACTGGTGACATTTGCAGGTGTTAGGCTTCAAGGGGATGAAGTCGCAACTTCTACCCAGCGTTATGGAGCTCCGCGCAGGGTGAGAATTCAGGGTTCACCCCTGGCTGTTGGTGTGAAAACAAAACACTTTACATACTCAGTAAAGTGTATTTAACTCCTTCACAGTATCAGAACAAGGCCTGCAAGGCCTTGGGCCTACTTCCAGCCTCCTAGCACCAATTTACTGATACTTGTGACATTTGCAGGTGTTAGGCTTCAAGGGGATGAAGTTGCACCTTCTACCCAAGGTTATGGAGCTCCGCGCAGGGTGAGAATTCAGGGTTCACCCCTGGCTGTTGGTGTGAAAACAAAACACTTTACATACTCAGTAAAGTGTATTTAACTCCTTCACAGTATCAGAACAAGGCCTGCAAGGCCTTGGGCCTAATTCCAGCCTCCTGGCACCAATTTACTGATACTTGTGACATTTGCAGGTGTTAGGCTTCAAGGGGATAAAGTTGCACCTTCTACCCAAGGGTATGGAGCTCCGCGCAGGGTGAGATATCAGGGTTCACCCCTGTCTGGAGGTGTGAAAATAAAACACTTCACATACTCAGGAAAGTGTATTTAACTGCTTTACAGTATCATAATAAGGCCTGCAAGGCCTTGGGTGTGTTTCCAGTCTCCAGACACCAGTTTTACTGATACTGGTGACATTTGCAGGTGTTAGGCTTCAAGGGGATGAAGTTGCACCTTCTACCCAAGGTTATGGAGCTCCGCGCAGGGTGAGAATTCAGGGTTCACCCCTGGCTGTTGGTGTGAAAACAAAACACTTTACATACTCAGTAAAGTGTATTTAACTCCTTCACAGTATCAGAACAAGGCCTGCAAGGCCTTGGGCCTAATTCCAGCCTCCTGGCACCAATTTACTGATACTTGTGACATTTGCAGGTGTTAGGCTTCAAGGGGATAAAGTTGCACCTTCTACCCAAGGGTATGGAGCTCCGCGCAGGGTGAGATATCAGGGTTCACCCCTGGCTGGAGGTATGAAAATAAAACACTTCACATACTCAGGAAAGTGTATTTAACTCCTTTACAGTATCAGAATAAGGCCTGCAAGGCCTTGGGTGTGTTTCCAGCATCCAGGCACCAGTTTTACTGATGCTTGTGACATTTGCAGGTGTTAGGCTTCAAGGGGATGAAGTCGCACCTTCTACCCAGGGTTATGGAGCTCCGCGCAGGGTGAGAATTCAGGGTTCACCCCTGGCTGTTTGTGTGTAAACAAAACACTTCACATACTCAGTAAAGAGTATTTATCTCCTTCACAGTAACTGAACAAGGCCTGCAAGGCCTTGGGCCTAATTCCAGCCTCCAGACACCAGTTTTACTGATGCTTGTGACATTTGCAGATGTTAGGCTTCAAGGGGAAGAAGTCGCACCTTCTACCCATGGTCACGGAGCTCCGCGCAGGGTTAGATTTCAGGGTTCACCCCTGGCTCAAGGTGTGAAAACAAAACACTTCACATACTCAGTAAAGTGTATTTCACTCCTTTACAGTATCAGAATAGGGCCTGCAATGCCTTGGGTGTGTTTCCAGCCCCCAGACACCAGTTTTACTGATACTGGTGACATTTGCAGGTGTTAGGCTTCAAGGGGAAGAAGTCGCACCTTCTACCCAGGGTCATGGAGCTCCGCGCAGGGTTAGATTTCAGGGTTCACCCCTGGCTCAAGGTGTGAAAACAAAACACTTCACATACTCAGGAAAGTGTATTTAACTCCTTTACAGTATCAGGATAAGGCCTGCAAGGCCTTGGGTGTGTTTCCAGCACCCAGGCACCAGTTTTACTGATGCTTGTGACGTTTGCAGGTGTTAGGCTTCAAGGGGATGAAGTCGCACCTTCTACCCAGGGTTATGGAGCTCCGCTCAGGGTGAGAATTCAGGGTTCACCCCTGGCTGGTGGTGTGAAAACAAAACACTTCACATACTCAGTAAAGTGTATTTAACTCCTTTACAGTATCAGAATAGGACCTGCAATGCCTTGGGTGTGTTTCCAGCCTCCAGACTCCAGTTTTACTGATGCTTGTGACATTTGCAGGTGTTAGGCTTCAAGGGGATGAAGTCGCAACTTCTACCCAGGGTTATGGAGCTCCGCGCAGGGTGAGAATTCAGGGTTCACCCCTGGCTGTTGGTGTGAAAACAAAACACTTTACATACTCAGTAAAGTGTATTTAACTCCTTCACAGTATCAGAACAAGGCCTGCAAGGCCTTGGGCCTACTTCCAGCCTCCTAGCACCAATTTACTGATACTTGTGACATTTGCAGGTGTTAGGCTTCAAGGGGATGAAGTTGCACCTTCTACCCAAGGTTATGGAGCTCCGCGCAGGGTGAGAATTCAGGGTTCACCCCTGGCTGTTGGTGTGAAAACAAAACACTTTACATACTCAGTAAAGTGTATTTAACTCCTTCACAGTATCAGAACAAGGCCTGCAAGGCCTTGGGCCTAATTCCAGCCTCCTGGCACCAATTTACTGATACTTGTGACATTTGCAGGTGTTAGGCTTCAAGGGGATAAAGTTGCACCTTCTACCCAAGGGTATGGAGCTCCGCGCAGGGTGAGATATCAGGGTTCAACCCTGGCTGGAGGTGTGAAAATAAAACACTTCACATACTCAGCAAAGTGTATTTAACTCCTTTACAGTATCAGAATAAGGCCTGCAAGGCCTTGGGTGTGTTTCCAGCATCCAGGAACCAGTTTTACTGATGCTTGTGACATTTGCAGGTGTTAGGCTTCAAGGGGATGAAGTCGCACCTTCTACCCAGGGTTATGGAGCTCCGCGCAGGGTGAGAATTCAGGGTTCACCCCTGGCTGTTGGTGTGAAAACAAAACACTTTACATACTCAGTAAAGTGTATTTAACTCCTTCACAGTATCAGAACAAGGCCTGCAAGGCCTTGGGCCTACTTCCAGCCTCCTAGCACCAATTTACTGATACTTGTGACATTTGCAGGTGTTAGGCTTCAAGGGGATGAAGTTGCACCTTCTACCCAAGGTTATGGAGCTCCGCGCAGGGTGAGAATTCAGGGTTCACCCCTGGCTGTTGGTGTGAAAACAAAACACTTTACATACTCAGTAAAGTGTATTTAACTCCTTCACAGTATCAGAACAAGGCCTGCAAGGCCTTGGGCCTAATTCCAGCCTCCTGGCACCAATTTACTGATACTTGTGACATTTGCAGGTGTTAGGCTTCAAGGGGATAAAGTTGCACCTTCTACCCAAGGGTATGGAGCTCCGCGCAGGGTGAGATATCAGGGTTCACCCCTGGCTGGAGGTGTGAAAATAAAACACTTCACATACTCAGGAAAGTGTATTTAACTCCTTTACAGTATCAGAATAAGGCCTGCAAGGCCTTGGGTGTGTTTCCAGCATCCAGGCACCAGTTTTACTGATGCTTGTGACATTTGCAGGTGTTAGGCTTCAAGGGGATGAAGTCGCACCTTCTACCCAGGGTTATGGAGCTCTGCGCAGGGTGAGAATTCAGGGTTCACCCCTGGCTGTTTGTGTGTAAACAAAACACTTCACATACTCAGTAAAGAGTATCTATCTCCTTCACAGTAACTGAACAAGGCCTGCAAGGCCTTGGGCCTAATTCCAGCCTCCAGACACCAGTTTTAATGATCCTTGTGACATTTGCAGGTGTTAGGCTTCAAGGGGAGGAAGTCGCACCTTCTACCCAGGGTCATGGAGCTCCGCGCAGGGTTAGATTTCAGGGTTCACCCCTGGCTCAAGGTGTGAAAACAAAACACTTCACATTCTCAGTAAAGTGTATTTAACTCCTTTACAGTATCAGAATAAGGCCTGCAAGGCCTTGGGTGTGTTTCCAGCATCCAGGAACCAGTTTTACTGATGCTTGTGACATTTGCAGGTGTTAGGCTTCAAGGGGATGAAGTCGCACCTTCTACCCAGGGTTATGGAGCTCCGCGCAGGGTGAGAATTCAGGGTTCACCCCTGGCTGTTGGTGTGAAAACAAAACACTTTACATACTCAGTAAAGTGTATTTAACTCCTTCACAGTATCAGAACAAGGCCTGCAAGGCCTTGGGCCTACTTCCAGCCTCCTAGCACCAATTTACTGATACTTGTGACATTTGCAGGTGTTAGGCTTCAAGGGGATGAAGTTGCACCTTCTACCCAAGGTTATGGAGCTCCGCGCAGGGTGAGAATTCAGGGTTCACCCCTGGCTGTTGGTGTGAAAACAAAACACTTTACATACTCAGTAAAGTGTATTTAACTCCTTCACAGTATCAGAACAAGGCCTGCAAGGCCTTGGGCCTAATTCCAGCCTCCTGGCACCAATTTACTGATACTTGTGACATTTGCAGGTGTTAGGCTTCAAGGGGATAAAGTTGCACCTTCTACCCAAGGGTATGGAGCTCCGCACAGGGTGAGATATCAGGGTTCACCCCTGGCTGGAGGTGTGAAAATAAAACACTTCACATACTCAGGAAAGTGTATTTAACTCCTTTACAGTATCAGAATAAGGCCTGCAAGGCCTTGGGTGTGTTTCCAGCATCCAGGCACCAGTTTTACTGATGCTTGTGACATTTGCAGGTGTTAGGCTTCAAGGGGATGAAGTCGCACCTTCTACCCAGGGTTATGGAGCTCTGCGCAGGGTGAGAATTCAGGGTTCACCCCTGGCTGTTTGTGTGTAAACAAAACACTTCACATACTCAGTAAAGAGTATCTATCTCCTTCACAGTAACTGAACAAGGCCTGCAAGGCCTTGGGCCTAATTCCAGCCTCCAGACACCAGTTTTAATGATCCTTGTGACATTTGCAGGTGTTAGGCTTCAAGGGGAGGAAGTCGCACCTTCTACCCAGGGTCATGGAGCTCCGCGCAGGGTTAGATTTCAGGGTTCACCCCTGGCTCAAGGTGTGAAAACAAAACACTTCACATTCTCAGTAAAGTGTATTTAACTCCTTTACAGTATCAGAATAGGACCTGCAATGCCTTGGGTGTGTTTCCAGCCTCCAGACACCAGTTTTACTGATACTGGTGACATTTGCAGGTGTTAGGCTTCAAGGGGATGAAGTCGCAACTTCTACCCAGCGTTATGGAGCTCCGCGCAGGGTGAGAATTCAGGGTTCACCCCTGGCTGTTGGTGTGAAAACAAAACACTTTACATACTCAGTAAAGTGTATTTAACTCCTTCACAGTATCATAACAAGGCCTTGGGCCTAGTTCCAGCCTCCTAGCACCAATTTACTGATACTTGTGACATTTGCAGGTGTTAGGCTTCAAGGGGATGAAGTTGCACCTTCTACCCAAGGTTATGGAGCTCCGCGCAGGGTGAGAATTCAGGGTTCACCCCTGGCTGTTGGTGTGAAAACAAAACACTTTACATACTCAGTAAAGTGTATTTAACTCCTTCACAGTATCAGAACAAGGCCTGCCAGGCCTTGGGCCTAATTCCAGCCTCCTGGCACCAATTTACTGATACTTGTGACATTTGCAGGTGTTAGGCTTCAAGGGGATAAAGTTGCACCTTCTACCCAAGGGTATGGAGCTCCGCGCAGGGTGAGATATCAGGGTTCACCCCTGGCTGGAGGTGTGAAAATAAAACACTTCACATACTCAGGAAAGTGTATTTAACTCCTTTACAGTATCAGAATAAGGCCTGCAAGGCCTTGGGTGTGTTTCCAGCATCCAGGCACCAGTTTTACTGATGCTTGTGACATTTGCAGGTGTTAGGCTTCAAGGGGATGAAGTCGCATCTTCTACCCAGGGTCATGGAGCTCCGCGCAGGGTTATGTTTCAGGGTTCACCCCTGGCTCAAGGTGTGAAAACAAAACACTTCACATACTCAGGAAAGTGTATTTAGCTGCTTTACAGTATCAGAACAAGGCCTACAAGGCCTTGGGCCTACTTTCAGCCTCCTGGCACCAGTTTTACTGATACTGGTGACATTTGCAGGTGTTAGGCTTCAAGGGGATGAAGTCGCAACTTCTACCCAGGGTTATGGAGCTCCGCGCAGGGTGAGAATTCAGGGTTCACCCCTGGCTGTTGGTGTGAAAACAAAACACTTTACATACTCAGTAAAGTGTATTTAACTCCTTCACAGTATCAGAACAAGGCCTGCAAGGCCTTGGGCCTACTTCCAGCCTCCTAGCACCAATTTACTGATACTTGTGACATTTGCAGGTGTTAGGCTTCAAGGGGATGAAGTTGCACCTTCTACCCAAGGTTATGGAGCTCCGCGCAGGGTGAGAATTCAGGGTTCACCCCTGGCTGGTGGTGTGAAAACAAAACACTTTACATACTCAGTAAAGTGTATTTAACTCCTTCACAGTATCAGAACAAGGCCTGCAAGGCCTTGGGTGTGTTTCCAGCCTCCAGGTACCAGTTTTACTGATACTTTGTGACATTTTAAGGTGTTAAGCTTCAAGGGGATGAAGTCTCACCTTCTACCCAGGGTTATAGAGCTCCGCGCAGGGTGAGATTTCAGGGTTCACTCCAGGTTGGAGGTGTGAAAATAAAACACCTCACATTCTCAGGAAAGTGTATTTAGCTCCTTTACAGTATCAGAATATGGCCTGCAAGGCCTTGGGCCTACTTCCAGCCTCCTGGCACCAGTTGTACTGATACTTGTGACATTTGTAGGTGTTAGGCTTCAAGGGGATGAAGTCGCACCTTCTACCCAGGGTCATGGAGCTCCGCGCAGGGTGAGATTTCAGGCTTCACCCCTGGCTGGAGGTGTGAAAATAAAACACTTCACATACTCAGGAAAGCGTATTTAGCTGCTTTACAGTATCAGAATAAGGCCTGCAAGGCCTTGGGCCTACTTCCAGCCTCCTGGCACCAGTTTTACTGATACTTGTGACATTTGTAGGTGTTAGGCTTCAAGGGGATGAAGTCGCACCTTCTACCCAGGGTCATGGAGCTCCGCGCAGGGTGAGATTTCAGGGTTCACCCCAGGCTTGAGGTGTGAAAAATATACACTTCACATACTCAGGAAAGTGTATTTAGCTGGTTTACAATATCAGAATAAGGCCTGCAAGGCCTTGGGCCTACTTCCAGCCTCCTGGCACCAGTTTTACTGATACTTGTGACATTTGTAGGTGTTAGGCTTCAAGGGGATGAAGTCGCACCTTCTACCCAGGGTTATGGAGCTCCGCGCAGGGTGAGATTTCAGGGTTCACCCCTGGATGGAAGTGTGAAAATAAAACACTTCACATACTCAGGAAAGTGTATTTAGCTGCTTTACAGTATCAGAATAAGGCCTGCAAGGCCTTGGGCCTACTTCCAGCCTCCTGGCACCAGATTTACTGATACTTGTGACATTTGCAGGTGTTAGGCTTCAAGGGGATGAAGCCGCACCTTCTACCCAGGGTTATGGAGCTCCGCGCAGGGTGAGATTTCAGGCTTCACCCCTGGCTGGAGGTGTGAAAATAAAACACTTCACATACTCAGGAAAGTGTATTTAGCTCCTTTACAGTATCAGAATAAGGCCTGCAAGGCCTTGGGCCTACTTCCAGCCTCCTGGCACCAGTTTTACTGATACTTGTGACATTTGCAGGTGTTAGGCTTCAAGGGGATGAAGTCGCACCTTCTACCCAGGGTCATGGAGCTCCGCGCAGGGTAAGGTTTCAGGCTTCACCCCAGGCTGGAGGTGTGAAAATAAAACACTTCACATACTCAGGAAAGTGTATTTAGCTGCTTTACTGTATCAGAATAAGGCCTGCAAGGCCTTGGGCCTACTTCCAGCCTCCTGGCACCAGTTTTACTGATACTTGTGACATTTGCAGGTGTTAGGCTTCAAGGGGATGAAGTCGCACCTTCTACCCAGGGTCATGGAGCTCCGCGCAGGGTGAGATTTCAGGCTTCACCCCTGGCTGGAGGTGTGAAAATAAAACACTTCACATACTCAGGAAATTGTATTTAGCTGCTTTACAGTATCATAATAAGGCCTGCAAGGCCTTGGGTGTGTTTCCAGCCTCCAGGCACCAGTTTTACTGATACTTGTGACATTTGCAGGTGTTAGGCTTCAAGGGGATGAAGTCGCACCTTCTACCCAGGGTCATGGAGCTCCGCGCAGGGTGAGATTTCAGGGTTCACCCCTGGATGGAAGTGTGAAAATAAAACACTTCACATACTCAGGAAAGTGTATTTAACTCCTTTACAGTATCAGAACAAGGCCTGCAAGGCCTTGGGCCTACTTCCAGCCTCCTGGCACCAGTTTTACTGATACTTGTGACATTTGTAGGTGTTAGGCTTCAAGGGGATGAAGTCGCACCTTCTACCCAGGGTCATGGAGCTTCGCGCAGGGTAAGATTTTAGGGTTCACCCCTGGCTGGAGGTGTGAAAATAAAACACTTCACATACTCAGGAAAGTGTATTTAACTGCTTTACAGTATCACAATAAGTCCTGCAAGGCCTTGGGTGTGTTTCCAGCCTCCAGGCACCAGTTTTACTGATACTTGTGACATTTGCAGGTGTTAGGCTTCAAGGGGATGAAGTCGCACCTTCTACCCAGGGTTATGGAGCTCCGCGCAGGGTGAGATTTCAGGGTTCACCCCTGGATGGAAGTGTGAAAATAAAACACTTCACTTACTCAGGAAAGTGTATTTAACTCCTTTACAGTATCAGAACAAGGCCTGCAAGGCCTTGGGTTTGTTTCCAGCCTCCAGGCACCAGTTGTACTGATACTTGTGACACTTGGAGGTGTTATGCTTCAAGGGGATGAAGTCGCACCTTCTACCCAGGGTTATGGAGCTCCGCGCAGGGTGAGATTTCAGGGTTCACCCCTGGATGGAAGTGTGAAAACAAAACACTTCACATTCTCAGTAAAGTGTATTTAACTCCTTTACAGTATCAGAATAGGACCTGCAATGCCTTGGGTGTGTTTCCAGCCTCCAGACACCAGTTTTACTGATACTGGTGACATTTGCAGGTGTTAGGCTTCAAGGGGATGAAGTCGCAACTTCTACCCAGCGTTATGGAGCTCCGCGCAGGGTGAGAATTCAGGGTTCACCCCTGGCTGTTGGTGTGAAAACAAAACACTTTACATACTCAGTAAAGTGTATTTAACTCCTTCACAGTATCATAACAAGGCCTTGGGCCTAGTTCCAGCCTCCTAGCACCAATTTACTGATACTTGTGACATTTGCAGGTGTTAGGCTTCAAGGGGATGAAGTTGCACCTTCTACCCAAGGTTATGGAGCTCCGCGCAGGGTGAGAATTCAGGGTTCACCCCTGGCTGTTGGTGTGAAAACAAAACACTTTACATACTCAGTAAAGTGTATTTAACTCCTTCACAGTATCAGAACAAGGCCTGCCAGGCCTTGGGCCTAATTCCAGCCTCCTGGCACCAATTTACTGATACTTGTGACATTTGCAGGTGTTAGGCTTCAAGGGGATAAAGTTGCACCTTCTACCCAAGGGTATGGAGCTCCGCGCAGGGTGAGATATCAGGGTTCACCCCTGGCTGGAGGTGTGAAAATAAAACACTTCACATACTCAGGAAAGTGTATTTAACTCCTTTACAGTATCAGAATAAGGCCTGCAAGGCCTTGGGTGTGTTTCCAGCATCCAGGCACCAGTTTTACTGATGCTTGTGACATTTGCAGGTGTTAGGCTTCAAGGGGATGAAGTCGCACCTTCTACCCAGGGTCATGGAGCTCCGCGCAGGGTTATGTTTCAGGGTTCACCCCTGGCTCAAGGTGTGAAAACAAAACACTTCACATACTCAGGAAAGTGTATTTAGCTGCTTTACAGTATCAGAACAAGGCCTACAAGGCCTTGGGCCTACTTTCAGCCTCCTGGCACCAGTTTTACTGATACTGGTGACATTTGCAGGTGTTAGGCTTCAAGGGGATGAAGTCGCAACTTCTACCCAGGGTTATGGAGCTCTGCGCAGGGTGAGAATTCAGGGTTCACCCCTGGCTGTTGGTGTGAAAACAAAACACTTTACATACTCAGTAAAGTGTATTTAACTCCTTCACAGTATCAGAACAAGGCCTGCAAGGCCTTGGGCCTACTTCCAGCCTCCTAGCACCAATTTACTGATACTTGTGACATTTGCAGGTGTTAGGCTTCAAGGGGATGAAGTTGCACCTTCTACCCAAGGTTATGGAGCTCCGCTCAGGGTGAGAATTCAGGGTTCACCCCTGGCTGGTGGTGTGAAAACAAAACACTTTACATACTCAGTAAAGTGTATTTAACTCCTTCACAGTATCAGAACAAGGCCTGCAAGGCCTTGGGTGTGTTTCCAGCCTCCAGGTACCAGTTTTACTGATACTTTGTGACATTTTAAGGTGTTAAGCTTCAAGGGGATGAAGTCTCACCTTCTACCCAGGGTTATAGAGCTCCGCGCAGGGTGAGATTTCAGGGTTCACTCCAGGTTGGAGGTGTGAAAATAAAACACCTCACATTCTCAGGAAAGTGTATTTAGCTCCTTTACAGTATCAGAATATGGCCTGCAAGGCCTTGGGCCTACTTCCAGCCTCCTGGCACCAGTTGTACTGATACTTGTGACATTTGTAGGTGTTAGGCTTCAAGGGGATGAAGTCGCACCTTCTACCCAGGGTCATGGAGCTCCGCGCAGGGTGAGATTTCAGGCTTCACCCCTGGCTGGAGGTGTGAAAATAAAACACTTCACATACTCAGGAAAGCGTATTTAGCTGCTTTACAGTATCAGAATAAGGCCTGCAAGGCCTTGGGCCTACTTCCAGCCTCCTGGCACCAGTTTTACTGATACTTGTGACATTTGTAGGTGTTAGGCTTCAAGGGGATGAAGTCGCACCTTCTACCCAGGGTTATGGAGCTCCGCGCAGGGTGAGATTTCAGGGTTCACCCCTGGATGGAAGTGTGAAAATAAAACACTTCACATACTCAGGAAAGTGTATTTAGCTGCTTTACAGTATCAGAATAAGGCCTGCAAGGCCTTGGGCCTACTTCCAGCCTCCTGGCACCAGATTTACTGATACTTGTGACATTTGCAGGTGTTAGGCTTCAAGGGGATGAAGTCGCACCTTCTACCCAGGGTTATGGAGCTCCGCGCAGGGTGAGATTTCAGGGTTCACCCCTGGATGGAAGTGTGAAAATAAAACACTTCACTTACTCAGGAAAGTGTATTTAACTCCTTTACAGTATCAGAACAAGGCCTGCAAGGCCTTGGGTTTGTTTCCAGCCTCCAGGCACCAGTTGTACTGATACTTGTGACACTTGGAGGTGTTATGCTTCAAGGGGATGAAGTCGCACCTTCTACCCAGGGTCATGGAGCTCCGCGCAGGGTGAGATTTCAGGCTTCACCCCTGGCTGGAGGTGTGAAAATAAAACACTTCACATACTCAGGAAAGTGTATTTAGCTGCTTTACAGTATCAGAATAAGGCCTGCAAGGCCTTGGGCCTACTTCCAGCCTCCTGGCACCAGTTTTACTGATACTTGTGACATTTGTAGGTGTTAGGCTTAAAGGGGATGAAGTTGCACCTTCTACCCAGGGTTATGGACCTTCGCGCAGGGTATGATTTCGGGTTTCAACCCTGGCTGGAGATGTGAAATCAAAACACTTCACAGACTCAGTAAAGAGTATTTAAGTCCTTCACAGTAACAGAACAAGGCCTGCAAGGCCTTTGGCCTGATTCCAGCCTCCTGGCACTAATTTACTGATACTTGTGACATTTGCAGGCGTTAGGCTTCAAGGGGACAAAGTCGCACCTTCTACCCGGGCTTATGGAGCTCCGCGCAGGGTGAGATATCAGGGTTCACCCCTGGCTGGAGGTGTGAAAATAAAGCACTTCGCATACTCAGGAAAGTGTATTTAACTCCTTTAACGTATCAGAATAATGCCTGCAAGGCCTTGGGTGTGTTTCCAGCCTCCAGGCACCAGTTTTACTGATAATTGTGACATTTGCCGGTGTTAGGCTTCATGGGGATGAAGTTGCACCTTCTACCCAGGGTTATGGAGCTCCGCGCAGTGTGAGAAGTCAGGGTTCACCCCTGGCTGGAGGTGTGAAAATAAAACACTTCACATACTCAGGAAAGTGTATTTAACTCCTTTACAGTATCAGAATAAGGCCTGCAAGGCCTTGGGTGTGTTTCCAGCATCCAGGCACCAGTTTTACTGATGCTTGTGACCTTTGCAGGTGTTAGGCTTCAAGAGGAGGAAGTCGCACCTTCTACCCAGGGTCATGGAGCTCCGCGCAGGGTTAGATTTCAGGGTTCACCCCTGGCTCAAGGTGTGAAAACAAATCACTTCACATACTCAGTAAAGTGTATTTCACTCCTTTACAGTATCAGAATAGGGCATGCAATGCCTTGGGTGTGTTTCCAGCCTCCAGACACCAGTTTTACTGATACTGGTGACATTTGCAGGTGTTAGGCTTCAAGGGGAAGAAGTCGCACCTTCTACCCAGGGTCATGGAGCTCCGCGCAGGGTTAGATTTCAGGGTTCACCCCTGGCTCAATGTGTGAAAACAAAACACTTCACATACTCAGGAAAGTGTATTTAACTCCTTTACAGTATCAGGATAAGGCCTGCAAGGCCTTGGGTGTGTTTCCAGCACCCAGGCACCAGTTTTACTGATGCTTGTGACGTTTGCAGGTGTTAGGCTTCAAGGGGATGAAGTCGCACCTTCTACCCAGGGTTATGGAGCTCCGCTCAGGGTGAGAATTCAGGGTTCACCCCTGGCTGGTGGTGTGAAAACAAAACACTTCACATACTCAGTAAAGTGTATTTAACTCCTTTACAGTATCAGAATAGGACCTGCAATGCCTTGGGTGTGTTTCCAGCCTCCAGACTCCAGTTTTACTGATGCTTGTGACATTTGCAGGTGTTAGGCTTCAAGGGGATGAAGTCGCAACTTCTACCCAGGGTTATGGAGCTCCGCGCAGGGTGAGATTTCAGGGTTCACCCCTGGATGGAAGTGTGAAAATAAAACACTTCACTTACTCAGGAAAGTGTATTTAACTCCTTTACAGTATCAGGATAAGGCCTGCAAGGCCTTGGGTGTGTTTCCAGCACCCAGGCACCAGTTTTACTGATGCTTGTGACGTTTGCAGGTGTTAGGCTTCAAGGGGATGAAGTCGCACCTTCTACCCAGGGTTATGGAGCTCCGCTCAGGGTGAGAATTCAGGGTTCACCCCTGGCTGGTGGTGTGAAAACAAAACACTTCACATACTCATTAAAGTGTATTTAACTCCTTTACAGTATCAGAATAGGACCTGCAATGCCTTGGGTGTGTTTCCAGCCTCCAGACCCCAGTTTTACTGATACTGGTGACATTTGCAGGTGTTAGGCTTCAAGGGGATGAAGTCGCAACTTCTACCCAGGGTTTTGGAGCTCCGCGCAGGGTGAGATATCAGGGTTCACCCCTGGATGGAAGTGTGAAAATAAAACACTTCACTTACTCAGGAAAGTGTATTTAACTCATTTACAGTATCAGAACAAGGCCTGCAAGGCCTTGGGTTTGTTTCCAGCCTCCAGGCACCAGTTGTACTGATACTTGTGACACTTGGAGGTGTTATGCTTCAAGGGGATGAAGTCGCACCTTCTACCCAGGGTCATGGAGCTTCGCGCAGGGTAAGATTTCAGGGTTCACCCCTGGCTGGAGGTGTGAAAATAAAACACTTCACATACTCAGGAAAGTGTATTTAACTGCTTTACAGTATCATAATAAGGCCTGCAAGGCCTTGGGTGTGTTTCCAGCCTCCAGGCACCAGTTTTACTGATACTTGTGACATTTGCAGGTGTTAGGCTTCAAGGGGATGAAGTCGCACCTTCTACCCAGGGTTATGGAGCTCCGCGCAGGGTGAGATTTCAGGGTTCACCCCTGGATGGAAGTGTGAAAATAAAACACTTCACTTACTCAGGAAAGTGTATTTAACTCCTTTACAGTATCAGAACAAGGCCTGCAAGGCCTTGGGTTTGTTTCCAGCCTCCAGGCACCAGTTGTACTGATACTTGTGACACTTGGAGGTGTTATGCTTCAAGGGGATGAAGTCGCACCTTCTACCCAGGGTCATGGAGCTCCGCGCAGGGTGAGATTTCAGGCTTCACCCCTGGCTGGAGGTGTGAAAATAAAACACTTCACATACTCAGGAAAGTGTATTTAGCTGCTTTACAGTATCAGAATAAGGCCTGCAAGGCCTTGGTCCTACTTCCAGCCTCCTGGCACCAGTTTTACTGATACTTGTGACATTTGTAGGTGTTAGGCTTAAAGGGGATGAAGTTGCACCTTCTACCCAGGGTTATGGACCTTCGCGCAGGGTATGATTTCGGGTTTCAACCCTGGCTGGAGATGTGAAATCAAAACACTTCACAGACTCAGTAAAGAGTATTTAAGTCCTTCACAGTAACAGAACAAGGCCTGCAAGGCCTTTGGCCTGATTCCAGCCTCCTGGCACTAATTTACTGATACTTGTGACATTTGCAGGCGTTAGGCTTCAAGGGGACAAAGTCGCACCTTCTACCCGGGCTTATGGAGCTCCGCGCAGGGTGAGATATCAGGGTTCACCCCTGGCTGGAGGTGTGAAAATAAAGCACTTCGCATACTCAGGAAAGTGTATTTAACTCCTTTAACGTATCAGAATAATGCCTGCAAGGCCTTGGGTGTGTTTCCAGCCTCCAGGCACCAGTTTTACTGATAATTGTGACATTTGCCGGTGTTAGGCTTCATGGGGATGAAGTCGCACCTTCTACCCAGGGTTATGGAGCTCCGCGCAGGGTGAGAAGTCAGGGTTCACCCCTGGCTGGAGGTGTGAAAATAAAACACTTCACATACTCAGGAAAGTGTATTTAACTCCTTTACAGTATCAGAATAAGGCCTGCAAGGCCTTGGGTGTGTTTCCAGCATCCAGGCACCAGTTTTACTGATGCTTGTGACCTTTGCAGGTGTTAGGCTTCAAGGGGAGGAAGTCGCACCTTCTACCCAGGGTCATGGAGCTCCGCGCAGGGTTAGATTTCAGGGTTCACCCCTGGCTCAAGGTGTGAAAACAAATCACTTCACATACTCAGTAAAGTGTATTTCACTCCTTTACAGTATCAGAATAAGGCCTGCAAGGCCTTGGGTGTGTTTCCAGCATCCAGGCACCAGTTTTACTGATGCTTGTGACCTTTGCAGGTGTTAGGCTTCAAGAGGAGGAAGTCGCACCTTCTACCCAGGGTCATGGAGCTCCGCGCAGGGTTAGATTTCAGGGTTCACCCCTGGCTCAAGGTGTGAAAACAAATCACTTCACATACTCAGTAAAGTGTATTTCACTCCTTTACAGTATCAGAATAGGGCATGCAATGCCTTGGGTGTGTTTCCAGCCTCCAGACACCAGTTTTACTGATACTGGTGACATTTGCAGGTGTTAGGCTTCAAGGGGAAGAAGTCGCACCTTCTACCCAGGGTCATGGAGCTCCGCGCAGGGTTAGATTTCAGGGTTCACCCCTGGCTCAATGTGTGAAAACAAAACACTTCACATACTCAGGAAAGTGTATTTAACTCCTTTACAGTATCAGGATAAGGCCTGCAAGGCCTTGGGTGTGTTTCCAGCACCCAGGCACCAGTTTTACTGATGCTTGTGACGTTTGCAGGTGTTAGGCTTCAAGGGGATGAAGTCGCACCTTCTACCCAGGGTTATGGAGCTCCGCTCAGGGTGAGAATTCAGGGTTCACCCCTGGCTGGTGGTGTGAAAACAAAACACTTCACATACTCAGTAAAGTGTATTTAACTCCTTTACAGTATCAGAATAGGACCTGCAATGCCTTGGGTGTGTTTCCAGCCTCCAGACTCCAGTTTTACTGATGCTTGTGACATTTGCAGGTGTTAGGCTTCAAGGGGATGAAGTCGCAACTTCTACCCAGGGTTATGGAGCTCCGCGCAGGGTGAGATTTCAGGGTTCACCCCTGGATGGAAGTGTGAAAATAAAACACTTCACTTACTCAGGAAAGTGTATTTAACTCCTTTACAGTATCAGGATAAGGCCTGCAAGGCCTTGGGTGTGTTTCCAGCACCCAGGCACCAGTTTTACTGATGCTTGTGACGTTTGCAGGTGTTAGGCTTCAAGGGGATGAAGTCGCACCTTCTACCCAGGGTTATGGAGCTCCGCTCAGGGTGAGAATTCAGGGTTCACCCCTGGCTGGTGGTGTGAAAACAAAACACTTCACATACTCATTAAAGTGTATTTAACTCCTTTACAGTATCAGAATAGGACCTGCAATGCCTTGGGTGTGTTTCCAGCCTCCAGACCCCAGTTTTACTGATACTGGTGACATTTGCAGGTGTTAGGCTTCAAGGGGATGAAGTCGCAACTTCTACCCAGGGTTTTGGAGCTCCGCGCAGGGTGAGATATCAGGGTTCACCCCTGGATGGAAGTGTGAAAATAAAACACTTCACTTACTCAGGAAAGTGTATTTAACTCATTTACAGTATCAGAACAAGGCCTGCAAGGCCTTGGGTTTGTTTCCAGCCTCCAGGCACCAGTTGTACTGATACTTGTGACACTTGGAGGTGTTATGCTTCAAGGGGATGAAGTCGCACCTTCTACCCAGGGTCATGGAGCTTCGCGCAGGGTAAGATTTCAGGGTTCACCCCTGGCTGGAGGTGTGAAAATAAAACACTTCACATACTCAGGAAAGTGTATTTAACTGCTTTACAGTATCATAATAAGGCCTGCAAGGCCTTGGGTGTGTTTCCAGCCTCCAGGCACCAGTTTTACTGATACTTGTGACATTTGCAGGTGTTAGGCTTCAAGGGGATGAAGTCGCACCTTCTACCCAGGGTTATGGAGCTCCGCGCAGGGTGAGATTTCAGGGTTCACCCCTGGATGGAAGTGTGAAAATAAAACACTTCACTTACTCAGGAAAGTGTATTTAACTCCTTTACAGTATCAGAACAAGGCCTGCAAGGCCTTGGGTTTGTTTCCAGCCTCCAGGCACCAGTTGTACTGATACTTGTGACACTTGGAGGTGTTATGCTTCAAGGGGATGAAGTCGCACCTTCTACCCAGGGTCATGGAGCTCCGCGCAGGGTGAGATTTCAGGCTTCACCCCTGGCTGGAGGTGTGAAAATAAAACACTTCACATACTCAGGAAAGTGTATTTAGCTGCTTTACAGTATCAGAATAAGGCCTGCAAGGCCTTGGTCCTACTTCCAGCCTCCTGGCACCAGTTTTACTGATACTTGTGACATTTGTAGGTGTTAGGCTTAAAGGGGATGAAGTTGCACCTTCTACCCAGGGTTATGGACCTTCGCGCAGGGTATGATTTCGGGTTTCAACCCTGGCTGGAGATGTGAAATCAAAACACTTCACAGACTCAGTAAAGAGTATTTAAGTCCTTCACAGTAACAGAACAAGGCCTGCAAGGCCTTTGGCCTGATTCCAGCCTCCTGGCACTAATTTACTGATACTTGTGACATTTGCAGGCGTTAGGCTTCAAGGGGACAAAGTCGCACCTTCTACCCGGGCTTATGGAGCTCCGCGCAGGGTGAGATATCAGGGTTCACCCCTGGCTGGAGGTGTGAAAATAAAGCACTTCGCATACTCAGGAAAGTGTATTTAACTCCTTTAACGTATCAGAATAATGCCTGCAAGGCCTTGGGTGTGTTTCCAGCCTCCAGGCACCAGTTTTACTGATAATTGTGACATTTGCCGGTGTTAGGCTTCATGGGGATGAAGTCGCACCTTCTACCCAGGGTTATGGAGCTCCGCGCAGGGTGAGAAGTCAGGGTTCACCCCTGGCTGGAGGTGTGAAAATAAAACACTTCACATACTCAGGAAAGTGTATTTAACTCCTTTACAGTATCAGAATAAGGCCTGCAAGGCCTTGGGTGTGTTTCCAGCATCCAGGCACCAGTTTTACTGATGCTTGTGACCTTTGCAGGTGTTAGGCTTCAAGGGGAGGAAGTCGCACCTTCTACCCAGGGTCATGGAGCTCCGCGCAGGGTTAGATTTCAGGGTTCACCCCTGGCTCAAGGTGTGAAAACAAATCACTTCACATACTCAGTAAAGTGTATTTCACTCCTTTACAGTATCAGAATAGGGCCTGCAATGCCTTGGGTGTGTTTCCAGCCTCCAGACACCAGTTTTACTGATACTGGTGACATTTGCAGGTGTTAGGCTTCAAGGGGAAGAAGTCGCACCTTCTACCCAGGGTCATGGAGCTCCGCGCAGGGTTAGATTTCAGGGTTCACCCCTGGCTCAAGGTGTGAAAACAAAACACTTCACATACTCAGGAAAGTGTATTTAACTCCTTTACAGTATCAGGATAAGGCCTGCAAGGCCTTGGGTGTGTTTCCAGCACCCAGGCACCAGTTTTACTGATGCTTGTGACGTTTGCAGGTGTTAGGCTTCAATGGGATGAAGTCGCACCTTCTACCCAGGGTTATGGAGCTCCGCTCAGGGTGAGAATTCAGGGTTCACCCCTGGCTGGTGGTGTGAAAACAAAACACTTCACATACTCAGTAAAGTGTATTTAACTCCTTTACAGTATCAGAATAGGACCTGCAATGCCTTGGGTGTGTTTCCAGCCTCCAGACTCCAGTTTTACTGATGCTTGTGACATTTGCAGGTGTTAGGCTTCAAGGGGATGAAGTCGCAACTTCTACCCAGGGTTATGGAGCTCCGCGCAGGGTGAGAATTCAGGGTTCACCCCTGGCTGTTGGTGTGAAAACAAAACACTTTACATACTCAGTAAAGTGTATTTAACTCCTTCACAGTATCAGAACAAGGCCTGCAAGGCCTTGGGCCTACTTCCAGCCTCCTAGCACCAATTTACTGATACTTGTGACATTTGCAGGTGTTAGGCTTCAAGGGGATGAAGTTGCACCTTCTACCCAAGGTTATGGAGCTCCGCGCAGGGTGAGAATTCAGGGTTCACCCCTGGCTGTTGGTGTGAAAACAAAACACTTTACATACTCAGTAAAGTGTATTTAACTCCTTCACAGTATCAGAACAAGGCCTGCAAGGCCTTGGGCCTAATTCCAGCCTCCTGGCACCAATTTACTGATACTTGTGACATTTGCAGGTGTTAGGCTTCAAGGGGATAAAGTTGCACCTTCTACCCAAGGGTATGGAGCTCCGCGCAGGGTGAGATATCAGGGTTCAACCCTGGCTGGAGGTGTGAAAATAAAACACTTCACATACTCAGCAAAGTGTATTTAACTCCTTTACAGTATCAGAATAAGGCCTGCAAGGCCTTGGGTGTGTTTCCAGCATCCAGGAACCAGTTTTACTGATGCTTGTGACATTTGCAGGTGTTAGGCTTCAAGGGGATGAAGTCGCACCTTCTACCCAGGGTTATGGAGCTCCGCGCAGGGTGAGAATTCAGGGTTCACCCCTGGCTGTTGGTGTGAAAACAAAACACTTTACATACTCAGTAAAGTGTATTTAACTCCTTCACAGTATCAGAACAAGGCCTGCAAGGCCTTGGGCCTACTTCCAGCCTCCTAGCACCAATTTACTGATACTTGTGACATTTGCAGGTGTTAGGCTTCAAGGGGATGAAGTTGCACCTTCTACCCAAGGTTATGGAGCTCCGCGCAGGGTGAGAATTCAGGGTTCACCCCTGGCTGTTGGTGTGAAAACAAAACACTTTACATACTCAGTAAAGTGTATTTAACTCCTTCACAGTATCAGAACAAGGCCTGCAAGGCCTTGGGCCTAATTCCAGCCTCCTGGCACCAATGTACTGATACTTGTGACATTTGCAGGTGTTGGGCTTCAAGGGGATAAAGTTGCACCTTCTACCCAAGGGTATGGAGCTCCGCGCAGGGTGAGATATCAGGGTTCACCCCTGGCTGGAGGTGTGAAAATAAAACACTTCACATACTCAGGAAAGTGTATTTAACTCCTTTACAGTATCAGAATAAGGCCTGCAAGGCCTTGGGTGTGTTTCCAGCATCCAGGCACCAGTTTTACTGATGCTTGTGACATTTGCAGGTGTTAGGCTTCAAGGGGATGAAGTCGCACCTTCTACCCAGGGTTATGGAGCTCTGTGCAGGGTGAGAATTCAGGGTTCACCCCTGGCTGTTTGTGTGTAAACAAAACACTTCACATACTCAGTAAAGAGTATCTATCTCCTTCACAGTAACTGAACAAGGCCTGCAAGGCCTTGGGCCTAATTCCAGCCTCCAGACACCAGTTTTAATGATCCTTGTGACATTTGCAGGTGTTAGGCTTCAAGGGGAGGAAGTCGCACCTTCTACCCAGGGTCATGGAACTCCGCGCAGGGTTAGATTTCAGGGTTCACCCCTGGCTCAAGGTGTGAAAACAAAACACTTCACATTCTCAGTAAAGTGTATTTAACTCCTTTACAGTATCAGAATAGGACCTGCAATGCCTTGGGTGTGTTTCCAGCCTCAAGACACCAGTTTTACTGATACTGGTGACATTTGCAGGTGTTAGGCTTCAAGGGGATGAAGTCGCAACTTCTACCCAGCGTTATGGAGCTCCGCGCAGGGTGAGAATTCAGGGTTCACCCCTGGCTGTTGGTGTGAAAACAAAACACTTTACATACTCAGTAAAGTGTATTTAACTCCTTCACAGTATCAGAACAAGGCCTGCAAGGCCTTGGGCCTACTTCCAGCCTCCTAGCACCAATTTACTGATACTTGTGACATTTGCAGGTGTTAGGCTTCAAGGGGATGAAGTTGCACCTTCTACCCAAGGTTATGGAGCTCCGCGCAGGGTGAGAATTCAGGGTTCACCCCTGGCTGTTGGTGTGAAAACAAAACACTTTACATACTCAGTAAAGTGTATTTAACTCCTTCACAGTATCAGAACAAGGCCTGCAAGGCCTTGGGCCTAATTCCAGCCTCCTGGCACCAATTTACTGATACTTGTGACATTTGCAGGTGTTAGGCTTCAAGGGGATAAAGTTGCACCTTCTACCCAAGGGTATGGAGCTCCGCGCAGGGTGAGATATCAGGGTTCACCCCTGTCTGGAGGTGTGAAAATAAAACACTTCACATACTCAGGAAAGTGTATTTAACTGCTTTACAGTATCATAATAAGGCCTGCAAGGCCTTGGGTGTGTTTCCAGCCTCCAGGCACCAGTTTTACTGATACTGGTGACATTTGCAGGTGTTAGGCTTCAAGGGGATGAAGTTGCACCTTCTACCCAAGGTTATGGAGCTCCGCGCAGGGTGAGAATTCAGGGTTCACCCCTGGCTGTTGGTGTGAAAACAAAACACTTTACATACTCAGTAAAGTGTATTTAACTCCTTCACAGTATCAGAACAAGGCCTGCAAGGCCTTGGGCCTAATTCCAGCCTCCTGGCACCAATTTACTGATACTTGTGACATTTGCAGGTGTTAGGCTTCAAGGGGATAAAGTTGCACCTTCTACCCAAGGGTATGGAGCTCCGCGCAGGGTGAGATATCAGGGTTCACCCCTGGCTGGAGGTATGAAAATAAAACACTTCACATACTCAGGAAAGTGTATTTAACTCCTTTACAGTATCAGAATAAGGCCTGCAAGGCCTTGGGTGTGTTTCCAGCATCCAGGCACCAGTTTTACTGATGCTTGTGACATTTGCAGGTGTTAGGCTTCAAGGGGATGAAGTCGCACCTTCTACCCAGGGTTATGGAGCTCCGCGCAGGGTGAGAATTCAGGGTTCACCCCTGGCTGTTTGTGTGTAAACAAAACACTTCACATACTCAGTAAAGAGTATTTATCTCCTTCACAGTAACTGAACAAGGCCTGCAAGGCCTTGGGCCTAATTCCAGCCTCCAGACACCAGTTTTACTGATGCTTGTGACATTTGCAGATGTTAGGCTTCAAGGGGAAGAAGTCGCACCTTCTACCCATGGTCACGGAGCTCCGCGCAGGGTTAGATTTCAGGGTTCACCCCTGGCTCAAGGTGTGAAAACAAAACACTTCACATACTCAGTAAAGTGTATTTCACTCCTTTACAGTATCAGAATAGGGCCTGCAATGCCTTGGGTGTGTTTCCAGCCCCCAGACACCAGTTTTACTGATACTGGTGACATTTGCAGGTGTTAGGCTTCAAGGGGAAGAAGTCGCACCTTCTACCCAGGGTCATGGAGCTCCGCGCAGGGTTAGATTTCAGGGTTCACCCCTGGCTCAAGGTGTGAAAACAAAACACTTCACATACTCAGGAAAGTGTATTTAACTCCTTTACAGTATCAGGATAAGGCCTGCAAGGCCCTGGGTGTGTTTCCAGCATCCAGGCACCAGTTTTACTGATGCTTGTGACGTTTGCAGGTGTTAGGCTTCAAGGGTTTGAAGTCGCACCTTCTACCCAGGGTTATGGAGCTCCGCTCAGGGTGAGAATTCAGGGTTCACCCCTGGCTGGTGGTGTGAAAACAAAACACTTCACATACTCAGTAAAGTGTATTTAACTCCTTTACAGTATCAGAATAGGACCTGCAATGCCTTGGGTGTGTTTCCAGCCTTCAGACTCCAGTTTTACTGATACTGGTGACATTTGCAGGTGTTAGGCTTCAAGGGAATGAAGTCGCAACTTCTACCCAGGGTTATGGAGCTCCGCGCAGGGTGAGAATTCAGGGTTCACCCCTGGCTGTTGGTGTGAAAACAAAACACTTTACATACTCAGTAAAGTGTATTTAACTCCTTCACAGTATCAGAACAAGGCCTGCAAGGCCTTGGGTGTGTTTCCAGCCTCCAGGTACCAGTTTTACTGATACTTTGTGACATTTTAAGGTGTTAAGCTTCAAGGGGATGAAGTCTCACCTTCTACCCAGGGTTATGGAGCTCCGCGCAGGGTGAGATTTCAGGGTTCACCCCAGGTTGGAGGTGTGAAAATAAAACACCTCACATTCTCAGGAAAGTGTATTTAGCTCCTTTACAGTATCAGAATATGGCCTGCATGGCCTTGGGCCTACTTCCAGCCTCCTGGCACCAGTTGTACTGATACTTGTGACATTTGTAGGTGTTAGGCTTCAAGGGGATGAAGTCGCACCTTCTACCCAGGGTCATGGAGCTCCGCGCAGGGTGAGATTTCAGGGTTCACCCCTGGATGGAGGTGTGACTATGTGGAGTGTTTTGTTTTCACACCTCCAGCCAGGCATGAACCCTGAAATCTCACCCTGCGCGGAGCTCCTCAACCCTGTGTAGAAGGTGCAACTTCATCCCCTTGAAGCTGTACACCTCCAAATGTCACACATATTACTAAAACAGGTACCTGGAAGCTAGGGATGGGCCTGAGATCCTGAAGGCTAAGATCTGATACTGGGACTGGTGTTCATGTACGTTCTGGACTATGTGAAGTGTTCTGTTTTCTTCCCCTACCTCCGTCCAAATTAGCAGCAGGCCTCGATCAGGCTACAGGGCGCAGAATATCATTTCTGGTCTCAGGTCTCCCTCGTGATATACCATTGGATTCAGGAGTGGTCCCCACTCCAGCGATAGGGCTCAGTAGAACAGTTGTAGTCACATGCCTCACTCTGTACTGTACTATTCAGTTCCGCAGTGGGCCTCCCCCCGGTCATAGGCTCAGCGTCTGACATACAGTAACTCACTCTGTCTACAGATGTCACCTCAGACGTACACCTAGCTCCAGCTTTAAAAATCAGCTCAGTAGAGTGCCTCCATGCCGGTACTGGGGTCTCCATTTCAGGTGCATTCCCACCCTCTGCTCTCACTTGGGGTGTTTTTAAACATGTAGGCCTAACTCGGCCGCCTTCCTTCGTTGTGTCACTGTATTTATTTTATTTAGTCTGCGCCCGCCTCCTCTGGCTCGGCGCTCGGCAGTGAATGCCCTCTGCCTGCATGTGAAGCTGCCAGCACACGGCCGCCTGGTGATGCATGCGAGGCCGGAGCCAGGGCCGTGCCCCGCTGCTTGTAAAAGGCCTCCGGTTGCGCCCCCCCCAGCCGTGGGTGCCACAGCCGAGGGTGCAGGCGCCGGGCTGGGGGCTCCCTGGCATTGTTTCCACCCCGCGCTCGGCCGGCGGAGCCCTGTGTTACTTCGGCCCGTTCCAGAACGCGCTCCCCGCGGCCCCCGCAGCCCCACTGTGACGCCGCAGGGCCCGCTCCCTGCAGGAGCCCCCTCCCTCCCGCGGGCCGCCGCTCCCGGCCGCAGGAGGCGAGAGTGGACCGGGGAAAAGGGGCCGGGAGCCCGGGATTTCGGGCATGGAGGCGTCCGCCGTCGGGGGAGCGCCGAGTCTCCCCGCGGATCACAAGCCAGGGACGAGGGGTGGATCCGAAACGGGGGCAGGCCCGGGAGAGGGCCGAAGCTGGGCTCCTGGTCATACATGTGTGGAAGCGCGTGTTTAACTGATTGTGCTTTAAAACGTGGATAATCGGAAGGTAGGAAACACAAAAGTCAGCTCGGAGCAGAGAGCCGAGTGTGCCTCGCAGAGCCCTGTCTGCTCGCGACCAATCAGAGGCTGGCTCCTCCCTGTATATATTCACGGGGCTCGGGCCGAGAGGGACATTTCTGTTCTGTGACAGCGCCCGCGCCGAGACTTGCATTGCAATGGCCGAAACCGCTCCAGCCGCCGCGGCGCCTCCCGCTGAGGTCGCCCCCAAGAAGAAGCAGCAGAAGAAGACAGCGGGGGCCTCCAAGGCCAAGAAGCCTTCCGGCCCCAGCGTGGCCGATCTGATCTTGAAGGTGGTGACCGCCTCTGCCGAGAGGAAGGGAGTCTCCCTGTCGGCCATGAAGAAGGGGCTGATCGCCGAGGGCTACGATGTGGACAAGAACAAGAGCCGGGTCAAGGCCTCCGTCAAGAGCCTGGTCAGCAAAGGCGCCCTGGCCCAGCTGAAGGGCACCGGGGCCTCCGGATCCTTCAAGGTGAACAAGAAGCAGCTGGAGGGCAAGAAGGCGGCCAAGAAGGCGGCCGCCAAGACCAAGAAACCAGCGGCCAAGAAAGCTGCCCCTGCTGCCAAGAAGCCCAAAAAGGCTCCCGCGGGGGTCAAGAAGAGCCCGAAGAAGGTCAAGAAGCCAGCGGCAGCAAAGAGCCCCAAGAAGCCCAAGGCTGCCCCCGCCAAGAAGGCTGCCAAGAGCCCAGCGAAAGCCAAGGCGGCGAAGCCCAAAGTGGCCAAGAAAAGCCCTGCCAAGGTAGTCAAACCCAAGGCAGCCAAGCCCAAAGCAGCCAAGCCCAAGAAGGCAGCGCCCAAGAAGAAGTAAGGGCTTGCACCGAGACACTGCAAACACAACGGCTCTTTTAAGAGCCATCCACCCGGTCTAGAAGAGAGCTTGTTCACCCCCACCCTTTCACCCCGCGTGCACACTTCTCAATAATAATAAACGGCACAGTAAATCCCTAGCGCACCTTTACACACGCGAGTGCCGTGTGTGATCTTGGTCATATGAACGGCTCTTTTGGTGCTGCGTGGATTGGAATCTTTATAACAAAGAAAGAAGGGGGTCTGGGAGTTATTAGACCTCAGTTTATAATAAATGTGAGATAACGTGTGCCTTGGTGCTTTCACTGTATCCGGGCAGACTCGAAGTGGTGTCTGCATAAAGCAGACGATTGTGAACGTGAAATCGAGCGCAGTCAACGGCGGCGTGTTCCAGGGTGACCAAGGGCGGTACACTTAAAACATCCTGGTCTCCTCGCCCAGTTGATCGGGGGCGAGTGGTTCGTGTGACTACAAATGAGTGGATGGACACGGAGACAAAGGTTGACCGAAGCGCGGGCTTCGGCTCCAACGTACATCGTCCAATCGGAGGGTGTCTTTTTCTCCACAGCTCATTGGAGAGGCAGGCTACAGCCTCCGGTTGAGTAGCCAATCGTTGCACACCGCGGGCTGTTTTCAAACCTGGGGCGGTCGCTTCAGCCAACCAGAGCAGCCCTCCGTCTTCGAGTGCATAAATAGGGCTCTTGCCTGCTCGAACTCCATTCTTCCTCGCTCGTCGTTGAGAGAGACCGCTCCCGCCATGGCCCGCACCAAGCAGACAGCCCGCAAGTCCACCGGCGGCAAAGCGCCTCGCAAGCAGCTGGCCACCAAGGCTGCCCGCAAGAGCGCCCCTGCCACCGGTGGAGTCAAGAAGCCTCACCGCTACCGACCCGGCACTGTGGCTCTCCGCGAGATCCGCCGCTACCAGAAGTCCACCGAGCTCCTCATCCGCAAGCTGCCCTTCCAGCGCTTGGTGAGGGAGATCGCCCAGGACTTCAAGACCGACCTGCGCTTCCAGAGCTCCGCCGTCATGGCCCTGCAAGAGGCCAGCGAGGCCTACCTGGTCGGGCTCTTCGAGGACACCAACCTGTGCGCCATCCACGCCAAGAGGGTGACCATCATGCCCAAGGACATCCAGCTGGCCCGTCGCATCCGAGGCGAGAGGGCCTAAGGAGACACCGACCCGAACAACCACCACAACGGCTCTTTTAAGGGCTACCACCCTGTCACCTACGAGCTTCTCTTATCTGCCATGTTCTACAGGTGTGGGTGGGTGGGCTGGCTGAGAGTACCCCGAGTACTGGGTAACTTATACCGGCACTGGGAAACTTATACCGGCACTGGGAAATCAGAGCACTCGGTGTGCACAGCCACCTCTTCAATTAATAAAGCGCTTTGTTTGGGTAGAGGGTCGTGCTGGGATCCGCTTGTCACAAGCCAGCGCTGTGGGGCATCTGTACATCGGGTTTATGTGTCCCGATTTCGGGAGCCTTTGCCCTGGGGCGGATGTTAGCCGTTGCCCCTGGTCTTAAAGTACAAACACAACGTGACACCCGCACACACTAAAACTGGTCGCAGGAAACAATAAGCCCGGGGGCAGCCGTGCGAGTTCCGCGTGGGCTTTATTTAACGTCATCGTTACATTACAGTGCTTGTGTGACACTTGGTCCCAAAGAGGGCTCATTCATATAAACATGCTTATTAAAACGGGTTGCCTGCTCCATCGTTCCTCGGTCTGCAGCAAGCCCCGTGAGAGCGGGTCTTGTGCGCTCAACATTACCGTTTAAAACACTTCTTTCTCCGGTCATAAATGAAGCACATTAGCTCTTAGGGGAGGACGTGAGTGGCCCTTAAAAGAGCCGTTGTGTTAGTTGGGGATGCGCCTCGAAGCCTTACTTGGCGCTGGTGTACTTGGTGACGGCCTTGGTGCCCTCGGACACGGCGTGCTTGGCCAGCTCTCCGGGCAGCAGCAGACGCACTGCGGTCTGGATCTCCCGGGAGGTGATGGTGCGCCGCGAGTTGTAGTGGGCCAGGCGGGAAGCCTCCCCGGCGATGCGCTCGAAGATGTCGTTCACGAAGGAGTTCATGATGCCCATGGCCTTGGAGGAGATGCCGGTGTCCGGGTGCACCTGCTTCATCACTTTGTAAATGTAGATAGCATAGCTTTCCTTCCTGCTCCTCTTGCGCTTCTTCCCGTCCTTCTTGGGCGGCTTGGAGAGCGCTTTCTTGGAACCCTTCTTGGGAGCCGGCGCGGACTTGGCTGGTTCAGGCATGGTCGACAATCTGCACCGCTTCCTGTGGAGCCGAGAGAAATAAGGCAGGCGAGCCCGGCACTTGTATTTATAGGCTGGCCGTGTAAAGTAGCTGCTTCTCTGCTCTCCCGTCTCATTGGCAGGCTCAGGCAGGGCCCCCACTTCCCTTTGTAATGCGGTACTGGAACTTTGATTGGTGAAAAGGAAGCCCTCCTCCCTCCAATGAGAAGAACTATCAGAGCCTAGCTGTCAACCAATCAGAAGCGCCCGAAGTCTTTATATCGCCGGAGTCCCGCAGAACAGCAGTACTATTCTCTCTGTTGTGTGAGTGAGCCCCTGCATCGATCGCCATGTCTGGACGCGGAAAGCAAGGAGGAAAGGCCCGCGCTAAGGCCAAGACACGCTCTTCCAGAGCCGGGCTCCAGTTCCCCGTGGGCCGTGTGCACAGGCTGCTCCGCAAGGGAAGCTACGCCGAGAGGGTGGGCGCCGGTGCCCCAGTCTATCTGGCTGCAGTCCTGGAGTACCTGACCGCTGAGATCCTGGAGCTGGCCGGCAACGCGGCCCGGGACAACAAAAAGACCCGCATCATCCCCAGACACCTCCAGCTGGCCATCCGCAACGACGAGGAGCTGAACAAGCTGCTGGGCCGAGTCACCATCGCCCAGGGAGGAGTCCTGCCCAACATCCAGGCCGTGCTGCTGCCCAAGAAAACCGAGAGCCACAAGGCAGGGGGCAAAGCAAGCAAGTAAAGGCCCGCAGACCACCGTGGAAACGCACCCTAAACACAAAGGCTCTTTTCAGGGCCAACCACAGACTCCATCAAAGAGCGTATCCGTGGCCAAGGTGTTACTCTGGCGGCTTCATAGTTGCGGCAGCGCCCGCACCGTCGCTACATAGGAGGGCATGCACAAGCCCTCGGACGTACACGTAGATCTTGGCCCCCGTCCCAAAACCTAGCTTGAGGCCCACAATAATAATGTTTTTGTAAAAAAAAAAAAAAAATGTACATTTTAATAGGGGCAGTTTACAGACTTGCCACAACCGGGCGTGACATGTGGACAGTGTTACGGGGTGGCGGGCGGCCGCACACAGCTGGGTGCTGCCGGCGAGGCCGTTAACCTGTTTGCTCCATTAACACTTTTCAGAGCCTTCTGTTCATGGTGGGAGCGGGCACCGAGCGCCAGGGTTAGGCGGGCCGCGGTGACGAGTGGGGGCCCGGGAAGGGAGGCGCGTGTGTGTGTGCTTGACTGTGATCTATGCCCCGGCGGCAGCTGCAGAGCCCACGACAAAGAGGCGGCTGGGAGCGCGCTCTTTTTCAAACGGCAACGGCCGCTCCAGCCCCCGCTCCCTGCAGAGGGCGGTCCGGGGCGGGCTCCCTCGCCATCCTTTGAGTCACGTGGGCCGCTTGCAGCGCCCTAGCTGGTCCGGCACAGCTCCTCCATATAAGCAGCCGCCGCTGGCCGCGGCCCTCATTTCTGCTCAGTCACAGCACCGACAGGAGACCATGTCTGGACGCGGTAAAGGAGGGAAGGGGCTCGGCAAAGGCGGCGCCAAGAGGCACCGCAAGGTGCTCCGGGACAACATCCAGGGCATCACCAAGCCAGCCATTCGCCGCCTGGCGCGCCGTGGCGGGGTCAAGCGCATCTTCGGCCTCATCTACGAGGAGACCCGCGGGGTGTTGAAGGTTTTCCTGGAGAACGTGATCCGGGACGCCGTCACCTACACCGAGCACGCCAAGAGGAAGACCGTCACCGCCATGGATGTGGTCTACGCCCTGAAGCGTCAGGGTCGCACCCTCTACGGATTCGGCGGGTAAACACTCGGCTTGCCCACGGAAAAAACAAAACAAAACCCAAAGGCTCTTTTAAGAGCCGACCACGATGTCATGGGAGAGCTGTGTCTATGCGCTAGGGCTGCTTTCTAGGCCCACAGCGGGTCGAGTGAGGGGTGCATCAGGGGAAATTCTCCGCAGCCACCCTGCCATGCAAGGCACTGTCCCGGGGCCAGGGTGCCTTCCTGGAGCCCCGGCATGGGGGTCCAGGGGCGCGTTCATCCCAGTCCAGCCCATGGGGCCGCTATCCTGAAGCCCTGTACTGGGCACCTAAGGCGGGTATAGCCCGGCCCAGGGGCCCGCCATCCTGGAGCCCTGAACTGGGGACCTAAGGCGGGTATAGGCCGGCCCAGGGGCCCGCCATCCTAGAGCCCTGTACTGGGGACCCAAGGCGAGTTTGGCCCGGCCCAGGGCCGGTCATTTCTCCCTCGACTATTAAGCCCCCACGTAGTGGGGGCTTACAGAACACGGACGAGGGACAAAGGTTAGAGTTAGCCGCGCCGGGAGCGCGGCCGGCCATCTGGTCGCCGAGTTGCGCGACCAGATGGCCCTCGGAGCTGAGCGACCAGATGGCCGGGCGGCGGATCGGCCGCGCTAATTCTAACTTTTGTCTCCCGCTCGGGCGCTGTAAGCCCCCACTCCGTGGGGGCTTAATAGTCAGTAAAATAGAGTTCCCATGCAGGGCCATGGGGTGTGGGATCCTCATTTTTTTTGTGATCGATCGTGACCGATTTCGGGACCCTCTGGGCCTCTAAGCACCTGTTTTAGTACTTTTTTTTTTATTTATTTATTCTTTTGTTGGCATTTTGGTTCAAGGGGACCATGGCACTACTTCTACCCAGGGCAATGGAGCTCCGCTTCGGGTAATATTTCAGGTTTTCCCCCTTAGCTGGAGATGGGCCCCAATAAAAAAAAAAATCGCAATAATAATATAATACATATATTTTTATTTTTTTATTTTTTTTTCGCCCAAAAATGAAATAATGTCCTTCACAGTATCTGGTCCATTTTATTAGCCTCCAGTCACCCCTTTAACAATGTTTAATACAAAAATAAAAAAAAAAGTACTAACATTTTAGGTCCAAGGGGACGAAGTCACTTTTTCTACACAGGGCTATGGAGCTTCGATTGGGGTAATATTTCAGGATTTAACCCTCGGCTGGAGGTGGGAAAAAAAACTTCACTCAAAAGGTACACAAAGCCCTTTACATTATCAGATCCAAGACTTCAGTGTCTCGGGCCCATTTCTAGCCTCCAGGCGCTTGATTTATTCTTTTTATGACATTTTGAAAATTACAGGTTTAAGGGGACATAGTATCTCCTTCTACCCAGGGCTATGGAGCTCCGCGCAGGGTGAGATTTCAGGGTTCACCCCTGGCTGCAGGTGTGAAGACAAAACACTTCACATAATCAGGAAAGTGTATTTAGCTGCTTTACAGTATCAGAACAAGGCCTGCAAGGTCTTGGGTTTGTTTCCAGCCTCCAGGCACCAGTTGTACTGATCCTTGTGACACTTGGAGGTGTTATGCTTCAAGGGGATGAAGTCGCACCTTCTACCCAGGGTCATGGAGCTCCGCGCAGGGTTAGATTTCAGGGTTCACCCCTGGCTCAAGGTGTGAAAACAAAACACTTCACATACTCAGGAAAGTGTATTTAACTCCTTTACAGTATCAGAACAAGGCCTACAAGGCCTTGGGCCTACTTTCAGCCTCCTGGCACCAGTTTTACTGATACTTGTGACATTTGCAGGTGTTAGGCTTCGAGGGGATGAAGTCGCACCTTCTACCCAGTGTCATGGAGCTCCGCGCAGGGTGAGATTTCAGGCTTCACCCCAGGCTTGAGGTGTGAAAATAAAACACTTCACATACTCAGGAAAGTGTATTTAACTGCTTTACAGTATCATAATAAGGCCTGCAAGGCCTTGGGTGTGTTTCCAGCCTCCAGACACCAGTTTTACTGATACTGGTGACATTTGCAGGTGTTAGGCTTCAAGGGGATGAAGTTGCACCTTCTACCCAAGGTTATGGAGCTCCGCGCAGGGTGAGAATTCAGGGTTCACCCCTGGCTGTTGGTGTGAAAACAAAACACTTTACATACTCAGTAAAGTGTATTTAACTCCTTCACAGTATCAGAACAAGGCCTGCAAGGCCTTGGGCCTAATTCCAGCCTCCTGGCACCAATTTACTGATACTTGTGACATTTGCAGGTGTTAGGCTTCAAGGGGATAAAGTTGCACCTTCTACCCAAGGGTATGGAGCTCCGCGCAGGGTGAGATATCAGGGTTCACCCCTGGCTGGAGGTGTGAAAATAAAACACTTCACATACTCAGGAAAGTGTATTTAACTCCTTTACAGTATCAGAATAAGGCCTGCAAGGCCTTGGGTGTGTTTCCAGCATCCAGGCACCAGTTTTACTGATGCTTGTGACATTTGCAGGTGTTAGGCTTCAAGGGGATGAAGTCGCACCTTCTACCCAGGGTTATGGAGCTCCGCGCAGGGTGAGAATTCAGGGTTCACCCCTGGCTGTTTGTGTGTAAACAAAACACTTCACATACTCAGTAAAGAGTATTTATCTCCTTCACAGTAACTGAACAAGGCCTGCAAGGCCTTGGGCCTAATTCCAGCCTCCAGACACCAGTTTTACTGATGCTTGTGACATTTGCAGATGTTAGGCTTCAAGGGGAAGAAGTCGCACCTTCTACCCATGGTCACGGAGCTCCGCGCAGGGTTAGATTTCAGGGTTCACCCCTGGCTCAAGGTGTGAAAACAAAACACTTCACATACTCAGTAAAGTGTATTTCACTCCTTTACAGTATCAGAATAGGGCCTGCAATGCCTTGGGTGTGTTTCCAGCCTCCAGACACCAGTTTTACTGATACTGGTGACATTTGCAGGTGTTAGGCTTCAAGGGGAAGAAGTCGCACCTTCTACCCAGGGTCATGGAGCTCCGCGCAGGGTTAGATTTCAGGGTTCACCCCTGGCTCAAGGTGTGAAAACAAAACACTTCACATACTCAGGAAAGTGTATTTAACTCCTTTACAGTATCAGGATAAGGCCTGCAAGGCCCTGGGTGTGTTTCCAGCATCCAGGCACCAGTTTTACTGATGCTTGTGACGTTTGCAGGTGTTAGGCTTCAAGGGGATGAAGTCGCACCTTCTACCCAGGGTTATGGAGCTCCGCTCAGGGTGAGAATTCAGGGTTCACCCCTGGCTGGTGGTGTGAAAACAAAACACTTCACATACTCAGTAAAGTGTATTTAACTCCTTTACAGTATCAGAATAGGACCTGCAATGCCTTGGGTGTGTTTCCAGCCTTCAGACTCCAGTTTTACTGATACTGGTGACATTTGCAGGTGTTAGGCTTCAAGGGAATGAAGTCGCAACTTCTACCCAGGGTTATGGAGCTCCGCGCAGGGTGAGAATTCAGGGTTCACCCCTGGCTGTTGGTGTGAAAACAAAACACTTTACATACTCAGTAAAGTGTATTTAACTCCTTCACAGTATCAGAACAAGGCCTGCAAGGCCTTGGGCCTACTTCCAGCCTCCTAGCACCAATTTACTGATACTTGTGACATTTGCAGGTGTTAGGCTTCAAGGGGATGAAGTTGCACCTTCTACCCAAGGTTATGGAGCTCCGCGCAGGGTGAGAATTCAGGGTTCACCCCTGGCTGTTGGTGTGAAAACAAAACACTTTACATACTCAGTAAAGTGTATTTAACTCCTTCACAGTATCAGAACAAGGCCTGCAAGGCCTTGGGTGTGTTTCCAGCCTCCAGGTACCAGTTTTACTGATACTTTGTGACATTTTAAGGTGTTAAGCTTCAAGGGGATGAAGTCTCACCTTCTACCCAGGGTTATGGAGCTCCGCGCAGGGTGAGATTTCAGGGTTCACCCCAGGTTGGAGGTGTGAAAATAAAACACCTCACATTCTCAGGAAAGTGTATTTAGCTCCTTTACAGTATCAGAATATGGCCTGCAAGGCCTTGGGCCTACTTCCAGCCTCCTGGCACCAGTTGTACTGATACTTGTGACATTTGTAGGTGTTAGGCTTCAAGGGGATGAAGTCGCACCTTCTACCCAGGGTCATGGAGCTCCGCGCAGGGTGAGATTTCAGGGTTCACCCCTGGATGGAGGTGTGACTATGTGGAGTGTTTTGTTTTCACACCTCCAGCCAGGCATGAACCCTGAAATCTCACCCTGCGCGGAGCTCCTCAACCCTGTGTAGAAGGTGCAACTTCATCCCCTTGAAGCTGTACACCTCCAAATGTCACACATATTACTAAAACAGGTACCTGGAAGCTAGGGATGGGCCTGAGATCCTGAAGGCTAAGATCTGATACTGGGACTGGTGTTCATGTACGTTCTGGACTATGTGAAGTGTTCTGTTTTCTTCCCCTACCTCCGTCCAAATTAGCAGCAGGCCTCGATCAGGCTACAGGGCGCAGAATATCATTTCTGGTCTCAGGTCTCCCTCGTGATATACCATTGGATTCAGGAGTGGTCCCCACTCCAGCGATAGGGCTCAGTAGAACAGTTGTAGTCACATGCCTCACTCTGTACTGTACTATTCAGTTCCGCAGTGGGCCTCCCCCCGGTCATAGGCTCAGCGTCTGACATACAGTAACTCACTCTGTCTACAGATGTCACCTCAGACGTACACCTAGCTCCAGCTTTAAAAATCAGCTCAGTAGAGTGCCTCCATGCCGGTACTGGGGTCTCCATTTCAGGTGCATTCCCACCCTCTGCTCTCACTTGGGGTGTTTTTAAACATGTAGGCCTAACTCGGCCGCCTTCCTTCGTTGTGTCACTGTATTTATTTTATTTAGTCTGCGCCCGCCTCCTCTGGCTCGGCGCTCGGCAGTGAATGCCCTCTGCCTGCATGTGAAGCTGCCAGCACACGGCCGCCTGGTGATGCATGCGAGGCCGGAGCCAGGGCCGTGCCCCGCTGCTTGTAAAAGGCCTCCGGTTGCGCCCCCCCCAGCCGTGGGTGCCACAGCCGAGGGTGCAGGCGCCGGGCTGGGGGCTCCCTGGCATTGTTTCCACCCCGCGCTCGGCCGGCGGAGCCCTGTGTTACTTCGGCCCGTTCCAGAACGCGCTCCCCGCGGCCCCCGCAGCCCCACTGTGACGCCGCAGGGCCCGCTCCCTGCAGGAGCCCCCTCCCTCCCGCGGGCCGCCGCTCCCGGCCGCAGGAGGCGAGAGTGGACCGGGGAAAAGGGGCCGGGAGCCCGGGATTTCAGGCATGGAGGCGTCCGCCGTCGGGGGAGCGCCGAGTCTCCCCGCGGATCACAAGCCAGGGACGAGGGGTGGATCCGAAACGGGGGCAGGCCCGGGAGAGGGCCGAAGCTGGGCTCATGGTCATACATGTGTGGAAGCGCGTGTTTAACTGATTGTGCTTTAAAACGTGGATAATCGGAAGGTAGGAAACACAAAAGTCAGCTCGGAGCAGAGAGCCGAGTGTGCCTCGCAGAGCCCTGTCTGCTCGCGACCAATCAGAGGCTGGCTCCTCCCTGTATATATTCACGGGGCTCGGGCCGAGAGGGACATTTCTGTTCTGTGACAGCGCCCGCGCCGAGACTTGCATTGCAATGGCCGAAACCGCTCCAGCCGCCGCGGCGCCTCCCGCTGAGGTCGCCCCCAAGAAGAAGCAGCAGAAGAAGACAGCGGGGGCCTCCAAGGCCAAGAAGCCTTCCGGCCCCAGCGTGGCCGATCTGATCTTGGCATTGTTTCCACCCCGCGCTCGGCCGGCGGAGCCCTGTGTTACTTCGGCCCGTTCCAGAACGCGCTCCCCGCGGCCCCCGCAGCCCCACTGTGACGCCGCAGGGCCCGCTCCCTGCAGGAGCCCCCTCCCTCCCGCGGGCCGCCGCTCCCGGCCGCAGGAGGCGAGAGTGGACCGGGGAAAAGGGGCCGGGAGCCCGGGATTTCAGGCATGGAGACGTCCGCCGTCGGGGGAGCGCCGAGTCTCCCCGCGGATCACAAGCCAGGGACGAGGGGTGGATCCGAAACGGGGGCAGGCCCGGGAGAGGGCCGAAGCTGGGCTCCTGGTCATACATGTGTGGAAGCGCGTGTTTAACTGATTGTGCTTTAAAACGTGGATAATCGGAAGGTAGGAAACACAAAAGTCAGCTCGGAGCAGAGAGCCGAGTGTGCCTCGCAGAGCCCTGTCTGCTCGCGACCAATCAGAGGCTGGCTCCTCCCTGTATATATTCACGGGGCTCGGGCCGAGAGGGACATTTCTGTTCTGTGACAGCGCCCGCGCCGAGACTTGCATTGCAATGGCCGAAACCGCTCCAGCCGCCGCGGCGCCTCCCGCTGAGGTCGCCCCCAAGAAGAAGCAGCAGAAGAAGACAGCGGGGGCCTCCAAGGCCAAGAAGCCTTCCGGCCCCAGCGTGGCCGATCTGATCTTGAAGGTGGTGACCGCCTCTGCCGAGAGGAAGGGAGTCTCCCTGTCGGCCATGAAGAAGGGGCTGATCGCCGAGGGCTACGATGTGGACAAGAACAAGAGCCGGGTCAAGGCCTCCGTCAAGAGCCTGGTCAGCAAAGGCGCCCTGGCCCAGCTGAAGGGCACCGGGGCCTCCGGATCCTTCAAGGTGAACAAGAAGCAGCTGGAGGGCAAGAAGGCGGCCAAGAAGGCGGCCGCCAAGACCAAGAAACCAGCGGCCAAGAAAGCTGCCCCTGCTGCCAAGAAGCCCAAAAAGGCTCCCGCGGGGGTCAAGAAGAGCCCGAAGAAGGTCAAGAAGCCAGCGGCAGCAAAGAGCCCCAAGAAGCCCAAGGCTGCCCCCGCCAAGAAGGCTGCCAAGAGCCCAGCGAAAGCCAAGGCGGCGAAGCCCAAAGTGGCCAAGAAAAGCCCTGCCAAGGTAGTCAAACCCAAGGCAGCCAAGCCCAAAGCAGCCAAGCCCAAGAAGGCAGCGCCCAAGAAGAAGTAAGGGCTTGCACCGAGACACTGCAAACACAACGGCTCTTTTAAGAGCCATCCACCCGGTCTAGAAGAGAGCTTGTTCACCCCCACCCTTTCACCCCGCGTGCACACTTCTCAATAATAATAAACGGCACAGTAAATCCCTAGCGCACCTTTACACACGCGAGTGCCGTGTGTGATCTTGGTCATATGAACGGCTCTTTTGGTGCTGCGTGGATTGGAATCTTTATAACAAAGAAAGAAGGGGGTCTGGGAGTTATTAGACCTCAGTTTATAATAAATGTGAGATAACGTGTGCCTTGGTGCTTTCACTGTATCCGGGCAGACTCGAAGTGGTGTCTGCATAAAGCAGACGATTGTGAACGTGAAATCGAGCGCAGTCAACGGCGGCGTGTTCCAGGGTGACCAAGGGCGGTACACTTAAAACATCCTGGTCTCCTCGCCCAGTTGATCGGGGGCGAGTGGTTCGTGTGACTACAAATGAGTGGATGGACACGGAGACAAAGGTTGACCGAAGCGCGGGCTTCGGCTCCAACGTACATCGTCCAATCGGAGGGTGTCTTTTTCTCCACAGCTCATTGGAGAGGCAGGCTACAGCCTCCGGTTGAGTAGCCAATCGTTGCACACCGCGGGCTGTTTTCAAACCTGGGGCGGTCGCTTCAGCCAACCAGAGCAGCCCTCCGTCTTCGAGTGCATAAATAGGGCTCTTGCCTGCTCGAACTCCATTCTTCCTCGCTCGTCGTTGAGAGAGACCGCTCCCGCCATGGCCCGCACCAAGCAGACAGCCCGCAAGTCCACCGGCGGCAAAGCGCCTCGCAAGCAGCTGGCCACCAAGGCTGCCCGCAAGAGCGCCCCTGCCACCGGTGGAGTCAAGAAGCCTCACCGCTACCGACCCGGCACTGTGGCTCTCCGCGAGATCCGCCGCTACCAGAAGTCCACCGAGCTCCTCATCCGCAAGCTGCCCTTCCAGCGCTTGGTGAGGGAGATCGCCCAGGACTTCAAGACCGACCTGCGCTTCCAGAGCTCCGCCGTCATGGCCCTGCAAGAGGCCAGCGAGGCCTACCTGGTCGGGCTCTTCGAGGACACCAACCTGTGCGCCATCCACGCCAAGAGGGTGACCATCATGCCCAAGGACATCCAGCTGGCCCGTCGCATCCGAGGCGAGAGGGCCTAAGGAGACACCGACCCGAACAACCACCACAACGGCTCTTTTAAGGGCTACCACCCTGTCACCTACGAGCTTCTCTTATCTGCCATGTTCTACAGGTGTGGGTGGGTGGGCTGGCTGAGAGTACCCCGAGTACTGGGTAACTTATACCGGCACTGGGAAACTTATACCGGCACTGGGAAATCAGAGCACTCGGTGTGCACAGCCACCTCTTCAATTAATAAAGCGCTTTGTTTGGGTAGAGGGTCGTGCTGGGATCCGCTTGTCACAAGCCAGCGCTGTGGGGCATCTGTACATCGGGTTTATGTGTCCCGATTTCGGGAGCCTTTGCCCTGGGGCGGATGTTAGCCGTTGCCCCTGGTCTTAAAGTACAAACACAACGTGACACCCGCACACACTAAAACTGGTCGCAGGAAACAATAAGCCCGGGGGCAGCCGTGCGAGTTCCGCGTGGGCTTTATTTAACGTCATCGTTACATTACAGTGCTTGTGTGACACTTGGTCCCAAAGAGGGCTCATTCATATAAACATGCTTATTAAAACGGGTTGCCTGCTCCATCGTTCCTCGGTCTGCAGCAAGCCCCGTGAGAGCGGGTCTTGTGCGCTCAACATTACCGTTTAAAACACTTCTTTCTCCGGTCATAAATGAAGCACATTAGCTCTTAGGGGAGGACGTGAGTGGCCCTTAAAAGAGCCGTTGTGTTAGTTGGGGATGCGCCTCGAAGCCTTACTTGGCGCTGGTGTACTTGGTGACGGCCTTGGTGCCCTCGGACACGGCGTGCTTGGCCAGCTCTCCGGGCAGCAGCAGACGCACTGCGGTCTGGATCTCCCGGGAGGTGATGGTGCGCCGCGAGTTGTAGTGGGCCAGGCGGGAAGCCTCCCCGGCGATGCGCTCGAAGATGTCGTTCACGAAGGAGTTCATGATGCCCATGGCCTTGGAGGAGATGCCGGTGTCCGGGTGCACCTGCTTCATCACTTTGTAAATGTAGATAGCATAGCTTTCCTTCCTGCTCCTCTTGCGCTTCTTCCCGTCCTTCTTGGGCGGCTTGGAGAGCGCTTTCTTGGAGCCCTTCTTGGGAGCCGGCGCGGACTTGGCTGGTTCAGGCATGGTCGACAATCTGCACCGCTTCCTGTGGAGCCGAGAGAAATAAGGCAGGCGAGCCCGGCACTTGTATTTATAGGCTGGCCGTGTAAAGTAGCTGCTTCTCTGCTCTCCCGTCTCATTGGCAGGCTCAGGCAGGGCCCCCACTTCCCTTTGTAATGCGGTACTGGAACTTTGATTGGTGAAAAGGAAGCCCTCCTCCCTCCAATGAGAAGAACTATCAGAGCCTAGCTGTCAACCAATCAGAAGCGCCCGAAGTCTTTATATCGCCGGAGTCCCGCAGAACAGCAGTACTATTCTCTCTGTTGTGTGAGTGAGCCCCTGCATCGATCGCCATGTCTGGACGCGGAAAGCAAGGAGGAAAGGCCCGCGCTAAGGCCAAGACACGCTCTTCCAGAGCCGGGCTCCAGTTCCCCGTGGGCCGTGTGCACAGGCTGCTCCGCAAGGGAAGCTACGCCGAGAGGGTGGGCGCCGGTGCCCCAGTCTATCTGGCTGCAGTCCTGGAGTACCTGACCGCTGAGATCCTGGAGCTGGCCGGCAACGCGGCCCGGGACAACAAAAAGACCCGCATCATCCCCAGACACCTCCAGCTGGCCATCCGCAACGACGAGGAGCTGAACAAGCTGCTGGGCCGAGTCACCATCGCCCAGGGAGGAGTCCTGCCCAACATCCAGGCCGTGCTGCTGCCCAAGAAAACCGAGAGCCACAAGGCAGGGGGCAAAGCAAGCAAGTAAAGGCCCGCAGACCACCGTGGAAACGCACCCTAAACACAAAGGCTCTTTTCAGGGCCAACCACAGACTCCATCAAAGAGCGTATCCGTGGCCAAGGTGTTACTCTGGCGGCTTCATAGTTGCGGCAGCGCCCGCACCGTCGCTACATAGGAGGGCATGCACAAGCCCTCGGACGTACACGTAGATCTTGGCCCCCGTCCCAAAACCTAGCTTGAGGCCCACAATAATAATGTTTTTGTAAAAAAAAAAAAAAAATGTACATTTTAATAGGGGCAGTTTACAGACTTGCCACAACCGGGCGTGACATGTGGACAGTGTTACGGGGTGGCGGGCGGCCGCACACAGCTGGGTGCTGCCGGCGAGGCCGTTAACCTGTTTGCTCCATTAACACTTTTCAGAGCCTTCTGTTCATGGTGGGAGCGGGCACCGAGCGCCAGGGTTAGGCGGGCCGCGGTGACGAGTGGGGGCCCGGGAAGGGAGGCGCGTGTGTGTGTGCTTGACTGTGATCTATGCCCCGGCGGCAGCTGCAGAGCCCACGACAAAGAGGCGGCTGGGAGCGCGCTCTTTTTCAAACGGCAACGGCCGCTCCAGCCCCCGCTCCCTGCAGAGGGCGGTCCGGGGCGGGCTCCCTCGCCATCCTTTGAGTCACGTGGGCCGCTTGCAGCGCCCTAGCTGGTCCGGCACAGCTCCTCCATATAAGCAGCCGCCGCTGGCCGCGGCCCTCATTTCTGCTCAGTCACAGCACCGACAGGAGACCATGTCTGGACGCGGTAAAGGAGGGAAGGGGCTCGGCAAAGGCGGCGCCAAGAGGCACCGCAAGGTGCTCCGGGACAACATCCAGGGCATCACCAAGCCAGCCATTCGCCGCCTGGCGCGCCGTGGCGGGGTCAAGCGCATCTTCGGCCTCATCTACGAGGAGACCCGCGGGGTGTTGAAGGTTTTCCTGGAGAACGTGATCCGGGACGCCGTCACCTACACCGAGCACGCCAAGAGGAAGACCGTCACCGCCATGGATGTGGTCTACGCCCTGAAGCGTCAGGGTCGCACCCTCTACGGATTCGGCGGGTAAACACTCGGCTTGCCCACGGAAAAAACAAAACAAAACCCAAAGGCTCTTTTAAGAGCCGACCACGATGTCATGGGAGAGCTGTGTCTATGCGCTAGGGCTGCTTTCTAGGCCCACAGCGGGTCGAGTGAGGGGTGCATCAGGGGAAATTCTCCGCAGCCACCCTGCCATGCAAGGCACTGTCCCGGGGCCAGGGTGCCTTCCTGGAGCCCCGGCATGGGGGTCCAGGGGCGCGTTCATCCCAGTCCAGCCCATGGGGCCGCTATCCTGAAGCCCTGTACTGGGCACCTAAGGCGGGTATAGCCCGGCCCAGGGGCCCGCCATCCTGGAGCCCTGAACTGGGGACCTAAGGCGGGTATAGGCCGGCCCAGGGGCCCGCCATCCTAGAGCCCTGTACTGGGGACCCAAGGCGAGTTTGGCCCGGCCCAGGGCCGGTCATTTCTCCCTCGACTATTAAGCCCCCACGTAGTGGGGGCTTACAGAACACGGACGAGGGACAAAGGTTAGAGTTAGCCGCGCCGGGAGCGCGGCCGGCCATCTGGTCGCCGAGTTGCGCGACCAGATGGCCCTCGGAGCTGAGCGACCAGATGGCCGGGCGGCGGATCGGCCGCGCTAATTCTAACTTTTGTCTCCCGCTCGGGCGCTGTAAGCCCCCACTCCGTGGGGGCTTAATAGTCAGTAAAATAGAGTTCCCATGCAGGGCCATGGGGTGTGGGATCCTCATTTTTTTTGTGATCGATCGTGACCGATTTCGGGACCCTCTGGGCCTCTAAGCACCTGTTTTAGTACTTTTTTTTTTATTTATTTATTCTTTTGTTGGCATTTTGGTTCAAGGGGACCATGGCACTACTTCTACCCAGGGCAATGGAGCTCCGCTTCGGGTAATATTTCAGGTTTTCCCCCTTAGCTGGAGATGGGCCCCAATAAAAAAAAAAATCGCAATAATAATATAATACATATATTTTTATTTTTTTATTTTTTTTTCGCCCAAAAATGAAATAATGTCCTTCACAGTATCTGGTCCATTTTATTAGCCTCCAGTCACCCCTTTAACAATGTTTGATACAAAAATAAAAAAAAAAGTACTAACATTTTAGGTCCAAGGGGACGAAGTCACTTTTTCTACACAGGGCTATGGAGCTTCGATTGGGGTAATATTTCAGGATTTAACCCTCGGCTGGAGGTGGGAAAAAAAACTTCACTCAAAAGGTACACAAAGCCCTTTACATTATCAGATCCAAGACTTCAGTGTCTCGGGCCCATTTCTAGCCTCCAGGCGCTTGATTTATTCTTTTTATGACATTTTGAAAATTACAGGTTTAAGGGGACATAGTATCTCCTTCTACCCAGGGCTATGGAGCTCCGCGCAGGGTGAGATTTCAGGGTTCACCCCTGGCTGCAGGTGTGAAGACAAAACACTTCACATAATCAGGAAAGTGTATTTAGCTGCTTTACAGTATCAGAACAAGGCCTGCAAGGTCTTGGGTTTGTTTCCAGCCTCCAGGCACCAGTTGTACTGATCCTTGTGACACTTGGAGGTGTTATGCTTCAAGGGGATGAAGTCGCACCTTCTACCCAGGGTCATGGAGCTCCGCGCAGGGTTAGATTTCAGGGTTCACCCCTGGCTCAAGGTGTGAAAACAAAACACTTCACATACTCAGGAAAGTGTATTTAACTCCTTTACAGTATCAGAACAAGGCCTACAAGGCCTTGGGCCTACTTTCAGCCTCCTGGCACCAGTTTTACTGATACTTGTGACATTTGCAGGTGTTAGGCTTCGAGGGGATGAAGTCGCACCTTCTACCCAGTGTCATGGAGCTCCGCGCAGGGTGAGATTTCAGGCTTCACCCCAGGCTTGAGGTGTGAAAATAAAACACTTCACATACTCAGGAAAGTGTATTTAACTGCTTTACAGTATCATAATAAGGCCTGCAAGGCCTTGGGTGTGTTTCCAGCCTCCAGACACCAGTTTTACTGATACTGGTGACATTTGCAGGTGTTAGGCTTCAAGGGGATGAAGTTGCACCTTCTACCCAAGGTTATGGAGCTCCGCGCAGGGTGAGAATTCAGGGTTCACCCCTGGCTGTTGGTGTGAAAACAAAACACTTTACATACTCAGTAAAGTGTATTTAACTCCTTCACAGTATCAGAACAAGGCCTGCAAGGCCTTGGGCCTAATTCCAGCCTCCTGGCACCAATTTACTGATACTTGTGACATTTGCAGGTGTTAGGCTTCAAGGGGATAAAGTTGCACCTTCTACCCAAGGGTATGGAGCTCCGCGCAGGGTGAGATATCAGGGTTCACCCCTGGCTGGAGGTGTGAAAATAAAACACTTCACATACTCAGGAAAGTGTATTTAACTCCTTTACAGTATCAGAATAAGGCCTGCAAGGCCTTGGGTGTGTTTCCAGCATCCAGGCACCAGTTTTACTGATGCTTGTGACATTTGCAGGTGTTAGGCTTCAAGGGGATGAAGTCGCACCTTCTACCCAGGGTTATGGAGCTCCGCGCAGGGTGAGAATTCAGGGTTCACCCCTGGCTGTTTGTGTGTAAACAAAACACTTCACATACTCAGTAAAGAGTATTTATCTCCTTCACAGTAACTGAACAAGGCCTGCAAGGCCTTGGGCCTAATTCCAGCCTCCAGACACCAGTTTTACTGATGCTTGTGACATTTGCAGATGTTAGGCTTCAAGGGGAAGAAGTCGCACCTTCTACCCATGGTCACGGAGCTCCGCGCAGGGTTAGATTTCAGGGTTCACCCCTGGCTCAAGGTGTGAAAACAAAACACTTCACATACTCAGTAAAGTGTATTTCACTCCTTTACAGTATCAGAATAGGGCCTGCAATGCCTTGGGTGTGTTTCCAGCCTCCAGACACCAGTTTTACTGATACTGGTGACATTTGCAGGTGTTAGGCTTCAAGGGGAAGAAGTCGCACCTTCTACCCAGGGTCATGGAGCTCCGCGCAGGGTTAGATTTCAGGGTTCACCCCTGGCTCAAGGTGTGAAAACAAAACACTTCACATACTCAGGAAAGTGTATTTAACTCCTTTACAGTATCAGGATAAGGCCTGCAAGGCCCTGGGTGTGTTTCCAGCATCCAGGCACCAGTTTTACTGATGCTTGTGACGTTTGCAGGTGTTAGGCTTCAAGGGGATGAAGTCGCACCTTCTACCCAGGGTTATGGAGCTCCGCTCAGGGTGAGAATTCAGGGTTCACCCCTGGCTGGTGGTGTGAAAACAAAACACTTCACATACTCAGTAAAGTGTATTTAACTCCTTTACAGTATCAGAATAGGACCTGCAATGCCTTGGGTGTGTTTCCAGCCTTCAGACTCCAGTTTTACTGATACTGGTGACATTTGCAGGTGTTAGGCTTCAAGGGAATGAAGTCGCAACTTCTACCCAGGGTTATGGAGCTCCGCGCAGGGTGAGAATTCAGGGTTCACCCCTGGCTGTTGGTGTGAAAACAAAACACTTTACATACTCAGTAAAGTGTATTTAACTCCTTCACAGTATCAGAACAAGGCCTGCAAGGCCTTGGGCCTACTTCCAGCCTCCTAGCACCAATTTACTGATACTTGTGACATTTGCAGGTGTTAGGCTTCAAGGGGATGAAGTTGCACCTTCTACCCAAGGTTATGGAGCTCCGCGCAGGGTGAGAATTCAGGGTTCACCCCTGGCTGTTGGTGTGAAAACAAAACACTTTACATACTCAGTAAAGTGTATTTAACTCCTTCACAGTATCAGAACAAGGCCTGCAAGGCCTTGGGTGTGTTTCCAGCCTCCAGGTACCAGTTTTACTGATACTTTGTGACATTTTAAGGTGTTAAGCTTCAAGGGGATGAAGTCTCACCTTCTACCCAGGGTTATGGAGCTCCGCGCAGGGTGAGATTTCAGGGTTCACCCCAGGTTGGAGGTGTGAAAATAAAACACCTCACATTCTCAGGAAAGTGTATTTAGCTCCTTTACAGTATCAGAATATGGCCTGCAAGGCCTTGGGCCTACTTCCAGCCTCCTGGCACCAGTTGTACTGATACTTGTGACATTTGTAGGTGTTAGGCTTCAAGGGGATGAAGTCGCACCTTCTACCCAGGGTCATGGAGCTCCGCGCAGGGTGAGATTTCAGGGTTCACCCCTGGATGGAGGTGTGACTATGTGGAGTGTTTTGTTTTCACACCTCCAGCCAGGCATGAACCCTGAAATCTCACCCTGCGCGGAGCTCCTCAACCCTGTGTAGAAGGTGCAACTTCATCCCCTTGAAGCTGTACACCTCCAAATGTCACACATATTACTAAAACAGGTACCTGGAAGCTAGGGATGGGCCTGAGATCCTGAAGGCTAAGATCTGATACTGGGACTGGTGTTCATGTACGTTCTGGACTATTTGAAGTGTTCTGTTTTCTTCCCCTACCTCCGTCCAAATTAGCAGCAGGCCTCGATCAGGCTACAGGGCGCAGAATATCATTTCTGGTCTCAGGTCTCCCTCGTGATATACCATTGGATTCAGGAGTGGTCCCCACTCCAGCGATAGGGCTCAGTAGAACAGTTGTAGTCACATGCCTCACTCTGTACTGTACTATTCAGTTCCGCAGTGGGCCTCCCCCCGGTCATAGGCTCAGCGTCTGACATACAGTAACTCACTCTGTCTACAGATGTCACCTCAGACGTACACCTAGCTCCAGCTTTAAAAATCAGCTCAGTAGAGTGCCTCCATGCCGGTACTGGGGTCTCCATTTCAGGTGCATTCCCACCCTCTGCTCTCACTTGGGGTGTTTTTAAACATGTAGGCCTAACTCGGCCGCCTTCCTTCGTTGTGTCACTGTATTTATTTTATTTAGTCTGCGCCCGCCTCCTCTGGCTCGGCGCTCGGCAGTGAATGCCCTCTGCCTGCATGTGAAGCTGCCAGCACACGGCCGCCTGGTGATGCATGCGAGGCCGGAGCCAGGGCCGTGCCCCGCTGCTTGTAAAAGGCCTCCGGTTGCGCCCCCCCCAGCCGTGGGTGCCACAGCCGAGGGTGCAGGCGCCGGGCTGGGGGCTCCCTGGCATTGTTTCCACCCCGCGCTCGGCCGGCGGAGCCCTGTGTTACTTCGGCCCGTTCCAGAACGCGCTCCCCGCGGCCCCCGCAGCCCCACTGTGACGCCGCAGGGCCCGCTCCCTGCAGGAGCCCCCTCCCTCCCGCGGGCCGCCGCTCCCGGCCGCAGGAGGCGAGAGTGGACCGGGGAAAAGGGGCCGGGAGCCCGCGATTTCAGGCATGGAGGCGTCCACCGTCGGGGGAGCGCCGTCTCCCCGCGGATCACAAGCCAGGGACGAGGGGTGGATCCGAAACGGGGGCAGGCCCGGGAGAGGGCCGAAGCTGGGCTCCTGGTCATACATGTGTGGAAGCGCGTGTTTAACTGATTGTGCTTTAAAACGTGGATAATCGGAAGGTAGGAAACACAAAAGTCAGCTCGGAGCAGAGAGCCGAGTGTGCCTCGCAGAGCCCTGTCTGCTCGCGACCAATCAGAGGCTGGCTCCTCCCTGTATATATTCACGGGGCTCGGGCCGAGAGGGACATTTCTGTTCTGTGACAGCGCCCGCGCCGAGACTTGCATTGCAATGGCCGAAACCGCTCCAGCCGCCGCGGCGCCTCCCGCTGAGGTCGCCCCCAAGAAGAAGCAGCAGAAGAAGACAGCGGGGGCCTCCAAGGCCAAGAAGCCTTCCGGCCCCAGCGTGGCCGATCTGATCTTGAAGGTGGTGACCGCCTCTGCCGAGAGGAAGGGAGTCTCCCTGTCGGCCATGAAGAAGGGGCTGATCGCCGAGGGCTACGATGTGGACAAGAACAAGAGCCGGGTCAAGGCCTCCGTCAAGAGCCTGGTCAGCAAAGGCGCCCTGGCCCAGCTGAAGGGCACCGGGGCCTCCGGATCCTTCAAGGTGAACAAGAAGCAGCTGGAGGGCAAGAAGGCGGCCAAGAAGGCGGCCGCCAAGACCAAGAAACCAGCGGCCAAGAAAGCTGCCCCTGCTGCCAAGAAGCCCAAAAAGGCTCCCGCGGGGGTCAAGAAGAGCCCTAAGAAGGTCAAGAAGCCAGCGGCAGCAAAGAGCCCCAAGAAGCCCAAGGCTGCCCCCGCCAAGAAGGCTGCCAAGAGCCCAGCGAAAGCCAAGGCGGCGAAGCCCAAAGTGGCCAAGAAAAGCCCTGCCAAGGTAGTCAAACCCAAGGCAGCCAAGCCCAAAGCAGCCAAGCCCAAGAAGGCAGCGCCCAAGAAGAAGTAAGGGCTTGCACCGAGACACTGCAAACACAACGGCTCTTTTAAGAGCCATCCACCCGGTCTAGAAGAGAGCTTGTTCACCCCCACCCTTTCACCCCGCGTGCACACTTCTCAATAATAATAAACGGCACAGTAAATCCCTAGCGCACCTTTACACACGCGAGTGCCGTGTGTGATCTTGGTCATATGAACGGCTCTTTTGGTGCTGCGTGGATTGGAATCTTTATAACAAAGAAAGAAGGGGGTCTGGGAGTTATTAGACCTCAGTTTATAATAAATGTGAGATAACGTGTGCCTTGGTGCTTTCACTGTATCCGGGCAGACTCGAAGTGGTGTCTGCATAAAGCAGACGATTGTGAACGTGAAATCGAGCGCAGTCAACGGCGGCGTGTTCCAGGGTGACCAAGGGCGGTACACTTAAAACATCCTGGTCTCCTCGCCCAGTTGATCGGGGGCGAGTGGTTCGTGTGACTACAAATGAGTGGATGGACACGGAGACAAAGGTTGACCGAAGCGCGGGCTTCGGCTCCAACGTACATCGTCCAATCGGAGGGTGTCTTTTTCTCCACAGCTCATTGGAGAGGCAGGCTACAGCCTCCGGTTGAGTAGCCAATCGTTGCACACCGCGGGCTGTTTTCAAACCTGGGGCGGTCGCTTCAGCCAACCAGAGCAGCCCTCCGTCTTCGAGTGCATAAATAGGGCTCTTGCCTGCTCGAACTCCATTCTTCCTCGCTCGTCGTTGAGAGAGACCGCTCCCGCCATGGCCCGCACCAAGCAGACAGCCCGCAAGTCCACCGGCGGCAAAGCGCCTCGCAAGCAGCTGGCCACCAAGGCTGCCCGCAAGAGCGCCCCTGCCACCGGTGGAGTCAAGAAGCCTCACCGCTACCGACCCGGCACTGTGGCTCTCCGCGAGATCCGCCGCTACCAGAAGTCCACCGAGCTCCTCATCCGCAAGCTGCCCTTCCAGCGCTTGGTGAGGGAGATCGCCCAGGACTTCAAGACCGACCTGCGCTTCCAGAGCTCCGCCGTCATGGCCCTGCAAGAGGCCAGCGAGGCCTACCTGGTCGGGCTCTTCGAGGACACCAACCTGTGCGCCATCCACGCCAAGAGGGTGACCATCATGCCCAAGGACATCCAGCTGGCCCGTCGTATCCGAGGCGAGAGGGCCTAAGGAGACACCGACCCGAACAACCACCACAACGGCTCTTTTAAGGGCCACCACCCTGTCACCTACGAGCTTCTCTTATCTGCCATGTTCTACAGGTGTGGGTGGGTGGGCTGGCTGAGAGTACCCCGAGTACTGGGTAACTTATACCGGCACTGGGAAACTTATACCGGCACTGGGAAATCCGAGCACTCGGTGTGCACAGCCACCTCTTCAATTAATAAAGCGCTTTGTTTGGGTAGAGGGTCGTGCTGGGATCCGCTGGTCACAAGCCAGCGCTGTGGGGCATCTGTACATCGGGTTTATGTGTCCCGATTTCGGGAGCCTTTGCCCTGGGGCGGATGTTAGCCGTTGCCCCTGGTCTTAAAGTACAAACACAACGTGACACCCGCACACACTAAAACTGGTCGCAGGAAACAATAAGCCCGGGGGCAGCCGTGCGAGTTCCGCGTGGGCTTTATTTAACGTCATCGTTACATTACAGTGCTTGTGTGACACTTGGTCCCAAAGAGGGCTCATTCATATAAACATGCTTATTAAAACGGGTTGCCTGGTCCATCGTCCCTCGGTCTGCAGCAAGCCCCGTGAGAGCGGGTCTTGTGCGCTCAACATTACCGTTTAAAACACTTCTTTCTCCGGTCATAAATGAAGCACATTAGCTCTTAGGGGAGGACGTGAGTGGCCCTTAAAAGAGCCGTTGTGTTAGTTGGGGATGCGCCTCGAAGCCTTACTTGGCGCTGGTGTACTTGGTGACGGCCTTGGTGCCCTCGGACACGGCGTGCTTGGCCAGCTCTCCGGGCAGCAGCAGACGCACTGCGGTCTGGATCTCCCGGGAGGTGATGGTGCGCCGCGAGTTGTAGTGGGCCAGGCGGGAAGCCTCCCCGGCGATGCGCTCGAAGATGTCGTTCACGAAGGAGTTCATGATGCCCATGGCCTTGGAGGAGATGCCGGTGTCCGGGTGCACCTGCTTCATCACTTTGTAAATGTAGATAGCATAGCTTTCCTTCCTGCTCCTCTTGCGCTTCTTCCCGTCCTTCTTGGGCGGCTTGGAGAGCGCTTTCTTGGAGCCCTTCTTGGGAGCCGGCGCGGACTTGGCTGGTTCAGGCATGGTCGACAATCTGCACCGCTTCCTGTGGAGCCGAGAGAAATAAGGCAGGCGAGCCCGGCACTTGTATTTATAGGCTGGCCGTGTAAAGTAGCTGCTTCTCTGCTCTCCCGTCTCATTGGCAGGCTCAGGCAGGGCCCCCACTTCCCTTTGTAATGCGGTACTGGAACTTTGATTGGTGAAAAGGAAGCCCTCCTCCCTCCAATGAGAAGAACTATCAGAGCCTAGCTGTCAACCAATCAGAAGCGCCCGAAGTCTTTATATCGCCGGAGTCCCGCAGAACAGCAGTACTATTCTCTCTGTTGTGTGAGTGAGCCCCTGCATCGATCGCCATGTCTGGACGCGGAAAGCAAGGAGGAAAGGCCCGCGCTAAGGCCAAGACACGCTCTTCCAGAGCCGGGCTCCAGTTCCCCGTGGGCCGTGTGCACAGGCTGCTCCGCAAGGGAAGCTACGCCGAGAGGGTGGGCGCCGGTGCCCCAGTCTATCTGGCTGCAGTCCTGGAGTACCTGACCGCTGAGATCCTGGAGCTGGCCGGCAACGCGGCCCGGGACAACAAAAAGACCCGCATCATCCCCAGACACCTCCAGCTGGCCATCCGCAACGACGAGGAGCTGAACAAGCTGCTGGGCCGAGTCACCATCGCCCAGGGAGGAGTCCTGCCCAACATCCAGGCCGTGCTGCTGCCCAAGAAAACCGAGAGCCACAAGGCAGGGGGCAAAGCAAGCAAGTAAAGGCCCGCAGACCACCGTGGAAACGCACCCTAAACACAAAGGCTCTTTTCAGGGCCAACCACAGACTCCATCAAAGAGCGTATCCGTGGCCAAGGTGTTACTCTGGCGGCTTCATAGTTGCGGCAGCGCCCGCACCGTCGCTACATAGGAGGGCATGCACAAGCCCTCGGACGTACACGTAGATCTTGCCCCCGTCCCAAAACCTAGCTTGAGGCCCACAATAATAATGTTTTTGTAAAAAAAAAAAAAAAAATGTACATTTTAATAGGGGCAGTTTACAGACTTGCCACAACCGGGCGTGACATGTGGACAGTGTTACGGGGTGGCGGGCGGCCGCACACAGCTGGGTGCTGCCGGCGAGGCCGTTAACCTGTTTGCTCCATTAACACTTTTCAGAGCCTTCTGTTCATGGTGGGAGCGGGCACCGAGCGCCAGGGTTAGGCGGGCCGCGGTGACGAGTGGGGGCCCGGGAAGGGAGGCGCGTGTGTGTGTGCTTGACTGTGATCTATGGCCCGGCGGCAGCTGCAGAGCCCACGACAAAGAGGCGGCTGGGAGCGCGCTCTTTTTCAAACGGCAACGGCCGCTCCAGCCCCCGCTCCCTGCAGAGGGCGGTCCGGGGCGGGCTCCCTCGCCATCCTTTGAGTCACGTGGGCCGCTTGCAGCGCCCTAGCTGGTCCGGCACAGCTCCTCCATATAAGCAGCCGCCGCTGGCCGCGGCCCTCATTTCTGCTCAGTCACAGCACCGACAGGAGACCATGTCTGGACGCGGTAAAGGAGGGAAGGGGCTCGGCAAAGGCGGCGCCAAGAGGCACCGCAAGGTGCTCCGGGACAACATCCAGGGCATCACCAAGCCAGCCATTCGCCGCCTGGCGCGCCGTGGCGGGGTCAAGCGCATCTCCGGCCTCATCTACGAGGAGACCCGCGGGGTGTTGAAGGTTTTCCTGGAGAACGTGATCCGGGACGCCGTCACCTACACCGAGCACGCCAAGAGGAAGACCGTCACCGCCATGGATGTGGTCTACGCCCTGAAGCGTCAGGGTCGCACCCTCTACGGATTCGGCGGGTAAACACTCGGCTTGCCCACGGAAAAAACAAAACAAAACCCAAAGGCTCTTTTAAGAGCCGACCACGATGTCATGGGAGAGCTGTGTCTATGCGCTAGGGCTGCTTTCTAGGCCCACAGCGGGTCGAGTGAGGGGTGCATCAGGGGAACTCTCCGCAGCCACCCTGCCATGCAAGGCACTGTCCCGGGGCCAGGGTGCCTTCCTGGAGCCCCGGCATGGGGGTCCAGGGGCGCGTTCATCCCAGTCCAGCCCATGGGGCCGCTATCCTGAAGCCCTGTACTGGGCACCTAAGGCGGGTATAGCCCGGCCCAGGGGCCCGCCATCCTGGAGCCCTGAACTGGGGACCTAAGGCGGGTATAGGCCGGCCCAGGGGCCCGCCATCCTAGAGCCCTGTACTGGGGACCCAAGGCGAGTTTGGCCCGGCCCAGGGCCGGTCATTTCTCCCTCAACTATTAAGCCCCCACGTAGTGGGGGTTTACAGAACACGGACGAGGGACAAAGGTTAGAGTTAGCCGCGCCGGGAGTGCGGCCGGCCATCTGGTCGCCGAGTTGCGCGACCAGATGGCCCTCGGAGCTGAGCGACCAGATGGCCGGGCGGCGGATCGGCCGCGCTAACTCTAACTTTTGTCTCCCGCTCGGGCGCTGTAAGCCCCCACTCCGTGGGGGCTTAATAGTCAGTAAAATAGAGTTCCCATGCAGGGCCATGGGGTGTGGGATCCTCATTTTTTTTGTGATCGATCGTGACCGATTTCGGGACCCTCTGGGCCTCTAAGCACCTGTTTTAGTACTTTTTTTAAATTTATTTATTTATTCTTTTGTTGGCATTTTGGTTCAAGGGGACCATGGCACTACTTCTACCCAGGGCAATGGAGCTCCGCTTCGGGTAACATTTCAGGTTTTCCCCCTTAGCTGGAGATGGGCCCCAATAAAAAAAAAAAATCGCAATAATAATATAATACATATATTTTTATTTTTTTATTTTTTTTTCGCCCAAAAATGAAATAATGTCCTTCACAGTATCTGGTCCATTTTATTAGCCTCCAGTCACCCCTTTAACAATGTTTAATACAAAAATAAAAAAAAAGTACTAACATTTTAGGTCCAAGGGGACGAAGTCACTTTTTCTACACAGGGCTATGGAGCTTCGATTGGGGTAATATTTCAGGATTTAACCCTCGGCTGGAGGTGGGAAAAAAAACTTCACTCAAAAGGTACACAAAGCCCTTTACATTATCAGATCCAAGACTTCAGTGTCTCGGGCCCATTTCTAGCCTCCAGGCGCTTGATTTATTCTTTTTATGACATTTTGAAAATTACAGGTTTAAGGGGACACAGTATCTCCTTCTACCCAGGGCTATGGAGCTCCGCGCAGGGTGAGATTTCAGGGTTCACCCCTGGCTGCAGGTGTGAAGATAAAACACTTCACATAATCAGGAAAGTGTATTTAGCTGCTTTACAGTATCAGAACAAGGCCTGCAAGGTCTTGGGTTTGTTTCCAGCCTCCAGGCACCAGTTGTACTGATCCTTGTGACACTTGGAGGTGTTATGCTTCAAGGGGATGAAGTCGCACCTTCTACCCAGGGTCATGGAGCTCCGCACAGGGTGAGATTTCAGGCTTCACCCCTGGCTGGAGGTGTGAAAATAAAACACTTCACATACTCAGGAAAGTGTATTTAGCTGCTTTACAGTATCAGAATAAGGCCTGCAAGGCCTTGGGCCTACTTCCAGCCTCCTGGCACCAGTTTTACTGATACTTGTGACATTTGCAGGTGTTAGGCTTCAAGGGGATGACGTCTCACCTTCTACCCAGGGTCATGGAGCTCCGCGCAGGGTGAGATTTCAGGGTTCACCCCTGGATGGAAGTGTGAAAATAAAACACTTCACATACTCAGGAAAGTGTATTTAACTCCTTTACAGTATCAGAACAAGGCCTGCAAGGCCTTGGGCCTACTTCCAGCCTCCTGGCACCAGATTTACTGATACTTGTGACATTTGTAGGTGTTAGGCTTCAAGGGGATGAAGTCGCACCTTCTACCCAGTGTCATGGAGCTCCGTGCAGGGTGAGATTTCAGGCTTCACCCCTGGCTCAAGGTGTGAAAACAAAACACTTCACATACTCAGTAAAGTGTATTTCACTCCTTTACAGTATCAGAATAGGGCCTGCAATGCCTTGGGTGTGTTTCCAGCCTCCAGACACCAGTTTTACTGATACTGGTGACATTTGCAGGTGTTAGGCTTCAAGGGGAAGAAGTCGCACCTTCTACCCAGGGTCATGGAGCTCCGCGCAGGGTTAGATTTCAGGGTTCACCCCTGGCTCAAGGTGTGAAAACAAAACACTTCACATACTCATGAAAGTGTATTTAACTCCTTTACAGTATCAGAACAAGGCCTTGGGCCTACTTCCAGCCTCCTGGCACCAGATTTACTGATACTTGTGACATTTGTAGGTGTTAGGCTTCAAGGGGATGAAGTCGCACCTTCTACCCAGGGTCATGGAGCTCCGCGCAGGGTGAGATTTCAGGGTTCACCCCAGGCTTGAGGTGTGAAAATAAAACACTTCACATACTCAGGAAAGTGTATTTAGCTCCTTTACAGTATCAGAATAAGGCCTGCAAGGCCTTGGGCCTACATCCAGCCTACTGGCACCAGTTTTACTGATACTTGTGACATTTGCAGGTGTTGGGCTTCAAGGGGATCAAGTCGCACTTTCTACCCAGGGTTATGGAGCTCCGCGCAGGGTGAGATTTCAGGGTTCACCCCATGCTTGAGGTGTGAAAATAAAAGCTTCACATACTCAGGAAAGTACATTTAGCTCCTTTACAGTATCAGAATAAGGCCTGCAAGGCCTTGGGCCTACTTCCAGCCTCCTGGCACCAGATTTACTGATACTTGTGACATTTGTAGGTGTTAGGCTTCAAGGGGATGAAGTCGCACCTTCTACCCAGTGTCATGGAGCTCCGTGCAGGGTGAGATTTCAGGCTTCCCCCCTGGCTGGAGGTGTGAAAATAAAACACTTCACATACTCAGGAAAGCGTATTTAGCTGCTTTACAGTATCAGAATAAGGCCTGCAAGGCCTTGGGCCTACTTCCAGCCTCCTGGCACCAGTTTTACTGATACTTGTGACACTTGGAGGTGTTATGCTTCAAGGGGATGAAGTCGCACCTTCTACCCAGGGTCATGGAGCTCCGCGCAGGGTGAGATTTCAGGCTTCACCCCTGGCTGGAGGTGTGAAAATAAAACACTTCACATACTCAGGAAAGTGTATTTAGCTGCTTTACAGTATCGGAATAAGGCCTGCAAGGCCTTGGGCCTACTTCCAGCCTCCTGGCACCAGTTTTACTGATACTTGTGACATTTGTAGGTGTTAGGCTTCAAGGGGATGAAGTCGCACCTTCTACCCAGGGTCATGGAGCTCCGCGCAGGGTGAGATTTCAGGCTTCACCCCTGGCTGGAGGTGTGAAAATAAAACACTTCACATACTCAGGAAAGTGTATTTAGCTCCTTTACAGTATCAGAATAAGGCCTGCAAGGCCTTGGGCCTACTTCCAGCCTCCTGGCACCAGTTTTACTGATACTTGTGACATTTGCAGGTGTTAGGCTTCAAGGGGATGAAGTCGCACCTTCTACCCAGGGTCATGGAGCTCCGCGCAGGGTAAGGTTTCAGGCTTCACCCTAGGCTGGAGGTGTGAAAATAAAACACTTCACATACTCAGGAAAGTGTATTTAGCTGCTTTACAGTATCAGAATAAGGCCTGCAAGGCCTTGGGCCTACTTCCAGCCTCCTGGCACCAGATTTACTGATACTTGTGACATTTGTAGGTGTTAGGCTTCAAGGGGGTGAAGTCGCACCTTCTACCCAGGGTCATGGAGCTCCGCGCAGGGTGAGATTTCAGGGTTCACCCCAGGCTTGAGGTGTGAAAATAAAACACTTCACATACTCAGGAAAGTGTATTTAGCTCCTTTACAGTATCAGAATAAGGCCTGCAAGGCCTTGGGCCTACATCCAGCCTACTGGCACCAGTTTTACTGATACTTGTGACATTTGCAGGTGTTGGGCTTCAAGGGGATCAAGTCGCACCTTCTACCCAGGGTTATGGAGCTCCGCGCAGGGTGAGATTTCAGGGTTCACCCCATGCTTGAGGTGTGAAAATAAAAGCTTCACATACTCAGGAAAGTATATTTAGCTCCTTTACAGTATCAGAATAAGGCCTGCAAGGCCTTGGGCCTACTTCCAGCCTCCTGGCACCAGTTTTACTGATACTTGTGACATTTGCAGGTGTTAGGCTTCAAGGGGATGAAGTCGCACCTTCTACCCAGCGTCATGGAGCTCCGCGCAGGGTGAGATTTCAGGCTTCACCCCTGGCTGGAGGTGTGAAAATAAAACACTTCACATACTCAGGAAATTGTATTTAGCTGCTTTACAGTATCAGAATAAGGCCTGCAAGGCCTTGGGCCTACTTCCAGCGTCCTGGCACCAGTTTTACTGATACTTGTGACATTTGCAGGTGTTAGGCTTCAAGGGGATGAAGTCGCACCTTCTACCCAGTGTCATTGAGCTCCGCGCAGGGTGAGATTTCTGGCTTCACCCCAGGCTTGAGGTGTGAAAATAAAACACTTCACATCCTCAGGAAAGTGTATTTAACTGCTTTACAGTATCATATTAAGGCCTGCAAGGCCTTGGGTGTGTTTCCAGCCTCCAGGCACCAGTTTTACTGATACTTGTGACATTTGCAGGTGTTAGGCTTCAAGGGGATGAAGTCGCACCTTCTACCCAGGGTCATGGAGCTCCGCGCAGGGTGAGATTTCAGGGTTCACCCCAGGCTTGAGGTGTGAAAAATATACACTTCACATACTCAGGAAAGTGTATTTAGCTGCTTTACAGTATCAGAATAAGGCCTGCAAGGCCTTGGGCCTACTTCCAGCCTCCTGGCACCAGTTTTACTGATACTTGTGACATTTGTAGGTGTTAGGCTTCAAGGGGATGAAGTCGCACCTTCTACCCAGGGTTATGGAGCTCCGCGCAGGGTGAGATTTCAGGGTTCACCCCTGGATGGAAGTGTGAAAATAAAACACTTCACATACTCAGGAAAGCGTATTTAGCTGCTTTACAGTATCAGAATAAGGCCTGCAAGGCCTTTGGCCTACTTCCAGCCTCCTGGCACCAGATTTACTGATACTTGTGACATTTGCAGGTGTTAGGCTTCAAGGGGATGAAGCCGCACCTTCTACCCAGGGTTATGGAGCTCCGCGCAGGGTGAGATTTCAGGCTTCACCCCTGGCTGGAGGTGTGAAAATAAAACACTTCACATACTCAGGAAAGCGTATTTAGCTGCTTTACAGTATCAGAATAAGGCCTGCAAGGCCTTGGGCCTACTTCCAGCCTCCTGGCACCAGTTTTACTGATACTTGTGACATTTGTAGGTGTTAGGCTTCAAGGGGATGAAGTCGCACCTTCTACCCAGGGTCATGGAGCTCCGCGCAGGGTGAGATTTCAGGCTTCACCCCTGGCTGGAGGTGTGAAAATAAAACACTTCACACACTCAGGAAAGTGTATTTAGCTCCTTTACAGTATCAGAATAAGGCCTGCAAGGCCTTGGGCCTACTTCCAGCCTCCTGGCACCAGTTTTACTGATACTTGTGACATTTGCAGGTGTTAGGCTTCAAGGGGATGAAGTCGCACCTTCTACCCAGGGTCATGGAGCTTCGCGCAGGGTGAGATTTCAGGGTTCACCCCTGGATGGAAGTGTGAAAATAAAACACTTCACATACTCAGGAAAGCGTATTTAGCTGCTTTACAGTATCAGAATAAGGCCTGCAAGGCCTTTGGCCTACTTCCAGCCTCCTGGCACCAGATTTACTGATACTTGTGACATTTGCAGGTGTTAGGCTTCAAGGGGATGAAGCCGCACCTTCTACCCAGGGTTATGGAGCTCCGCGCAGTGTGAGATTTCAGGCTTCACCCCTGGCTGGAGGTGTGAAAATAAAACACTTCACATACTCAGGAAAGCGTATTTAGCTGCTTTACAGTATCAGAATAAGGCCTGCAAGGCCTTGGGCCTACTTCCAGCCTCCTGGCACCAGTTTTACTGATACTTGTGACATTTGTAGGTGTTAGGCTTCAAGGGGATGAAGTCGCACCTTCTACCCAGGGTCATGGAGCTCCGCGCAGGGTGAGATTTCAGGCTTCACCCCTGGCTGGAGGTGTGAAAATAAAACACTTCACACACTCAGGAAAGTGTATTTAGCTCCTTTACAGTATCAGAATAAGGCCTGCAAGGCCTTGGGCCTACTTCCAGCCTCCTGGCACCAGTTTTACTGATACTTGTGACATTTGCAGGTGTTAGGCTTCAAGGGGATGAAGTCGCACCTTCTACCCAGGGTCATGGAGCTTCGCGCAGGGTGAGATTTCAGGGTTCACCCCTGGATGGAAGTGTGAAAATAAAACACTTCACTTACTCAGGAAAGTGTATTTAACTCATTTACAGTATCAGAACAAGGCCTGCAAGGCCTTGGGTTTGTTTCCAGCCTCCAGGCACCAGTTGTACTGATACTTGTGACACTTGGAGGTGTTATGCTTCAAGGGGATGAAGTCGCACCTTCTACCCAGGGTCATGGAGCTTCGCGCAGGGTAAGATTTCAGGATTCACCCCTGGCTGGAGGTGTGAAAATAAAACACTTCACATACTCAGGAAAGTGTATTTAACTGCTTTACAGTATCACAATAAGGCCTGCAAGGCCTTGGGTGTGTTTCCAGCCTCCAGGCACCAGTTTTACTGATACTTGTGACATTTGCAGGTGTTAGGCTTCAAGGGGATGAAGTCGCACCTTCTACCCAGGGTTATGGAGCTCCGCGCAGGGTGAGATTTCAGGGTTCACCCCTGGATGGAAGTGTGAAAATAAAACACTTCACTTACTCAGGAAAGTGTATTTAACTCCTTTACAGTATCAGAACAAGGCCTGCAAGGCCTTGGGTTTGTTTCCAGCCTCCAGGCACCAGTTGTACTGATACTTGTGACACTTGGAGGTGTTATGCTTCAAGGGGATGAAGTCGCACCTTCTACCCAGGGTCATGGAGCTCCGCGCAGGGTAAGATTTCAGGGTTCACCCCTGGCTGGAGGTGTGAAAACAAATCACTTCACATACTCATTAAAGTGTATTTCACTCCTTTACAGTATCAGAATAGGGCCTGCAATGCCTTGGGTGTGTTTCCAGCCTCCAGTCACCAGTTTTACTGATACTGGTGACATTTGCAGGTGTTAGGCTTCAAGGGGAAGAAGTCGCACCTTCTACCCAGGGTCATGGAGCTCCGCGCAGGGTTAGATTTCAGGGTTCACCCCTGGCTCAAGGTGTGAAAACAAAACACTTCACATACTCAGGAAAGTGTATTTAACTCCTTTACAGTATCAGGATAAGGCCTGCAAGGCCTTGGGTGTGTTTCCAGCACCCAGGCACCAGTTTTACTGATGCTTGTGACGTTTGCAGGTGTTAGGCTTCAAGGGGATGAAGTCGCACCTTCTACCCAGGGTTATGGAGCTCCGCTCAGGGTGAGAATTCAGGGTTCACCCCTGGCTGGTGGTGTGAAAACAAAACACTTCACATACTCATTAAAGTGTATTTAACTCCTTTACAGTATCAGAATAGGACCTGCAATGCCTTGGGTGTGTTTCCAGCCTCCAGACTCCAGTTTTACTGATACTGGTGACATTTGCAGGTGTTAGGCTTCAAGGGGATGAAGTCGCAACTTCTACCCAGGGTTATGGAGCTCCGCGCAGGGTGAGATATCAGGGTTCACCCCTGGATGAAAGTGTGAAAATAAAACACTTCACTTACTCAGGAAAGTGTATTTAACTCATTTACAGTATCAGAACAAGGCCTGCAAGGCCTTGGGTTTGTTTCCAGCCTCCAGGCACCAGTTTTACTGATACTGGTGACATTTGCAGGTGTTATGCTTCAAGGGGATGAAGTCGCACCTTCTACCCAGGGTCATGGAGCTTCGCGCAGGGTAAGATTTCAGGGTTCACCCCTGGCTGGAGGTGTGAAAATAAAACACTTCACATACTCAGGAAAGTGTATTTAACTGCTTTACAGTATCACAATAAGGCCTGCAAGGCCTTGGGTGTGTTTCCAGCCTCCAGGCACCAGTTTTACTGATACTTGTGACATTTGCAGGTGTTAGGCTTCAAGGGGATGAAGTCGCACCTTCTACCCAGGGTTATGGAGCTCCGCGCAGGGTGAGATTTCAGGGTTCACCCCTGGATGGAAGTGTGAAAATAAAACACTTCACTTACTCAGGAAAGTGTATTTAACTCCTTTACAGTATCAGAACAAGGCCTGCAAGGCCTTGGGTTTGTTTCCAGCCTCCAGGCACCAGTTGTACTGATACTTGTGACACTTGGAGGTGTTATGCTTCAAGGGGATGAAGTCGCACCTTCTACCCAGGGTCATGGAGCTCCGCGCAGGGTGAGATTTCAGGCTTCACCCCTGGCTGGAGGTGTGAAAATAAAACACTTCACATACTCAGGAAAGTGTATTTAGCTCCTTTACAGTATCAGAATAAGGCCTGCAAGGCCTTGGGCCTACTTCCAGCCTCCTGGCACCAGTTTTACTGATACTTGTGACATTTGCAGGTGTTAGGCTTCAAGGGGATGAAGTCGCACCTTCTACCCAGGGTCATGGAGCTCCGCGCAGGGTAAGGTTTCAGGCTTCACCCCAGGCTGGAGGTGTGAAAATAAAACACTTCACATACTCAGGAAAGTGTATTTAGCTGCTTTACTGTATCAGAATAAGGCCTGCAAGGCCTTGGGCCTACTTCCAGCCTCCTGGCACCAGTTTTACTGATACTTGTGACATTTGCAGGTGTTAGGCTTCAAGGGGATGAAGTCGCACCTTCTACCCAGGGTCATGGAGCTCCGCGCAGGGTGAGATTTCAGGCTTCACCCCTGGCTGGAGGTGTGAAAATAAAACACTTCACATACTCAGGAAATTGTATTTAGCTGCTTTACAGTATCAGAATAAGGCCTGCAAGGCCTTGGGCCTACTTCCAGCGTCCTGGCACCAGTTTTACTGATACTTGTGACATTTGCAGGTGTTAGGCTTCAAGGGGATGAAGTCGCACCTTCTACCCAGTGTCATGGAGCTCCGCGCAGGGTGAGATTTCTGGCTTCACCCCAGGCTTGAGGTGTGAAAATAAAACACTTCACATCCTCAGGAAAGTGTATTTAACTGCTTTACAGTATCATAATAAGGCCTGCAAGGCCTTGGGTGTGTTTCCAGCCTCCAGGCACCAGTTTTACTGATACTTGTGACATTTGCAGGTGTTAGGCTTCAAGGGGATGAAGTCGCACCTTCTACCCAGGGTCATGGAGCTCCGCGCAGGGTGAGAATTCAGGGTTCACCCCTGGCTGTTGGTGTGAAAACAAAACACTTTACATACTCAGTAAAGTGTATTTAACTCCTTCACAGTATCAGAACAAGGCCTGCAAGGCCTTGGGCCTACTTCCAGCCTCCTGGCACCAGTTTTACTGATACTTGTGACATTTGTAGGTGTTAGGCTTCAAGGGGATGAAGTCGCACCTTCTACCCAGGGTCATGGAGCTTCGCGCAGGGTAAGATTTCAGGGTTCACCCCTGGCTGGAGGTGTGAAAATAAAACACTTCACATACTCAGGAAAGTGTATTTAACTGCTTTACAGTATCACAATAAGGCCTGCAAGGCCTTGGGTGTGTTTCCAGCCTCCAGGCATCAGTTTTACTGATACTTGTGACATTTGCAGGTGTTAGGCTTCAAGGGGATGAAGTCGCACCTTCTACCCAGGGTTATGGAGCTCCGCGCAGGGTGAGATTTCAGGGTTCACCCCTGGATGGAAGTGTGAAAATAAAACACTTCACTTACTCAGGAAAGTGTATTTAACTCCTTTACAGTATCAGAACAAGGCCTGCAAGGCCTTGGGTTTGTTTCCAGCCTCCAGGCACCAGTTGTACTGATACTTGTGACACTTGGAGGTGTTATGCTTCAAGGGGATGAAGTCGCACCTTCTACCCAGGGTTATGGAGCTCCGCGCAGGGTGAGATTTCAGGGTTCACCCCTGGATGGAAGTGTGAAAACAAAACACTTCACATTCTCAGTAAAGTGTATTTAACTCCTTTACAGTATCAGAATAGGACCTGCAATGCCTTGGGTGTGTTTCCAGCCTCCAGACACCAGTTTTACTGATACTGGTGACATTTGCAGGTGTTAGGCTTCAAGGGGATGAAGTCGCAACTTCTACCCAGCGTTATGGAGCTCCGCGCAGGGTGAGAATTCAGGGTTCACCCCTGGCTGTTGGTGTGAAAACAAAACACTTTACATACTCAGTAAAGTGTATTTAACTCCTTCACAGTATCATAACAAGGCCTTGGGCCTAGTTCCAGCCTCCTAGCACCAATTTACTGATACTTGTGACATTTGCAGGTGTTAGGCTTCAAGGGGATGAAGTTGCACCTTCTACCCAAGGTTATGGAGCTCCGCGCAGGGTGAGAATTCAGGGTTCACCCCTGGCTGTTGGTGTGAAAACAAAACACTTTACATACTCAGTAAAGTGTATTTAACTCCTTCACAGTATCAGAACAAGGCCTGCCAGGCCTTGGGCCTAATTCCAGCCTCCTGGCACCAATTTACTGATACTTGTGACATTTGCAGGTGTTAGGCTTCAAGGGGATAAAGTTGCACCTTCTACCCAAGGGTATGGAGCTCCGCGCAGGGTGAGATATCAGGGTTCACCCCTGGCTGGAGGTGTGAAAATAAAACACTTCACATACTCAGGAAAGTGTATTTAACTCCTTTACAGTATCAGAATAAGGCCTGCAAGGCCTTGGGTGTGTTTCCAGCATCCAGGCACCAGTTTTACTGATGCTTGTGACATTTGCAGGTGTTAGGCTTCAAGGGGATGAAGTCGCACCTTCTACCCAGGGTCATGGAGCTCCGCGCAGGGTTATGTTTCAGGGTTCACCCCTGGCTCAAGGTGTGAAAACAAAACACTTCACATACTCAGGAAAGTGTATTTAGCTGCTTTACAGTATCAGAACAAGGCCTACAAGGCCTTGGGCCTACTTTCAGCCTCCTGGCACCAGTTTTACTGATACTGGTGACATTTGCAGGTGTTAGGCTTCAAGGGGATGAAGTCGCAACTTCTACCCAGGGTTATGGAGCTCCGCGCAGGGTGAGAATTCAGGGTTCACCCCTGGCTGTTGGTGTGAAAACAAAACACTTTACATACTCAGTAAAGTGTATTTAACTCCTTCACAGTATCAGAACAAGGCCTGCAAGGCCTTGGGCCTACTTCCAGCCTCCTAGCACCAATTTACTGATACTTGTGACATTTGCAGGTGTTAGGCTTCAAGGGGATGAAGTTGCACCTTCTACCCAAGGTTATGGAGCTCCGCTCAGGGTGAGAATTCAGGGTTCACCCCTGGCTGGTGGTGTGAAAACAAAACACTTTACATACTCAGTAAAGTGTATTTAACTCCTTCACAGTATCAGAACAAGGCCTGCAAGGCCTTGGGTGTGTTTCCAGCCTCCAGGTACCAGTTTTACTGATACTTTGTGACATTTTAAGGTGTTAAGCTTCAAGGGGATGAAGTCTCACCTTCTACCCAGGGTTATAGAGCTCCGCGCAGGGTGAGATTTCAGGGTTCACTCCAGGTTGGAGGTGTGAAAATAAAACACCTCACATTCTCAGGAAAGTGTATTTAGCTCCTTTACAGTATCAGAATATGGCCTGCAAGGCCTTGGGCCTACTTCCAGCCTCCTGGCACCAGTTGTACTGATACTTGTGACATTTGTAGGTGTTAGGCTTCAAGGGGATGAAGTCGCACCTTCTACCCAGGGTCATGGAGCTCCGCGCAGGGTGAGATTTCAGGCTTCACCCCTGGCTGGAGGTGTGAAAATAAAACACTTCACATACTCAGGAAAGCGTATTTAGCTGCTTTACAGTATCAGAATAAGGCCTGCAAGGCCTTGGGCCTACTTCCAGCCTCCTGGCACCAGTTTTACTGATACTTGTGACATTTGTAGGTGTTAGGCTTCAAGGGGATGAAGTCGCACCTTCTACCCAGGGTCATGGAGCTCCGCGCAGGGTGAGATTTCAGGGTTCACCCCAGGCTTGAGGTGTGAAAAATATACACTTCACATACTCAGGAAAGTGTATTTAGCTGCTTTACAATATCAGAATAAGGCCTGCAAGGCCTTGGGCCTACTTCCAGCCTCCTGGCACCAGTTTTACTGATACTTGTGACATTTGTAGGTGTTAGGCTTCAAGGGGATGAAGTCGCACCTTCTACCCAGGGTTATGGAGCTCCGCGCAGGGTGAGATTTCAGGGTTCACCCCTGGATGGAAGTGTGAAAATAAAACACTTCACATACTCAGGAAAGTGCATTTAGCTGCTTTACAGTATCAGAATAAGGCCTGCAAGGCCTTGGGCCTACTTCCAGCCTCCTGGCACCAGATTTACTGATACTTGTGACATTTGCAGGTGTTAGGCTTCAAGGGGATGAAGTCGCACCTTCTACCCAGGGTTATGGAGCTCCGCGCAGGGTGAGATTTCAGGGTTCACCCCTGGATGGAAGTGTGAAAATAAAACACTTCACTTACTCAGGAAAGTGTATTTAACTCCTTTACAGTATCAGAACAAGGCCTGCAAGGCCTTGGGTTTGTTTCCAGCCTCCAGGCACCAGTTGTACTGATACTTGTGACACTTGGAGGTGTTATGCTTCAAGGGGATGAAGTCGCACCTTCTACCCAGGGTCATGGAGCTCCGCGCAGGGTGAGATTTCAGGCTTCACCCCTGGCTGGAGGTGTGAAAATAAAACACTTCACATACTCAGGAAAGTGTATTTAGCTGCTTTACAGTATCAGAATAAGGCCTGCAAGGCCTTGGGCCTACTTCCAGCCTCCTGGCACCAGTTTTACTGATACTTGTGACATTTGTAGGTGTTAGGCTTAAAGGGGATGAAGTTGCACCTTCTACCCAGGGTTATGGACCTTCGCGCAGGGTATGATTTCGGGTTTCAACCCTGGCTGGAGATGTGAAATCAAAACACTTCACAGACTCAGTAAAGAGTATTTAAGTCCTTCACAGTAACAGAACAAGGCCTGCAAGGCCTTTGGCCTGATTCCAGCCTCCTGGCACTAATTTACTGATACTTGTGACATTTGCAGGCGTTAGGCTTCAAGGGGACAAAGTCGCACCTTCTACCCGGGCTTATGGAGCTCCGCGCAGGGTGAGATATCAGGGTTCACCCCTGGCTGGAGGTGTGAAAATAAAGCACTTCGCATACTCAGGAAAGTGTATTTAACTCCTTTAACGTATCAGAATAATGCCTGCAAGGCCTTGGGTGTGTTTCCAGCCTCCAGGCACCAGTTTTACTGATAATTGTGACATTTGCCGGTGTTAGGCTTCATGGGGATGAAGTTGCACCTTCTACCCAGGGTTATGGAGCTCCGCGCAGGGTGAGAAGTCAGGGTTCACCCCTGGCTGGAGGTGTGAAAATAAAACACTTCACATACTCAGGAAAGTGTATTTAACTCCTTTACAGTATCAGAATAAGGCCTGCAAGGCCTTGGGTGTGTTTCCAGCATCCAGGCACCAGTTTTACTGATGCTTGTGACCTTTGCAGGTGTTAGGCTTCAAGGGGAGGAAGTCGCACCTTCTACCCAGGGTCATGGAGCTCCGCGCAGGGTTAGATTTCAGGGTTCACCCCTGGCTCAAGGTGTGAAAACAAATCACTTCACATACTCAGTAAAGTGTATTTCACTCCTTTACAGTATCAGAATAGGGCATGCAATGCCTTGGGTGTGTTTCCAGCCTCCAGACACCAGTTTTACTGATACTGGTGACATTTGCAGGTGTTAGGCTTCAAGGGGAAGAAGTCGCACCTTCTACCCAGGGTCATGGAGCTCCGCGCAGGGTTAGATTTCAGGGTTCACCCCTGGCTCAAGGTGTGAAAACAAAACACTTCACATACTCAGGAAAGTGTATTTAACTCCTTTACAGTATCAGGATAAGGCCTGCAAGGCCTTGGGTGTGTTTCCAGCACCCAGGCACCAGTTTTACTGATGCTTGTGACGTTTGCAGGTGTTAGGCTTCAAGGGGATGAAGTCGCACCTTCTACCCAGGGTTATGGAGCTCCGCTCAGGGTGAGAATTCAGGGTTCACCCCTGGCTGGTGGTGTGAAAACAAAACACTTCACATACTCAGTAAAGTGTATTTAACTCCTTTACAGTATCAGAATAGGACCTGCAATGCCTTGGGTGTATTTCCAGCCTCCAGACTCCAGTTTTACTGATGCTTGTGACATTTGCAGGTGTTAGGCTTCAAGGGGATGAAGTCGCAACTTCTACCCAGGGTTATGGAGCTCCGCGCAGGGTGAGATTTCAGGGTTCACCCCTGGATGGAAGTGTGAAAATAAAACACTTCACTTACTCAGGAAAGTGTATTTAACTCCTTTACAGTATCAGGATAAGGCCTGCAAGGCCTTGGGTGTGTTTCCAGCACCCAGGCACCAGTTTTACTGATGCTTGTGACGTTTGCAGGTGTTAGGCTTCAAGGGGATGAAGTCGCACCTTCTACCCAGGGTTATGGAGCTCCGCTCAGGGTGAGAATTCAGGGTTCCCCCCTGGCTGGTGGTGTGAAAACAAAACACTTCACATACTCATTAAAGTGTATTTAACTCCTTTACAGTATCAGAATAGGACCTGCAATGCCTTGGGTGTGTTTCCAGCCTCCAGACTCCAGTTTTACTGATACTGGTGACATTTGCAGGTGTTAGGCTTCAAGGGGATGAAGTCGCAACTTCTACCCAGGGTTATGGAGCTCCGCGCAGGGTGAGATATCAGGGTTCACCCCTGGATGGAAGTGTGAAAATAAAACACTTCACTTACTCAGGAAAGTGTATTTAACTCATTTACAGTATCAGAACAAGGCCTGCAAGGCCTTGGGTTTGTTTCCAGCCTCGAGGCACCAGTTGTACTGATACTTGTGACACTTGGAGGTGTTATGCTTCAAGGGGATGAAGTCGCACCTTCTACCCAGGGTCATGGAGCTTCGCGCAGGGTAAGATTTCAGGGTTCACCCCTGGCTGGAGGTGTGAAAATAAAACACTTCACATACTCAGGAAAGTGTATTTAACTGCTTTACAGTATCATAATAAGGCCTGCAAGGCCTTGGGTGTGTTTCCAGCCTCCAGGCACCAGTTTTACTGATACTTGTGACATTTGCAGGTGTTAGGCTTCAAGGGGATGAAGTCGCACCTTCTACCCAGGGTTATGGAGCTCCGCGCAGGGTGAGATTTCAGGGTTCACCCCTGGATGGAAGTGTGAAAATAAAACACTTCACTTACTCAGGAAAGTGTATTTAACTCCTTTACAGTATCAGAACAAGGCCTGCAAGGCCTTGGGTTTGTTTCCAGCCTCCAGGCACCAGTTGTACTGATACTTGTGACACTTGGAGGTGTTATGCTTCAAGGGGATGAAGTCGCACCTTCTACCCAGGGTCATGGAGCTCCGCGCAGGGTGAGATTTCAGGCTTCACCCCTGGCTGGAGGTGTGAAAATAAAACACTTCACATACTCAGGAAAGTGTATTTAGCTGATTTACAGTATCAGAATAAGGCCTGCAAGGCCTTGGTACTACTTCCAGCCTCCTGGCACCAGTTTTACTGATACTTGTGACATTTGTAGGTGTTAGGCTTAAAGGGGATGAAGTTGCACCTTCTACCCAGGGTTATGGACCTTCGCGCAGGGTATGATTTCGGGTTTCAACCCTGGCTGGAGATGTGAAATCAAAACACTTCACAGACTCAGTAAAGAGTATTTAAGTCCTTCACAGTAACAGAACAAGGCCTGCAAGGCCTTTGGCCTGATTCCAGCCTCCTGGCACTAATTTACTGATACTTGTGACATTTGCAGGCGTTAGGCTTCAAGGGGACAAAGTCGCACCTTCTACCCGGGCTTATGGAGCTCCGCGCAGGGTGAGATATCAGGGTTCACCCCTGGCTGGAGGTGTGAAAATAAAGCACTTCGCATACTCAGGAAAGTGTATTTAACTCCTTTAACGTATCAGAATAATGCCTGCAAGGCCTTGGGTGTGTTTCCAGCCTCCAGGCACCAGTTTTACTGATAATTGTGACATTTGCCGGTGTTAGGCTTCATGGGGATGAAGTCGCACCTTCTACCCAGGGTTATGGAGCTCCGCGCAGGGTGAGAAGTCAGGGTTCACCCCTGGCTGGAGGTGTGAAAATAAAACACTTCACATACTCAGGAAAGTGTATTTAACTCCTTTACAGTATCAGAATAAGGCCTGCAAGGCCTTGGGTGTGTTTCCAGCATCCAGGCACCAGTTTTACTGATGCTTGTGACCTTTGCAGGTGTTAGGCTTCAAGGGGAGGAAGTCGCACCTTCTACCCAGGGTCATGGAGCTCCGCGCAGGGTTAGATTTCAGGGTTCACCCCTGGCTCAAGGTGTGAAAACAAATCACTTCACATACTCAGTAAAGTGTATTTCACTCCTTTACAGTATCAGAATAGGGCCTGCAATGCCTTGGGTGTGTTTCCAGCCTCCAGACACCAGTTTTACTGATACTGGTGACATTTGCAGGTGTTAGGCTTCAAGGGGAAGAAGTCGCACCTTCTACCCAGGGTCATGGAGCTCCGCGCAGGGTTAGATTTCAGGGTTCACCCCTGGCTCAAGGTGTGAAAACAAAACACTTCACATACTCAGGAAAGTGTATTTAACTCCTTTACAGTATCAGGATAAGGCCTGCAAGGCCTTGGGTGTGTTTCCAGCACCCAGGCACCAGTTTTACTGATGCTTGTGACGTTTGCAGGTGTTAGGCTTCAAGGGGATGAAGTCGCACCTTCTACCCAGGGTTATGGAGCTCCGCTCAGGGTGAGAATTCAGGGTTCACCCCTGGCTGGTGGTGTGAAAACAAAACACTTCACATACTCAGTAAAGTGTATTTAACTCCTTTACAGTATCAGAATAGGACCTGCAATGCCTTGGGTGTGTTTCCAGCCTCCAGACTCCAGTTTTACTGATGCTTGTGACATTTGCAGGTGTTAGGCTTCAAGGGGATGAAGTCGCAACTTCTACCCAGGGTTATGGAGCTCCGCGCAGGGTGAGAATTCAGGGTTCACCCCTGGCTGTTGGTGTGAAAACAAAACACTTTACATACTCAGTAAAGTGTATTTAACTCCTTCACAGTATCAGAACAAGGCCTGCAAGGCCTTGGGCCTACTTCCAGCCTCCTAGCACCAATTTACTGATACTTGTGACATTTGCAGGTGTTAGGCTTCAAGGGGATGAAGTTGCACCTTCTACCCAAGGTTATGGAGCTCCGCGCAGGGTGAGAATTCAGGGTTCACCCCTGGCTGTTGGTGTGAAAACAAAACACTTTACATACTCAGTAAAGTGTATTTAACTCCTTCACGGTATCAGAACAAGGCCTGCAAGGCCTTGGGCCTAATTCCAGCCTCCTGGCACCAATTTACTGATACTTGTGACATTTGCAGGTGTTAGGCTTCAAGGGGATAAAGTTGCACCTTCTACCCAAGGGTATGGAGCTCCGCGCAGGGTGAGATATCAGGGTTCAACCCTGGCTGGAGGTGTGAAAATAAAACACTTCACATACTCAGCAAAGTGTATTTAACTCCTTTACAGTATCAGAATAAGGCCTGCAAGGCCTTGGGTGTGTTTCCAGCATCCAGGAACCAGTTTTACTGATGCTTGTGACATTTGCAGGTGTTAGGCTTCAAGGGGATGAAGTCGCACCTTCTACCCAGGGTTATGGAGCTCCGCGCAGGGTGAGAATTCAGGGTTCACCCCTGGCTGTTGGTGTGAAAACAAAACACTTTACATACTCAGTAAAGTGTATTTAACTCCTTCACAGTATCAGAACAAGGCCTGCAAGGCCTTGGGCCTACTTCCAGCCTCCTAGCACCAATTTACTGATACTTGTGACATTTGCAGGTGTTAGGCTTCAAGGGGATGAAGTTGCACCTTCTACCCAAGGTTATGGAGCTCCGCGCAGGGTGAGAATTCAGGGTTCACCCCTGGCTGTTGGTGTGAAAACAAAACACTTTACATACTCAGTAAAGTGTATTTAACTCCTTCACAGTATCAGAACAAGGCCTGCAAGGCCTTGGGCCTAATTCCAGCCTCCTGGCACCAATGTACTGATACTTGTGACATTTGCAGGTGTTAGGCTTCAAGGGGATAAAGTTGCACCTTCTACCCAAGGGTATGGAGCTCCGCGCAGGGTGAGATATCAGGGTTCACCCCTGGCTGGAGGTGTGAAAATAAAACACTTCACATACTCAGGAAAGTGTATTTAACTCCTTTACAGTATCAGAATAAGGCCTGCAAGGCCTTGGGTGTGTTTCCAGCATCCAGGCACCAGTTTTACTGATGCTTGTGACATTTGCAGGTGTTAGGCTTCAAGGGGATGAAGTCGCACCTTCTACCCAGGGTTATGGAGCTCTGCGCAGGGTGAGAATTCAGGGTTCACCCCTGGCTGTTTGTGTGTAAACAAAACACTTCACATACTCAGTAAAGAGTATCTATCTCCTTCACAGTAACTGAACAAGGCCTGCAAGGCCTTGGGCCTAATTCCAGCCTCCAGACACCAGTTTTAATGATCCTTGTGACATTTGCAGGTGTTAGGCTTCAAGGGGAGGAAGTCGCACCTTCTACCCAGGGTCATGGAGCTCCGCGCAGGGTTAGATTTCAGGGTTCACCCCTGGCTCAAGGTGTGAAAACAAAACACTTCACATTCTCAGTAAAGTGTATTTAACTCCTTTACAGTATCAGAATAGGACCTGCAATGCCTTGGGTGTGTTTCCAGCCTCCAGACACCAGTTTTACTGATACTGGTGACATTTGCAGGTGTTAGGCTTCAAGGGGATGAAGTCGCAACTTCTACCCAGCGTTATGGAGCTCCGCGCAGGGTGAGAATTCAGGGTTCACCCCTGGCTGTTGGTGTGAAAACAAAACACTTTACATACTCAGTAAAGTGTATTTAACTCCTTCACAGTATCAGAACAAGGCCTGCAAGGCCTTGGGCCTACTTCCAGCCTCCTAGCACCAATTTACTGATACTTGTGACATTTGCAGGTGTTAGGCTTCAAGGGGATGAAGTTGCACCTTCTACCCAAGGTTATGGAGCTCCGCGCAGGGTGAGAATTCAGGGTTCACCCCTGGCTGTTGGTGTGAAAACAAAACACTTTACATACTCAGTAAAGTGTATTTAACTCCTTCACAGTATCAGAACAAGGCCTGCAAGGCCTTGGGCCTAATTCCAACCTCCTGGCACCAATTTACTGATACTTGTGACATTTGCAGGTGTTAGGCTTCAAGGGGATAAAGTTGCACCTTCTACCCAAGGGTATGGAGCTCCGCGCAGGGTGAGATATCAGGGTTCACCCCTGTCTGGAGGTGTGAAAATAAAACACTTCACATACTCAGGAAAGTGTATTTAACTGCTTTACAGTATCATAATAAGGCCTGCAAGGCCTTGGGTGTGTTTCCAGCCTCCAGACACCAGTTTTACTGATACTGGTGACATTTGCAGGTGTTAGGCTTCAAGGGGATGAAGTTGCACCTTCTACCCAAGGTTATGGAGCTCCGCGCAGGGTGAGAATTCAGGGTTCACCCCTGGCTGTTGGTGTGAAAACAAAACACTTTACATACTCAGTAAAGTGTATTTAACTCCTTCACAGTATCAGAACAAGGCCTGCAAGGCCTTGGGCCTAATTCCAGCCTCCTGGCACCAATTTACTGATACTTGTGACATTTGCAGGTGTTAGGCTTCAAGGGGATAAAGTTGCACCTTCTACCCAAGGGTATGGAGCTCCGCGCAGGGTGAGATATCAGGGTTCACCCCTGGCTGGAGGTGTGAAAATAAAACACTTCACATACTCAGGAAAGTGTATTTAACTCCTTTACAGTATCAGAATAAGGCCTGCAAGGCCTTGGGTGTGTTTCCAGCATCCAGGCACCAGTTTTACTGATGCTTGTGACATTTGCAGGTGTTAGGCTTCAAGGGGATGAAGTCGCACCTTCTACCCAGGGTTATGGAGCTCCGCGCAGGGTGAGAATTCAGGGTTCACCCCTGGCTGTTTGTGTGTAAACAAAACACTTCACATACTCAGTAAAGAGTATTTATCTCCTTCACAGTAACTGAACAAGGCCTGCAAGGCCTTGGGCCTAATTCCAGCCTCCAGACACCAGTTTTACTGATGCTTGTGACATTTGCAGATGTTAGGCTTCAAGGGGAAGAAGTCGCACCTTCTACCCATGGTCACGGAGCTCCGCGCAGGGTTAGATTTCAGGGTTCACCCCTGGCTCAAGGTGTGAAAACAAAACACTTCACATACTCAGTAAAGTGTATTTCACTCCTTTACAGTATCAGAATAGGGCCTGCAATGCCTTGGGTGTGTTTCCAGCCTCCAGACACCAGTTTTACTGATACTGGTGACATTTGCAGGTGTTAGGCTTCAAGGGGAAGAAGTCGCACCTTCTACCCAGGGTCATGGAGCTCCGCGCAGGGTTAGATTTCAGGGTTCACCCCTGGCTCAAGGTGTGAAAACAAAACACTTCACATACTCAGGAAAGTGTATTTAACTCCTTTACAGTATCAGGATAAGGCCTGCAAGGCCCTGGGTGTGTTTCCAGCATCCAGGCACCAGTTTTACTGATGCTTGTGACGTTTGCAGGTGTTAGGCTTCAAGGGGATGAAGTCGCACCTTCTACCCAGGGTTATGGAGCTCCGCTCAGGGTGAGAATTCAGGGTTCACCCCTGGCTGGTGGTGTGAAAACAAAACACTTCACATACTCAGTAAAGTGTATTTAACTCCTTTACAGTATCAGAATAGGACCTGCAATGCCTTGGGTGTGTTTCCAGCCTCCTAGCACCAATTTACTGATACTTGTGACATTTGCAGGTGTTAGGCTTCAAGGGGATGAAGTTGCACCTTCTACCCAAGGTTATGGAGCTCCGCGCAGGGTGAGAATTCAGGGTTCACCCCTGGCTGTTGGTGTGAAAACAAAACACTTTACATACTCAGTAAAGTGTATTTAACTCCTTCACAGTATCAGAACAAGGCCTGCAAGGCCTTGGGTGTGTTTCCAGCCTCCAGGTACCAGTTTTACTGATACTTTGTGACATTTTAAGGTGTTAAGCTTCAAGGGGATGAAGTCTCACCTTCTACCCAGGGTTATAGAGCTCCGCGCAGGGTGAGATTTCAGGGTTCACCCCAGGTTGGAGGTGTGAAAATAAAACACCTCACATTCTCAGGAAAGTGTATTTAGCTCCTTTACAGTATCAGAATATGGCCTGCAAGGCCTTGGGCCTACTTCCAGCCTCCTGGCACCAGTTGTACTGATACTTGTGACATTTGTAGGTGTTAGGCTTCAAGGGGATGAAGTCGCACCTTCTACCCAGGGTCATGGAGCTCCGCGCAGGGTGAGATTTCAGGGTTCACCCCTGGATGGAGGTGTGACTATGTGGAGTGTTTTGTTTTCACACCTCCAGCCAGGCATGAACCCTGAAATCTCACCCTGCGCGGAGCTCCTCAACCCTGTGTAGAAGGTGCAACTTCATCCCCTTGAAGCTGTACACCTCCAAATGTCACACATATTACTAAAACAGGTACCTGGAAGCTAGGGATGGGCCGGAGATCCTGAAGGCTAAGATCTGATACTGGGACTGGTGTTCATGTACGTTCTGGACTATGTGAAGTGTTCTGTTTTCTTCCCCTACCTCCGTCCAAATTAGCAGCAGGCCTCGATTAGGCTACAGGGCGCAGAATATCATTTCTGGTCTCAGGTCTCCCTCGTGATATACCATTGGATTCAGGAGTGGTCCCCACTCCAGCGATAGGGCTCAGTAGAACAGTTGTAGTCACATGCCTCACTCTGTACTGTACTATTCAGTTCCGCAGTGGGCCTCCCCCCGGTCATAGGCTCAGCGTCTGACATACAGTAACTCACTCTGTCTACAGATGTCACCTCAGACGTACACCTAGCTCCAGCTTTAAAAATCAGCTCAGTAGAGTGCCTCCATGCCGGTACTGGGGTCTCCATTTCAGGTGCATTCCCACCCTCTGCTCTCACTTGGGGTGTTTTTAAACATGTAGGCCTAACTCGGCCGCCTTCCTTCGTTGTGTCACTGTATTTATTTTATTTAGTCTGCGCCCGCCTCCTCTGGCTCGGCGCTCGGCAGTGAATGCCCTCTGCCTGCATGTGAAGCTGCCAGCACACGGCCGCCTGGTGATGCATGCGAGGCCGGAGCCAGGGCCGTGCCCCGCTGCTTGTAAAAGGCCTCCGGTTGCGCCCCCCCCAGCCGTGGGTGCCACAGCCGAGGGTGCAGGCGCCGGGCTGGGGGCTCCCTGGCATTGTTTCCACCCCGCGCTCGGCCGGCGGAGCCCTGTGTTACTTCGGCCCGTTCCAGAACGCGCTCCCCGCGGCCCCCGCAGCCCCACTGTGACGCCGCAGGGCCCGCTCCCTGCAGGAGCCCCCTCCCTCCCGCGGGCCGCCGCTCCCGGCCGCAGGAGGCGAGAGTGGACCGGGGAAAAGGGGCCGGGAGCCCGCGATTTCAGGCATGGAGGCGTCCACCGTCGGGGGAGCGCCGTCTCCCCGCGGATCACAAGCCAGGGACGAGGGGTGGATCCGAAACGGGGGCAGGCCCGGGAGAGGGCCGAAGCTGGGCTCCTGGTCATACATGTGTGGAAGCGCGTGTTTAACTGATTGTGCTTTAAAACGTGGATAATCGGAAGGTAGGAAACACAAAAGTCAGCTCGGAGCAGAGAGCCGAGTGTGCCTCGCAGAGCCCTGTCTGCTCGCGACCAATCAGAGGCTGGCTCCTCCCTGTATATATTCACGGGGCTCGGGCCGAGAGGGACATTTCTGTTCTGTGACAGCGCCCGCGCCGAGACTTGCATTGCAATGGCCGAAACCGCTCCAGCCGCCGCGGCGCCTCCCGCTGAGGTCGCCCCCAAGAAGAAGCAGCAGAAGAAGACAGCGGGGGCCTCCAAGGCCAAGAAGCCTTCCGGCCCCAGCGTGGCCGATCTGATCTTGAAGGTGGTGACCGCCTCTGCCGAGAGGAAGGGAGTCTCCCTGTCGGCCATGAAGAAGGGGCTGATCGCCGAGGGCTACGATGTGGACAAGAACAAGAGCCGGGTCAAGGCCTCCGTCAAGAGCCTGGTCAGCAAAGGCGCCCTGGCCCAGCTGAAGGGCACCGGGGCCTCCGGATCCTTCAAGGTGAACAAGAAGCAGCTGGAGGGCAAGAAGGCGGCCAAGAAGGCGGCCGCCAAGACCAAGAAACCAGCGGCCAAGAAAGCTGCCCCTGCTGCCAAGAAGCCCAAAAAGGCTCCCGCGGGGGTCAAGAAGAGCCCTAAGAAGGTCAAGAAGCCAGCGGCAGCAAAGAGCCCCAAGAAGCCCAAGGCTGCCCCCGCCAAGAAGGCTGCCAAGAGCCCAGCGAAAGCCAAGGCGGCGAAGCCCAAAGTGGCCAAGAAAAGCCCTGCCAAGGTAGTCAAACCCAAGGCAGCCAAGCCCAAAGCAGCCAAGCCCAAGAAGGCAGCGCCCAAGAAGAAGTAAGGGCTTGCACCGAGACACTGCAAACACAACGGCTCTTTTAAGAGCCATCCACCCGGTCTAGAAGAGAGCTTGTTCACCCCCACCCTTTCACCCCGCGTGCACACTTCTCAATAATAATAAACGGCACAGTAAATCCCTAGCGCACCTTTACACACGCGAGTGCCGTGTGTGATCTTGGTCATATGAACGGCTCTTTTGGTGCTGCGTGGATTGGAATCTTTATAACAAAGAAAGAAGGGGGTCTGGGAGTTATTAGACCTCAGTTTATAATAAATGTGAGATAACGTGTGCCTTGGTGCTTTCACTGTATCCGGGCAGACTCGAAGTGGTGTCTGCATAAAGCAGACGATTGTGAACGTGAAATCGAGCGCAGTCAACGGCGGCGTGTTCCAGGGTGACCAAGGGCGGTACACTTAAAACATCCTGGTCTCCTCGCCCAGTTGATCGGGGGCGAGTGGTTCGTGTGACTACAAATGAGTGGATGGACACGGAGACAAAGGTTGACCGAAGCGCGGGCTTCGGCTCCAACGTACATCGTCCAATCGGAGGGTGTCTTTTTCTCCACAGCTCATTGGAGAGGCAGGCTACAGCCTCCGGTTGAGTAGCCAATCGTTGCACACCGCGGGCTGTTTTCAAACCTGGGGCGGTCGCTTCAGCCAACCAGAGCAGCCCTCCGTCTTCGAGTGCATAAATAGGGCTCTTGCCTGCTCGAACTCCATTCTTCCTCGCTCGTCGTTGAGAGAGACCGCTCCCGCCATGGCCCGCACCAAGCAGACAGCCCGCAAGTCCACCGGCGGCAAAGCGCCTCGCAAGCAGCTGGCCACCAAGGCTGCCCGCAAGAGCGCCCCTGCCACCGGTGGAGTCAAGAAGCCTCACCGCTACCGACCCGGCACTGTGGCTCTCCGCGAGATCCGCCGCTACCAGAAGTCCACCGAGCTCCTCATCCGCAAGCTGCCCTTCCAGCGCTTGGTGAGGGAGATCGCCCAGGACTTCAAGACCGACCTGCGCTTCCAGAGCTCCGCCGTCATGGCCCTGCAAGAGGCCAGCGAGGCCTACCTGGTCGGGCTCTTCGAGGACACCAACCTGTGCGCCATCCACGCCAAGAGGGTGACCATCATGCCCAAGGACATCCAGCTGGCCCGTCGTATCCGAGGCGAGAGGGCCTAAGGAGACACCGACCCGAACAACCACCACAACGGCTCTTTTAAGGGCCACCACCCTGTCACCTACGAGCTTCTCTTATCTGCCATGTTCTACAGGTGTGGGTGGGTGGGCTGGCTGAGAGTACCCCGAGTACTGGGTAACTTATACCGGCACTGGGAAACTTATACCGGCACTGGGAAATCCGAGCACTCGGTGTGCACAGCCACCTCTTCAATTAATAAAGCGCTTTGTTTGGGTAGAGGGTCGTGCTGGGATCCGCTGGTCACAAGCCAGCGCTGTGGGGCATCTGTACATCGGGTTTATGTGTCCCGATTTCGGGAGCCTTTGCCCTGGGGCGGATGTTAGCCGTTGCCCCTGGTCTTAAAGTACAAACACAACGTGACACCCGCACACACTAAAACTGGTCGCAGGAAACAATAAGCCCGGGGGCAGCCGTGCGAGTTCCGCGTGGGCTTTATTTAACGTCATCGTTACATTACAGTGCTTGTGTGACACTTGGTCCCAAAGAGGGCTCATTCATATAAACATGCTTATTAAAACGGGTTGCCTGGTCCATCGTCCCTCGGTCTGCAGCAAGCCCCGTGAGAGCGGGTCTTGTGCGCTCAACATTACCGTTTAAAACACTTCTTTCTCCGGTCATAAATGAAGCACATTAGCTCTTAGGGGAGGACGTGAGTGGCCCTTAAAAGAGCCGTTGTGTTAGTTGGGGATGCGCCTCGAAGCCTTACTTGGCGCTGGTGTACTTGGTGACGGCCTTGGTGCCCTCGGACACGGCGTGCTTGGCCAGCTCTCCGGGCAGCAGCAGACGCACTGCGGTCTGGATCTCCCGGGAGGTGATGGTGCGCCGCGAGTTGTAGTGGGCCAGGCGGGAAGCCTCCCCGGCGATGCGCTCGAAGATGTCGTTCACGAAGGAGTTCATGATGCCCATGGCCTTGGAGGAGATGCCGGTGTCCGGGTGCACCTGCTTCATCACTTTGTAAATGTAGATAGCATAGCTTTCCTTCCTGCTCCTCTTGCGCTTCTTCCCGTCCTTCTTGGGCGGCTTGGAGAGCGCTTTCTTGGAGCCCTTCTTGGGAGCCGGCGCGGACTTGGCTGGTTCAGGCATGGTCGACAATCTGCACCGCTTCCTGTGGAGCCGAGAGAAATAAGGCAGGCGAGCCCGGCACTTGTATTTATAGGCTGGCCGTGTAAAGTAGCTGCTTCTCTGCTCTCCCGTCTCATTGGCAGGCTCAGGCAGGGCCCCCACTTCCCTTTGTAATGCGGTACTGGAACTTTGATTGGTGAAAAGGAAGCCCTCCTCCCTCCAATGAGAAGAACTATCAGAGCCTAGCTGTCAACCAATCAGAAGCGCCCGAAGTCTTTATATCGCCGGAGTCCCGCAGAACAGCAGTACTATTCTCTCTGTTGTGTGAGTGAGCCCCTGCATCGATCGCCATGTCTGGACGCGGAAAGCAAGGAGGAAAGGCCCGCGCTAAGGCCAAGACACGCTCTTCCAGAGCCGGGCTCCAGTTCCCCGTGGGCCGTGTGCACAGGCTGCTCCGCAAGGGAAGCTACGCCGAGAGGGTGGGCGCCGGTGCCCCAGTCTATCTGGCTGCAGTCCTGGAGTACCTGACCGCTGAGATCCTGGAGCTGGCCGGCAACGCGGCCCGGGACAACAAAAAGACCCGCATCATCCCCAGACACCTCCAGCTGGCCATCCGCAACGACGAGGAGCTGAACAAGCTGCTGGGCCGAGTCACCATCGCCCAGGGAGGAGTCCTGCCCAACATCCAGGCCGTGCTGCTGCCCAAGAAAACCGAGAGCCACAAGGCAGGGGGCAAAGCAAGCAAGTAAAGGCCCGCAGACCACCGTGGAAACGCACCCTAAACACAAAGGCTCTTTTCAGGGCCAACCACAGACTCCATCAAAGAGCGTATCCGTGGCCAAGGTGTTACTCTGGCGGCTTCATAGTTGCGGCAGCGCCCGCACCGTCGCTACATAGGAGGGCATGCACAAGCCCTCGGACGTACACGTAGATCTTGCCCCCGTCCCAAAACCTAGCTTGAGGCCCACAATAATAATGTTTTTGTAAAAAAAAAAAAAAAATGTACATTTTAATAGGGGCAGTTTACAGACTTGCCACAACCGGGCGTGACATGTGGACAGTGTTACGGGGTGGCGGGCGGCCGCACACAGCTGGGTGCTGCCGGCGAGGCCGTTAACCTGTTTGCTCCATTAACACTTTTCAGAGCCTTCTGTTCATGGTGGGAGCGGGCACCGAGCGCCAGGGTTAGGCGGGCCGCGGTGACGAGTGGGGGCCCGGGAAGGGAGGCGCGTGTGTGTGTGCTTGACTGTGATCTATGCCCCGGCGGCAGCTGCAGAGCCCACGACAAAGAGGCGGCTGGGAGCGCGCTCTTTTTCAAACGGCAACGGCCGCTCCAGCCCCCGCTCCCTGCAGAGGGCGGTCCGGGGCGGGCTCCCTCGCCATCCTTTGAGTCACGTGGGCCGCTTGCAGCGCCCTAGCTGGTCCGGCACAGCTCCTCCATATAAGCAGCCGCCGCTGGCCGCGGCCCTCATTTCTGCTCAGTCACAGCACCGACAGGAGACCATGTCTGGACGCGGTAAAGGAGGGAAGGGGCTCGGCAAAGGCGGCGCCAAGAGGCACCGCAAGGTGCTCCGGGACAACATCCAGGGCATCACCAAGCCAGCCATTCGCCGCCTGGCGCGCCGTGGCGGGGTCAAGCGCATCTCCGGCCTCATCTACGAGGAGACCCGCGGGGTGTTGAAGGTTTTCCTGGAGAACGTGATCCGGGACGCCGTCACCTACACCGAGCACGCCAAGAGGAAGACCGTCACCGCCATGGATGTGGTCTACGCCCTGAAGCGTCAGGGTCGCACCCTCTACGGATTCGGCGGGTAAACACTCGGCTTGCCCACGGAAAAAACAAAACAAAACCCAAAGGCTCTTTTAAGAGCCGACCACGATGTCATGGGAGAGCTGTGTCTATGCGCTAGGGCTGCTTTCTAGGCCCACAGCGGGTCGAGTGAGGGGTGCATCAGGGGAACTCTCCGCAGCCACCCTGCCATGCAAGGCACTGTCCCGGGGCCAGGGTGCCTTCCTGGAGCCCCGGCATGGGGGTCCAGGGGCGCGTTCATCCCAGTCCAGCCCATGGGGCCGCTATCCTGAAGCCCTGTACTGGGCACCTAAGGCGGGTATAGCCCGGCCCAGGGGCCCGCCATCCTGGAGCCCTGAACTGGGGACCTAAGGCGGGTATAGGCCGGCCCAGGGGCCCGCCATCCTAGAGCCCTGTACTGGGGACCCAAGGCGAGTTTGGCCCGGCCCAGGGCCGGTCATTTCTCCCTCAACTATTAAGCCCCCACGTAGTGGGGGTTTACAGAACACGGACGAGGGACAAAGGTTAGAGTTAGCCGCGCCGGGAGTGCGGCCGGCCATCTGGTCGCCGAGTTGCGCGACCAGATGGCCCTCGGAGCTGAGCGACCAGATGGCCGGGCGGCGGATCGGCCGCGCTAACTCTAACTTTTGTCTCCCGCTCGGGCGCTGTAAGCCCCCACTCCGTGGGGGCTTAATAGTCAGTAAAATAGAGTTCCCATGCAGGGCCATGGGGTGTGGGATCCTCATTTTTTTTGTGATCGATCGTGACCGATTTCGGGACCCTCTGGGCCTCTAAGCACCTGTTTTAGTACTTTTTTTAAATTTATTTATTTATTCTTTTGTTGGCATTTTGGTTCAAGGGGACCATGGCACTACTTCTACCCAGGGCAATGGAGCTCCGCTTCGGGTAACATTTCAGGTTTTCCCCCTTAGCTGGAGATGGGCCCCAATAAAAAAAAAAAATCGCAATAATAATATAATACATATATTTTTATTTTTTTATTTTTTTTTCGCCCAAAAATGAAATAATGTCCTTCACAGTATCTGGTCCATTTTATTAGCCTCCAGTCACCCCTTTAACAATGTTTAATACAAAAATAAAAAAAAAGTACTAACATTTTAGGTCCAAGGGGACGAAGTCACTTTTTCTACACAGGGCTATGGAGCTTCGATTGGGGTAATATTTCAGGATTTAACCCTCGGCTGGAGGTGGGAAAAAAAACTTCACTCAAAAGGTACACAAAGCCCTTTACATTATCAGATCCAAGACTTCAGTGTCTCGGGCCCATTTCTAGCCTCCAGGCGCTTGATTTATTCTTTTTATGACATTTTGAAAATTACAGGTTTAAGGGGACACAGTATCTCCTTCTACCCAGGGCTATGGAGCTCCGCGCAGGGTGAGATTTCAGGGTTCACCCCTGGCTGCAGGTGTGAAGATAAAACACTTCACATAATCAGGAAAGTGTATTTAGCTGCTTTACAGTATCAGAACAAGGCCTGCAAGGTCTTGGGTTTGTTTCCAGCCTCCAGGCACCAGTTGTACTGATCCTTGTGACACTTGGAGGTGTTATGCTTCAAGGGGATGAAGTCGCACCTTCTACCCAGGGTCATGGAGCTCCGCACAGGGTGAGATTTCAGGCTTCACCCCTGGCTGGAGGTGTGAAAATAAAACACTTCACATACTCAGGAAAGTGTATTTAGCTGCTTTACAGTATCAGAATAAGGCCTGCAAGGCCTTGGGCCTACTTCCAGCCTCCTGGCACCAGTTTTACTGATACTTGTGACATTTGCAGGTGTTAGGCTTCAAGGGGATGACGTCTCACCTTCTACCCAGGGTCATGGAGCTCCGCGCAGGGTGAGATTTCAGGGTTCACCCCTGGATGGAAGTGTGAAAATAAAACACTTCACATACTCAGGAAAGTGTATTTAACTCCTTTACAGTATCAGAACAAGGCCTGCAAGGCCTTGGGCCTACTTCCAGCCTCCTGGCACCAGATTTACTGATACTTGTGACATTTGTAGGTGTTAGGCTTCAAGGGGATGAAGTCGCACCTTCTACCCAGTGTCATGGAGCTCCGTGCAGGGTGAGATTTCAGGCTTCACCCCTGGCTCAAGGTGTGAAAACAAAACACTTCACATACTCAGTAAAGTGTATTTCACTCCTTTACAGTATCAGAATAGGGCCTGCAATGCCTTGGGTGTGTTTCCAGCCTCCAGACACCAGTTTTACTGATACTGGTGACATTTGCAGGTGTTAGGCTTCAAGGGGAAGAAGTCGCACCTTCTACCCAGGGTCATGGAGCTCCGCGCAGGGTTAGATTTCAGGGTTCACCCCTGGCTCAAGGTGTGAAAACAAAACACTTCACATACTCATGAAAGTGTATTTAACTCCTTTACAGTATCAGAACAAGGCCTTGGGCCTACTTCCAGCCTCCTGGCACCAGATTTACTGATACTTGTGACATTTGTAGGTGTTAGGCTTCAAGGGGATGAAGTCGCACCTTCTACCCAGGGTCATGGAGCTCCGCGCAGGGTGAGATTTCAGGGTTCACCCCAGGCTTGAGGTGTGAAAATAAAACACTTCACATACTCAGGAAAGTGTATTTAGCTCCTTTACAGTATCAGAATAAGGCCTGCAAGGCCTTGGGCCTACATCCAGCCTACTGGCACCAGTTTTACTGATACTTGTGACATTTGCAGGTGTTGGGCTTCAAGGGGATCAAGTCGCACTTTCTACCCAGGGTTATGGAGCTCCGCGCAGGGTGAGATTTCAGGGTTCACCCCATGCTTGAGGTGTGAAAATAAAAGCTTCACATACTCAGGAAAGTACATTTAGCTCCTTTACAGTATCAGAATAAGGCCTGCAAGGCCTTGGGCCTACTTCCAGCCTCCTGGCACCAGATTTACTGATACTTGTGACATTTGTAGGTGTTAGGCTTCAAGGGGATGAAGTCGCACCTTCTACCCAGTGTCATGGAGCTCCGTGCAGGGTGAGATTTCAGGCTTCCCCCCTGGCTGGAGGTGTGAAAATAAAACACTTCACATACTCAGGAAAGCGTATTTAGCTGCTTTACAGTATCAGAATAAGGCCTGCAAGGCCTTGGGCCTACTTCCAGCCTCCTGGCACCAGTTTTACTGATACTTGTGACACTTGGAGGTGTTATGCTTCAAGGGGATGAAGTCGCACCTTCTACCCAGGGTCATGGAGCTCCGCGCAGGGTGAGATTTCAGGCTTCACCCCTGGCTGGAGGTGTGAAAATAAAACACTTCACATACTCAGGAAAGTGTATTTAGCTGCTTTACAGTATCGGAATAAGGCCTGCAAGGCCTTGGGCCTACTTCCAGCCTCCTGGCACCAGTTTTACTGATACTTGTGACATTTGTAGGTGTTAGGCTTCAAGGGGATGAAGTCGCACCTTCTACCCAGGGTCATGGAGCTCCGCGCAGGGTGAGATTTCAGGCTTCACCCCTGGCTGGAGGTGTGAAAATAAAACACTTCACATACTCAGGAAAGTGTATTTAGCTCCTTTACAGTATCAGAATAAGGCCTGCAAGGCCTTGGGCCTACTTCCAGCCTCCTGGCACCAGTTTTACTGATACTTGTGACATTTGCAGGTGTTAGGCTTCAAGGGGATGAAGTCGCACCTTCTACCCAGGGTCATGGAGCTCCGCGCAGGGTAAGGTTTCAGGCTTCACCCTAGGCTGGAGGTGTGAAAATAAAACACTTCACATACTCAGGAAAGTGTATTTAGCTGCTTTACAGTATCAGAATAAGGCCTGCAAGGCCTTGGGCCTACTTCCAGCCTCCTGGCACCAGATTTACTGATACTTGTGACATTTGTAGGTGTTAGGCTTCAAGGGGGTGAAGTCGCACCTTCTACCCAGGGTCATGGAGCTCCGCGCAGGGTGAGATTTCAGGGTTCACCCCAGGCTTGAGGTGTGAAAATAAAACACTTCACATACTCAGGAAAGTGTATTTAGCTCCTTTACAGTATCAGAATAAGGCCTGCAAGGCCTTGGGCCTACATCCAGCCTACTGGCACCAGTTTTACTGATACTTGTGACATTTGCAGGTGTTGGGCTTCAAGGGGATCAAGTCGCACCTTCTACCCAGGGTTATGGAGCTCCGCGCAGGGTGAGATTTCAGGGTTCACCCCATGCTTGAGGTGTGAAAATAAAAGCTTCACATACTCAGGAAAGTATATTTAGCTCCTTTACAGTATCAGAATAAGGCCTGCAAGGCCTTGGGCCTACTTCCAGCCTCCTGGCACCAGTTTTACTGATACTTGTGACATTTGCAGGTGTTAGGCTTCAAGGGGATGAAGTCGCACCTTCTACCCAGCGTCATGGAGCTCCGCGCAGGGTGAGATTTCAGGCTTCACCCCTGGCTGGAGGTGTGAAAATAAAACACTTCACATACTCAGGAAATTGTATTTAGCTGCTTTACAGTATCAGAATAAGGCCTGCAAGGCCTTGGGCCTACTTCCAGCGTCCTGGCACCAGTTTTACTGATACTTGTGACATTTGCAGGTGTTAGGCTTCAAGGGGATGAAGTCGCACCTTCTACCCAGTGTCATTGAGCTCCGCGCAGGGTGAGATTTCTGGCTTCACCCCAGGCTTGAGGTGTGAAAATAAAACACTTCACATCCTCAGGAAAGTGTATTTAACTGCTTTACAGTATCATATTAAGGCCTGCAAGGCCTTGGGTGTGTTTCCAGCCTCCAGGCACCAGTTTTACTGATACTTGTGACATTTGCAGGTGTTAGGCTTCAAGGGGATGAAGTCGCACCTTCTACCCAGGGTCATGGAGCTCCGCGCAGGGTGAGATTTCAGGGTTCACCCCAGGCTTGAGGTGTGAAAAATATACACTTCACATACTCAGGAAAGTGTATTTAGCTGCTTTACAGTATCAGAATAAGGCCTGCAAGGCCTTGGGCCTACTTCCAGCCTCCTGGCACCAGTTTTACTGATACTTGTGACATTTGTAGGTGTTAGGCTTCAAGGGGATGAAGTCGCACCTTCTACCCAGGGTTATGGAGCTCCGCGCAGGGTGAGATTTCAGGGTTCACCCCTGGATGGAAGTGTGAAAATAAAACACTTCACATACTCAGGAAAGCGTATTTAGCTGCTTTACAGTATCAGAATAAGGCCTGCAAGGCCTTTGGCCTACTTCCAGCCTCCTGGCACCAGATTTACTGATACTTGTGACATTTGCAGGTGTTAGGCTTCAAGGGGATGAAGCCGCACCTTCTACCCAGGGTTATGGAGCTCCGCGCAGGGTGAGATTTCAGGCTTCACCCCTGGCTGGAGGTGTGAAAATAAAACACTTCACATACTCAGGAAAGCGTATTTAGCTGCTTTACAGTATCAGAATAAGGCCTGCAAGGCCTTGGGCCTACTTCCAGCCTCCTGGCACCAGTTTTACTGATACTTGTGACATTTGTAGGTGTTAGGCTTCAAGGGGATGAAGTCGCACCTTCTACCCAGGGTCATGGAGCTCCGCGCAGGGTGAGATTTCAGGCTTCACCCCTGGCTGGAGGTGTGAAAATAAAACACTTCACACACTCAGGAAAGTGTATTTAGCTCCTTTACAGTATCAGAATAAGGCCTGCAAGGCCTTGGGCCTACTTCCAGCCTCCTGGCACCAGTTTTACTGATACTTGTGACATTTGCAGGTGTTAGGCTTCAAGGGGATGAAGTCGCACCTTCTACCCAGGGTCATGGAGCTTCGCGCAGGGTGAGATTTCAGGGTTCACCCCTGGATGGAAGTGTGAAAATAAAACACTTCACATACTCAGGAAAGCGTATTTAGCTGCTTTACAGTATCAGAATAAGGCCTGCAAGGCCTTTGGCCTACTTCCAGCCTCCTGGCACCAGATTTACTGATACTTGTGACATTTGCAGGTGTTAGGCTTCAAGGGGATGAAGCCGCACCTTCTACCCAGGGTTATGGAGCTCCGCGCAGGGTGAGATTTCAGGCTTCACCCCTGGCTGGAGGTGTGAAAATAAAACACTTCACATACTCAGGAAAGCGTATTTAGCTGCTTTACAGTATCAGAATAAGGCCTGCAAGGCCTTGGGCCTACTTCCAGCCTCCTGGCACCAGTTTTACTGATACTTGTGACATTTGTAGGTGTTAGGCTTCAAGGGGATGAAGTCGCACCTTCTACCCAGGGTCATGGAGCTCCGCGCAGGGTGAGATTTCAGGCTTCACCCCTGGCTGGAGGTGTGAAAATAAAACACTTCACACACTCAGGAAAGTGTATTTAGCTCCTTTACAGTATCAGAATAAGGCCTGCAAGGCCTTGGGCCTACTTCCAGCCTCCTGGCACCAGTTTTACTGATACTTGTGACATTTGCAGGTGTTAGGCTTCAAGGGGATGAAGTCGCACCTTCTACCCAGGGTCATGGAGCTTCGCGCAGGGTGAGATTTCAGGGTTCACCCCTGGATGGAAGTGTGAAAATAAAACACTTCACTTACTCAGGAAAGTGTATTTAACTCATTTACAGTATCAGAACAAGGCCTGCAAGGCCTTGGGTTTGTTTCCAGCCTCCAGGCACCAGTTGTACTGATACTTGTGACACTTGGAGGTGTTATGCTTCAAGGGGATGAAGTCGCACCTTCTACCCAGGGTCATGGAGCTTCGCGCAGGGTAAGATTTCAGGATTCACCCCTGGCTGGAGGTGTGAAAATAAAACACTTCACATACTCAGGAAAGTGTATTTAACTGCTTTACAGTATCACAATAAGGCCTGCAAGGCCTTGGGTGTGTTTCCAGCCTCCAGGCACCAGTTTTACTGATACTTGTGACATTTGCAGGTGTTAGGCTTCAAGGGGATGAAGTCGCACCTTCTACCCAGGGTTATGGAGCTCCGCGCAGGGTGAGATTTCAGGGTTCACCCCTGGATGGAAGTGTGAAAATAAAACACTTCACTTACTCAGGAAAGTGTATTTAACTCCTTTACAGTATCAGAACAAGGCCTGCAAGGCCTTGGGTTTGTTTCCAGCCTCCAGGCACCAGTTGTACTGATACTTGTGACACTTGGAGGTGTTATGCTTCAAGGGGATGAAGTCGCACCTTCTACCCAGGGTCATGGAGCTCCGCGCAGGGTAAGATTTCAGGGTTCACCCCTGGCTGGAGGTGTGAAAACAAATCACTTCACATACTCATTAAAGTGTATTTCACTCCTTTACAGTATCAGAATAGGGCCTGCAATGCCTTGGGTGTGTTTCCAGCCTCCAGTCACCAGTTTTACTGATACTGGTGACATTTGCAGGTGTTAGGCTTCAAGGGGAAGAAGTCGCACCTTCTACCCAGGGTCATGGAGCTCCGCGCAGGGTTAGATTTCAGGGTTCACCCCTGGCTCAAGGTGTGAAAACAAAACACTTCACATACTCAGGAAAGTGTATTTAACTCCTTTACAGTATCAGGATAAGGCCTGCAAGGCCTTGGGTGTGTTTCCAGCACCCAGGCACCAGTTTTACTGATGCTTGTGACGTTTGCAGGTGTTAGGCTTCAAGGGGATGAAGTCGCACCTTCTACCCAGGGTTATGGAGCTCCGCTCAGGGTGAGAATTCAGGGTTCACCCCTGGCTGGTGGTGTGAAAACAAAACACTTCACATACTCATTAAAGTGTATTTAACTCCTTTACAGTATCAGAATAGGACCTGCAATGCCTTGGGTGTGTTTCCAGCCTCCAGACTCCAGTTTTACTGATACTGGTGACATTTGCAGGTGTTAGGCTTCAAGGGGATGAAGTCGCAACTTCTACCCAGGGTTATGGAGCTCCGCGCAGGGTGAGATATCAGGGTTCACCCCTGGATGAAAGTGTGAAAATAAAACACTTCACTTACTCAGGAAAGTGTATTTAACTCATTTACAGTATCAGAACAAGGCCTGCAAGGCCTTGGGTTTGTTTCCAGCCTCCAGGCACCAGTTTTACTGATACTGGTGACATTTGCAGGTGTTATGCTTCAAGGGGATGAAGTCGCACCTTCTACCCAGGGTCATGGAGCTTCGCGCAGGGTAAGATTTCAGGGTTCACCCCTGGCTGGAGGTGTGAAAATAAAACACTTCACATACTCAGGAAAGTGTATTTAACTGCTTTACAGTATCACAATAAGGCCTGCAAGGCCTTGGGTGTGTTTCCAGCCTCCAGGCACCAGTTTTACTGATACTTGTGACATTTGCAGGTGTTAGGCTTCAAGGGGATGAAGTCGCACCTTCTACCCAGGGTTATGGAGCTCCGCGCAGGGTGAGATTTCAGGGTTCACCCCTGGATGGAAGTGTGAAAATAAAACACTTCACTTACTCAGGAAAGTGTATTTAACTCCTTTACAGTATCAGAACAAGGCCTGCAAGGCCTTGGGTTTGTTTCCAGCCTCCAGGCACCAGTTGTACTGATACTTGTGACACTTGGAGGTGTTATGCTTCAAGGGGATGAAGTCGCACCTTCTACCCAGGGTCATGGAGCTCCGCGCAGGGTGAGATTTCAGGCTTCACCCCTGGCTGGAGGTGTGAAAATAAAACACTTCACATACTCAGGAAAGTGTATTTAGCTCCTTTACAGTATCAGAATAAGGCCTGCAAGGCCTTGGGCCTACTTCCAGCCTCCTGGCACCAGTTTTACTGATACTTGTGACATTTGCAGGTGTTAGGCTTCAAGGGGATGAAGTCGCACCTTCTACCCAGGGTCATGGAGCTCCGCGCAGGGTAAGGTTTCAGGCTTCACCCCAGGCTGGAGGTGTGAAAATAAAACACTTCACATACTCAGGAAAGTGTATTTAGCTGCTTTACTGTATCAGAATAAGGCCTGCAAGGCCTTGGGCCTACTTCCAGCCTCCTGGCACCAGTTTTACTGATACTTGTGACATTTGCAGGTGTTAGGCTTCAAGGGGATGAAGTCGCACCTTCTACCCAGGGTCATGGAGCTCCGCGCAGGGTGAGATTTCAGGCTTCACCCCTGGCTGGAGGTGTGAAAATAAAACACTTCACATACTCAGGAAATTGTATTTAGCTGCTTTACAGTATCAGAATAAGGCCTGCAAGGCCTTGGGCCTACTTCCAGCGTCCTGGCACCAGTTTTACTGATACTTGTGACATTTGCAGGTGTTAGGCTTCAAGGGGATGAAGTCGCACCTTCTACCCAGTGTCATGGAGCTCCGCGCAGGGTGAGATTTCTGGCTTCACCCCAGGCTTGAGGTGTGAAAATAAAACACTTCACATCCTCAGGAAAGTGTATTTAACTGCTTTACAGTATCATAATAAGGCCTGCAAGGCCTTGGGTGTGTTTCCAGCCTCCAGGCACCAGTTTTACTGATACTTGTGACATTTGCAGGTGTTAGGCTTCAAGGGGATGAAGTCGCACCTTCTACCCAGGGTCATGGAGCTCCGCGCAGGGTGAGAATTCAGGGTTCACCCCTGGCTGTTGGTGTGAAAACAAAACACTTTACATACTCAGTAAAGTGTATTTAACTCCTTCACAGTATCAGAACAAGGCCTGCAAGGCCTTGGGCCTACTTCCAGCCTCCTGGCACCAGTTTTACTGATACTTGTGACATTTGTAGGTGTTAGGCTTCAAGGGGATGAAGTCGCACCTTCTACCCAGGGTCATGGAGCTTCGCGCAGGGTAAGATTTCAGGGTTCACCCCTGGCTGGAGGTGTGAAAATAAAACACTTCACATACTCAGGAAAGTGTATTTAACTGCTTTACAGTATCACAATAAGGCCTGCAAGGCCTTGGGTGTGTTTCCAGCCTCCAGGCATCAGTTTTACTGATACTTGTGACATTTGCAGGTGTTAGGCTTCAAGGGGATGAAGTCGCACCTTCTACCCAGGGTTATGGAGCTCCGCGCAGGGTGAGATTTCAGGGTTCACCCCTGGATGGAAGTGTGAAAATAAAACACTTCACTTACTCAGGAAAGTGTATTTAACTCCTTTACAGTATCAGAACAAGGCCTGCAAGGCCTTGGGTTTGTTTCCAGCCTCCAGGCACCAGTTGTACTGATACTTGTGACACTTGGAGGTGTTATGCTTCAAGGGGATGAAGTCGCACCTTCTACCCAGGGTTATGGAGCTCCGCGCAGGGTGAGATTTCAGGGTTCACCCCTGGATGGAAGTGTGAAAACAAAACACTTCACATTCTCAGTAAAGTGTATTTAACTCCTTTACAGTATCAGAATAGGACCTGCAATGCCTTGGGTGTGTTTCCAGCCTCCAGACACCAGTTTTACTGATACTGGTGACATTTGCAGGTGTTAGGCTTCAAGGGGATGAAGTCGCAACTTCTACCCAGCGTTATGGAGCTCCGCGCAGGGTGAGAATTCAGGGTTCACCCCTGGCTGTTGGTGTGAAAACAAAACACTTTACATACTCAGTAAAGTGTATTTAACTCCTTCACAGTATCATAACAAGGCCTTGGGCCTAGTTCCAGCCTCCTAGCACCAATTTACTGATACTTGTGACATTTGCAGGTGTTAGGCTTCAAGGGGATGAAGTTGCACCTTCTACCCAAGGTTATGGAGCTCCGCGCAGGGTGAGAATTCAGGGTTCACCCCTGGCTGTTGGTGTGAAAACAAAACACTTTACATACTCAGTAAAGTGTATTTAACTCCTTCACAGTATCAGAACAAGGCCTGCCAGGCCTTGGGCCTAATTCCAGCCTCCTGGCACCAATTTACTGATACTTGTGACATTTGCAGGTGTTAGGCTTCAAGGGGATAAAGTTGCACCTTCTACCCAAGGGTATGGAGCTCCGCGCAGGGTGAGATATCAGGGTTCACCCCTGGCTGGAGGTGTGAAAATAAAACACTTCACATACTCAGGAAAGTGTATTTAACTCCTTTACAGTATCAGAATAAGGCCTGCAAGGCCTTGGGTGTGTTTCCAGCATCCAGGCACCAGTTTTACTGATGCTTGTGACATTTGCAGGTGTTAGGCTTCAAGGGGATGAAGTCGCACCTTCTACCCAGGGTCATGGAGCTCCGCGCAGGGTTATGTTTCAGGGTTCACCCCTGGCTCAAGGTGTGAAAACAAAACACTTCACATACTCAGGAAAGTGTATTTAGCTGCTTTACAGTATCAGAACAAGGCCTACAAGGCCTTGGGCCTACTTTCAGCCTCCTGGCACCAGTTTTACTGATACTGGTGACATTTGCAGGTGTTAGGCTTCAAGGGGATGAAGTCGCAACTTCTACCCAGGGTTATGGAGCTCCGCGCAGGGTGAGAATTCAGGGTTCACCCCTGGCTGTTGGTGTGAAAACAAAACACTTTACATACTCAGTAAAGTGTATTTAACTCCTTCACAGTATCAGAACAAGGCCTGCAAGGCCTTGGGCCTACTTCCAGCCTCCTAGCACCAATTTACTGATACTTGTGACATTTGCAGGTGTTAGGCTTCAAGGGGATGAAGTTGCACCTTCTACCCAAGGTTATGGAGCTCCGCTCAGGGTGAGAATTCAGGGTTCACCCCTGGCTGGTGGTGTGAAAACAAAACACTTTACATACTCAGTAAAGTGTATTTAACTCCTTCACAGTATCAGAACAAGGCCTGCAAGGCCTTGGGTGTGTTTCCAGCCTCCAGGTACCAGTTTTACTGATACTTTGTGACATTTTAAGGTGTTAAGCTTCAAGGGGATGAAGTCTCACCTTCTACCCAGGGTTATAGAGCTCCGCGCAGGGTGAGATTTCAGGGTTCACTCCAGGTTGGAGGTGTGAAAATAAAACACCTCACATTCTCAGGAAAGTGTATTTAGCTCCTTTACAGTATCAGAATATGGCCTGCAAGGCCTTGGGCCTACTTCCAGCCTCCTGGCACCAGTTGTACTGATACTTGTGACATTTGTAGGTGTTAGGCTTCAAGGGGATGAAGTCGCACCTTCTACCCAGGGTCATGGAGCTCCGCGCAGGGTGAGATTTCAGGCTTCACCCCTGGCTGGAGGTGTGAAAATAAAACACTTCACATACTCAGGAAAGCGTATTTAGCTGCTTTACAGTATCAGAATAAGGCCTGCAAGGCCTTGGGCCTACTTCCAGCCTCCTGGCACCAGTTTTACTGATACTTGTGACATTTGTAGGTGTTAGGCTTCAAGGGGATGAAGTCGCACCTTCTACCCAGGGTCATGGAGCTCCGCGCAGGGTGAGATTTCAGGGTTCACCCCAGGCTTGAGGTGTGAAAAATATACACTTCACATACTCAGGAAAGTGTATTTAGCTGCTTTACAATATCAGAATAAGGCCTGCAAGGCCTTGGGCCTACTTCCAGCCTCCTGGCACCAGTTTTACTGATACTTGTGACATTTGTAGGTGTTAGGCTTCAAGGGGATGAAGTCGCACCTTCTACCCAGGGTTATGGAGCTCCGCGCAGGGTGAGATTTCAGGGTTCACCCCTGGATGGAAGTGTGAAAATAAAACACTTCACATACTCAGGAAAGTGCATTTAGCTGCTTTACAGTATCAGAATAAGGCCTGCAAGGCCTTGGGCCTACTTCCAGCCTCCTGGCACCAGATTTACTGATACTTGTGACATTTGCAGGTGTTAGGCTTCAAGGGGATGAAGTCGCACCTTCTACCCAGGGTTATGGAGCTCCGCGCAGGGTGAGATTTCAGGGTTCACCCCTGGATGGAAGTGTGAAAATAAAACACTTCACTTACTCAGGAAAGTGTATTTAACTCCTTTACAGTATCAGAACAAGGCCTGCAAGGCCTTGGGTTTGTTTCCAGCCTCCAGGCACCAGTTGTACTGATACTTGTGACACTTGGAGGTGTTATGCTTCAAGGGGATGAAGTCGCACCTTCTACCCAGGGTCATGGAGCTCCGCGCAGGGTGAGATTTCAGGCTTCACCCCTGGCTGGAGGTGTGAAAATAAAACACTTCACATACTCAGGAAAGTGTATTTAGCTGCTTTACAGTATCAGAATAAGGCCTGCAAGGCCTTGGGCCTACTTCCAGCCTCCTGGCACCAGTTTTACTGATACTTGTGACATTTGTAGGTGTTAGGCTTAAAGGGGATGAAGTTGCACCTTCTACCCAGGGTTATGGACCTTCGCGCAGGGTATGATTTCGGGTTTCAACCCTGGCTGGAGATGTGAAATCAAAACACTTCACAGACTCAGTAAAGAGTATTTAAGTCCTTCACAGTAACAGAACAAGGCCTGCAAGGCCTTTGGCCTGATTCCAGCCTCCTGGCACTAATTTACTGATACTTGTGACATTTGCAGGCGTTAGGCTTCAAGGGGACAAAGTCGCACCTTCTACCCGGGCTTATGGAGCTCCGCGCAGGGTGAGATATCAGGGTTCACCCCTGGCTGGAGGTGTGAAAATAAAGCACTTCGCATACTCAGGAAAGTGTATTTAACTCCTTTAACGTATCAGAATAATGCCTGCAAGGCCTTGGGTGTGTTTCCAGCCTCCAGGCACCAGTTTTACTGATAATTGTGACATTTGCCGGTGTTAGGCTTCATGGGGATGAAGTTGCACCTTCTACCCAGGGTTATGGAGCTCCGCGCAGGGTGAGAAGTCAGGGTTCACCCCTGGCTGGAGGTGTGAAAATAAAACACTTCACATACTCAGGAAAGTGTATTTAACTCCTTTACAGTATCAGAATAAGGCCTGCAAGGCCTTGGGTGTGTTTCCAGCATCCAGGCACCAGTTTTACTGATGCTTGTGACCTTTGCAGGTGTTAGGCTTCAAGGGGAGGAAGTCGCACCTTCTACCCAGGGTCATGGAGCTCCGCGCAGGGTTAGATTTCAGGGTTCACCCCTGGCTCAAGGTGTGAAAACAAATCACTTCACATACTCAGTAAAGTGTATTTCACTCCTTTACAGTATCAGAATAGGGCATGCAATGCCTTGGGTGTGTTTCCAGCCTCCAGACACCAGTTTTACTGATACTGGTGACATTTGCAGGTGTTAGGCTTCAAGGGGAAGAAGTCGCACCTTCTACCCAGGGTCATGGAGCTCCGCGCAGGGTTAGATTTCAGGGTTCACCCCTGGCTCAAGGTGTGAAAACAAAACACTTCACATACTCAGGAAAGTGTATTTAACTCCTTTACAGTATCAGGATAAGGCCTGCAAGGCCTTGGGTGTGTTTCCAGCACCCAGGCACCAGTTTTACTGATGCTTGTGACGTTTGCAGGTGTTAGGCTTCAAGGGGATGAAGTCGCACCTTCTACCCAGGGTTATGGAGCTCCGCTCAGGGTGAGAATTCAGGGTTCACCCCTGGCTGGTGGTGTGAAAACAAAACACTTCACATACTCAGTAAAGTGTATTTAACTCCTTTACAGTATCAGAATAGGACCTGCAATGCCTTGGGTGTATTTCCAGCCTCCAGACTCCAGTTTTACTGATGCTTGTGACATTTGCAGGTGTTAGGCTTCAAGGGGATGAAGTCGCAACTTCTACCCAGGGTTATGGAGCTCCGCGCAGGGTGAGATTTCAGGGTTCACCCCTGGATGGAAGTGTGAAAATAAAACACTTCACTTACTCAGGAAAGTGTATTTAACTCCTTTACAGTATCAGGATAAGGCCTGCAAGGCCTTGGGTGTGTTTCCAGCACCCAGGCACCAGTTTTACTGATGCTTGTGACGTTTGCAGGTGTTAGGCTTCAAGGGGATGAAGTCGCACCTTCTACCCAGGGTTATGGAGCTCCGCTCAGGGTGAGAATTCAGGGTTCCCCCCTGGCTGGTGGTGTGAAAACAAAACACTTCACATACTCATTAAAGTGTATTTAACTCCTTTACAGTATCAGAATAGGACCTGCAATGCCTTGGGTGTGTTTCCAGCCTCCAGACTCCAGTTTTACTGATACTGGTGACATTTGCAGGTGTTAGGCTTCAAGGGGATGAAGTCGCAACTTCTACCCAGGGTTATGGAGCTCCGCGCAGGGTGAGATATCAGGGTTCACCCCTGGATGGAAGTGTGAAAATAAAACACTTCACTTACTCAGGAAAGTGTATTTAACTCATTTACAGTATCAGAACAAGGCCTGCAAGGCCTTGGGTTTGTTTCCAGCCTCGAGGCACCAGTTGTACTGATACTTGTGACACTTGGAGGTGTTATGCTTCAAGGGGATGAAGTCGCACCTTCTACCCAGGGTCATGGAGCTTCGCGCAGGGTAAGATTTCAGGGTTCACCCCTGGCTGGAGGTGTGAAAATAAAACACTTCACATACTCAGGAAAGTGTATTTAACTGCTTTACAGTATCATAATAAGGCCTGCAAGGCCTTGGGTGTGTTTCCAGCCTCCAGGCACCAGTTTTACTGATACTTGTGACATTTGCAGGTGTTAGGCTTCAAGGGGATGAAGTCGCACCTTCTACCCAGGGTTATGGAGCTCCGCGCAGGGTGAGATTTCAGGGTTCACCCCTGGATGGAAGTGTGAAAATAAAACACTTCACTTACTCAGGAAAGTGTATTTAACTCCTTTACAGTATCAGAACAAGGCCTGCAAGGCCTTGGGTTTGTTTCCAGCCTCCAGGCACCAGTTGTACTGATACTTGTGACACTTGGAGGTGTTATGCTTCAAGGGGATGAAGTCGCACCTTCTACCCAGGGTCATGGAGCTCCGCGCAGGGTGAGATTTCAGGCTTCACCCCTGGCTGGAGGTGTGAAAATAAAACACTTCACATACTCAGGAAAGTGTATTTAGCTGATTTACAGTATCAGAATAAGGCCTGCAAGGCCTTGGTACTACTTCCAGCCTCCTGGCACCAGTTTTACTGATACTTGTGACATTTGTAGGTGTTAGGCTTAAAGGGGATGAAGTTGCACCTTCTACCCAGGGTTATGGACCTTCGCGCAGGGTATGATTTCGGGTTTCAACCCTGGCTGGAGATGTGAAATCAAAACACTTCACAGACTCAGTAAAGAGTATTTAAGTCCTTCACAGTAACAGAACAAGGCCTGCAAGGCCTTTGGCCTGATTCCAGCCTCCTGGCACTAATTTACTGATACTTGTGACATTTGCAGGCGTTAGGCTTCAAGGGGACAAAGTCGCACCTTCTACCCGGGCTTATGGAGCTCCGCGCAGGGTGAGATATCAGGGTTCACCCCTGGCTGGAGGTGTGAAAATAAAGCACTTCGCATACTCAGGAAAGTGTATTTAACTCCTTTAACGTATCAGAATAATGCCTGCAAGGCCTTGGGTGTGTTTCCAGCCTCCAGGCACCAGTTTTACTGATAATTGTGACATTTGCCGGTGTTAGGCTTCATGGGGATGAAGTCGCACCTTCTACCCAGGGTTATGGAGCTCCGCGCAGGGTGAGAAGTCAGGGTTCACCCCTGGCTGGAGGTGTGAAAATAAAACACTTCACATACTCAGGAAAGTGTATTTAACTCCTTTACAGTATCAGAATAAGGCCTGCAAGGCCTTGGGTGTGTTTCCAGCATCCAGGCACCAGTTTTACTGATGCTTGTGACCTTTGCAGGTGTTAGGCTTCAAGGGGAGGAAGTCGCACCTTCTACCCAGGGTCATGGAGCTCCGCGCAGGGTTAGATTTCAGGGTTCACCCCTGGCTCAAGGTGTGAAAACAAATCACTTCACATACTCAGTAAAGTGTATTTCACTCCTTTACAGTATCAGAATAGGGCCTGCAATGCCTTGGGTGTGTTTCCAGCCTCCAGACACCAGTTTTACTGATACTGGTGACATTTGCAGGTGTTAGGCTTCAAGGGGAAGAAGTCGCACCTTCTACCCAGGGTCATGGAGCTCCGCGCAGGGTTAGATTTCAGGGTTCACCCCTGGCTCAAGGTGTGAAAACAAAACACTTCACATACTCAGGAAAGTGTATTTAACTCCTTTACAGTATCAGGATAAGGCCTGCAAGGCCCTGGGTGTGTTTCCAGCATCCAGGCACCAGTTTTACTGATGCTTGTGACGTTTGCAGGTGTTAGGCTTCAAGGGGATGAAGTCGCACCTTCTACCCAGGGTTATGGAGCTCCGCTCAGGGTGAGAATTCAGGGTTCACCCCTGGCTGGTGGTGTGAAAACAAAACACTTCACATACTCAGTAAAGTGTATTTAACTCCTTTACAGTATCAGAATAGGACCTGCAATGCCTTGGGTGTGTTTCCAGCCTCCTAGCACCAATTTACTGATACTTGTGACATTTGCAGGTGTTAGGCTTCAAGGGGATGAAGTTGCACCTTCTACCCAAGGTTATGGAGCTCCGCGCAGGGTGAGAATTCAGGGTTCACCCCTGGCTGTTGGTGTGAAAACAAAACACTTTACATACTCAGTAAAGTGTATTTAACTCCTTCACAGTATCAGAACAAGGCCTGCAAGGCCTTGGGTGTGTTTCCAGCCTCCAGGTACCAGTTTTACTGATACTTTGTGACATTTTAAGGTGTTAAGCTTCAAGGGGATGAAGTCTCACCTTCTACCCAGGGTTATAGAGCTCCGCGCAGGGTGAGATTTCAGGGTTCACCCCAGGTTGGAGGTGTGAAAATAAAACACCTCACATTCTCAGGAAAGTGTATTTAGCTCCTTTACAGTATCAGAATATGGCCTGCAAGGCCTTGGGCCTACTTCCAGCCTCCTGGCACCAGTTGTACTGATACTTGTGACATTTGTAGGTGTTAGGCTTCAAGGGGATGAAGTCGCACCTTCTACCCAGGGTCATGGAGCTCCGCGCAGGGTGAGATTTCAGGGTTCACCCCTGGATGGAGGTGTGACTATGTGGAGTGTTTTGTTTTCACACCTCCAGCCAGGCATGAACCCTGAAATCTCACCCTGCGCGGAGCTCCTCAACCCTGTGTAGAAGGTGCAACTTCATCCCCTTGAAGCTGTACACCTCCAAATGTCACACATATTACTAAAACAGGTACCTGGAAGCTAGGGATGGGCCGGAGATCCTGAAGGCTAAGATCTGATACTGGGACTGGTGTTCATGTACGTTCTGGACTATGTGAAGTGTTCTGTTTTCTTCCCCTACCTCCGTCCAAATTAGCAGCAGGCCTCGATTAGGCTACAGGGCGCAGAATATCATTTCTGGTCTCAGGTCTCCCTCGTGATATACCATTGGATTCAGGAGTGGTCCCCACTCCAGCGATAGGGCTCAGTAGAACAGTTGTAGTCACATGCCTCACTCTGTACTGTACTATTCAGTTCCGCAGTGGGCCTCCCCCCGGTCATAGGCTCAGCGTCTGACATACAGTAACTCACTCTGTCTACAGATGTCACCTCAGACGTACACCTAGCTCCAGCTTTAAAAATCAGCTCAGTAGAGTGCCTCCATGCCGGTACTGGGGTCTCCATTTCAGGTGCATTCCCACCCTCTGCTCTCACTTGGGGTGTTTTTAAACATGTAGGCCTAACTCGGCCGCCTTCCTTCGTTGTGTCACTGTATTTATTTTATTTAGTCTGCGCCCGCCTCCTCTGGCTCGGCGCTCGGCAGTGAATGCCCTCTGCCTGCATGTGAAGCTGCCAGCACACGGCCGCCTGGTGATGCATGCGAGGCCGGAGCCAGGGCCGTGCCCCGCTGCTTGTAAAAGGCCTCCGGTTGCGCCCCCCCCAGCCGTGGGTGCCACAGCCGAGGGTGCAGGCGCCGGGCTGGGGGCTCCCTGGCATTGTTTCCACCCCGCGCTCGGCCGGCGGAGCCCTGTGTTACTTCGGCCCGTTCCAGAACGCGCTCCCCGCGGCCCCCGCAGCCCCACTGTGACGCCGCAGGGCCCGCTCCCTGCAGGAGCCCCCTCCCTCCCGCGGGCCGCCGCTCCCGGCCGCAGGAGGCGAGAGTGGACCGGGGAAAAGGGGCCGGGAGCCCGCGATTTCAGGCATGGAGGCGTCCACCGTCGGGGGAGCGCCGTCTCCCCGCGGATCACAAGCCAGGGACGAGGGGTGGATCCGAAACGGGGGCAGGCCCGGGAGAGGGCCGAAGCTGGGCTCCTGGTCATACATGTGTGGAAGCGCGTGTTTAACTGATTGTGCTTTAAAACGTGGATAATCGGAAGGTAGGAAACACAAAAGTCAGCTCGGAGCAGAGAGCCGAGTGTGCCTCGCAGAGCCCTGTCTGCTCGCGACCAATCAGAGGCTGGCTCCTCCCTGTATATATTCACGGGGCTCGGGCCGAGAGGGACATTTCTGTTCTGTGACAGCGCCCGCGCCGAGACTTGCATTGCAATGGCCGAAACCGCTCCAGCCGCCGCGGCGCCTCCCGCTGAGGTCGCCCCCAAGAAGAAGCAGCAGAAGAAGACAGCGGGGGCCTCCAAGGCCAAAAAGCCTTCCGGCCCCAGCGTGGCCGATCTGATCTTGAAGGTGGTGACCGCCTCTGCCGAGAGGAAGGGAGTCTCCCTGTCGGCCATGAAGAAGGGGCTGATCGCCGAGGGCTACGATGTGGACAAGAACAAGAGCCGGGTCAAGGCCTCCGTCAAGAGCCTGGTCAGCAAAGGCGCCCTGGCCCAGCTGAAGGGCACCGGGGCCTCCGGATCCTTCAAGGTGAACAAGAAGCAGCTGGAGGGCAAGAAGGCGGCCAAGAAGGCGGCCGCCAAGACCAAGAAACCAGCGGCCAAGAAAGCTGCCCCTGCTGCCAAGAAGCCCAAAAAGGCTCCCGCGGGGGTCAAGAAGAGCCCTAAGAAGGTCAAGAAGCCAGCGGCAGCAAAGAGCCCCAAGAAGCCCAAGGCTGCCCCCGCCAAGAAGGCTGCCAAGAGCCCAGCGAAAGCCAAGGCGGCGAAGCCCAAAGTGGCCAAGAAAAGCCCTGCCAAGGTAGTCAAACCCAAGGCAGCCAAGCCCAAAGCAGCCAAGCCCAAGAAGGCAGCGCCCAAGAAGAAGTAAGGGCTTGCACCGAGACACTGCAAACACAACGGCTCTTTTAAGAGCCATCCACCCGGTCTAGAAGAGAGCTTGTTCACCCCCACCCTTTCACCCCGCGTGCACACTTCTCAATAATAATAAACGGCACAGTAAATCCCTAGCGCACCTTTACACACGCGAGTGCCGTGTGTGATCTTGGTCATATGAACGGCTCTTTTGGTGCTGCGTGGATTGGAATCTTTATAACAAAGAAAGAAGGGGGTCTGGGAGTTATTAGACCTCAGTTTATAATAAATGTGAGATAACGTGTGCCTTGGTGCTTTCACTGTATCCGGGCAGACTCGAAGTGGTGTCTGCATAAAGCAGACGATTGTGAACGTGAAATCGAGCGCAGTCAACGGCGGCGTGTTCCAGGGTGACCAAGGGCGGTACACTTAAAACATCCTGGTCTCCTCGCCCAGTTGATCGGGGGCGAGTGGTTCGTGTGACTACAAATGAGTGGATGGACACGGAGACAAAGGTTGACCGAAGCGCGGGCTTCGGCTCCAACGTACATCGTCCAATCGGAGGGTGTCTTTTTCTCCACAGCTCATTGGAGAGGCAGGCTACAGCCTCCGGTTGAGTAGCCAATCGTTGCACACCGCGGGCTGTTTTCAAACCTGGGGCGGTCGCTTCAGCCAACCAGAGCAGCCCTCCGTCTTCGAGTGCATAAATAGGGCTCTTGCCTGCTCGAACTCCATTCTTCCTCGCTCGTCGTTGAGAGAGACCGCTCCCGCCATGGCCCGCACCAAGCAGACAGCCCGCAAGTCCACCGGCGGCAAAGCGCCTCGCAAGCAGCTGGCCACCAAGGCTGCCCGCAAGAGCGCCCCTGCCACCGGTGGAGTCAAGAAGCCTCACCGCTACCGACCCGGCACTGTGGCTCTCCGCGAGATCCGCCGCTACCAGAAGTCCACCGAGCTCCTCATCCGCAAGCTGCCCTTCCAGCGCTTGGTGAGGGAGATCGCCCAGGACTTCAAGACCGACCTGCGCTTCCAGAGCTCCGCCGTCATGGCCCTGCAAGAGGCCAGCGAGGCCTACCTGGTCGGGCTCTTCGAGGACACCAACCTGTGCGCCATCCACGCCAAGAGGGTGACCATCATGCCCAAGGACATCCAGCTGGCCCGTCGTATCCGAGGCGAGAGGGCCTAAGGAGACACCGACCCGAACAACCACCACAACGGCTCTTTTAAGGGCCACCACCCTGTCACCTACGAGCTTCTCTTATCTGCCATGTTCTACAGGTGTGGGTGGGTGGGCTGGCTGAGAGTACCCCGAGTACTGGGTAACTTATACCGGCACTGGGAAACTTATACCGGCACTGGGAAATCCGAGCACTCGGTGTGCACAGCCACCTCTTCAATTAATAAAGCGCTTTGTTTGGGTAGAGGGTCGTGCTGGGATCCGCTGGTCACAAGCCAGCGCTGTGGGGCATCTGTACATCGGGTTTATGTGTCCCGATTTCGGGAGCCTTTGCCCTGGGGCGGATGTTAGCCGTTGCCCCTGGTCTTAAAGTACAAACACAACGTGACACCCGCACACACTAAAACTGGTCGCAGGAAACAATAAGCCCGGGGGCAGCCGTGCGAGTTCCGCGTGGGCTTTATTTAACGTCATCGTTACATTACAGTGCTTGTGTGACACTTGGTCCCAAAGAGGGCTCATTCATATAAACATGCTTATTAAAACGGGTTGCCTGGTCCATCGTCCCTCGGTCTGCAGCAAGCCCCGTGAGAGCGGGTCTTGTGCGCTCAACATTACCGTTTAAAACACTTCTTTCTCCGGTCATAAATGAAGCACATTAGCTCTTAGGGGAGGACGTGAGTGGCCCTTAAAAGAGCCGTTGTGTTAGTTGGGGATGCGCCTCGAAGCCTTACTTGGCGCTGGTGTACTTGGTGACGGCCTTGGTGCCCTCGGACACGGCGTGCTTGGCCAGCTCTCCGGGCAGCAGCAGACGCACTGCGGTCTGGATCTCCCGGGAGGTGATGGTGCGCCGCGAGTTGTAGTGGGCCAGGCGGGAAGCCTCCCCGGCGATGCGCTCGAAGATGTCGTTCACGAAGGAGTTCATGATGCCCATGGCCTTGGAGGAGATGCCGGTGTCCGGGTGCACCTGCTTCATCACTTTGTAAATGTAGATAGCATAGCTTTCCTTCCTGCTCCTCTTGCGCTTCTTCCCGTCCTTCTTGGGCGGCTTGGAGAGCGCTTTCTTGGAGCCCTTCTTGGGAGCCGGCGCGGACTTGGCTGGTTCAGGCATGGTCGACAATCTGCACCGCTTCCTGTGGAGCCGAGAGAAATAAGGCAGGCGAGCCCGGCACTTGTATTTATAGGCTGGCCGTGTAAAGTAGCTGCTTCTCTGCTCTCCCGTCTCATTGGCAGGCTCAGGCAGGGCCCCCACTTCCCTTTGTAATGCGGTACTGGAACTTTGATTGGTGAAAAGGAAGCCCTCCTCCCTCCAATGAGAAGAACTATCAGAGCCTAGCTGTCAACCAATCAGAAGCGCCCGAAGTCTTTATATCGCCGGAGTCCCGCAGAACAGCAGTACTATTCTCTCTGTTGTGTGAGTGAGCCCCTGCATCGATCGCCATGTCTGGACGCGGAAAGCAAGGAGGAAAGGCCCGCGCTAAGGCCAAGACACGCTCTTCCAGAGCCGGGCTCCAGTTCCCCGTGGGCCGTGTGCACAGGCTGCTCCGCAAGGGAAGCTACGCCGAGAGGGTGGGCGCCGGTGCCCCAGTCTATCTGGCTGCAGTCCTGGAGTACCTGACCGCTGAGATCCTGGAGCTGGCCGGCAACGCGGCCCGGGACAACAAAAAGACCCGCATCATCCCCAGACACCTCCAGCTGGCCATCCGCAACGACGAGGAGCTGAACAAGCTGCTGGGCCGAGTCACCATCGCCCAGGGAGGAGTCCTGCCCAACATCCAGGCCGTGCTGCTGCCCAAGAAAACCGAGAGCCACAAGGCAGGGGGCAAAGCAAGCAAGTAAAGGCCCGCAGACCACCGTGGAAACGCACCCTAAACACAAAGGCTCTTTTCAGGGCCAACCACAGACTCCATCAAAGAGCGTATCCGTGGCCAAGGTGTTACTCTGGCGGCTTCATAGTTGCGGCAGCGCCCGCACCGTCGCTACATAGGAGGGCATGCACAAGCCCTCGGACGTACACGTAGATCTTGCCCCCGTCCCAAAACCTAGCTTGAGGCCCACAATAATAATGTTTTTGTAAAAAAAAAAAAAAAATGTACATTTTAATAGGGGCAGTTTACAGACTTGCCACAACCGGGCGTGACATGTGGACAGTGTTACGGGGTGGCGGGCGGCCGCACACAGCTGGGTGCTGCCGGCGAGGCCGTTAACCTGTTTGCTCCATTAACACTTTTCAGAGCCTTCTGTTCATGGTGGGAGCGGGCACCGAGCGCCAGGGTTAGGCGGGCCGCGGTGACGAGTGGGGGCCCGGGAAGGGAGGCGCGTGTGTGTGTGCTTGACTGTGATCTATGCCCCGGCGGCAGCTGCAGAGTCCACGACAAAGAGGCGGCTGGGAGCGCGCTCTTTTTCAAACGGCAACGGCCGCTCCAGCCCCCGCTCCCTGCAGAGGGCGGTCCGGGGCGGGCTCCCTCGCCATCCTTTGAGTCACGTGGGCCGCTTGCAGCGCCCTAGCTGGTCCGGCACAGCTCCTCCATATAAGCAGCCGCCGCGGGCCGCGGCCCTCATTTCTGCTCAGTCACAGCACCGACAGGAGACCATGTCTGGACGCGGTAAAGGAGGGAAGGGGCTCGGCAAAGGCGGCGCCAAGAGGCACCGCAAGGTGCTCCGGGACAACATCCAGGGCATCACCAAGCCAGCCATTCGCCGCCTGGCGCGCCGTGGCGGGGTCAAGCGCATCTCCGGCCTCATCTACGAGGAGACCCGCGGGGTGTTGAAGGTTTTCCTGGAGAACGTGATCCGGGACGCCGTCACCTACACCGAGCACGCCAAGAGGAAGACCGTCACCGCCATGGATGTGGTCTACGCCCTGAAGCGTCAGGGTCGCACCCTCTACGGATTCGGCGGGTAAACACTCGGTTTGCCCACGGAAAAAACAAAACAAAACCCAAAGGCTCTTTTAAGAGCCGACCACGATGTCATGGGAGAGCTGTGTCTATGCGCTAGGGCTGCTTTCTAGGCCCACAGCGGGTCGAGTGAGGGGTGCATCAGGGGAACTCTCCGCAGCCACCCTGCCATGCAAGGCACTGTCCCGGGGCCAGGGTGCCTTCCTGGAGCCCCGGCATGGGGGTCCAGGGGCGCGTTCATCCCAGTCCAGCCCATGGGGCCGCTATCCTGAAGCCCTGTACTGGGCACCTAAGGCGGGTATAGCCCGGCCCAGGGGCCCGCCATCCTGGAGCCCTGAACTGGGGACCTAAGGCGGGTATAGGCCGGCCCAGGGGCCCGCCATCCTAGAGCCCTGTACTGGGGACCCAAGGCGAGTTTGGCCCGGCCCAGGGCCGGTCATTTCTCCCTCAACTATTAAGCCCCCACGTAGTGGGGGTTTACAGAACACGGACGAGGGACAAAGGTTAGAGTTAGCCGCGCCGGGAGTGCGGCCGGCCATCTGGTCGCCGAGTTGCGCGACCAGATGGCCCTCGGAGCTGAGCGACCAGATGGCCGGGCGGCGGATCGGCCGCGCTAACTCTAACTTTTGTCTCCCGCTCGGGCGCTGTAAGCCCCCACTCCGTGGGGGCTTAATAGTCAGTAAAATAGAGTTCCCATGCAGGGCCATGGGGTGTGGGATCCTCATTTTTTTTGTGATCGATCGTGACCGATTTCGGGACCCTCTGGGCCTCTAAGCACCTGTTTTAGTACTTTTTTTAAATTTATTTATTTATTCTTTTGTTGGCATTTTGGTTCAAGGGGACCATGGCACTACTTCTACCCAGGGCAATGGAGCTCCGCTTCGGGTAACATTTCAGGTTTTCCCCCTTAGCTGGAGATGGGCCCCAATAAAAAAAAAAAATCGCAATAATAATATAATACATATATTTTTATTTTTTTATTTTTTTTTCGCCCAAAAATGAAATAATGTCCTTCACAGTATCTGGTCCATTTTATTAGCCTCCAGTCACCCCTTTAACAATGTTTAATACAAAAATAAAAAAAAAGTACTAACATTTTAGGTCCAAGGGGACGAAGTCACTTTTTCTACACAGGGCTATGGAGCTTCGATTGGGGTAATATTTCAGGATTTAACCCTCGGCTGGAGGTGGGAAAAAAAACTTCACTCAAAAGGTACACAAAGCCCTTTACATTATCAGATCCAAGACTTCAGTGTCTCGGGCCCATTTCTAGCCTCCAGGCGCTTGATTTATTCTTTTTATGACATTTTGAAAATTACAGGTTTAAGGGGACACAGTATCTCCTTCTACCCAGGGCTATGGAGCTCCGCGCAGGGTGAGATTTCAGGGTTCACCCCTGGCTGCAGGTGTGAAGATAAAACACTTCACATAATCAGGAAAGTGTATTTAGCTGCTTTACAGTATCAGAACAAGGCCTGCAAGGTCTTGGGTTTGTTTCCAGCCTCCAGGCACCAGTTGTACTGATCCTTGTGACACTTGGAGGTGTTATGCTTCAAGGGGATGAAGTCGCACCTTCTACCCAGGGTCATGGAGCTCCGCACAGGGTGAGATTTCAGGCTTCACCCCTGGCTGGAGGTGTGAAAATAAAACACTTCACATACTCAGGAAAGTGTATTTAGCTGCTTTACAGTATCAGAATAAGGCCTGCAAGGCCTTGGGCCTACTTCCAGCCTCCTGGCACCAGTTTTACTGATACTTGTGACATTTGCAGGTGTTAGGCTTCAAGGGGATGACGTCTCACCTTCTACCCAGGGTCATGGAGCTCCGCGCAGGGTGAGATTTCAGGGTTCACCCCTGGATGGAAGTGTGAAAATAAAACACTTCACATACTCAGGAAAGTGTATTTAACTCCTTTACAGTATCAGAACAAGGCCTGCAAGGCCTTGGGCCTACTTCCAGCCTCCTGGCACCAGATTTACTGATACTTGTGACATTTGTAGGTGTTAGGCTTCAAGGGGATGAAGTCGCACCTTCTACCCAGTGTCATGGAGCTCCGTGCAGGGTGAGATTTCAGGCTTCACCCCTGGCTCAAGGTGTGAAAACAAAACACTTCACATACTCAGTAAAGTGTATTTCACTCCTTTACAGTATCAGAATAGGGCCTGCAATGCCTTGGGTGTGTTTCCAGCCTCCAGACACCAGTTTTACTGATACTGGTGACATTTGCAGGTGTTAGGCTTCAAGGGGAAGAAGTCGCACCTTCTACCCAGGGTCATGGAGCTCCGCGCAGGGTTAGATTTCAGGGTTCACCCCTGGCTCAAGGTGTGAAAACAAAACACTTCACATACTCATGAAAGTGTATTTAACTCCTTTACAGTATCAGAACAAGGCCTTGGGCCTACTTCCAGCCTCCTGGCACCAGATTTACTGATACTTGTGACATTTGTAGGTGTTAGGCTTCAAGGGGATGAAGTCGCACCTTCTACCCAGGGTCATGGAGCTCCGCGCAGGGTGAGATTTCAGGGTTCACCCCAGGCTTGAGGTGTGAAAATAAAACACTTCACATACTCAGGAAAGTGTATTTAGCTCCTTTACAGTATCAGAATAAGGCCTGCAAGGCCTTGGGCCTACATCCAGCCTACTGGCACCAGTTTTACTGATACTTGTGACATTTGCAGGTGTTGGGCTTCAAGGGGATCAAGTCGCACTTTCTACCCAGGGTTATGGAGCTCCGCGCAGGGTGAGATTTCAGGGTTCACCCCATGCTTGAGGTGTGAAAATAAAAGCTTCACATACTCAGGAAAGTACATTTAGCTCCTTTACAGTATCAGAATAAGGCCTGCAAGGCCTTGGGCCTACTTCCAGCCTCCTGGCACCAGATTTACTGATACTTGTGACATTTGTAGGTGTTAGGCTTCAAGGGGATGAAGTCGCACCTTCTACCCAGTGTCATGGAGCTCCGTGCAGGGTGAGATTTCAGGCTTCCCCCCTGGCTGGAGGTGTGAAAATAAAACACTTCACATACTCAGGAAAGCGTATTTAGCTGCTTTACAGTATCAGAATAAGGCCTGCAAGGCCTTGGGCCTACTTCCAGCCTCCTGGCACCAGTTTTACTGATACTTGTGACACTTGGAGGTGTTATGCTTCAAGGGGATGAAGTCGCACCTTCTACCCAGGGTCATGGAGCTCCGCGCAGGGTGAGATTTCAGGCTTCACCCCTGGCTGGAGGTGTGAAAATAAAACACTTCACATACTCAGGAAAGTGTATTTAGCTGCTTTACAGTATCGGAATAAGGCCTGCAAGGCCTTGGGCCTACTTCCAGCCTCCTGGCACCAGTTTTACTGATACTTGTGACATTTGTAGGTGTTAGGCTTCAAGGGGATGAAGTCGCACCTTCTACCCAGGGTCATGGAGCTCCGCGCAGGGTGAGATTTCAGGCTTCACCCCTGGCTGGAGGTGTGAAAATAAAACACTTCACATACTCAGGAAAGTGTATTTAGCTCCTTTACAGTATCAGAATAAGGCCTGCAAGGCCTTGGGCCTACTTCCAGCCTCCTGGCACCAGTTTTACTGATACTTGTGACATTTGCAGGTGTTAGGCTTCAAGGGGATGAAGTCGCACCTTCTACCCAGGGTCATGGAGCTCCGCGCAGGGTAAGGTTTCAGGCTTCACCCTAGGCTGGAGGTGTGAAAATAAAACACTTCACATACTCAGGAAAGTGTATTTAGCTGCTTTACAGTATCAGAATAAGGCCTGCAAGGCCTTGGGCCTACTTCCAGCCTCCTGGCACCAGATTTACTGATACTTGTGACATTTGTAGGTGTTAGGCTTCAAGGGGGTGAAGTCGCACCTTCTACCCAGGGTCATGGAGCTCCGCGCAGGGTGAGATTTCAGGGTTCACCCCAGGCTTGAGGTGTGAAAATAAAACACTTCACATACTCAGGAAAGTGTATTTAGCTCCTTTACAGTATCAGAATAAGGCCTGCAAGGCCTTGGGCCTACATCCAGCCTACTGGCACCAGTTTTACTGATACTTGTGACATTTGCAGGTGTTGGGCTTCAAGGGGATCAAGTCGCACCTTCTACCCAGGGTTATGGAGCTCCGCGCAGGGTGAGATTTCAGGGTTCACCCCATGCTTGAGGTGTGAAAATAAAAGCTTCACATACTCAGGAAAGTATATTTAGCTCCTTTACAGTATCAGAATAAGGCCTGCAAGGCCTTGGGCCTACTTCCAGCCTCCTGGCACCAGTTTTACTGATACTTGTGACATTTGCAGGTGTTAGGCTTCAAGGGGATGAAGTCGCACCTTCTACCCAGCGTCATGGAGCTCCGCGCAGGGTGAGATTTCAGGCTTCACCCCTGGCTGGAGGTGTGAAAATAAAACACTTCACATACTCAGGAAATTGTATTTAGCTGCTTTACAGTATCAGAATAAGGCCTGCAAGGCCTTGGGCCTACTTCCAGCGTCCTGGCACCAGTTTTACTGATACTTGTGACATTTGCAGGTGTTAGGCTTCAAGGGGATGAAGTCGCACCTTCTACCCAGTGTCATTGAGCTCCGCGCAGGGTGAGATTTCTGGCTTCACCCCAGGCTTGAGGTGTGAAAATAAAACACTTCACATCCTCAGGAAAGTGTATTTAACTGCTTTACAGTATCATATTAAGGCCTGCAAGGCCTTGGGTGTGTTTCCAGCCTCCAGGCACCAGTTTTACTGATACTTGTGACATTTGCAGGTGTTAGGCTTCAAGGGGATGAAGTCGCACCTTCTACCCAGGGTCATGGAGCTCCGCGCAGGGTGAGATTTCAGGGTTCACCCCAGGCTTGAGGTGTGAAAAATATACACTTCACATACTCAGGAAAGTGTATTTAGCTGCTTTACAGTATCAGAATAAGGCCTGCAAGGCCTTGGGCCTACTTCCAGCCTCCTGGCACCAGTTTTACTGATACTTGTGACATTTGTAGGTGTTAGGCTTCAAGGGGATGAAGTCGCACCTTCTACCCAGGGTTATGGAGCTCCGCGCAGGGTGAGATTTCAGGGTTCACCCCTGGATGGAAGTGTGAAAATAAAACACTTCACATACTCAGGAAAGCGTATTTAGCTGCTTTACAGTATCAGAATAAGGCCTGCAAGGCCTTTGGCCTACTTCCAGCCTCCTGGCACCAGATTTACTGATACTTGTGACATTTGCAGGTGTTAGGCTTCAAGGGGATGAAGCCGCACCTTCTACCCAGGGTTATGGAGCTCCGCGCAGGGTGAGATTTCAGGCTTCACCCCTGGCTGGAGGTGTGAAAATAAATCACTTCACATACTCAGGAAAGCGTATTTAGCTGCTTTACAGTATCAGAATAAGGCCTGCAAGGCCTTGGGCCTACTTCCAGCCTCCTGGCACCAGTTTTACTGATACTTGTGACATTTGTAGGTGTTAGGCTTCAAGGGGATGAAGTCGCACCTTCTACCCAGGGTCATGGAGCTCCGCGCAGGGTGAGATTTCAGGCTTCACCCCTGGCTGGAGGTGTGAAAATAAAACACTTCACACACTCAGGAAAGTGTATTTAGCTCCTTTACAGTATCAGAATAAGGCCTGCAAGGCCTTGGGCCTACTTCCAGCCTCCTGGCACCAGTTTTACTGATACTTGTGACATTTGCAGGTGTTAGGCTTCAAGGGGATGAAGTCGCACCTTCTACCCAGGGTCATGGAGCTTCGCGCAGGGTGAGATTTCAGGGTTCACCCCTGGATGGAAGTGTGAAAATAAAACACTTCACATACTCAGGAAAGCGTATTTAGCTGCTTTACAGTATCAGAATAAGGCCTGCAAGGCCTTTGGCCTACTTCCAGCCTCCTGGCACCAGATTTACTGATACTTGTGACATTTGCAGGTGTTAGGCTTCAAGGGGATGAAGCCGCACCTTCTACCCAGGGTTATGGAGCTCCGCGCAGGGTGAGATTTCAGGCTTCACCCCTGGCTGGAGGTGTGAAAATAAAACACTTCACATACTCAGGAAAGCGTATTTAGCTGCTTTACAGTATCAGAATAAGGCCTGCAAGGCCTTGGGCCTACTTCCAGCCTCCTGGCACCAGTTTTACTGATACTTGTGACATTTGTAGGTGTTAGGCTTCAAGGGGATGAAGTCGCACCTTCTACCCAGGGTCATGGAGCTCCGCGCAGGGTGAGATTTCAGGCTTCACCCCTGGCTGGAGGTGTGAAAATAAAACACTTCACACACTCAGGAAAGTGTATTTAGCTCCTTTACAGTATCAGAATAAGGCCTGCAAGGCCTTGGGCCTACTTCCAGCCTCCTGGCACCAGTTTTACTGATACTTGTGACATTTGCAGGTGTTAGGCTTCAAGGGGATGAAGTCGCACCTTCTACCCAGGGTCATGGAGCTTCGCGCAGGGTGAGATTTCAGGGTTCACCCCTGGATGGAAGTGTGAAAATAAAACACTTCACTTACTCAGGAAAGTGTATTTAACTCATTTACAGTATCAGAACAAGGCCTGCAAGGCCTTGGGTTTGTTTCCAGCCTCCAGGCACCAGTTGTACTGATACTTGTGACACTTGGAGGTGTTATGCTTCAAGGGGATGAAGTCGCACCTTCTACCCAGGGTCATGGAGCTTCGCGCAGGGTAAGATTTCAGGATTCACCCCTGGCTGGAGGTGTGAAAATAAAACACTTCACATACTCAGGAAAGTGTATTTAACTGCTTTACAGTATCACAATAAGGCCTGCAAGGCCTTGGGTGTGTTTCCAGCCTCCAGGCACCAGTTTTACTGATACTTGTGACATTTGCAGGTGTTAGGCTTCAAGGGGATGAAGTCGCACCTTCTACCCAGGGTTATGGAGCTCCGCGCAGGGTGAGATTTCAGGGTTCACCCCTGGATGGAAGTGTGAAAATAAAACACTTCACTTACTCAGGAAAGTGTATTTAACTCCTTTACAGTATCAGAACAAGGCCTGCAAGGCCTTGGGTTTGTTTCCAGCCTCCAGGCACCAGTTGTACTGATACTTGTGACACTTGGAGGTGTTATGCTTCAAGGGGATGAAGTCGCACCTTCTACCCAGGGTCATGGAGCTCCGCGCAGGGTAAGATTTCAGGGTTCACCCTTGGCTGGAGGTGTGAAAACAAATCACTTCACATACTCATTAAAGTGTATTTCACTCCTTTACAGTATCAGAATAGGGCCTGCAATGCCTTGGGTGTGTTTCCAGCCTCCAGTCACCAGTTTTACTGATACTGGTGACATTTGCAGGTGTTAGGCTTCAAGGGGAAGAAGTCGCACCTTCTACCCAGGGTCATGGAGCTCCGCGCAGGGTTAGATTTCAGGGTTCACCCCTGGCTCAAGGTGTGAAAACAAAACACTTCACATACTCAGGAAAGTGTATTTAACTCCTTTACAGTATCAGGATAAGGCCTGCAAGGCCTTGGGTGTGTTTCCAGCACCCAGGCACCAGTTTTACTGATGCTTGTGACGTTTGCAGGTGTTAGGCTTCAAGGGGATGAAGTCGCACCTTCTACCCAGGGTTATGGAGCTCCGCTCAGGGTGAGAATTCAGGGTTCACCCCTGGCTGGTGGTGTGAAAACAAAACACTTCACATACTCATTAAAGTGTATTTAACTCCTTTACAGTATCAGAATAGGACCTGCAATGCCTTGGGTGTGTTTCCAGCCTCCAGACTCCAGTTTTACTGATACTGGTGACATTTGCAGGTGTTAGGCTTCAAGGGGATGAAGTCGCAACTTCTACCCAGGGTTATGGAGCTCCGCGCAGGGTGAGATATCAGGGTTCACCCCTGGATGAAAGTGTGAAAATAAAACACTTCACTTACTCAGGAAAGTGTATTTAACTCATTTACAGTATCAGAACAAGGCCTGCAAGGCCTTGGGTTTGTTTC